>NW_026047584.1:7848174-8562434 GCF_023864345.2 Schistocerca serialis cubense | reverse complement strand
AAACATAGACAGTAAGAAGAGTAAGTCTTCGTGTACTAAAGTAGGAATTTAGTCTTTTGTATTTCATTCCAATGGAATTTCTGTGTTTGATCGACAATAAGAAGGTACAAGGGATACAGTAAACCGGAAGTGAAACATCGGAATCTATAACTAGTGTCACTGGAATGGTTCAAAACAAAGACAGTAGGACGAGTCAGTCTTCTTGCACTTAAGTCGGCAGTGTGCCTTTTGTATTTAATTCCGATACAATATCTGTGTTTCATTGTCAATAAGAAGGTCTGAGGGATACAGTTAACCTGAAGTGAAGCATCGAAATCCAAAACTAGGGTCACAGGAATGGTTCAAAACATAGTCAGTAAGAAGACTCAGTCTTCTTGTTCTTAAGTCGGCATTGGGCCTTTTGTATTTAATTCCGATGCAATTTCTGTGTTTCATCGGCAATAAGGTCAGAGGGATAAAGTATACCTGAAGTGAAGCATCGGAATCTATAAAGAGTGTCACAGGAATGGTTCAAAACATAGACGGTAAGAAGAGTCAGTCTTCTTGTACTTAAGTCGGCATTGTGCCTTTTGTATTTAATTCCGATGCAATTTCTGTGTTTCATCGTCAATAAGAAGGTCCAAGGGAAACAGTAAACCTGAAGTGAAGTATCGGAATCTATAACTAGTGCCACAGGAATGGTTCAAAACATAGACAGTAAGAAGGGTCAGTCTTCTTGTACTTAAGTCGGCATTGTGGCTTTTGTATTTAATTCCGATGCAATTTCTGTGTTTCGTAGTCAATAAGAAGGTCAGAGGGATACAGTTAACCTGAAGTGAAGCATCGGAATCTATAACTAGTGTCACAGGAATGGTTCAAAACATAGTCAGTAAGAAGAGCCATTCTTCTTGTACTTAAGTCGGCATTGTGCTTTTTCTATTTAATTCCGATGCAATTTCTGTGTTTCATCGTCAACAAGAAGGTCCAAGGGATACAGTAAACCTGGAGTGAAGCATCGGAATCTATAACTAGTGTCACAGGAAAGGTTCAAACCATAGACAGTAAGAAGAGTCAGTCTTCTTGTACTTAAGTCCACATTGTGCCTTTTCTATTTATTTCCGATGCAATTTCTGTGTTTCATCGTCAATAGGAAGGTCAGAGGGATACATTAAACCTGAAGTGAAGTATCGGAATCTATATCTAGTGTCACAGGAGTAGTTCAAAACAAAGTCAGTAAGTAGAGTCAGTCTTCTTGTCCTTAAGTCGGCATTGTGCCTTTTGTGTTTAATTCCGATGCAATTTCCGTGTTTCATCGTCAATAAGAAGGTCCAACGGATACAGTAAACCTGGAGTGACGCATCGGAATCTATAACTAGTGTCACAGGAATGGTTCAAAACATAGACAGTAAGAAGAGTCAGTCTTCGTGTACTAAAGTTGGCATTTTGCCTTTTGTATTTAATTCCAATGGAATTTCTGAGTTGCATCGTCAGTAAGAAGGTCAGAGGGATACAATAAACCTGAAGTGAAGCATCGGAATCTATAACTAGTGTCACAGGAATGGTTGAAATCATAGACAGTAAGAAGAGTCAGTCTTCTTGTACTTAAGTCGGCATTGTGCCTTTTGTATTAAATTCCGATGCAATTTCTGTGTTTCATCGTCAATAAGAAGGTCCAAGGGAAACAGTAAACCTGAAGTGTAGCTTCGGAATCTATAACTAGTGTCACAGGAATGGTTCAAAACATAGACAGTAAGAAGGGTCAGTCTTCTTGTAATGAAGTCGGCATTGTGGCTTTTGTATTTAATTCCGATGCAATTTCTGTGTTACATAGTCAATAAGAATGTCAGAGGGATACAGTAAACCTGAAGTGAAGCATCGGAATCTATAACTAGTGTCACAGGAATGGTTCAAAACATAGACGGTAAGAAGAGTCAGTCTTCTTGTACTTAATTCGGCATTGTGCCTTTTGTATTTAATTCCGATGCAATATCTGTGTTTCATTGTCAATAAGAAGGTCTGAGGGATACAGTTAACCTGAAGTGAAGCATCGGAATCCAAAACTAGTGTCACAGGAATGGTTCAAAGCATTGACAGTAGGAAGAGTCAGTCTTCTTGTACTTAAGTCGGCATTGTGCCTTTTGTATTTAATTCCGATGCAATTTCTGTGTTTCATCGTCAATAAGGATGTCCAATGTATGCAGTAACCGTGAAGTGAAGCATCGGAATCTATAACTAGTGTCACAGGAATGGTTCAAAACATATTCAGTAAGAAGAGTCAGTCTTCTTGTACTTAAGTCGGCATTGTGCCTTTTCTATTTAATTCCGATGCAATTTCTCTGTTTCATCGTCAATAAGAAAGTCCAAGGGATACAGTAAACCTGGAGTGAAGCATCGGAATCTATAACTAGTGTCACAGGAAAGGTTCAAACCATAGACAGTAAGAAGAGTCAGTCTTCTTGTACTTAAGTCGACATTGTGCCTTTTCTATTTAATTCCGATGGAATTTCTGTGTTTCATCGTCAATAGGAAGGTCAGAGGGATACAATAAACCTGACGTGTAGTATCGGAATCTATAACTAGTGTCACAGGAGTGGTTCAAAACAAAGTCAGTAAGAAGAGTCAGTCTTCTTGTCCTTAAGTCGGCATTGTGCCTTTAGTGTTTAATTCCGATTAAATTTCTGTGTTTCATCGTCAATAAGAAGGTCCAACGGATACAGTAAACCAGGAGTGAAGCATCGGAATCTATAACTAGTGTCACAGGAATGGTTCAAAACATAGACAGTAAGAAGAGTAAGTCTTCGTGTACTAAAGTAGGAATTTAGTCTTTTGTATTTCATTCCAATGGAATTTCTGTGTTTCATCGACAATAAGAAGGTACAAGGGATACAGTAAACCGGAAGTGAAACATCGGAATCTATAACTAGTGTCACAGGAATGGTTGAAAACATTGACAGTAGGAAGACTCAGTCTTCTTGTACTTAAGTCGGCATTGTGCCTTTTGTATATAATTCCGATGCAATTTCTGGTTTTCATCGTCAATAAGAAGGTCCAAGGGATGTAGTAAACCTGGAGTGAAGTATCAGAATCTATATTTATTGTCACAGGGATGGTTCAAATCATAGACAGTAAGAAGAGTCAGTCTTCTTGTACTTAAGTATGCATTGTGCCTTTTGTATGTAATTCCGATGCAATTTCTGTGTTTCATCGTAATTAAAAATGTCCAAGGGATACAGTAAACCTGAAGTAAAGCATCGGAATCAATAACTAGTGTCACAGGAATGGTTCAAATCATTGTCAATAAGAAGGGTCGGTCTTCATGTACTTAAGTTGGAATTGTGCATTTTGAATTTATTCCGATGCACTTTCTGTTTCATCATCAATAAGAAGGTACAAGGGATACAGTAAACCTGAAGTGAAGCATCGTAATCTATAACTAGTGTCACTGGAATGGTTCAAAACAAAGACAGTAGGACGAGTCAGTCTTCTTGTATTTAAGTCGGCATAGTGCCTTTTCTATTTAATTCCGATTGAATTTCTGTGTTTCATCGTCAATATTAAGGTCCAAGGGATACAGTAAACCTTGATTGAAGCATCGGAATCCATTACTAGTGTCACCGGAATGGTTCAAAACATAGACAGTAAGAAGAGTCAGTCTTCTTGCACTTAAGTCGGCATTGTGCCTTTTCTATTTAATTCCGATGCAATTTCTGTGTTTCATCGTCAATAAGAAGGTCCAAGGGATACAGTAAACCTGAAGTGAAGCATCGGAATCTATAACTAGTGTCGCAGGAATGGTTCAAAACATAGTCAGTAAGAAGAGTCAGTCTTCTTGTTCTTAAGTCGGCATTGGGCCTTTTGTTTTTAATTCCGATGCAATTTCTGTGTTACATCGGCAATAAGGTCAGAGGGATACAGTAAACCTGAAGTGAAGCATCGGAATCTATAACTAGTGTCACAGGAATGGTTCAAAATATAGACGGTAAGAAGAGTCAGTCTTCTTGTACTTAAGTCGGCAGTGTGCCTTTTGTATTTAATTCCGATACAATATCTGTGTTTCATTGTCAATAAGAAGGTCTGAGGGATACAGTTAACCTGAAGTGAAGCATCGAAATCCAAAACTAGTGTCACAGGAATGGTTGAAAACATTGACAGTAGGAAGACTCAGTCTTCTTGTACTTAAGTCGGCATTGTGCCTTTTGTATTTAATTCCGATGGAGTTTCTGAGTTTCATCGTCAATAAGAAGGTCACAGGGATACAATAAACCTGAAGTGAAACATCGGAATCTATAACTAGTGTCACGGGAATGGGTCAAAGCATAGTCAGTAAGAAGAGTCAGTCTTCTTGTCCTTAAGTCGGCATTGTGGCTTTTGTATTTAATTCCGATGCAATTTCTGTGTTTCATAGTCAATAAGAAGGTCAGAGGGATACAGTTAACCTGAAGTGAAGCATCGGAATCTATTACTAGTGTCACAGGATTGGTTCAAAACATAGTCAGTAAGAAGAGTCAGTCTTCTTGTTCTTAAGTCGGCATTGGGCCTTTTGTATTTAATTCCGATGCAATTTCTGTGTTTCATCGGCAATAAGGTCAGAGGGATAAAGTATACCTGAAGTGAAGCATCGGAATCTATAACTAGTGTCACAGGAATGGTTCAAAACATAGACGGTAAGAAGAGTCAGTCTTCTTGTACTTAAGTCGGCATTGTGCCTTTTGTATTTAATTCCGATGCAATATCTGTGTTTCATTGTCAATAGGGTCTGAGGGATACAGTTAACCTGAAGTGAAGCATCGGAATCCTAAACTAGTGTCACAGGAATGGTTCAAAGTATTGACAGTAGGAAGAGTCAGTCTTCTTGTACTTAAGTCGGCATTGTGCCATTTGTATTTAATTCCGATGCCATTTCTGTGTTTCATCGTAAATAAGAAGTTCCAAGGTATACAGTAACCCTGAAGTGAAGCTTCGGAATTTATAACTAGTGTCACAGGAATGGTTCAAATCATAGTCAGTAAGAAGAGTCAGTCTTCTTGTACTTAAGTCGGCATTGTGCTTTTTCTATTTAATTCCGATGCAATATCTGTGTTTCATCGTCAACAAGAAGGTCCAAGGGATACAGTAAACCTGGAGTGAAGCATCGGAATCTATAACTAGTGTCACAGGAAAGGTTCAAACCATAGACAGTAAGAAGAGTCAGTCTTCTTGTACTTAAGTCCACATTGTGCCTTTTCTATTTAATTCCGATGCAATTTCTGTGTTTCATCGTCAATAGGAAGGTCAGAGGGATACATTAAACCTGAAGTGAAGTATCGGAATCTATAACTAGTGTCACAGGAGTAGTTCAAAACAAAGTCAGTAAGTAGAGTCAGTCTTCTTGTCCTTAAGTCGGCATTGTGCCTTTTGTGTTTAATTCCGATGCAATTTCTGTGTTTCATCGTCAATAAGAAGGTCCAACGGATACAGTAAACCTGGAGTGACGCATCGGAATCTATAACTAGTGTCACAGGAATGGTTCAAAACATAGACAGTAAGAAGAGTCAGTCTTCGTGTACTAAAGTTGGAATTTTGCCTTTTGTATTTAATTCCAATGGAATTTCTGAGTTGCATCGTCAGTAAGAAGGTCAGAGGGATACAATAAACCTGAAGTGAAGCATCGGAATCTATAACTAGTGTCACAGGAATGGTTCAAAACATAGACAGTAAGAAGGGTCAGTCTTCTTGTACTGAAGTCGGCATTGTGCCTTTTGTATTTAATTCCGATGCAATATCTGTGTTTCATTGTCAATAAGAAGGTCTGAGGGATACAGTTAACCTGAAGTGAAGCATCGGAATCCAAAACTAGTGTCACAGGAATGGTTCAAAGCATTGACAGTAGGAAGAGTCAGTCTTCTTGTACTTAAGTCGGCATTGTGCCCTTTGTATTTAATTCCGATGCAATTTCTGTGTTTCATCGTCAATAAGGATGTCCAATGTATGCAGTAACCGTGAAGTGAAGCATCGGAATCTATAACTAGTGTCACAGGAATGGTTCAAAACATATTCAGTAAGAAGAGTCAGTCTTCTTGTACTTAAGTCGGCATTGTGCCTTTTCTATTTAATTCCGATGCAATTTCTCTGTTTCATCGTCAATAAGAAAGTCCAAGGGATACAGTAAACCTGGAGTGAAGCATCGGAATCTATAACTAGTGTCACAGGAAAGGTTCAAACCATAGACAGTAAGAAGAGCCAGTCTTCTTGCACTTAAGTCGACATTGTGCCTTTTCTATTTAATTCCGATGGAATTTCTGTGTTTCATCGTCAATTGGAAGGTCAGAGGGATACAATAAACCTGACGTGTAGTATCGGAATCTATAACTAGTGTCACAGGAGTGGTTCCAAACAAAGTCTGTAAGGAGAGTCAGTCTTCTTGTCCTTAAGTCGGCATTGTGCCTTTTGTGTTTAATTCCGATTAAATTTCTGTGTTTCATCGTCAATAAGAAGGTCCAACGGATACAGTAAACCTGGACTGAAGCATCGGAATCTATAACTAGTGTCACAGGAATGGTTCAAAACATAGACAGTAAGAAGAGTCAGTCTTCGTGTACTAAAGTTGGAATTTTGCCTTTTGTATTTAATTCCAATGGAATTTCTGAGTTGCATCGTCAGTAAGAAGGTCAGAGGGATACAATAAACCTGAAGTGAAGCATCGGAATCTATAACTAGTGTCACAGGAATGGTTGAAATCATAGACAGTAAGAAGAGTCAGTCTTCTTGTACTTAAGTCGGCATTGTGCCTTTTGTATTTAATTCCGATGCAATTTCTGTGTTTCATCGTCAATAAGAAGGTCCAAGGGAAACAGTAAACCTGAAGTGAAGCATCGGAATCTATAACTAGTGTCACAGGAATGGTTCAAAACATAGGCAGTAAGAAGGGTCAGTCTTCTTGTACTGAAGTCGGCATTGTGGCTTTTGTATTTAATTCCGATGCAATTTCTGTGTTTCATAGTCAATAAGAATGTCAGAGGGATACAGTACACCTGAAGTGAAGCATCGGAATCTATAACTAGTGTCACAGGAATGGTTCTAAACATAGACGGTAAGAAGAGTCAGTCTTCTTGTACTTAAGTCGGCATTGTGCCTTTTGTATTTAATTCCGATGCAATATCTGTGTTTCATTGTAAATAAGAAGGTCTGAGGGATACAGTTAACCTGAAGTGAAGCATCGGAATCCAAAACTAGTGTCACAGGAATGGTTCAAAGCATTGACAGTAGGAAGAGTCAGTCTTCTTGTACTTAAGTCGGTATTGTGCCTTTTGTATTTAATTCCGATGCAATTTCTGTGTTTCATCGTCAATAAGGATGTCCAATGTATACAGTAACCCTGAAGTGAAGCATCGGAATCTATAACTAGTGTCACAGGAATGGTTCAAAACATATTCAGTAAGAAGAGTCAGTCTTCGTGTACTTAAGTCGGCATTGTGCCTTTTCTATTTAATTCCGATGCAATTTCTCTGTTTCATCGTCAATAAGAAAGTCCAAGGGATACAGTAAACCTGGAGTGAAGCATCGGAATCTATAACTAGTGTCACAGGAAAGGTTCAAACCATAGACAGTAAGAAGAGTCAGTCTTCTTGTACTTAAGTCGACATTGTGCCTTTTCTATTTAATTCCGATGGAATTTCTGTGTTTCATCGTCAATAGGAAGGTCAGAGGGATACAATAAACCTGACGTGAAGTATCGGAATCAATAACTAGTGTCACAGGAGTGGTTCAAAACAAAGTCAGTAAGAAGAGTCAGTCTTCTTATCCTTAAGTCGGCATTGTGCCTTTTGTGTTTAATTCCGATTAAATTTCTGTGTTTCATCGTCAATAAAAAGGTCCGACGGATACAGTAAACCTGGAGTGAAGCATCGGAATCTATAACTAGTGTCAGAGGAATGGTTCAAAACATAGACAGTAAGAAGAGTCAGTCGTCGTGTACTAAAGTAGGAATTTTGTCTTTTGTATTTCATTCCAATGGAATTTCTGAGTTGCATCGTCAATAAGAAGGTCAGAGGGATACAATAAACCTGAAGTGAAGTATCGGAATCTATAACTAGTGTCACAGGAATGGTTCAAAGCATAGTCAGTAAGAAGAGTCAGTCTCCTTGTCCTTAAGTCGGCATTGTGCCTTTTGTATATAATTCCGATGCAATTTCTGTGTTTCATCGTCAATAAGAAGGTCCAAGGGATATAGTAAACCTGGAGTGAAGTATCAGAATCTATATTTATTGTCACAGGGATGGTTCAAATCATAGACAGTAAGAAGAGTCAGTCTTCTTGTACTTAAGTATGCATTGTGCCTTTTGTATGTAATTCCGATGCAATTTCTGTGTTTCATCGTCATTAAAAATGTCCAAGGGATACAGTAAACCTGAAGTAAAGCATCGGAATCAATAACTAGTGTCACAGGAATGGTTCAAATCATTGTCAATAAGAAGGGTCGGTCTTCATGTACTTAAGTTGGAATTGTGCCTTTTGAATTTATTCCGATGCAATTTCTGTTTCATCATCAATAAGAAGGTACAAGGGATACAGTAAACCTGAAGTGAAGCATCGTAATCTATAACTAGTGTCACTGGAATGGTTCAAAACAAAGACAGTAGGACGAGTCAGTCTTCTTGTACTTAAGTCGGCATAGTGCCTTTTCTATTTAAATCCGATTCAATTTCTGTGTTTCATCGTCAATATTAAGGTCCAAGGGATACAGTAAACCTGGATTGAAGCATCGGAATCCATTACTAGTGTCACAGGAATGGTTCAAAACATAGACAGTAAGAAGAGTCAGTCTTCTTGCACTTAAGTCGGCATAGTGCCTTTTCTATTTACTTCCGATGCAATTTCTGTGTTTCATCGTCAATAAGAAGGTCCAAGGGATACAGTAAACCTGAAGTGAAGCATCGGAATCTATAACTAGTGTCACGGGAATGGTTCAAAGCATAGTCAGTAAGAAGAGTCAGTCTTCTCGTACTTAAGTCGGCATTGTGCCTTTTGTATTTAATTCCGATGCAATTTCTGTGCTTCATCGTCAATAAGAAGGTCCAAGGGAAACAGTAAACCTGAAGTGAAGCATCGGAATCTATAACTAGTGCCACAGGAATGGTTCAAAACATAGACAGTAAGAAGAGTCAGTCTTCTTGTTCTTAAGTCGGCATTGGGCCTTTTGTATTTAATTCCGATGCAATTTCTGTGTTTCATCGGCAATAAGGTCAGAGGGATACAGTATACCTGAAGTGAAGCATCAGAATCTATAACTAGTGTCACAGGAATGGTTCAAAACATAGACAGTAAGAAGAGTCAGTCTTCTTGTACTTAAGTCGGCATTGTGCCTTTTGTATTTAATTCCGATGCAATATCTGTGTTTCATTGTCAATAAGAAGGTCTGACCGATACAGTTAACCTGAAGTGAAGCATCGGAATCCAAAACTAGTGTCACAGGAATGGTTCAAAGCATTGACAGTAGGAAGAGTCAGTCTTCTTGTACTTAAGTCGGCATTGTGCCATTTGTATTTAATTCCGATGCAATTTCTGTGTTTCATCGTAAATAAGAAGGTCCAAGGTATACAGTAACCCTGAAGTGAAGCATCGGAATTTATAACTAGTGTCACAGGAATGGTTCAAAACATCGTCAGTAAGAAGAGTCAGTCTTCTTGTACTTAAGTCGGCATTGTGCTTTTTCTATTTAATTCCGATGCAATTTCTGTGTTTCATCGTCAACAAGAAGGTCCAAGGGATACAGTAAACCTGGAGTGAAGCATCGGAATCTATAACTAGTGTCACAGGAAAGGTTCAAACAATAGACAGTAAGAAGAGTCAGTCTTCTTGTACTTAAGTCGACATTGTGCCTTTTCTATTTAATTCCGATGCAATTTCTGTGTTTCGTCGTCAATAGGAAGGTCAGAGGGATACAATAAACCTGAAGTGAAGTATCGGAATCTATAACTAGTGTCACAGGAGTAGTTCAAAACAAAGTCAGTAAGTAGAGTCAGTTTTCTTGTCCTTAAATCGGCATTGTGGCTTTTGTGTTTAATTCCGATGCAATTTCTGTGTTTCATTGTCAATAAGAAGGTCCAACGGATACAGTAAACCTGGAGTGACGCATCGAAATCTATAACTAGTGTCACAGGAATGGTTCAAAACATAGACAGTAAGAAGAGTCAGTCTTCGTGTACTAAAGTTGGCATTTTGCCTTTTGTATTGAATTCCAATGGAATTTCTAAGTTGCATCGTCAGTAAGAAGGTCAGAGGGATACAATATACCTGAAGTGAAGCATCGGAATCTATAACTAGTGTCACAGGAATGGTTCAAGTCATAGACAGTAAGAAGAGTCAGTCTTCTTGTACTTAAGTCGGCATTGTGCCTTTTGTATTTAATTCCGATGCA
This sequence comes from Schistocerca serialis cubense, assembly GCF_023864345.2. NCBI lineage: Eukaryota > Metazoa > Arthropoda > Insecta > Orthoptera > Acrididae > Schistocerca > Schistocerca serialis. The sequence goes on along the minus strand of NW_026047584.1, from coordinate 8,552,059 downwards.
ATTTCTGTGTTTCATCGTCAATAAGAAGGTCCAAGGGAAACAGTAAACCTGAAGTGAAGCATCGGAATCTATAACTAGTGTCACAGGAATGGTTCAAAACATAGACAGTAAGAAGGGTCAGTCTTCTTGTACTTAAGTCGGTATTGTGGCTTTTGTATTTAATTCCGATGCAATTTCTGTGTTTCATAGTCAATAAGAATGTCAGAGTAAACCTGAAGTGAAGCATCGGAATCTATAACTAGTGTCACAGGAATGGTTCAAACATAGTCAGTAAGAAGAGTCAGTCTTCTTGTTCTTAAGTCGGCATTGGGCCTTTTGTATTTAATTCCGATGCAATATCTGTGTTTCATCGTCAATAAGGATGTCCAATGTATACAGTAACCGTGAAGTGAAGCATCGGAATCTATAACTAGTGTCACAGGAATGGTTCAAAACATATTGAGTAAGAAGAGTCAGTCTCCTTGTACTTAAGTCGGCATTGTGCTTTTTCTATTTAATTCCGATACAATTTCTCTGTTTCATCGTCAATAAGAAAGTCCAAGGGATACAGTAAACCTGGAGTGAAGCATCGGAATCTATAACTAGTGTCACAGGAAAGGTTCAAACCATAGACAGTAAGATGAGTCAGTCTATTTGTACTTAAGTCGACATTGTGCCTTTTCTATTTAATTCCGATGGAATTTCTGTGTTTCATCGTCAATAGGAAGGTCAGAGGCATACAATAAACCTGAAGTGAAGTATCGGAATCTATAACTAGTGTCACAGGAGTGGTTCAAAACAAAGTCAGTAGGAAGAGTCAGTCTTCGTGTCCTTAAGTCGGCATTGTGCATTTTGTGTTTAATTCCGATTAAATTTCTGTGTTTCATCGTCAATAAGAAGGTCCAACGGATACAGTAAACCTGCAGTGAAGCATCGGAATCTATAACTAGTGTCACAGGAATGGTTCAAAACATAGACAGTAAGAAGAGTCAGTGTTCGTGTACTAAAGTAGGAATTTTGTCTTTTGTATTTCATTCCAATGGAATTTCTGAGTTGCATCGTCAATAAGAAGGTCAGAGGGATACAATAAACCTGAAGTGTAGTATCGGAATCTATAACTAGTGTCACAGGAATGGTTCAAAGCATAGTCAGTAAGAAGAGTCAGTCTTCTTGTCCTTAAGTCGGCATTGTGCCTTTTGTATATAATTCCGATGCAATTTCTGTGTTTCATCATCAATAAGAAGGTCCAAGGAATATAGTAAACCTGGAGTGAAGTATCAGAATCTTTAACTATTGTCACAGGAATTGTTCAAATCATAGACAGTAAGAAGAGTCAATCTTCTTGTACTTAAGTATGCATTGTGCCTTTTGTATTTAATTCCGATGCAATTTCTGAGATTCATCGTCATTAAGAATGTCCAAGGGATACAGTAAACCTGAAGTAAAGCATCGGAATCTATAACTAGTGTCACAGGAATGGTTCAAATCATTGGCAATAAGAAGGGTCGGTCTTCATGTACTTAAGTTGGCATTGTGCCTTTTGTATTTATTCCGATGCAATTTCTGTTTCATCATCAATAAGAAGGTACAAGGGATACAGTAAACCTGAAGTGAAGCATCGTAATCTATAACTAGTGTCACTGGAATGGTTCAAAACATAGACGGTAGGACGAGTCAGTCTTCTTGTACTTAAGTCGGCATAGTGCCCTTTCTATTTAATTCCGATTCAATTTCTGTGTTTCATCGTCAATATTAAGGTCCAAGGGATACAGTAAACCTGGAGTGAAGCATCGGAATCCATTACTGGTGTCACAGCAATGGTTCAAAACATAGACAGTAAGAAGAGACAGTCTTCTTTTACTTAAGTCGGCATTGTGCCTTTTCTATTTAATTCCGATGCAATTTCTGTGTTTCATCGTCAATAAGAACGTCCATGGGATACAGTAAACCGGAAGTGAAGCATCGGAATCTATAACTAGTGTCACAGGAATGGTTCAAAACATAGTTAGTAAGAAGAGACAGTCTTCTTGTACTTCAGTCGTAATTGTGCCTTTTGTATTTAATTCCGATGCAATTTCAGTGTTTCATCGTCAATAAGAAGGTCCAAGGGAAACAGTAAACCTGAAGTGAAGCATCGGAATCTATAACTAGTGTCACAGGAATGGTTCAAAACATAGACAGTAAGAAGGGTCAGTCTTCTTGTACTTAAGTCGGCATTGTGGCTTTTGTATTTAATTCCGATGCAATTTCTGTGTTTCATAGTCAATAAGAAGGTCAGAGGGATACAGTAAACCTGAAGTGAAGCATCGGAATCTTTAACTAATGTCACAGGAATGGTTCCAAACATAGTCAGTAAGAAGAGTCAGTCTTCTTGTTCTTAAGTCGGCATTGGGCCTTTTGTATTTAATTCCGATGCAATTTCTGTGTTTCATCGGCAATAAGGTCAGAGGTATACAGTATACCTGAAGTGAAGCATCGGAATCTATAACTAGTGTCACAGGAATGGTTGAAAACATAGACGGTAAGAAGAGTCAGTCTTCTTGTACTCAAGTCGGCATTGTTGCTTTTGTATTTAATTCCGATGCAATATCTGTGTTTCATTGTCAATAAGAAGGTCTGAGGGATACAGTTAACCTGAAGTGAAGCATCGGAATCCAAAACTGGTGTAACAGGAATGGTTCAAAGCATTGACAGTAGGAAGAGTCAGTCTTCTTGTACTTAAGTCGGCATTGTGCGATTTGTATTTAATTCCGATGCAATTTCTGTGTTTCATCGACAATAAGAAGGTCCAAGGTATACAGTAACCCTGAAGTGAAGCATCGGAATTTATAACTAGAGTCACAGGAATGGTTCAAAACATAGTCAGTAAGAAGAGTCAGTCTTCTTGTACTTAAGTCGGCATTGTGCTTTTTCTATGTAATTCCGATGCAATTTCTGTGTTTCATCGTCAACAAGAAGGTCCAAGGGATACAGTAAACCTGGAGTGAAGCATCGGAATCTATAACTAGTGTCACAGGAAAGGTTCAAACCATAGACATTAAGAAGAGTCAGTCTTCTTGTACTTAAGTCGACATTGTGCCTTTTCTATTTAATTCCGATGCAATTTCTGGCTTTCATCGTCAATAGGAAGGTCAGAGGGATACAATAAACCTGAAGTGAAGTATCGGAATCTATAACTAGGTTCACAGGAATGGTTCAAACCATAGTCAGTAAGAAGAGTCAGTCTTCTTGTCCTTAAGTCGGCATTGTGCCTTTTGTGTTTAATTCCGATGAAATTTCTGTGTTTCATCGTCAATAAGAAGGTCCAACGGATACAGTAAACCTGGAGTGAAGCATCGGAATCTATAACTAGTGTCACAGGAATGGTTCAAAACATAGACAGTAAGAAGAGTCAGTCTTCGTGTACTAAAGTTGGCATTTTGCCTTTTGTATTTAATTCCGATGCAATTTCTTTGTTTCATCGTCAATAAGAAGGTCCGAGGGATATAGTAAACCTGCAGTGAAGCATCGGAATCTATAACTAGTGTCACAGGAATGGTTCAAAACATAGACAGTAAGAAGAGTCAGTCTTCGTGTACTAAAGTTGGAATTTTGCCTTTTGTATTTAATTCGAATGGAATTTCTGAGTTGCATCGTCAGTAAGAAGGTCAGAGGGATACAATAAACCTGAAGTGAAGCATCGGAATCTATAACTAGTGTCACAGGAATGGTTCAAATCATTGTCAATAGGAAGAGTCAGTCTTCATGTACTTAAGTTGGCATTGTGCCTTTTGTATTTATTCCGATGCAATTTCTGTGTTTCATCATCAATAAGAAAGTACAAGGGATACAGTAAACCTGAAGTGAAGCATCGGAATCTATAACTAGTGTCACTGGAATGATTCAAAACATAGACAGTAGGAAGAGTCAGTCTTCTTGTACTTAAGTCGGCCTTGTGCCTTTTCTACTTAATTTCGATGCAATTTCTGTGTTTCATCGTCAATAAGAAGGTCCAAGGGATACAGTAAACCTGAAGTGAAGCATCGGAATCTATAACTAGTGTCACAGGAATGGTTCAAATCATAGTCAGTAAGAAGAGTCAGTCTTCTTGTACTTAAGTCGGCATTGTGTCTTTTCTATTTAATTACGATGCAATTTCTGTGTTTCATCGTCATTAAGAAGGTCCAAGGGATACAGTAAACCAGGAGTGAGGCATCGCAATCTATAACTAGTATCAATGGAATGGTTCAAAACACAGACACTAAGAAGAAACAGTCTTCTTGTACTTAAGTCGGCATTGTACCTATTGTATTTAATTCCGATGGAATTTCTGAGTTTCATCGTCAATAAGAAGATCAGAGGGATACAATAAACCTGAAGTGAAGCATCGGAATCTATAACTAGTGTCACAGGAATGGTTCAATGCATAGTCAGTAAGAAGAGTCAGTCTTCTTGTCCTTAAGTCGGCATTGTGCCTTTTGTATTTAATTCCGATGCCATTTCTTTGTTTTATCGTCAATAAGAAGGTCCAAGGGAAATAGTAAACCTGGAGTGAAGCATCAGAATCTATAACTAGTGTCACAGAAATGGTTCAAAACATAGACAGTAACAAGATTCAGTCTTCTTTTACTTAAGTCGGATTTGTGCCTTTTGTATTTAATTCCGTTGCAATTTCTGTGTTTCATCGTCAATAAGATGGTCCAAGGGAAACAGTAAACCTGAAGTGAAGCATCGGAATCTATAACTAGTGTCACAGGAATGGTTCAAAACATAGACAGTAAGAAGGGTCAGTCTTCTTGTACTTAAGTCGGCATTGTGCCTTTTGTATTTAAGTCCTATGCAATTTCTGTGTTTCATCGGCAATAAGGTCAGAGGGGTACAGTTAACCTGAAGTGAAGCATCGGATTCTATAACTAGTGTCACAGGAATGGTTCAAAACATAGACGGTAAGGAGAGTCAGTCTTCTTGTACTTAAGTCGGCATTGTGTCTTTTGTATTTAATGCCGATGCAATATCTGTGTTTCATTGTCAATAAGAAGGTCTGAGGGATACAGTTAACCTGAAGTGAAGCATCGGAATCCTAAACTAGTGTCACAGGAATGCTTCAAAACATTTACAGTAGGAAGAATCAGTCTTCTTGTACTTGAGGCGGCATTGTGCCTTTTGTATTTAATTCCGATGCAATTTCTGTGTTTCATCGTCAATAAGAAGGTCCAAGGGATACAGTAACCCTGAAGTGAAGCATCAGAATTTATAACTAGTGTCACAGGAATGGTTCAAAGCGTAGTCAGTAAGAAGAGTCAGTCTTCTTTTACTTAAGTCGGCATTGTGCCTTTTCTATTAAATTCCGATGCAATTTCTGTGTTTCATCGTCAATAGGAAGATCAGAGGGATACAGTAAACCTGAAGTGAAGCATCGGAATCTATAACTAGTGTCACAGGAATGGTTCAAAACATTGACAGTAGGAAGAGTCAGTCTTCCTGTACTAAAGTCGGCATTGTGCCTTTTGTATTTAATTCCGATGCAATTTCTGTGTTTCATCGTCAATAAGAAGGTCCAATGGATATAGTAAACCTGGAGTGAAGCATCGGAATCTATAACTATTGTCAGAGGAATGGTTCAAATCATAGACAGTAAGAAGAGTCAGTCTTCTTGTACTTAAGCCGGCATTGTGCCTTTTGTATTTAATTCCTATGCAATTTCTGTGTTTCATCAGCAATAAGGTCAGAGGGATACAGTAAACCTGATGTAAAGCATCGGAATCTATAACTAGTGTCCCAGGAATGGTTCAAAGCATAGACAGTAGGAAGAGTCAGTGTTCATGTACTTAAGTCGGCAATGTGCCATTTGCATTTAATTCCGATGCAATTTCTGTGTTTCATCTTCAATAAGAAGGTCAGAGGGATACTGTAAACATGAAGTGAAGCATCGCAATCCAAAACTAGTGTCACAGGAATGGTTCAAAACATAGACAGTAGGAAGAGTCAGTCTTCTTGAACTTAAGTCGGCATTGTGCCTTTTGTATTTAATTCCGATGTAATTTCTGTGTTTCATCGTCAATAATAAGGTCCAAGAGATACAGTAAACCTGAAGTGAAGCATCGGAATCTATAACTAGTGTCACAGGAATGGTTCAAAGCATAGTCAGTAGGAAGAGTCGGTCTTCATGTACTTAAGTCGGCATTGTATCTTTTGTATATAATTCAGATGCAATTTCTTTGTTTCATCGTCAATACGAAGGTCCTAGGGATACAGTATACCTGAAGCGAAGCATTGGAATCTATAACTAGTGTCACAGGAATGGTACAAAACAAAGTCAGTAAGAAGAGTCTGTCTTCTTGTCCTTAAGTCGGCATTGTGCCTTTTGTATTTAATTCCGATGCAATTTCTGTGTTTCATCGTCAATAAGATGGTGCAACGGATACAGTGAACCTGAAGTGAAGCATCGGAATCTATAACTAGTGTCACAGGGATGGTTCAATAGATAGACAGTAAGAAGATTCAGGCTTCTTGTACTTAAGTCGGTATTTTGCCTTTTCTATTTAATTCCGATGCAATTTCTGTGTTTCATCGTCAATAAGAGGGTCAGAGGGATACAATAAACCTGAAGTGAAGCATCGGAATTTATAACTAGTGTCACAGGAATGGTTCATAACATAGTCAGTAAGAAGAGTCAGCCTTTTTGAACATAAGTCGGCATTGTGCCTTTTGTGTTTAATTCCGATGCAATTTCTGTGTTTCATCGTCAATAAGATGGTACAACGGATACAGTAAACCTGAAGTGAAGCATCGGAATCTATAACTAGTGTCACAGGAATGGTTCAATAAATAGACAGTAAGAAGATTCAGGCTTCTTGTACTTAAGTCAGCATTGTGCCTTTTGTATTTAATTCCGATGCAATTTCTGTGTTTCATCGTCAATAGGAAGATCAGAGGGATACAGTAAACCTGAAGTGAAGCATCGGAATCTATAACTAGTGTCACAGGAATGGTTCAAAACATTGACAGTAGGAAGAGTCAGTCTTCCTGTACTAAAGTCGGCATTGTGCCTTTTGTATTTAATTCCGATGCAATTTCTGTGTTTCATCGTCAATAAGAATGTCCAAGGGATACAGTAAACCTGGAGTGTAGCATGGGAATCTATAACTATTGTCAGAGGAATGGTTCAAATCATAGACAGTAAGAAGAGTCAGTCTTCTTGTACTTAAGTCGGCATTGTGCCTTTTGTATTTAATTCCGATGCAATTTCTGTGTTTCATCGTCAATAAGAAGGTCAGAGGGATACAGTAAACCTGAAGTGAAGCATCGGAATCTATAGCTAGTGTCACAGGAATGGTTCAAAACATAGTCAGTAAGAAGAGTCAGTCTTCTTGTCCTTAAGTCGGCATTGTGCCTTTTGTATATAATTCTGATGCAATTTCTGTGTTTCATCGTCAATAAGAAGGTCCAATGGATATAGTAAACCTGGAGTGAAGCATCGGAATCTATAACTATTGTCAGAGGAATGGTTCAAATCATAGACAGTAAGAAGAGTCAGTCTTCTTGTACTTAAGCCGGCATTGTGTCTTTTGTATTTAATTCCGATGCAATTTCTGTGTTTCATCGGCAATAAGGTCAGAGGGATACAGTAAACCTGATGTAAAGCATCGGAATCTATAACTAGTGTCACAGGAATGGTTCAAAGCATAGACAGTAGGAAGAGTCAGTGTTCATGTACTTAAGTCGGCATTGTGCCATTTGCATTTAATTCCGATGCAATTTCTGTGTTTCATCTTCAATAAGAAGGTCAGAGGGATACTGTAAACATGAAGTGAAGCATCGCAATCCAAAACTAGTGTCACAGGAACAGTTCAAAACATAGACAGTAGGAAGAGTCAGTCTTCTTGTACTTAAGTCGGCATTGTGCCTTTTGTATTTAATTCCGATGTAATTTCTGTGTTTCATCGTCAATAAAAAGGTCCAAGAGATACAGTAAACCTGAAGTGAAGCATTGGAATCTATAACTAGTGTCACAGGAATGGTTCAAAACATAGTCAGTAGGAAGAGTCGGTCTTCATGTACTTAAGTCGGCTTTATGCCTTTTGTATTTAATTCCGATGCAATTTCTGTGTTTCATCGTCAATAAGAAGGTCCAAGGGATACAGTAAACCTGAAGTGAAGCATCGGAATCTATCACTAGTGTCACAGGAATGGTTCAAACCATAGACAGTAGGAAGAGTCAGTCTTAATGTACTTAAGTCGGCATTGTATCTTTTGTATAAAATTCAGATGCAATTTCTTTGTTTCATCGTCAATAAGAAGGTCCAAGGGATACAGTAAATCTCACGTGAAGCATCGGAAACTATAACTAGTGTCACAGGAATGGTTCAAAACATAGTCAGTAAGAAGAGTCAGTCTTGTTGTACTTAAGTCGGCATTGTGCTTTTCTATTTAATTCCGATGCAATTCCTGTGTTTCATCGTAAATAACAAGGTCCAAGGGATACAGTAAACCTGGAGTGAAGCATCGGAATCTATAACTAGTGTCAGTGGAACGGTTCAAAACATAGACAGAAAGAAGAGTCAGTCTTTTTGTACTTAATTTGGCATTGTGCCTTTTGTATTTAATTCTGATGCAATTTCTGTGTTTAATCGTCAATAAGAATGTCCAAGGGATACAGTAAACCTGGAATGTAGCATCGGAATCTATAACTAGTGTCACAGGAATGGTTCAAAACATAGGCAGTAAGAAGAGTCAGTCTTCGTGTACCTAAGTCGGCATTTTGCCTTTTGTATTTAATTCCGATGCAATTTCTGTGTTTCATCGTCAATAAGAAGGACCAAGGGATACAGTAACCCACATGTGAAGCATCGGAATCCATAACTGGTGTCAATGGAATGGTTCAAAACATAGACAGTAAGAAGAGTCAGTCTTCTTGTACTTAATTCGGCATTGTGCATTTTGTATTTAATTCCGATGCAATTTCTGTGCTTCATCGTCAATAAGAATTGTCTGAGGGATACAGTAAACCTGAAGTGAAGCATCGGAATCTATAGCTAGTGTCACAGGAATGGTACCAAGTATAGTCAGTAAGATGAGTCAGTCTTCTTGTCCTTAGGTCGGCATTGTGCCTTTTGTATTTAATTCCGATGCAATTTCTGTGTTTCATCGTCAACAAGAAGGTCCAAGGGATACAGTAAACCTGGAGTGAAGCATCGGAATCTATAACTAGTGTCACAGGAATGGTTCAAACTATAATCACTAAGAAGAGTCAGACTTCTTGTACTTATGTCGGCATTGTGCCTTTTGTATTTAATTCCGATGCGATTTCTGTGTTTCATCGTCAATAAGAATGTCCAAGGGATACAGTAAAACTGGAGTGAAGCATCGGAATCTATAACTAGTGTCACAGGAATGATTCTAACATAGACAGTAAGAAGTGTCAGTCTTCTTGTACTTAAGTCGGCTTTGTGCCTTTTGTATTTGTTTCCGATGCGATTTCTGTGTTTCATCACCAATAAGAAGTTCAGAAGGATACAGTAAACCTGATGTGAAGCATCCGAATCTATAACTAGTGTCACAGGAATGGTTCAAAAGATAGACAGTAAGAAGATTCAGTATTCTTGTACTTAAGTCGACATTGTGCCTTTTGTATTTAATTCCGATGCAATTTCTGTGTTTCATCGTCAATAAGAAGGTCCAATTGATACAGTAAACGTGGAGTGTAGCATCTTAATCTATAAATAGTGTCACAGGAATGGTCCAAAACATAGGCAGTAAGAAGAGTCAGTCTTCTTGTACTTAATTCGGAATTGTGCTTTTTGTATTTAATTCCGACTCAATTTCTGTGATTCATCGTCAATAACAAGGTCCAAGGGATACAGTAAATTCTAAAGTGAAGCATCGGACTCTATAACTAGTGTCACAGAAATGGTTCAAAACATAGACAGTAGATAGAGTAAGTTTTCTTGTACTTAAGTCGGCATTGTGCTTTTTGTATTTATTTCCGATGCAAATTCTGTGTTTCTTCGTCAAGAAGAAGGTCCAAGGGAAACAGTAAACCTGCAGTGAAGCATCGGAATCTATAACTAGTGTCACAGGATTGGTTCAAAGCATAGACTGTAAGAAGTGTTGGTCTTCTTGTACTTAAATCAGCATTGTGGCTTTTGTATTTAATTCCGATGCACTTTCTGTGTTTCATCGTCAATAAGAAGGTCAGAGGGATACAGTAAACCTGAAGTGAAGCATCGGAATCTATAACTAGTCTCACCGGAATGGTTCAAAACATAGTCAGTAAGAAGAGTCAGTCTTCTTGTACTTAAGTCGGCATTGTGCCTTTTGTATTTAATTCCGATGCAATTTCTGTCTTTCATCGTCAATAAGTAGGTCAGAGGGATACGGTAAACCTGAAGTGAAGCAACGGAATCTATAACTAGTGTCACAGGAATGGTTCAAAACATATTCAGTAAGAAGAGTCAGTCTTCTTGTACTTAAGTCGGCATTGTGCCTATTGTATTTAATTCCGATGCAATTTCTGTGTTTCATCGTCAATAAGAAGGTCCAAGTGATACAGTCAACCTGGAGTGAAGCAACGGAATCTATAACTAGTGTCATAGGAATGGTTCAAAACATAGTCAGTAAGAAGAGTCAGTCTTCTTGTACTTAATTCGGAATTGTGCCTTTTGTATTTAATTCCGATGCAATATCTGTCTTTCATCGTCAATAAGAAGGTCAGAGGGATACAGTAAACCTGAAGTTCAGGATCGGAATCTATAACTAGTGTCACAGGAATGGTTCAAAACATAGTCAGTAAGAAGAGTCAGTCTTCTTGTAGTTAAGTCGGCCTTGTGCCTTTTGTATTGAATTCCGATACGATTTCAGTGTTTCATCGTCAATAAGAAGGTCCAAGGGATACAGTAACCCTTAAGTGAAGCATCGCAATCTATAACAAGTGTCTTAGGAATGGTTCAAAACATAGACAGTAGGAAGTGTCAGTCTTCTAGTACTTAAGTCGGCATTGTGCCTTTTCTATTTAATTCCGAAGCAATATCTGTGTTTCATCGTCAATAAGAAGGTCCAAGGGATACAGTAAACCTGAAGTGAAGCATCGGATCTATAACTAGTGTCACAGGAATATTTCAAAACATAGTCAGTAAGAAGCGTCAGTCTTCTTGTACTTAAGTCGGCATTGTGCATTTTCTATTTAATTCTGATGACATTTCTGTGTTTCATCGTCCATAAGAAGGTCCAAGGGATACAGTAAACCTGAAGAGAAGCACCGGAATCGATAACTAGCGTCACAGGAATGGTTCAAAACATAGACTGTAAGAAGAGTCAGTCTTCTTGTACTTTAGTCGGTATTGTGCCTTTTGTGTTTAATTCCGATGCAATTTCTGTGTTTAATCGTCAAAATAGAAGGTCCAAGGGATACAGTAAACCTGGAGTGAAGCATTGGAATCTATAACTAGTGTCACAGGAATGGTTCAAAATATAGACAGTAAGAAGTGTCAGTCTTCTTGTACTTAATTCTGCATTGTGCCTTTTGTATTTAATTCCGATGCAATTTCTGTGTTTCATCGTCAATAAGATGGTCCAAAGGATACAGTAAACCCGAAGTGAAGCATCGGAATTTATAACTAGTGTCACAGGAATGGTCCGAAACATAGTCAGTAATAAGAGTCAGTCTTCTTGTACTAAAGTCGGCATTGTGCCTTTTGTATTTAATTCCGATGCAATTTCTGTGTTTCTTCGTCAATAAGAAGGACCAAGGGATACAGTAAACCTGGAGTGAAGCATCGGAAACTATAACTAGTGTCATAGGGATGGTTCAAAACATAAACAGTAAGAAGAGTCAGTCTTCTTGTATTTAAGTCGGCATTGTGCCTTTTGTATTTAATTCGGATGCAATTTCTGTGTTTCATCGGCCATAAGAAGGTCCAAGGGATACAGTAAACCTGAAGTGAAGCATCGGAATCTATAACTAGTGTCACAGGAATGGTTCAAAACATAGACAGTAGGAAGAGTCGGTCTTCTTGTACTTAAGTCGGCATTTTGCCTTTTGTATTTAATTCCGATGCAATTTATGTGTTTCATCGTCAATAAAAAGGTCCTAGGGATTCAGTAAACCTGAAGTGAAGCATCGGAATCTATAACTAGTGTCACAGTAATGGTTCAAAACATAGCCAGTAAGAAAAGTCAGTCGTCTTGTACCTAAGTCGGCATTGTGCATTTTCTATTTAATTCCGATGCAATTTCTGTGTTTCATTGTCAATAAGAACGTCCAAGGGATACAGTAAACCTGGAGTGAAGCATCGGAATCTATAACTAGTGTCACAGGAATGGTTCAAAACATAGACAGTAAGAAGTGTCAGTCTTCTTGTACTTAAGTCGGCATTGTGTCTTTTGTATTTGATTCCGATGCGATTTCTGTGTTTCATCTTCAATAAGAAGTTCAGAGGGATACAGTAAACCTGAAGTGAAGCATCCGAATCTATAACTAGTCTCACAGGAATGGTTCAAAACATACTCAGTAAGAAGATTCAGTCTTCTTGTACTTAAGTCGGCATTGTGCCTTTTGTATTTAATTCCGATGCAATTTCTGTATTTCATCGTCAATAAAAAGTTCCAAGGGATACAGTAAACCTGACGTGAAGCATCGGAATCTGTAACTAGTGTCACAGGAATGATTTAAATCATAGCCAGTAAGAAAAGTCAGTCGTCTTGTACTTAAGTCGGCATTGTGCCTTTTCTATTTAATTCCGATTCAATTTATGTGTTTCATCGTCAATAAAAAGGTCCTAGGGATTCAGTAAACCTGAAGTGAAGCATCGGAATCTATAACTAGTGTCACAGTAATGGTTCAAAACATAGCCAGTAAGAAAAGTCAGTCGTCTTGTACTTAAGTCGGCATTGTGCATTTTCTATTTAATTCCTATGCAATTTCTGTGTTTCATTGTCAATAAGAAGGTCCAAGGGATACAGTAAACCTGGAGTGAAGCATCGGAATCTATAACTAGTGTCACAGGAATGGTTCAAAACATAGACAGTAAGAAGTGTCAGTCTTCTTGTACTTAAGTCGGCATTGTGTCTTTTGTATTTGATTCCGATGCGATTTCTGTGTTTCATCTTCAATAAGAAGTTCAGAGGGATACAGTAAACCTGAAGTGAAGCATCCGAATCTATAACTAGTGTCACAGGAATGGTTCAAAACATACTCAGTAAGAAGAGTCAGTCTTCTTGTACATAAGTCGGCGTTGTGCCTTTTGTGTTTAATTCCGGTGCAATTTCTGTGTTTCATCGTCAATAAGATGGTCCAAGGGATACAGTAAACCTGAAGTGAAGCATCGGAATCTATAACTAGTGTTACAGGAATGGTTCAAAAGATAGACAGTAAGAAGATTCAGTCTTCTTGTACTTAAGTCGGCATTGTGCCTTTTGTATTTAATTCCGATTCAATTTCTGTGTTTCATCGTCAATAAGAAGTTCCAAGGGATACAGTAAACCTGACGTGAAGCATCGGTATCTGTAACTAGTGTCACAGGAATGATTTAAATCATAGCCAGTAAGAAAAGTCAGTCGTCTTGTACTTAAGTCGGCATTGTGCCTTTTCTATTTAATTCCGATTCAATTTCTGTGTTTAATTGTCAATAAGAAGGTCAGAGGGATACAGTAAACCTGAAGTGAAGCATCTGAATCTATAACTAGTGTCACAGGAATGGTTCAAAACATAGTCAGTAAGAAGAATCAGTCTTTTTGTACATAAGTCGGCATTGTGCCTTTTGTGTTTAATTCCGATGCAATTTCTGTGTTTCTTCGTCAATAAGATGGTCCAAGGGATACAGTAAACCTGAAGCGAAGCATCGGAATCCATAACTAGTGTCACAGGAATGGTTCAAAAGATAGACAGTAAGAAGTTTCAGTCTTCTTGTACTTAAGTCGGCATTGTGCCTTTTGTATTTAATTCCGATGCAATTTCTGTGTTTCATCGTCAATAAGAAAATCAGAGGGATACAGTAAACCTGAAGTGAAGCATCGGAATCTATAACCAGTGTAACAGGAATGGTTCAAAACATTGACAATAGGAAGAGTCAGTCTTCCTGTACTTAAGTCGGCATTGTGCCTTTTGTATTTAATTCCGATGCAATTTCTGTGTTTCATCGTCAATAAGAAGGTCCGAGGGATACAGTAAACCTGCAGTGAAGCACCGGAATCTATAACTAGTGTCACAGGAATGGTTCAAAACATAGACTGTAAGAACAGTCAGTCTTCTTGTACTTTAGTCGGTATTGTGCCTTTTGTATTTAATTCCGATGCAATTTCTCCGTTTAATCGTTAATAAGAAGGACCAAGGGATACAGCAAACCTGAAGTGAAGCATCGTAATCTCTAATTAGTGTCTTAGGAATGGTTCAAAACATAAACAGTAAGAAGAGACAGTTTTCTTGTACTTAAGTCGGCATTGTGCCTTTTGTATTTAATTCCGATGCAATTTCTGTGCTTCATCGTCAATAAGATGGTCCAAGGGATACAGTAAACCTGAAGTGAAGGATCGGAATTTATAACTAGTGTCACAGGAATGGTCCAAAACATAGTCAGTAATAAGAGTCAGTCTTCTTGTACTTAAGTCGGTATTGTGCCTTTTGTATTTAATTCTGATCCAATTTCTGTGTTTCATCGTCAATAAGAAGGACCAAGGGATACAGTAAACCTGGAGTGAAGCATCGGAAACTATAACTAGTGTCACAGGAATGGTTCAAAACATAGTTAGTAGGAAGAGTCAGTCTTCTTGTACTTAAGTCGGCATTGTGCCTATTGTAGTTAATTCCGATGTAATTTCTGTGTTTCATCGTCAATAAGAAGGTCCAAGGGACACAGTAAACCTGCAGTGAAGCATCGGAATCTATAACTAGTTTCACAGGGATGGTTCAAAACATAGACAGTAAGAAGGGTCAGTCTCCTTGTACTTAAGTCGGCATTGTGCCTCATGTATTTAATTCCGATGCAATTTCTGTGTTTCATCGTCAATAAGAAGGTCGAAGGGATACAGTAAACCTGGAGTGAAGCATCGGAGTCTATAACTAGTGTCACAGGAATGGTTAAAAGCATAGACAGTAAGAATTGTCAGTCTTCTTGTACTTAATTCGGCATTGTGCCTTTTGTATTTAATTCCGATGCAATTTCTGTGTTTCGTCGTCAATAAGAAGTTCCAAGGGATACAGTCAACCTGGAGTGAAACATTGGAATCTATAACTAGTGTCACAGGGACGGTTCAGAACATGGACAATAAGATGAGTCAGTATTCCTGTACTTAAATCGGCATTGTGGTTTTTGTATTTAATTCCGATGCAATTTCTGTGTTTCATCGTCACTAAGAAGATTTGATTGATACAGTAATCCTGACGTTAAGCATCGGAATCTATAACTAGTGTCACAGGAATGATTCAAAGCATAGTCAGTAAGAAGAGTCAGTCTTCTTGTACTTTAGTCGGCATTGTGCCTTTTGTATTGCTTTCCGATGCAATTTCTGTGTTTCATCGTCAATAAGAAGGTCCAAGGGATACAGTAACCCTTAAGTGAAGCATCGCAATCTATATCAAGTGTCTTAGGAATGGTTCAAAACATAGACAGTAGGAAGTGTCAGTCTTCTAGTACTTAAGTCGGCATTGTGCCTTTTCTATTTAATTCCGATGCAATTTTTGTGTTTCATCGTCAATAAGAAGGTCCAAGGGATACAGTAAACCTGAAGTGAAGCATCGGAATCTATAACTAGTGTCACAGGAATGGTTCAAAATATAGACAGTATGAAGAGTCAGTCTTCTTGTACTTAAGTCGGCATTGTGCCTTTTCTATTTAATTCCGCAGCAATATCTGTGTTTCATCGTCAATAAGAAGGTCCAAGGGATACAGTAAACCTGAAGTGAAGCATCGGATCTATAACTAGTGTCACAGGAATATTTCAAAACATAGTCAGTAAGAAGCGTCAGTCTTCTTGTACTTAAGTCGGCATTGTGCATTTTCTATTTAATTCTGATGACATTTCTGTGTTTCATCGTCCATAAGAAGGTCCAAGGCATACAGTAAACCTGAAGAGAAGCACCGGAATCGATAACTAGCGTCACAGGAATGGTTCAAAACATAGACTGTAAGAAGAGTCAGTCTTCTTGTACTTTAGTCGGTATTGTGCCTTTTGTGTTTAATTCCGATGCAATTTCTGTGTTTAATCGTCAAAATAGAAGGTCCAAGGGATACAGTAAACCTGGAGTGAAGCATTGGAATCTATAACTAGTGTCACAGGAATGGTTCAAAATATAGACAGTAAGAAGTGTCAGTCTTCTTGTACTTAATTCTGCATTGTGCCTTTTGTATTTAATTCCGATGCAATTTCTGTGTTTCATCGTCAATAAGATGGTCCAAAGGATACAGTAAACCCGAAGTGAAGCATCGGAATTTATAACTAGTGTCACAGGAATGGTCCGAAACATAGTCAGTAATAAGAGTCAGACTTCTTGTACTAAAGTCGGCATTGTGCCTTTTGTATTTAATTCCGATGCAATTTCTGTGTTTCTTCGTCAATAAGAAGGACCAAGGGATACAGTAAACCTGGAGTGAAGCATCGGAAACTATAACTAGTGTCATAGGGATGGTTCAAAACATAAACAGTAAGAAGAGTCAGTCTTCTTGTATTTAAGTCGGCATTGTGCCTTTTGTATTTAATTCGGATGCAATTTCTGTGTTTCATCGGCCATAAGAAGGTCCAGGGGATACAGTAAACCTGAAGTGAAGCATCGGAATCTATAACTAGTGTCACAGGAATGGTTCAAAACATAGACAGTAGGAAGAGTCGGTCTTCTTGTACTTAAGTCGGCATTGTGCCTTTTGTATTTAATTCCGATGCAATTTATGTGTTTCATCGTCAATAAAAAGGTCCTAGGGATTCAGTAAACCTGAAGTGAAGCATCGGAATCTATAACTAGTGTCACAGGAATGATTTAAATCATAGCCAGTAAGAAAAGTCAGTCGTCTTGTACTTAAGTCGGCATTGTGCCTTTTGTATTTAATTCCGATGCAATTTCTGTGTTTCATCGTCAATAAGAAGGTCCGAGGGATACAGTAAACCTGCAGTGAAGCACCGGAATCTATAACTAGTGTCACAGGAATGGTTCAAAACATAGACTGTAAGAACAGTCAGTCTTCTTGTACTTTAGTCGGTATTGTGCCTTTTGTATTTAATTCCGATGCAATTTCTCCGTTTAATCGTTAATAAGAAGGATCAAGGGATACAGCAAACCTGAAGTGAAGCATCGTAATCTCTAATTAGTGTCTTAGGAATGGTTCAAAACATAAACAGTAAGAAGAGACAGTTTTCTTGTACTTAAGTCGGCATTGTGCCTTTTGTATTTAATTCCGATGCAATTTCTGTGCTTCATCGTCAATAAGAAGGTCCAAGGGATACAGTAAACCTGGAGTGAAGCATCGGAATCTATAACTAGTGTCACAGGAATGGTTCAAAACATAGACAGTGAGAAGGGTCAGTCTTCTTGTACTTAAGTCGGTATTGTGCCTTTTGTATTTAATTCTGATCCAATTTCTGTGTTTCATCGTCAATAAGAAGGACCAAGGGATACAGTAAACCTGGAGTGAAGCATCGGAAACTATAACTAGTGTCACAGGAATGGTTCAAAACATAGTTAGTAGGATGAGTCAGTCTTCTTGTACTTAAGTCGGCATTGTGCCTATTGTAGTTAATTCCGATGTAATTTCTGTGTTTCATCGTCAATAAGAAGGTCCAAGGGACACAGTAAACCTGCAGTGAAGCATCAGAATCTATAACTAGTTTCACAGGGATGGTTCAAAACATAGACAGTAAGAAGGGTCAGTCTCCTTGTACTTAAGTCGGCAATGTGCCTCATGTATTTAATTCCGATGCAATCTCTGTGTTTCATCGTCAATAAGAAGGTCGAAGGGATACAGTAAACCTGGAGTGAAGCATCGGAGTCTATAACTAGTGTCACAGGAATGGTTAAAAGCATAGACAGTAAGAATTGTCAGTCTTCTTGTACTTAATTCGGCATTGTGCCTTTTGTATTTAATTCCAATGCAATTTCTGTGTTTCGTCGTCAATAAGAAGTTCCAAGGGATACAGTCAACCTGGAGTGAAACATTGGAATCTATAACTAGTGTCACAGGGACGGTTCAGAACATGGACAATAAGATGAGTCAGTATTCCTGTACTTAAATCGGCATTGTGGTTTTTGTATTTAATTCCGATGCAATTTCTGTGTTTCATCGTCACTAAGAAGATTTGAGGGATACAGTAATCCTGACGTTAAGCATCGGAATCTATAACTAGTGTCACAGGAATGATTCAAAGCATAGTCAGTAAGAAGAGTCAGTCTTCTTGTACTTTAGTCGGCATTGTGCCTTTTGTATTGCTTTGCGATGCAATTTCTGTGTTTCATCGTCAATAAGAATGTCCAAGGGATACAGTAAACCTGAAGTGAAGCATCGGAATCTATAAAAAGTGTCTTAGGAATGGTTCAAAACATAGACAGTAGGAAGTGTCAGTCTTCTAGTACTTAAGTCTGCATTGTGCCTTTTCTATTTAATTCGGATGCAATATCTGTGTTTCATCGTCAATAAGACGGTCAGAGGGATACAGTAAACCTGAAGTGAAGTATCGGAATCTATAACTAGTGTCACAGGAATGGTTCATAACATAGACAGTTGGAAGAGTCAGTCTTCTTGTACTTAAGTCGGCATTGTGTCTTTTGTTTTTAATTACGATGCAATTTCTGTGTTTCATCGTCAACAAGAAGGTCCAAGGGATGCAGTAAACCTGAGGTGAAGCATCGGAATCTACAACTAGTGTCACAGGAATGGTTCAAATCATAGACAGTAAGAAGGGTCAGTCCTCTTGTACTTAAGTCGGCATTGTGCCTTTTGTATTTAATTCCGATGCAATTTCTGTGTTTCATCGTGAATAAGAAGATCAGAGGGATACAGTAAACCTGAAGTGAAGCATCGGAATCTATAACTAGTGTAACAGGAATGGTTCAAAACATTGACAGTAGGAAGAGTCAGTCTTCCTGTACTTAAGTCGGCATTGTGCCTTTTGTATTTAATTCCGATGCAATTTCTGTGTTTCATCGTCAATAAGAATGTCCAAGGGATACGTAAAACCTGGAGTGTAGCATCGGTATCTATAACTAGTGTCACAGGAATGGTTCAAAATCATGGGCAGTAACAAGAGTCAGTCTTTGTGTACTTAAGTCGGCATTTTGCCTTTTGTATTTAATTCCGATGCAATTTCTGTGTTTCATCTTCAATAAGAAGGAACAAGGGATACAGTAAACCTCAAGTGAAGCATCGCAATCCATAACTAGTGTCAATGGAATTGTTCAAAACATAGACAGTAAGAAGAGTCAGTCTTCTTGTACTTAATTCGGCATTGTGCCTTTTGTATTTAATTCCGATGCAATTTCTGTCTTTTATCGTCAATAAGAAGGTCAGAGGGATACAGTAAACCTGAAGTGATGCATCGGAATCTATAGCTAGTGTCACAGGAATGGTTCAAAGCATAGTCACTAAGAAGAGTCAGTCTTCTTGTCCTTAGGTCGGCATTGTGCCTTTTGTGTTTAATTCCGATGCAATTTCTGTGTTTCATCGTCAATAAGAAGGTCCAAGGGATACATTAAACCTGGAGTGAAGCATCGGAATCTATAACTAGTGTCACAGGAATGGTTCAAAACATAGACAGTAAGAAGAGTCAGTCTTCTTGTACTTATGTCGGCATTGTGCCTTTTGTATTTAATTCCGATGCGATTTCTGTGTTTTATCGTCAATAAGAAGGTCCAAGGCATACAATAAACCTCAACTGAAGCATCGGAATCTATAACTAGTGTCACAGGAATGGTTCAAAATATAGTCAGTAGGAAGAGTCGGTCTTCTTGTACTTAAGTCGGCATTGTGCCTTTTGTATTTAATTCGGATGCAATTTCTGTGTTTCATCGTGAATAAGAAGGTCAGAGGGATACAGTAATCCTGAACTTAAGCATCGGAATCTATGACTAGTGTCACAGGAATGGTTCAAAGCATAGTCAGTAAGAAGAGTCAGTCTTCTTGTCCTTATGTCGGTATTGTGCCTTTTGTATTTAATTCCGATGCAATTTCTGTGTTTCACCGTCAATAAGACGGTCCAAGGGATACAGTAAATCTGAAGTGAAGCATCGGAATGTATAACTAGTGTCACAGGAATGGTTCAAAACATAGATAGTAGGAAGAGTCAGTCTTCTTGTTCTTAAGTCGGCATTGTGCCTGTTGCATTTAATTCCGATGTAATTTCTGTGTTTCATCGTCAATAAGAAGGTCCAAGGGACACAGTAAACCTGCAGTGAAGCATCGGAATCTATAACTAATTTCACAGGCATGGTTCAAAACATAGGCAGTAAGAAGAGTCAGTCTCCTTGTACTTAAGTCGACATAGTGCCTTTTGTATTTAATTCCGATGCAATTTCTGAGTTTCATTGTCCATAAGTAGGTCAGAGGGATACAGTAAACCTGAAGTGAAGCAACGGAATCTATAACTAGTGTCACAGGAATGGTTCAAAACATAGTCAGTAAGAAGAGCCAGTCTTCTTGTACTTAAGTCGGCATTGTGCCTTTTGTATTTAATTCCGATGCAATTTCTGTGTTTCATCGTCAATAAGAAGGTCCAAGGGATACAGTCAACCTGGAGTGAAACATTGGAATCTATAACTAGTGTCACAGGGAAGGTTCAAAACATGGACAATAAGATGAGGCAGTATTCTTGTACTTAAATCGGCATTGTGCTTCTTGTATTTAATTCCGATGCAATTTCTGTGTTTCATCGTCACTAAGAAGGCTAGAGGGATACAGTTATCCTGAAGTTAAGCATCGGAATCTATAACTAGTGTCACAGGAATGGTTCAAAGCATAGTCAGTAAGAAGAGTCAGTCTTCTTGTAGTTAAGTCGGCCTTGTGCCTTTTGTATTGAATTCCGATACGATTTCAGTGTTTCATCGTCAATAAGAAGGTCCAAGGGATACAGTAACCCTTAAGTGAAGCATCGCAATCTATAACAAGTGTCTTAGGAATGGTTCAAAACATAGACAGTAGGAAGTGTCAGTCTTCTAGTACTTAAGTCGGCATTGTGCTTTTTCTATTTAATTCGGATGCAATTTCTGTGTTTCATCGTCAATAAGACGGTCAGAGGGATACAGTAACCTGAAGTGAAGCATCGGAATCTATAACTAGTGTCACAGGAATGGTTCAAAACATAGACAGTTGGAAGAGTCAGTCTTCTTGTACTTAAGTCGGCATTGTGTCTTTTGTATTTAATTCCGATGCAATTTCTGTGTTTCATCGTCAATAAGAATGTCCAAGGGATACGTAAAACCTGGAGTGTAGCATCGGAATCTATAACTAGTGTCACAGGAATGGTTCAAAATCATGGGCAGTAACAAGAGTCAGTCTTTGTGTACTTAAGTCGGCATTTTGCCTTTTGTATTTAATTCCGATGCAATTTCTGTGTTTCATCTTCAATAAGAAGGACCAAGGGATACAGTAAACCTCAAGTGAAGCATCGCAATCCGTAACTAGTGTCAATGGAATTGTTCAAACATAGACAGTAAGAAGAGTCAGTCTTCTTGTACTTAATTCGGCATTGTGCCTTTTGTATTTAATTCCGATGCAATTTCTGTCTTTTATCGTCAATAAGAAGGTCAGAGGGATACAGTAAACCTGAAGTGATGCATCGGAATCTATAGCTAGTGTCACAGGAATGGTTCAAAGCATAGTCACTAAGAAGAGTCAGTCTTCTTGTCCTTAGGTCGGCATTGTGCCTTTTGTGTTTAATTCCGATGCAATTTCTGTGTTTCATCGTCAATAAGAAGGTCCAAGGGATACATTAAACCTGGAGTGAAGCATCGGAATCTATAACTAGTGTCACAGGAATGGTTCAAAACATAGACAGTAAGAAGAGTCAGTCTTCTTGTACTTATGTCGGCATTGTGCCTTTTGTATTTAATTCCGATGCGATTTCTGTGTTTCATCGTCAATAAGAAGGTCCAAGGCATACTATAAACCTCAACTGAAGCATCGGAATCTATAACTAGTGTCACAGGAATGGTTCAAAATATAGTCAGTAGGAAGAGCCGGTCTTCTTGTACTTAAGTCGGCATTGTGCCTTTTGTATTTAATTCGGATGCAATTTCTGTGTTTCATCGTGAATAAGAAGGTCAGAGGGATACAGTAATCCTGAACTTAAGCATCGGAATCTATGACTAGTGTCACAGGAATGGTTCAAAGCATAGTCAGTAAGAAGAGTCAGTCTTCTTGTCCTTATGTCGGTATTGTGCCTTTTGTATTTAATTCCGATGCAATTTCTGTGTTTTATCGTCAATAAGACGGTCCAAGGGATACAGTAAATCTGAAGTGAAGCATCGGAATGTATAACTAGTGTCACAGGAATGGTTCAAAACATAAATAGTAGGAAGAGTCAGTCTTCTTGTTCTTAAGTCGGCATTGTGCCTATTGCATTTAATTCCGATGTAATTTCTGTTTTCATCGTCAATAAGAAGGTCCAAGGGACACAGTAAACCTGCAGTGAAGCATCGGAATCTATAACTATTTTCACAGGCATGTTTCAAAACATAGGCAGTAAGAAGAGTCAGTCTCCTTGTACTTAAGTCGACATAGTGCCTTTTGTATTTAATTCCGATGCAATTTCTGTGTTTCATCGTCAATAAGAAGGTCGAAGGGAAACAGTAAACCTGGAGTGAAGCATCGGAGTCTATAACTAGTGTCACAGGATTGGTTAAAAGCATAGACAGTAAGAAGAGTCAGTCTTCTTGTACTTAATTCGGCATTGTGCCTTTTGTATTTAATTCCGATGCAATTTCTGAGTTTCATTGTCCATAAGAAGGTCAGAGGGATACAGTAAACCTGAAGTGAAGCAACGGAATCTATAACTAGTGTCACAGGAATGGTTCAAAACATAGTCAGTAAGAAGAGCCAGTCTTCTTGTACTTAAGTCGGCATTGTGCCTTTTGTACTTAATTCCGATGCAATTTCTGTGTTTCATCGTCAATAAGAAGGTCCAAGGGATACAGTCAACCTGGAGTGAAACATTGGAATCTATAACTAGTGTCACAGGGAAGGTTCAAAACATGGACAATAAGATGAGTCAGTATTCTTGTACTTAAATCGGCATTGTGCTTCTTGTATTTAATTCCGATGCAATTTCTGTGTTTCATCGTCACTAAGAAGGCTAGAGGGATACAGTTATCCTGAAGTTAAGCATCGGAATCTATAACTAGTGTCACAGGAATGGTTCAAAGCATAGTCAGTAAGAAGAGTCAGTCTTCTTGTAGTTAAGTTGGCCTTGTGCCTTTTGTATTGTATTCCGATGCAATTTCTGTGTTTCATCGTCAATAAGAAGGTCCAAGGGATACAGTAAACCTGAGGTGAAGCATTGGAATCTATAAAAAGTGTCTTAGGAATGGTTCAAAACATAGACAGTAGGAAGTGTCAGTCTTCTAGTACTTAAGTCGGCATTGTGCTTTTTCTATTTAATTCGGATGCAATTTCTGTGTTTCATCGTCAATAAGACGGTCAGAGGGATACAGTAAACCTGAAGTGAAGCATCGGAATCTATAACTAGTGTCACAGGAATGGTTCAAAACATAGACAGTTGGAAGAGTCAGTCTTCTTGTACTTAAGTCGGCATTGTCTCTTTTGTATTTAATTCCGATGCAATTTCTGTGTTTCATCGTCAACAAGAAGGTCCAAGGGATACAGTAAACCTGAGGTGAAGCATCGGAATCTACAACTAGTGTCACAGGAATGGTTCAAATCATAGACAGTAAGAAGAGTCAGTCCTCTTGTACTTAAGTCGGCATTGTGCCTTTTCTATTTAATTCCGATGCAATTTCTGTGTTTCATCGTTAATAAGAAGGTCAGAGGGATACAGTTAACCTGAAGTGAAACATCGGAATCTATAACTAGTGTCACAGGAATGGTTTAATTATAGACAGTAAGAAGAGTCAGTCTTCTTGTACTTAAGTCGGCATTGTGCCTTTTGTATTTAATTCCGATGCAATTTCTGAGTTTCATCGTCAATAAGAAGGTCAGAGGGATACAGTAAACCTGGAGTGAAGCATCGGAAACTATAACTAGTGTCACAGGAATGGTTCAAAACATAGACAATAAGAAGAGTCAGTCTTCTTGTACTTATGTCAGCATTGTGCATTTTGTATTTAATTCCGATGCGATTTCTGTGTTTCATCGTCAATAAGACGGTCCAAGGGATACAATAAACCTCAACTAAAGCATCTGAATCTATAACTAGTGTCACAGGAATGGTTCCAAACATAGTCAGTATTATGAGTCGGTCTTCATGTACTTAAGTCGGCATTGTGCATTTTGTATTTTACTCCGATGCAATTTCTGTGTTTCATCGTCAATAAGAAGCTCCAAGGGATACAGTAAACCTGAAGTGAAGCATCGGAATCTATAACTAGTGTCGCAGGAATTGTTCAAATCATAGACAGTAAGAAGAGTGAGACTTCTTGTACTTAAGTCGGTATTGTGCCTTTTGTATTTATTCCGATGCAATTTCTGTGTTTCATCGTCAATAAGAAGGTCCAAGGGATACAGTAAACCTGAAGTTAAGCATCGGAATCTATAACTAGTGTCACAGGAATGGGTCATAACATAGACAGTAAGAAGAGTCAGTCTTCTTGTACTTAAGTCGGCATTGTGCCTTTTCTATTTAATTCCGATGCAATTTCTGCGTTTCATCGTCAATAAGAAGGTCCAAGGGATACAGTAAACCTGAAAAGAAGCATCGGAATCTATAAGTAGTGTCACAGGAATGGTTCAAAGCATAGTCAGTACGAAGAGTCAGTCTTCTTGTACTTAAGTCGGCATTGTGCCTTTTGTATTTAATTCCGATGCAATTTCTGTGTGTCATCGTCAATAATAAGGTCCAAGGGATACAGTAAACCAGGAGTGAAGTATCGTAATCTATAACTAGTGTCTTAGGAATGGTTCAAAACATAAACAGAAAGAAGAGTCAGTCTTCTTGTACTTAAGTCGGCATTGTGCCTTTTGTATTTAATTCTGATGCAATTTCTGTGTTTCATCGTCAATAAGAAGGACCAAGGGATACAGTAAACCTTGAGTGAAGCATCGGAAACTATAACTGGTGTCACAGGGATGATTCAAAACATAGACAGTAAGAAGAGTCAGTCTCCTTGTACTTAAGTCGGCATTGTGCCTTTTGTATTTAATTCCGATGCAATTTCTGTGTTTCATCGTCAATAAGAAGGTCGAAGGGATACAGTAAACCTGGAGTGAAGCATCGGAGTCTATATCTAGTGTCAAAGGAATGGTTAAAAGAATAGACAGTAATTAGAGTAAGTCTTCTTGTACTTAATTCGGCATTGTGCCTTTTGTATTTAATTCCGATGCAATTTCTGTGTTTCATCGTCATATAGAAGGTCGAAGGGATACAGTAAACCTGGAGTGAAGCATCGGAGTCTATATCTAGTCTCAAAGGAATGGTTAAAAGAATAGACAGTAAGAAGAGTCAGTCTTCTTGTACTTAATTCGGCATTGTGCCTTTTGTATTTAATTCCGAAGCAGTTTGTGTGTTTCATCGTCACTAACAAGGTCAGTGGGTACAGTAATCCTGAAGTTAAGCATCGGAATCTATAACTAGTGTCACTGTAATGGTTCAAAGCATAGTCAGTAAGAAGGGTCAGTCTTCTTGTAGTTAAGTCGGAATTGTGCCTCTTGTATTGAATTCCGAACCAATTTCTGCGTTTCATCGTCAATAGGTAGGTGCAATCCCTTGCCCACCTGAAGTGAAGCATCGGAATCTGTAACTAGTGTCACAGGAATGGTTCAAAGCATAGACAGTAAGAAGAGTCAGTCTTCTTGTACTTAAGTTGGCATTGTGCCTTTTCTATTTAATTCTGATGCAATTTCTGTGTTTCACCGTCAATAAGAAGGTCAGAGGGATACAGTAAACCTGAAGTGTAGCGTCGGACTCTATAACTAGTGTCACAGAAATGGTTCAAAACCTAGACAGTAGGAAGAGTCAGTCTTCTTGTACATAAGTCGGCGATGTGCCTTTTGTATTTAATTCCGACGCAATTTTTGTGTTGCATCGTCAATAAGAAGGTCTAAGGGAAACAGTAAACCTGAAGTGAAGCATCGGAATCTATAACTAGTGTCACAGGAATGGTTCAAAGCATAGACAGTAAGAAGAGTCAGTCTTCTTGTACTTAAGTTGGCATTGTGCCTTTTCTATTTAATTCTGATGCAATTTCTGTGTTTCACCGTCAATAAGAAGGTCAGAGGGATACAGTAAACCTGGAGTGAAGCATCGGAGTCTATAACTAGTGTCACAGGAATGGTTAAAATCATAGACAGTAAAAAGAGTCACTCCTCTTGTACTTAATTCGGCATTGTGCCTTTTGTATATAATTCCGATGCAATTTCTGTGTCTCATCGTCAATAAGAAAGTCAGAGGGATACAGTAAACCTGAAGTGAAGCAACGGCATCGATAACTAGTGTCACAAGAATGGTTCTAAACATAGTCAGTAAGAAGAGTCAGTCTTGTTGTACTTAAGTCGGCATTGTGCATTTTGTATTTAATTCCGATGCAATTTCTGCGTTTCATCGTCAATAAGACGGTCAGAGGGATACAGTAACCTGAAGTGAAGCATCGGAATCTATAACTAGTGTCACAGGAATGGTTCAAAACATAGACAGTTGGAAGAGTCAGTCTTCTTGTACTTAAGTCGGCATTGTGTCTTTTGTATTTAATTCCGATGCAATTTCTGTGTTTCATCGTCAATAAGAATGTCCAAGGGATACGTAAAACCTGGAGTGTAGCATCGGAATCTATAACTAGTGTCACAGGAATGGTTCAAAATCATGGGCAGTAACAAGAGTCAGTCTTTGTGTACTTAAGTCGGCATTTTGCCTTTTGTATTTAATTCCGATGCAATTTCTGTGTTTCATCTTCAATAAGAAGGACCAAGGGATACAGTAAACCTCAAGTGAAGCATCGCAATCCGTAACTAGTGTCAATGGAATTGTTCAAACATAGACAGTAAGAAGAGTCAGTCTTCTTGTACTTAATTCGGCATTGTGCCTTTTGTATTTAATTCCGATGCAATTTCTGTCTTTTATCGTCAATAAGAAGGTCAGAGGGATACAGTAAACCTGAAGTGATGCATCGGAATCTATAGCTAGTGTCACAGGAATGGTTCAAAGCATAGTCACTAAGAAGAGTCAGTCTTCTTGTCCTTAGGTCGGCATTGTGCCTTTTGTGTTTAATTCCGATGCAATTTCTGTGTTTCATCGTCAATAAGAAGGTCCAAGGGATACATTAAACCTGGAGTGAAGCATCGGAATCTATAACTAGTGTCACAGGAATGGTTCAAAACATAGACAGTAAGAAGAGTCAGTCTTCTTGTACTTATGTCGGCATTGTGCCTTTTGTATTTAATTCCGATGCGATTTCTGTGTTTCATCGTCAATAAGAAGGTCCAAGGCATACTATAAACCTCAACTGAAGCATCGGAATCTATAACTAGTGTCACAGGAATGGTTCAAAATATAGTCAGTAGGAAGAGCCGGTCTTCTTGTACTTAAGTCGGCATTGTGCCTTTTGTATTTAATTCGGATGCAATTTCTGTGTTTCATCGTGAATAAGAAGGTCAGAGGGATACAGTAATCCTGAACTTAAGCATCGGAATCTATGACTAGTGTCACAGGAATGGTTCAAAGCATAGTCAGTAAGAAGAGTCAGTCTTCTTGTCCTTATGTCGGTATTGTGCCTTTTGTATTTAATTCCGATGCAATTTCTGTGTTTTATCGTCAATAAGACGGTCCAAGGGATACAGTAAATCTGAAGTGAAGCATCGGAATGTATAACTAGTGTCACAGGAATGGTTCAAAACATAAATAGTAGGAAGAGTCAGTCTTCTTGTTCTTAAGTCGGCATTGTGCCTATTGCATTTAATTCCGATGTAATTTCTGTTTTCATCGTCAATAAGAAGGTCCAAGGGACACAGTAAACCTGCAGTGAAGCATCGGAATCTATAACTATTTTCACAGGCATGTTTCAAAACATAGGCAGTAAGAAGAGTCAGTCTCCTTGTACTTAAGTCGACATAGTGCCTTTTGTATTTAATTCCGATGCAATTTCTGTGTTTCATCGTCAATAAGAAGGTCGAAGGGAAACAGTAAACCTGGAGTGAAGCATCGGAGTCTATAACTAGTGTCACAGGATTGGTTAAAAGCATAGACAGTAAGAAGAGTCAGTCTTCTTGTACTTAATTCGGCATTGTGCCTTTTGTATTTAATTCCGATGCAATTTCTGAGTTTCATTGTCCATAAGAAGGTCAGAGGGATACAGTAAACCTGAAGTGAAGCAACGGAATCTATAACTAGTGTCACAGGAATGGTTCAAAACATAGTCAGTAAGAAGAGCCAGTCTTCTTGTACTTAAGTCGGCATTGTGCCTTTTGTACTTAATTCCGATGCAATTTCTGTGTTTCATCGTCAATAAGAAGGTCCAAGGGATACAGTCAACCTGGAGTGAAACATTGGAATCTATAACTAGTGTCACAGGGAAGGTTCAAAACATGGACAATAAGATGAGTCAGTATTCTTGTACTTAAATCGGCATTGTGCTTCTTGTATTTAATTCCGATGCAATTTCTGTGTTTCATCGTCACTAAGAAGGCTAGAGGGATACAGTTATCCTGAAGTTAAGCATCGGAATCTATAACTAGTGTCACAGGAATGGTTCAAAGCATAGTCAGTAAGAAGAGTCAGTCTTCTTGTAGTTAAGTTGGCCTTGTGCCTTTTGTATTGTATTCCGATGCAATTTCTGTGTTTCATCGTCAATAAGAAGGTCCAAGGGATACAGTAAACCTGAGGTGAAGCATTGGAATCTATAAAAAGTGTCTTAGGAATGGTTCAAAACATAGACAGTAGGAAGTGTCAGTCTTCTAGTACTTAAGTCGGCATTGTGCTTTTTCTATTTAATTCGGATGCAATTTCTGTGTTTCATCGTCAATAAGACGGTCAGAGGGATACAGTAAACCTGAAGTGAAGCATCGGAATCTATAACTAGTGTCACAGGAATGGTTCAAAACATAGACAGTTGGAAGAGTCAGTCTTCTTGTACTTAAGTCGGCATTGTCTCTTTTGTATTTAATTCCGATGCAATTTCTGTGTTTCATCGTCAACAAGAAGGTCCAAGGGATACAGTAAACCTGAGGTGAAGCATCGGAATCTACAACTAGTGTCACAGGAATGGTTCAAATCATAGACAGTAAGAAGAGTCAGTCCTCTTGTACTTAAGTCGGCATTGTGCCTTTTCTATTTAATTCCGATGCAATTTCTGTGTTTCATCGTTAATAAGAAGGTCAGAGGGATACAGTTAACCTGAAGTGAAACATCGGAATCTATAACTAGTGTCACAGGAATGGTTTAATTATAGACAGTAAGAAGAGTCAGTCTTCTTGTACTTAAGTCGGCATTGTGCCTTTTGTATTTAATTCCGATGCAATTTCTGAGTTTCATCGTCAATAAGAAGGTCAGAGGGATACAGTAAACCTGGAGTGAAGCATCGGAAACTATAACTAGTGTCACAGGAATGGTTCAAAACATAGACAATAAGAAGAGTCAGTCTTCTTGTACTTATGTCAGCATTGTGCATTTTGTATTTAATTCCGATGCGATTTCTGTGTTTCATCGTCAATAAGACGGTCCAAGGGATACAATAAACCTCAACTAAAGCATCTGAATCTATAACTAGTGTCACAGGAATGGTTCCAAACATAGTCAGTATTATGAGTCGGTCTTCATGTACTTAAGTCGGCATTGTGCATTTTGTATTTTACTCCGATGCAATTTCTGTGTTTCATCGTCAATAAGAAGCTCCAAGGGATACAGTAAACCTGAAGTGAAGCATCGGAATCTATAACTAGTGTCGCAGGAATTGTTCAAATCATAGACAGTAAGAAGAGTGAGACTTCTTGTACTTAAGTCGGTATTGTGCCTTTTGTATTTATTCCGATGCAATTTCTGTGTTTCATCGTCAATAAGAAGGTCCAAGGGATACAGTAAACCTGAAGTTAAGCATCGGAATCTATAACTAGTGTCACAGGAATGGGTCATAACATAGACAGTAAGAAGAGTCAGTCTTCTTGTACTTAAGTCGGCATTGTGCCTTTTCTATTTAATTCCGATGCAATTTCTGCGTTTCATCGTCAATAAGAAGGTCCAAGGGATACAGTAAACCTGAAAAGAAGCATCGGAATCTATAAGTAGTGTCACAGGAATGGTTCAAAGCATAGTCAGTACGAAGAGTCAGTCTTCTTGTACTTAAGTCGGCATTGTGCCTTTTGTATTTAATTCCGATGCAATTTCTGTGTGTCATCGTCAATAATAAGGTCCAAGGGATACAGTAAACCAGGAGTGAAGTATCGTAATCTATAACTAGTGTCTTAGGAATGGTTCAAAACATAAACAGAAAGAAGAGTCAGTCTTCTTGTACTTAAGTCGGCATTGTGCCTTTTGTATTTAATTCTGATGCAATTTCTGTGTTTCATCGTCAATAAGAAGGACCAAGGGATACAGTAAACCTTGAGTGAAGCATCGGAAACTATAACTGGTGTCACAGGGATGATTCAAAACATAGACAGTAAGAAGAGTCAGTCTCCTTGTACTTAAGTCGGCATTGTGCCTTTTGTATTTAATTCCGATGCAATTTCTGTGTTTCATCGTCAATAAGAAGGTCGAAGGGATACAGTAAACCTGGAGTGAAGCATCGGAGTCTATATCTAGTGTCAAAGGAATGGTTAAAAGAATAGACAGTAATTAGAGTAAGTCTTCTTGTACTTAATTCGGCATTGTGCCTTTTGTATTTAATTCCGATGCAATTTCTGTGTTTCATCGTCATATAGAAGGTCGAAGGGATACAGTAAACCTGGAGTGAAGCATCGGAGTCTATATCTAGTCTCAAAGGAATGGTTAAAAGAATAGACAGTAAGAAGAGTCAGTCTTCTTGTACTTAATTCGGCATTGTGCCTTTTGTATTTAATTCCGAAGCAGTTTGTGTGTTTCATCGTCACTAACAAGGTCAGTGGGTACAGTAATCCTGAAGTTAAGCATCGGAATCTATAACTAGTGTCACTGTAATGGTTCAAAGCATAGTCAGTAAGAAGGGTCAGTCTTCTTGTAGTTAAGTCGGAATTGTGCCTCTTGTATTGAATTCCGAACCAATTTCTGCGTTTCATCGTCAATAGGTAGGTGCAATCCCTTGCCCACCTGAAGTGAAGCATCGGAATCTGTAACTAGTGTCACAGGAATGGTTCAAAGCATAGACAGTAAGAAGAGTCAGTCTTCTTGTACTTAAGTTGGCATTGTGCCTTTTCTATTTAATTCTGATGCAATTTCTGTGTTTCACCGTCAATAAGAAGGTCAGAGGGATACAGTAAACCTGAAGTGAAGCGTCGGACTCTATAACTAGTGTCACAGAAATGGTTCAAAACCTAGACAGTAGGAAGAGTCAGTCTTCTTGTACATAAGTCGGCGATGTGCCTTTTGTATTTAATTCCGACGCAATTTTTGTGTTGCATCGTCAATAAGAAGGTCTAAGGGAAACAGTAAACCTGAAGTGAAGCATCGGAATCTATAACTAGTGTCACAGGAATGGTTCAAAGCATAGACAGTAAGAAGAGTCAGTCTTCTTGTACTTAAGTTGGCATTGTGCCTTTTCTATTTAATTCTGATGCAATTTCTGTGTTTCACCGTCAATAAGAAGGTCAGAGGGATACAGTAAACCTGGAGTGAAGCATCGGAGTCTATAACTAGTGTCACAGGAATGGTTAAAATCATAGACAGTAAAAAGAGTCACTCCTCTTGTACTTAATTCGGCATTGTGCCTTTTGTATATAATTCCGATGCAATTTCTGTGTCTCATCGTCAATAAGAAAGTCAGAGGGATACAGTAAACCTGAAGTGAAGCAACGGCATCGATAACTAGTGTCACAAGAATGGTTCTAAACATAGTCAGTAAGAAGAGTCAGTCTTGTTGTACTTAAGTCGGCATTGTGCATTTTGTATTTAATTCGGATGCAATTTCTGTGTTTCATCGTCAATACGAAGGTCCAAGGGATACAGTCAACATGGAGTGAAACATCGGAACCTATAACTAGGGTCACAGGGACGGTTCAAAACATACACAGTAAGATGAGTCAGTATTCTGGTACTTAAGTCGGCATTGTGCTTTTTGTATCTAATTCCGATGCAATTTCTGTGTTTCATCGTCACTAAGAAGGTCAGAGGGATACAGTAATCCGGAAGTTAAGCACTGGAATCTATAATAGAGTCACAGGAATGGTTCAAAGCAGAGTCAGTAAGAGGAGTCAGTCTTCTTGTAGTTAAGTCGGCCTTGTGCCTTTGGATTGAATTCCGATGCAATTTCTGTGTTTCATCGACAATAAGAAGGTCCAAGGGATACAGCAAACCTGAAGTGAAGCCTCGGAATCTATAACAAGTGTCTTAGGAATGGTTCAAAGCATAGACAGTAGGAAGAGTCAGGCTTCTAGTACTTAAGTGGGCATTGTGCCATTTCTATTTGATTCGGATGCAATTTCTGTGTTTCATCGTCAATGAGACGGTCAGAGGGATACAGTAAACCTGAAGTAAAGCATCGGACTCTATAACTAGTGTCACAGAAATGATTCAAAACATAGACAGTAGGAAGAGTCAGTCTTCTTGTACATAAGTCGGCATCGTGTCTTTTGTATTTAATTCCGATGCAATTTCTGCGTTTCATCGTCAATATGAAGGTCCAAGAGATACAGTAAACCTCAAGTGAAGCATCGGAATCTACAACTAGTGTCACGGGAATTGTTCAAAACATTATAAGGAAGAAGAGTCAGTCTTCTTGTACTTAAGTTGGCATTGTGCCTTTCGTATATAATTCCGATGCAATTTCTGTGTTTCACCGTCAATAAGAAGGTCAGAGGGATACAGTAAACCTGAAGTGAAGAATCGGAATCTATAACTCGTGTCACAGGAATGGTTCAAAGCATAGACAGTAAGAAGAGTCAGTCTTCTTGTACTTAAGTCGGCATTGTGCCTTTTCTATTTATATCCGATGCAATTTCTGTGTTTCATCGTCAATAAGATGGTCCAACGGATACAGTAAACCCTAAGTGAAGCATCGGAATTTATAACTAGTGTCACAGGAATGGTCCAAAACATAGTCAGTAATAAGAGTCAGTCTTCTTGTACTTAAGTCGGCATTGTGCCTTTTGTATTTAATTCCGATGCAATTTCTGTGTTTCTTCGTCAATAAGAAGGACGAAGGGATACAGTAAACCTGGAGTGAATCATCGGAAACTATAACTAGTGTCACAGGGATGGTTCAAAACATAGACAGTAAGAAGAGTCAGTCCTCTTGTACTTAAGTCGGCATTGTGCCTTTTGTATTTAATTCCGATGCAATGTCTGTCTTTCATCGTCAATAAGAAGGTCAGAGGGATACAGTAAACCTGAAGTAAAGCATCGGACTCTATAACTAGTGTCACAGAAATGATTCAAAACATAGACAGTAGGAAGAGTCAGTCTTCTTGTACATAAGTCGGCATTGTGCCTTTTGTATTTAATTCCGATGCAATTTCTGTGTTTCATCGTCAATAAGAAGGGGCAAGGGAAACAGTAAACCTGAAGTGAAGCATCGGAATCTATAACTAGTGTCACAGGAATGGTTCAAAACATAGATAGTAAGAAGGGTCAGTCTTCTTGTCCTTAAGTTGGCATTGTGCCTTTTAAATTTAATTCCGATGCAAATTCTGTGTTTCATCGGCAAAAAGGTCAGAGGGATACAGTAAACCTGAAGTGAAGCATCGGAATCTATAACTAGTGTCACAGGAATGGTTTAAAATATAGACAGTAGGAAGAGTCAGTCTTCTTGTACTTAAGTCGGCATAGTGCCTTTTGTATTTAATTCCGATGCGATTTCTGTGTTTCATAGTCAATAAGAAGGTCCAAGGTGTACAGTAAACCTGAAGTGAAGCATCGGAATCTATAACTAGTGTCACAGGAATGGATCAAAGCATAGTCAGTAAGAAGCGTCAGTCCTCTTGTAATTTAGTCGGCATTGTGTCTTTTCTATTTAATTCCGATGCATTTTCTGGGTTTCATCGTCAATAAGAAGGTCCAAGGGATACAGTAAACCTGGAGTGAAGCATCGGAATCTATAACTAGTGTCACAGGAATGGTTCAAAACATAGACAGTAAGAAGAATCGGACTTCTTGTACTTAAGTCGACATTGTGCCTTTTCTATTTATATCCGATGCAATTTCTGTGTTTCATCGTCAATAAGATGGTCCAAGGGATTCAGTAAACCCGAAGTGAAGCATCGGAATTTATAACTAGTGTCACAGGAATGGTCCAAAACATTGTCAGTAATAAGAGTCAGTCTTCTTGTTCTTAAGTCGGCATTGTGCCTTTTCTATTTAATTCCGATGCAATTTCTGTGTTTCTTCATCAATAAGAAGGACCAAGGGATACAGTAAACCTAGAGTGAAGCATCGGAAACTATAACTAGTGTCACAGGGATGGTTCACATCATAGACAGTAAGAAGAGTCAGTCTTCTTGTACTTAAGTCGGCATTGTGAATTTTGTATTTAATTCGGAAGCAATTTCTGTGTTTCATCGTCAATAAGAAGGTCAGTGGGATACAGTAATCCTGAAGTTAAGCATCAGAATCTATGACTAGTGTCACAGGAATGGTTCAAAGCATAGTCAGTAAGAAGAGTCTGTCTTCTTGTTCTTAAGTCGGCATTGTGCCTTTTGTATTTAATTCCGATGAAATGTCTGTCTTTCATCGTCAATAAGAAGGTCAGAGGGATACAGTAAACCTGAAGTGCAGCATCGGACTCTATAACTAGTGTCACAGAAATGGTTCAAAACATAGACAGTAGGAAGAGTCAGTCTTCTTGTACATAAGTCGGCATTGTGCCTTTTGTATTTAATTCCGATGCAATTTCTGTGTTTCATCGTCAATAAGATGGTGCAAGGGAAACAGTAAACCTGAAGTGAAGCATCGGAATCTATAACTAGTGTCACAGGAATGGTTCAAACATAGATAGTAAGAAGGGTCAGTCTTCTTGTCCTTAAGTTGGCATTGTGCCTGTTAAATTTAATTCCGATGCAATTTCTGTGTTTCATCGGCAAAAAGGTCAGAGGGATACAGTAAACCTGAAGTGAAGCATCGGAATCTATAACTAGTGTCACAGGAATGATTTAAATTATAGACAGTAGGAAGAGTCAGTCTTCTTGTACTTAAGTCGGCATAGTGCCTTTTGTATTTAATTCCGATGCGATTTCTGTGTTTCATAGTCAATAAGAAGGTCCAAGGTGTACAGTAAACCTGAAGTGAAGCATCGGAATCTATAACTAGTGTCACAGGAATGGATCAAAACATAGTCAGTAAGAAGCGTCAGTCCTCTTGTAATTAAGTCGGCATTGTGTCTTTTCTATTTAATTCCGATGCATTTTCTTTGTTTCATCGTCAATAAGAAGGTCTAAGGGACACAGTAAACCTGCAGTGAAGCATCGGAATCTATAACTAGTGTCACAGGGATGGTTCAAAGCATAGACCGTAAGAAGAGTCAGTCTCCTTGTACTTAAGTCGGCATTGTGACTTTTGTATTTAATTCCGGAGCAATTTCTGTGTTTCATCGTCAATAAGAGGGTCGAAGGGATACAGTAAACCCGGAGTGAAGCATCGGAGTCTATAACTAGTGTCACAGGAATGGTTAAAATCATAGACAGTAAAAAGAGTCATTCTTCTTGTACTTAATTCGGCATTGTGCCTTTTGTATTTAATTCCGATGCAATTTCTGTGTCTCATCGTCAATAAGAAGGTCAGAGGGATACAGTAAACCTGAAGTGATGCAACGGCATCGATAACTAGTGTCACAAGAATGGTTCAAAACATAGTCAGTAAGAAGAGTCAGTCTTGTTGTACTTAAGTCGGCATTGTGAATTT
This sequence comes from Schistocerca serialis cubense, assembly GCF_023864345.2. Lineage (NCBI taxonomy): Eukaryota > Metazoa > Arthropoda > Insecta > Orthoptera > Acrididae > Schistocerca > Schistocerca serialis. Next base: position 8,516,005 of record NW_026047584.1, on the reverse strand, counting down.
TGTATTTAATTCGGATGCAATTTCTGTGTTTCATCGTCAATAAGAAGGTCCAAGGGATACAGTCAACATGGATTGAAACATCGGAATCTATAACTAGGGTCACAGGGACGGTTCAAAACATAGACAATAAGATGAGTCAGTATTCTTGTACTTAAGTCGGCATTGTGCTTTTTGTATTTAATTCCGATGCAATTTCTGTGTTTCATCGTCACTAAGAAAGTCAGAGGGATACAGTAATCCGGAAGTTAAGCACTGGAATCTATAATAGAGTCACAGGAATGGTTCAAAGCAGAGTCAGTAAGAGGAGTCAGTCTTCTTGTAGTTAAGTCGGCCTTGTGCCTTTGGATTGAATTCCGATGCAATTTCTGTGTTTCATCGACAATAAGAAGGTCCAAGGGATACAGCAAACCTGAAGTGAAGCCTCGGAATCTATAACAAGTGTCGTAGGAATGGTTCAAAGCATAGACAGTAGGAAGAGTCAGGCTTCTAGTACTTAAGTGGGCATTGTGCCATTTCTATTTGATTCGGATGCAATTTCTGTGTTTCATCGTCAATAAGACGGTCAGAGGGATACAGTAAACCTGAAGTGAAGCATCGGAATCTATAACTAGCGTCACAGGAATGGTTCAAAACATGGACAGTTGGAAGAGTCAGTCTTCTTGTACTTAAGACGGCATCGTGTCTTTTGTATTTAATTCCGATGCAATTTCTGCGTTTCATCGTCAATATGAAGGTCCAAGAGATACAGTAAACCTCAAGTGAAGCATCGGAATCTACAACTAGTGTCACAGGAATTGTTCAAAACATTATAAGGAAGAAGAGTCAGTCTTCTTGTACTTAAGTTGGCATTGTGCCTTTCGTATATAATTCCGATGCAATTTCTGTGTTTCACCGTCAATAAGAAGGTCAGAGGGATACAGTAAACCTGAAGTGAAGAATCGGAATCTATAACTCGTGTCACAGGAATGGTTCAAAGCATAGACAGTAAGAAGAGTCAGTCTTCTTGTACTTAAGTCGGCATTGTGCCTTTTCTATTTATATCCGATGCAATTTCTGTGTTTCATCGTCAATAAGATGGTCCAACGGATACAGTAAACCCTAAGTGAAGCATCGGAATTTATAACTAGTGTCACAGGAATGGTCCAAAACATAGTCAGTAATAAGAGTCAGTCTTCTTGTACTTAAGTCGGCATTGTGCCTTTTGTATTTAATTCCGATGCAATTTCTGTGTTTCTTCGTCAATAAGAAGGACGAAGGGATACAGTAAACCTGGAGTGAATCATCGGAAACTATAACTAGTGTCACAGGGATGGTTCAAAACATAGACAGTAAGAAGAGTCAGTCTTCTTGTACTTAAGTCGGCATTGTGCCTTTTGTATTTAATTCCGATGCAATGTCTGTCTTTCATCGTCAATAAGAAGGTCAGAGGGATACAGTAAACCTGAAGTAAAGCATCGGACTCTATAACTAGTGTCACAGAAATGATTCAAAACATAGACAGTAGGAAGAGTCAGTCTTCTTGTACATAAGTCGGCATTGTGCCTTTTGTATTTAATTCCGATGCAATTTCTGTGTTTCATCGTCAATAAGAAGGGGCAAGGGAAACAGTAAACCTGAAGTGAAGCATCGGAATCTATAACTAGTGTCACAGGAATGGTTCAAAACATAGATAGTAAGAAGGGTCAGTCTTCTTGTCCTTAAGTTGGCATTGTGCCTTTTAAATTTAATTCCGATGCAAATTCTGTGTTTCATCGGCAAAAAGGTCAGAGGGATACAGTAAACCTGAAGTGAAGCATCGGAATCTATAACTAGTGTCACAGGAATGGTTTAAAATATAGACAGTAGGAAGAGTCAGTCTTCTTGTACTTAAGTCGGCATAGTGCCTTTTGTATTTAATTCCGATGCGATTTCTGTGTTTCATAGTCAATAAGAAGGTCCAAGGTGTACAGTAAACCTGAAGTGAAGCATCGGAATCTATAACTAGTGTCACAGGAATGGATCAAAGCATAGTCAGTAAGAAGCGTCAGTCCTCTTGTAATTTAGTCGGCATTGTGTCTTTTCTATTTAATTCCGATGCATTTTCTGGGTTTCATCGTCAATAAGAAGGTCCAAGGGATACAGTAAACCTGGAGTGAAGCATCGGAATCTATAACTAGTGTCACAGGAATGGTTCAAAACATAGACAGTAAGAAGAGTCGGACTTCTTGTACTTAAGTCGACATTGTGCCTTTTCTATTTATATCCGATGCAATTTCTGTGTTTCATCGTCAATAAGATGGTCCAAGGGATTCAGTAAACCCGAAGTGAAGCATCGGAATTTATAACTAGTGTCACAGGAATGGTCCAAAACATTGTCAGTAATAAGAGTCAGTCTTCTTGTTCTTAAGTCGGCATTGTGCCTTTTGTATTTAATTCCGATGCAATTTCTGTGTTTCTTCATCAATAAGAAGGACCAAGGGATACAGTCTCCCTAGAGTGAAGCATCGGAAACTATAACTAGTGTCACAGGGATGGTTCACATCATAGACAGTAAGAAGAGTCAGTCTTCTTGTACTTAAGTCGGCATTGTGAATTTTGTATTTAATTCGGAAGCAATTTCTGTGTTTCATCGTCAATAAGAAGGTCAGTGGGATACAGTAATCCTGAAGTTAAGCATCAGAATCTATGACTAGTGTCACAGGAATGGTTCAAAGCATAGTCAGTAAGAAGAGTCTGTCTTCTTGTTCTTAAGTCGGCATTGTGCCTTTTGTATTTAATTCCGATGAAATGTCTGTCTTTCATCGTCAATAAGAAGGTCAGAGGGATACAGTAAACCTGAAGTGCAGCATCGGACTCTATAACTAGTGTCACAGAAATGGTTCAAAACATAGACAGTAGGAAGAGTCAGTCTTCTTGTACATAAGTCGGCATTGTGCCTTTTGTATTTAATTCCGATGCAATTTCTGTGTTTCATCGTCAATAAGATGGTGCAAGGGAAACAGTAAACCTGAAGTGAAGCATCGGAATCTATAACTAGTGTCACAGGAATGGTTCAAACATAGATAGTAAGAAGGGTCAGTCTTCTTGTCCTTAAGTTGGCATTGTGCCTGTTAAATTTAATTCCGATGCAATTTCTGTGTTTCATCGGCAAAAAGGTCAGAGGGATACAGTAAACCTGAAGTGAAGCATCGGAATCTATAACTAGTGTCACAGGAATGATTTAAATTATAGACAGTAGGAAGAGTCAGTCTTCTTGTACTTAAGTCGGCATAGTGCCTTTTGTATTTAATTCCGATGCGATTTCTGTGTTTCATAGTCAATAAGAAGGTCCAAGGTGTACAGTAAACCTGAAGTGAAGCATCGGAATCTATAACTAGTGTCACAGGAATGGATCAAAACATAGTCAGTAAGAAGCGTCAGTCCTCTTGTAATTAAGTCGGCATTGTGTCTTTTCTATTTAATTCCGATGCATTTTCTTTGTTTCATCGTCAATAAGAAGGTCTAAGGGACACAGTAAACCTGCAGTGAAGCATCGGAATCTATAACTAGTGTCACAGGGATGGTTCAAAGCATACACCGTAAGAAGAGTCAGTCTCCTTGTACTTAAGTCGGCATTGTGACTTTTGTATTTAATTCCGGAGCAATTTCTGTGTTTCATCGTCAATAAGAGGGTCGAAGGGATACAGTAAACCCGGAGTGAAGCATCGGAGTCTATAACTAGTGTCACAGGAATGGTTAAAATCATAGACAGTAAAAAGAGTCATTCTTCTTGTACTTAATTCGGCATTGTGCCTTTTGTATTTAATTCCGATGCAATTTCTGTGTCTCATCGTCAATAAGAAGGTCAGAGGTATACAGTAAACCTGAAGTGATGCAACGGCATCGATAACTAGTGTCACAAGAATGGTTCAAAACATAGTCAGTAAGAAGAGTCAGTCTTGTTGTACTTAAGTCGGCATTGTGAATTTTGTATTTAATTCGGATGCAATTTCTGTGTTTCATCGTCAATAAGAAGGTCCAAGGGATACAGTCAACATGGATTGAAACATCGGAATCTATAACTAGGGTCACAGGGACGGTTCAAAACATAGACAATAAGATGAGTCAGTATTCTTGTACTTAAGTCGGCATTGTGCTTTTTGTATTTAATTCCGATGCAATTTCTGTGTTTCATCGTCACTAAGAAAGTCAGAGGGATACAGTAATCAGGAAGTTCAGCACCGGAATCTATAACTAGAGTCACAGGAATGGTTCAAATCATAGTCAGTAAGAGGAGTCAGTCTTCTTGTAGTTAAGTCGGCCTTGTGCCTTTTGTATTGAATTCCTATGCAATTTCTGTGTTTCATCGACAACAAGAAGGTCCAAGGGATACAGTAAACCTCAAGTGAAGCATCGGAATATACAACTAGTGTCACAGGAATGGTTCGAAACATAATCAGGATGAAGAGTCAGTCTTCTTGTACTTAAGTTGGCATTGTGCCTTTCGTATTTAATTCCGATGTAATTTCTGTGTTTCACCGTCAAAAAGAAGGTCAGAGGGATACAGTAAACCTGAAGTGAAGCATCGGAATCTATAACTAGTGTCAGAGGAATGGTTCAAAGCATAGACAGTAAGAAGAGTTAGTCTTCTTGTACTTAAGTCGGCATTGTGCCTTTTCTATTTATATCCGATGCAATTTCTGTGTTTCATCGTCAATAAGATGGTCCAAGGGATACAGTAAACCCTATGTGAAGCATCGGAATTTATAACTAGTGTCACAGGAATGGTCCAAAACATAGTCAGTAATAAGAGTCAGTCTTCTTGTACTTAAGTCGGCATTGTGCCTTTTGTATTTTATTCCGATGCAATTTCTGTGTTTCTTCGTCAATAAGAAGGACCAAGGGATACAGTAAACCTGGAGTGAAGCATCGGAAACTATAACTAGTGTCACAGGGATGGTTCAAAACATAGACAGTAAGAAGAGTCAGTCTTCTTGTACTTAAGTCGGCATTGTGCCTTTTGTATTTAATTCCGATGCAATGTCTGTCTTTCATCGTCAATAAGAAGGTCAGAGGGATACAGTAAACCTGAAGTAAAGCATCGGACTCTATAACTAGTGTCACAGAAATGATTCAAAACATAGACAGTAGGAAGAGTCAGTCTTCTTGTACATAAGTCGGCATTGTGCCTTTTGTATTTAATTCCGATGCAATTTCTGTGTTTCATCGTCAATAAGAAGGGGCAAGGGAAACAGTAAACCTGAAGTGAAGCATCGGAATCTATAACTAGTGTCACAGGAATGGTTCAAAACATAGATAGTAAGAAGGGTCAGTCTTCTTGTCCTTAAGTTGGCATTGTGCCTTTTAAATTTAATTCCGATGCATTTTTCTGTGTTTCATCGGCAAAAAGGTCGGAGGGATGCAGTAAACCTGAAGTGAAGCATCGGAATCTATAACTAGTGTCACAGGAATGGTTTTAAATATAGACAGTAGGAAGAGTCAGTCTTCTTGTACTTAAGTCGGCATAGTGCCTTTTGTATTTAATTCCGATGCGATTTCTGTGTTTCATAGTCAATAAGAAGGTCCAAGGTGTACAGTAAACCTGAAGTGAAGCATCGGAATCTATAACTAGTGTCACAGGAATGGATCAAAACATAGTCAGTAAGAAGTGTTAGTCCTCTTGTAATTTAGTCGGCATTGTGTCTTTTCTATTTAATTCCGATGCATTTTCTGGGATTCATCGTCAATAAGAAGGTCCAAGGGATACAGTAAACCTGGAGTGAAGCATCGGAATCTATAACTAGTGTCACAGGAATGGTTCAAAACATAGACAGTAAGAAGAGTCGGTCTTCTTGTACTTAAGTCGACATTGTGCCTTTTCTATTTATATCCGATGCAATTTCTGTGTTTCATCGTCAATAAGATGGTCCAAGGGATACAGTAAACCCGAAGTGAAGCATCGGAATTTATAACTAGTGCCACACGAATGGTCCAAAACATTGTCAGTAATAAGAGTCAGTCTTCTTGTACTTAAGTCGGCATTGTGCCTTTTGTATTTAATTCCGATGCAATTTCTGTGTTTCTTCGTCAATAAGAAGGACCAAGGGATACAGTAAACCTAGAGTGAAGCATCGGAAACTACAACTAGTGTCACAGGGATGGTTCAAATCATAGACAGTAAGAAGAGTCAGTCTTCTTGTACTTAAGTCGGCATTGTGAATTTTGTATTTAATTCGGAAGCAATTTCTGTGTTTCATCGTCAATAAGAAGGTCAGTGGGATACAGTAATCCTGAAGTTAAGCATCAGAATCTATGACTAGTGTCACAGGAATGGTTCAAAGCATAGTCAGTAAGAAGAGTCTGTCTTCTTGTTCTTAAGTCGGCATTGTGCCTTTTGTATTTAATTCCGATGAAATGTCTGTCTTTCATCGTCAATAAGAAGGTCAGAGGGATACAGTAAACCTGAAGTGAAGCATCGGACTCTATAACTAGTGTCACAGAAATGGTTCAAAACATAGACAGTAGGAAGAGTCAGTCTTCTTGTACATAAGCCGGCATTGTGCCTTTTGTATTTAATTCCGATGCAATTTCTGTGTTTCATCGTCAATAAGAAGGTGCATGGGAAAACAGTAAACCTGAAGTGAAGCATCGGAATCTATAACTAGTGTCACAGGAATGGTTCAAAACATAGATAGTAAGAAGGGTCAGTCTTCTTGTCCTTAAGTTGGCATTGTGCCTTTTAAACTTAATTCCAATGCAATTTCTGTGTTTCATCGGCAAAAAGGTCAGTGGGATACAGTAAACCTGAAGTGAAGCATCGGAATCTATAACTAGTGTCACAGGAATGGTTTAAATTATAGACAGTAGGAAGAGTCAGTCTTCTTGTACTTAAGTCGGCATAGTGCCTTTTGTATTTAATTCCGATGCGATTTCAGTGTTTCATAGTCAATAAGAAGGTCCAAGGTGTACAGTAAACCTGAAGTGAAGCATCGGAATCTATAACTAGTGTCACAGGAATGGATCAAAACATAGTCAGTAAGAAGCGTCAGTCCTCTGGTAATTAAGTCGGCATTGTGTCTTTTCTATTTAATTCCGATGCATTTTCTTTGTTTCATTGTCAATAAGAAGGTCTAAGGGACACAGTAAACCTGCAGTGAAGCATCGGAATCTATAACTAGTGTCACAGGGATGGTTCAAAGCATACACCGTAAGAAGAGTCAGTCTCCTTGTACTTAAGTCGGCATTGTGCCTTTTGTATTTAATTCCGGAGCAATTTCTGTGTTTCATCGTCAATAAGAGGGTCGAAGGGATACAGTAAACCTGGAGTGAAGCATCGGAGTCTATAACTAGTGTCACAGGAATGGTTAAAATCATAGACAGTAAAAAGAGTCAGTCTTCTTGTACTTAATTCGGCATTGTGCCTTTTGTATTTAATTCCGATGCAATTTCTGTGTCTCATCGTCAATAAGAAGGTCAGAGGGATACAGTAAACCTGAAGTGATGCAACGGCATCGATAACTAGTGTCACAAGAATGGTTCAAAACATAGTCAGTAAGAAGAGTCAGTCTTGTTGTACTTAAGTCGGCATTGTGCATTTTGTATTTAATTCGGATGCAATTTCTGTGTTTCATCGTCAATAAGAAGGTCCAAGGGATACAGTCAACATGGAGTGAAACATCGGAATCTATAACTAGGGTCACAGGGACGGTTCAAAACATAGACAATAAGATGAGTCAGTATTCTTGTACTTAAGTCGGCATTGTGCTTTTTGTATTTAATTCCGATGCAATTTCTGTGTTTCATCGTCACTAAGAAAGTCAGAGGGATACAGTAATCAGGAAGTTAAGCACCGGAATCTATAACTAGAGTCACAGGAATGGTTCAAATCATAGTCAGTAAGAGGAGTCAGTCTTCTTGTAGTTAAGTCGGCCTTGTGCCTTTTGTATTGAATTCCGATGCAATTTCTGTGTTTCATCGACAATAAGAAGGTCCAAGGGATACAGTAAACCTCAAGTGAAGCATCGGAATCTACAACTAGTGTCACAGGAATGGTTCGAAACATAATCAGGAAGAAGAGTCAGTCTTCTTGTACTTAAGTTGGCATTGTGCCTTTCGTATTTAATTCCGATGCAATTTCTGTGTTTCACCGTCAATAAGAAGGTCAGAGGGATACAGTAAACCTGAAGTGAAGCATCGGAATCTATAACTAGTGTCACAGGAATGGTTCAAAGCATAGACAGTAAGAAGAGTCAGTCTTCTTGTACTTAAGTGGGCATTGTGGCTTTTCTATTTATTTCCGATGCAATTTCTGTGTTTCATCGTCAATAAGAAGGTCAGAGGTATACAGTAAACCTGAAGTGAAGCATCGGAATCTATAACTAGTGTCACAGGAATGGTTCAAAACATAGTCAGTAAGAAGAGTCAGTCTTCTTGTACATAAGTCGGCATTATGCCTTTTGTATTTAATTCCGATGCAATTTCTGTGTTTCATCGGCAATAAGGTCAGAGGGATACAGTAAACCTAAAGTGAAGCATCGGAATCTATAACTAGTGTCACAGGAATGGTTCAAAATATAGACAGTAGTAAAAGTCAGTCTTTTTGTACTTAAGTCGGCATTGTGCCTTTTGTATTTAATTCAGATGCGATTTCTGTGTTTCATAGTCAATAAGAAGGTCCAAGGTGTACAGTAAACCTGAAGTGAAGCATCGGAGTCTATAACTAGTGTCACAGGAATGGTTCAAATCATAGTCAGTAAGAAGCGTCAGTCCTCTTGTACTTAAGTCTGCATTGTGCCTTTTCTATTTAATTCCGATGCTATTTCTGTGTTTCATCGTCAATAAGAAGGTCCAAGGGATACAGTAAACCTGGAGTGAAGCATCGGAATCTATAACTAGTGTCACAGGAATGGTTCAAAACATAGACAGTAAGAAGAGTCAGTCTTCTTGTACTTAAGTCGACATTGTGCCTTATGTATTTAATTCCGATGCAATTTCTGTGTTTTATCGTCAATAAGAAAGTCCAAGGGAAACAGTAAACCTGAAGTGAAGCATCGGAATCTATAACTAGTGTCACAGGAATGGTTCAAAACATAGATAGTAAGAAGGGTCAGTCTTCTTGTCCTTAAGTCGGCATTGAGCCTTTTAAATTTAATTCCGATGCAATTTCTGTGTTTCATCGGAAATAAGACAGTCCCAGGGATACAGTAAATCTGAAGTGAAGCATCGGAATCTATAACTAGTGTCACAGGAATGGTTCAAAATATAGACAGTAGGAAGAGTCAGTCTTCTTGTACTTAAGTCGGCATAGTGCCTTTTGTATTTAATTCCGATGCGGTTTCTGTGTTTCATAGTCAACAAGAAGGTCCAAGGTGTACAGTAAACCTGAAGTGAAGCATCGGAATCTATAACTAGTGTCACAGGAATGGTTCAAAACATAGTCAGTAAGAAGCGTCAGTCCCCTTGTAATTAAGTCGGCATTGTGCCTTTTCTATTTAATTCCGATGCAATTTCTGTGTCTCATCGTCAATAAGAAGGTCAGAGGGATACAGTAAACCTGCAGTGAAGCATCGGAATCTATAACTAGTGTCACTGGGATGGTTCAAAGCATAGACCGTAAGAAGAGTCAGTCTTCTCGTACTTAAGTCGGCATTGTGCCTCTTGTATTTAATTCCGGAGCAATTTCTGTGTTTCATCGTCAATAAGAAGGTCGAAGGGATACAGTAAACCTGGAGTGAAGCATCTTAGTCTATAACTAGTGTCACAGGAATGGTTAAAATCATAGACAGTAAAAGGAGTCAGTCTTCTTGTACTTAATTCGGCATTGTGCCTTTTGTATTTAATTCCGATGCAATTTCTGTGTCTCATCGTCAATAAGAAGGTCAGAGGGATACAGTAAACCTGAAGTGAAGCATCGGAATCTATAACTAGTGTCACAGGAATGGTTCAAAGCATAGACAGTAAGAAGAGTCAGTCTTCTTGTACTTAAGTCGGCATTGTGCAATGTCTTTTTAATTCCGATGCAATTTCTGTGTTTCATCGTCAATAAGAAGGTCAGAGGTATACAGTAAACCTGAAGTGAAGCATCAGAATCTATAACTAGTGTCACAGGAATGGTTCAAAACATGGACAGTGGGAAGAGTCAGTCTTCTTGTACTTAAGTCGGCATTGTGTCATTTGTATTTAATTCCGATGCAATTTCTGCGTTTCATCGTCAATAAGAAGGTCCAAGGGATACAGTAAACCTCAAGTGAAGCATCGGAATCTACAACTAGTGTCACAGGAATAGTTCAAAACATAATCAGGAAGAAGAGTCAGTCTTCTTGTACTTAAGTTGGCATTGTGCCTTTCGTTTTTAATTCCGATGCAATTTCTGTGTTTCTCTGTCAATAAGAAGGTCAGAGGGATACAGTAAACCTGAAGTGAAGCATCGGAATCTATAACTAGTGTCACAGGAATGGTTCAAAGCATAGACAGTAAGAAGAGTCAGTCTCCTTGTACTTAAGTCGGCATTGTGCCTTTTCTATTTAATTCCGATGCAATTTCTGTGTTTCATCGTCAATAAGAAGGTCAGAGGTATACAGTAAACCTGAAGTGAAGCATCGGAATCTATAACTAGTGTCACAGGAATGGTTCAAATCATAGTCAGTAAGAAGAGTCAGTCTTCTTGTACATAAGTCGGCATTGTGCCTTTTGTATTTCATTCCGATGCAATTTCTGTGTTTCATCGTCAATAAGAAGGTCCAAGGGAAACAGTAAACCTGAAGTGAAGCACCGGAATCTATAACTAATGTCACAGGAATGGTTCAAAGCGTAGATAGTAAGAAGGGTCAGTCTTCTTGTCCTTAAGTCGGCATTGCGCCTTTTGTATTTAATTCCGATGCAATTTCTGTGTTTCATCGGCAATAAGGTCAGAGGGATACAGTAAACCTGAAGTGAAGCATCGGAATCTATAACTAGTGGCACAGGAATGGTTCAAAATATAGACAGTAGGAAGAGTTAGTCTTTTTGTACTTAAGTCCTAATTATGCCTTTTGTATTTAATTCCGATGCGATTTCTGTGTTTCATAGTCAATAAGAAGGTCCAAGGTGTACAGGAAACCTGAAGTGAAGCATCGGAGTCTATAACTAGTGTCACAGGAATGGTTCAAAACATTGTCAGTAAGAAGCGTCAGTCCTCTTGTACATAAGTCGGCATTGTGCCTTTTGTATTTAATTCCGATGCAATTTCTGTGTTTCATCGGCAATAAGGTCAGAGGGATACAGTAAACCTAAAGTGAAGCATCGGAATCTATAACTAGTGTCACAGGAATGGTTCAAAATATAGACAGTAGTAAAAGTCAGTCTTTTTGTACTTAAGTCGGCATTGTGCCTTTTGTATTTAATTCCTATGCGATTTCTGTGTTTCATAGTCAATAAGAAGGTCCAAGGAGTACAGTAAACCTGAAGTGAAGCATCGGAGTCTATAACTAGTGTCACAGGAATGGTTCAAAACATAGTCAGTAAGAAGCGTCAGTCCTCTTGTACTTAAGTCTGCATTGTGCCATTTCTATTTAATTCCGATGCTATTTCTGTGTTTCATCGTCAATAAGAAGGTCCAAGGGATACAGTAAACCTGGAGTGAAGCATCGGAATCTATAACTAGTGTCACAGGAATGGTTCAAAACATAGACAGTAAGAAGAGTCAGTCTTCTTGTACTTAAGTCGACATTGTGCCTTTTCTATTTATATCCGATGCAATTTCTGTGTTTCATCGTCAATAAGATGTTCCAAGGGATACAGTAAACCCGAAGTGAAGCATCGGAATTTGTAAATAGTGTCACAGGAATGGTCCAAAACATAGTCAGTAATAAGAGTCAGTCTTCTTGCAATTAAGTCGGCATTGTGCCTTTTCTATTTAATTCCGATGCATTTTCTGGGTTTCATCGTCAATAAGAAGGTCCAAGGGATACAGTAAACCTGGAGTGAAGCAACGGAATCTATAACTAGTGTCACAGGAATGGTTCAAAACATAGACAGTAAGAAGAGTCGGTCTTCTTGTACTTAAGTCGACATTGTGCCTTTTCTATTTATATCCGATGCAATTTCTGTGTTTCATCGTCAATAAGATGGTCCAAGGGATACAGTAAACCCGAAGTGAAGCATCGGAATTTATAACTAGTGTCACAGGAATGGTCCAATACATAGTCAGTAATAAGAGTCAGTCGTCTTGTACTTAAGTAGGCATTGTGCCTTTTGTATTTAATTCCGATGCAATTTCTGTGTTTCTTCGTCAATAAGAAGGACAAAGGGATACAGTAATCCTAGAGTGAAGCAACATAAACTATAACTAGTGTCACAGGGATGGTTCAAATCATAGACAGTAAGAAGAGTCAGTCTTCTTGTACTTAAGTCGGCATTGTGAATTTTGTATTTAATTCGGAAGCAATTTCTGTGTTTCATCGTCAATAAGAAGGTCAGTGGGATGCAGTAATCCTGAAGGTAAGCATCGGAATCTATGACTAGTGTAACAGGAATGGTTCAAAGCATAGTCAGTAAGAAGAGTTTGTCTTCTTGTTCTTAAGTCGGTATTGTGCCTTTTGTATTTAATTCCGATGCAATTTCTGTGTTTCATCGTCTATAAGACGCTCTAAGGGATACAGAAAACCTGAAGTGAAGCATCGAAATCTATAACTAGTGTCACAGGAATGGTTCAAAACATAGAAAGTAGGAAGTGTTAGTCTTCTTGTACTTAAGTCGGCAGTGTGCCTATTGTATTCAATTCCGATGTAATATCTGTGTTTCATCGTCAATAAGAAGGTCTAAGGGACACAGTAAACCTGCAGTGAAGCATCGGAATCTATAACTAGTGTCACAGGGATGGTTCAAAGCATAGACCGTAAGAAGAGTCAGTCTTCTTGTACTTAAGTCGGCATTGTGCCTTTTGTATTTAATTCCGGAGCAATTTCTGTGTTTCATCGTCAATAAGAAGGTCGAAGGGATACAGTAAACCTGGAGTGAAGCATCGGAGTCTATAACTAGTGTCATAGGAATGGTTAAAATCATAGACAGTAAAAAGAGTCAGTCTTCTTGTACTTAATTCGGCATTGTGCCTTTTGTATTTAATTCCGATGCAATTTCTGTGTCTCATCGTCAATAAGAAGGTCAGAGGGATACAGAAAACCTGAAGTGAAGCAACGGCATCGATAACTAGTGTCACAAGAATGGTTCAAAACATAGTCAGTAAGAAGAGTCAGTCTTGTTGTACTTAAGTCGGCATTGTGCATTTTATATTTAATTCGGATGCAATTTCTGTGTTTCATCGTCAATAAGAAGGTCCAAGGGATACAGTCAACATGGAGTGAAACATCGGAATCTATAACTAGGGTCACAGGGACGGTTCAAAACATAGACAGTAAGATGAGTCAGTATTCTTGTACTTAAGTCGGCATTGTGCTTTTTGTATTTAATTCCGATGCAATTTCTGTGTTTCATCGTCACTAAGAAGGTCAGAGAGATACAGTAATCCGGAAGTTAAGCACCGGAATCTATAACTAGAGTCACAGGAATGGTTCAAAGCATAGTCAGTAAGAGGAGTCAGTCTTCTTGTAGTTAAGTCGGCCTTGTGCCTTTTGTACTGAATTCCGATGCAATTTCTGTGTTTCATCGTCAATAAGATGGTCCAAGGGATACAGTAAAACCGAAGTGAAGCATCGGAATTTATAACTAGTGTCACAGGAATGGTTCAAAGCATAGACAGTAAGAAGAGTCAGTCTTCTTGTACTTAAGTCGGCATTGTGCATTTTCTATTTAATTCCGATGCAATTTCTGTGTTTCATCGTCAATAAGAAGGTCAGAGGTATGCAGTAAACCTGAAGTGAAGCATCGGAATCTATAACTAGTGTCACAGGAATGGTTCAAAACATGGACAGTGGGAAGAGTCAGTCTTCTTGTACTTAAGTCGGCATTGTGTCATTTGTATTTAATTCCGATGCAATTTCTGCGTTTCATCGTCAATAAGAAGGTCCAAGGGATACAGTAAACCTCAAGTGAAGCATCGGAATCTACAACTAGTGTCACAGGAATGGTTCAAAACATAATCAGGAAGAAGAGTCAGTCTTCTTGTACTTAAGTTGGCATTGTGCCTTTCGTATTTAATTCCGATGCAATTTCTGTGTTTCACCGTCAATATGAAGGTCAGAGGGATACAGTAAACCTGAAGTGAAGCATCGGAATCTATAACTAGTGTCACAGGAATGGTTCAAAACATAGACAGTAAGATGAGTCAGTATTCTTGTACTTAAGTCGGCATTGTGCCTTTTCTATTTAATTCCGATGCAATTTCTTTGGTTCATTGTCAATAAGAAGGTCAGAGGTACACAGTAAACCTTAAGTGAAGCATCGGAATCTATAACTAGTGTCACGGGAATGGTTCAAAAATTAGTCAGAAAGAAGAGTCAGTCTTCTTGTACATAAGTCGGCATTGTGCCTTTTGTATCTAATTCCGATGCAATTTCTGTGTTTCATCGTCAATAAGAAGGTCCAAGGGAAACAGTAAACCTGAAGTGAAGCATCGGAATCTATAACTAATGTCACAGGAATGGTTCAAAGCATAGATAGTAAGAAGGGTCAGTCTTCTTGTCCTTAAGTCGGCATTGTGCCTTTTGTATTCAATTCCGATGCAATTTCTGTGTTTCATCGGCAATAAGGTCAGATGGATACAGTAAACCTGAAGTGAAGCATCGGAATCTATAACTAGTGTCACAGGAATGGTTCAAAATATAGACAGTAGGAAGAGTCAGTCTTTTTGTACTTAAGTCGGCATTGTGCCTTTTGTATTTAATTCCGATGCGATTTCTGTGTTTCATAGTCAATAAGAATGTCCAAGGTGTACAGTAAACCTGAAGTGAAGCATCGGAGTCTATAACTAGTGTCACAGGAATGGTTCAAAACATAGTCAGTAAGAAGCGTCAGTCCTCTTGTACATAAGTCTGCATTGTGCCTTTTCTATTTAATTCCGATGCTATTTCTGTGTTTCATCGTCAATAAGAAGGTCCAAGGGATAAGGTAAACCTGGAGTGAAGCATCGGAATCTATAACTAGTGTCACAGGAATGGTTAAAAACATACACAGTAAGAAGAGTCAGTCTTCTTGTACTTAAGTCGAAATTGTGCCTTTTCTATTTATATCCGATGCAATTTCTGTGTTTCTTCGTCAACAAGAAGGACCAAGTGATACAGTAAACCTGGAGTGAAGCATCGGAAACTATAACTAGTGTCACAGGGATGGTTCAAATCATAGACAGTAAGAAGAGTCAGTCTTCTTGTACTTAAGTCGGCATTGTGTCTTTTGTATTTAATTCCGATGCAATTTCTGTGTTTCATCGTCAATAAGAAGGTCAGAGGGATACAGTAATCCTGAAGTTAAGCATCGGAATCTATGACTAGTGTAGCAGGAATGGTTCAAAGCATAGTCAGTAATAAGAGTCTGTCTTCTTGTTCTTAAGTCGGTATTGTGCCTTTTGTATTTAATTCCGATGCAATTTCTGTGTTTCATCGTCAATAAGAAGGTCAGAGGGATACAGTAAACCTGAAGTGAAGCAACGGAATCTATAACTAGTGTCACAGCAATGGTTCAAAACATAGACAGTAAGAAGAGTCAGTCTTCTTGTACTTAAGTCGACATTGTGCCTTATGTATTTAATTCCGATGCAATTTCTGTGTTTTATCGTCAATAAGAAAGTCCAAGGGAAACAGTAAACCTGAAGTGAAGCATCGGAATCTATAACTAGTGTCACAGGAATGGTTCAAAACATAGATAGTAAGAAGGGTCAGTCTTCTTGTCCTTAAGTCGGCATTGAGCCTTTTAAATTTAATTCCGATGCAATTTCTGTGTTTCATCGGAAATAAGACAGTCCCAGGGATACAGTAAATCTGAAGTGAAGCATCGGAATCTATAACTAGTGTCACAGGAATGGTTCAAAATATAGACAGTAGGAAGAGTCAGTCTTCTTGTACTTAAGTCGGCATAGTGCCTTTTGTATTTAATTCCGATGCGGTTTCTGTGTTTCATAGTCAACAAGAAGGTCCAAGGTGTACAGTAAACCTGAAGTGAAGCATCGGAATCTATAACTAGTGTCACAGGAATGGTTCAAAACATAGTCAGTAAGAAGCGTCAGTCCCCTTGTAATTAAGTCGGCATTGTGCCTTTTCTATTTAATTCCGATGCAATTTCTGTGTCTCATCGTCAATAAGAAGGTCAGAGGGATACAGTAAACCTGCAGTGAAGCATCGGAATCTATAACTAGTGTCACTGGGATGGTTCAAAGCATAGACCGTAAGAAGAGTCAGTCTTCTCGTACTTAAGTCGGCATTGTGCCTCTTGTATTTAATTCCGGAGCAATTTCTGTGTTTCATCGTCAATAAGAAGGTCGAAGGGATACAGTAAACCTGGAGTGAAGCATCTTAGTCTATAACTAGTGTCACAGGAATGGTTAAAATCATAGACAGTAAAAGGAGTCAGTCTTCTTGTACTTAATTCGGCATTGTGCCTTTTGTATTTAATTCCGATGCAATTTCTGTGTCTCATCGTCAATAAGAAGGTCAGAGGGATACAGTAAACCTGAAGTGAAGCATCGGAATCCATAACTAGTGTCACAGGAATGGTTCAAAGCATAGACAGTAAGAAGAGTCAGTCTTCTTGTACTTAAGTCGGCATTGTGCAATGTCTTTTTAATTCCGATGCAATTTCTGTGTTTCATCGTCAATAAGAAGGTCAGAGGTATACAGTAAACCTGAAGTGAAGCATCAGAATCTATAACTAGTGTCACAGGAATGGTTCAAAACATGGACAGTGGGAAGAGTCAGTCTTCTTGTACTTAAGTCGGCATTGTGTCATTTGTATTTAATTCCGATGCAATTTCTGCGTTTCATCGTCAATAAGAAGGTCCAAGGGATACAGTAAACCTCAAGTGAAGCATCGGAATCTACAACTAGTGTCACAGGAATAGTTCAAAACATAATCAGGAAGAAGAGTCAGTCTTCTTGTACTTAAGTTGGCATTGTGCCTTTCGTATTTAATTCCGATGCAATTTCTGTGTTTCTCTGTCAATAAGAAGGTCAGAGGGATACAGTAAACCTGAAGTGAAGCATCGGAATCTATAACTAGTGTCACAGGAATGGTTCAAAGCATAGACAGTAAGAAGAGTCAGTCTCCTTGTACTTAAGTCGGCATTGTGCCTTTTCTATTTAATTCCGATGCAATTTCTGTGTTTCATCGTCAATAAGAAGGTCAGAGGTATACAGTAAACCTGAAGTGAAGCATCGGAATCTATAACTAGTGTCACAGGAATGGTTCAAATCATAGTCAGTAAGAAGAGTCAGTCTTCTTGTACATAAGTCGGCATTGTGCCTTTTGTATTTCATTCCGATGCAATTTCTGTGTTTCATCGTCAATAAGAAGGTCCAAGGGAAACAGTAAACCTGAAGTGAAGCACCGGAATCTATAACTAATGTCACAGGAATGGTTCAAAGCGTAGATAGTAAGAAGGGTCAGTCTTCTTGTCCTTAAGTCGGCATTGCGCCTTTTGTATTTAATTCCGATGCAATTTCTGTGTTTCATCGGCAATAAGGTCAGAGGGATACAGTAAACCTGAAGTGAAGCATCGGAATCTATAACTAGTGGCACAGGAATGGTTCAAAATATAGACAGTAGGAAGAGTTAGTCTTTTTGTACTTAAGTCCTAATTGTGCCTTTTGTATTTAATTCCGATGCGATTTCTGTGTTTCATAGTCAATAAGAAGGTCCAAGGTGTACAGGAAACCTGAAGTGAAGCATCGGAGTCTATAACTAGTGTCACAGGAATGGTTCAAAACATTGTCAGTAAGAAGCGTCAGTCCTCTTGTACATAAGTCGGCATTGTGCCTTTTGTATTTAATTCCGATGCAATTTCTGTGTTTCATCGGCAATAAGGTCAGAGGGATACAGTAAACCTAAAGTGAAGCATCGGAATCTATAACTAGTGTCACAGGAATGGTTCAAAATATAGACAGTAGTAAAAGTCAGTCTTTTTGTACTTAAGTCGGCATTGTGCCTTTTGTATTTAATTCCTATGCGATTTCTGTGTTTCATAGTCAATAAGAAGGTCCAAGGAGTACAGTAAACCTGAAGTGAAGCATCGGAGTCTATAACTAGTGTCACAGGAATGGTTCAAAACATAGTCAGTAAGAAGCGTCAGTCCTCTTGTACTTAAGTCTGCATTGTGCCATTTCTATTTAATTCCGATGCTATTTCTGTGTTTCATCGTCAATAAGAAGGTCCAAGGGATACAGTAAACCTGGAGTGAAGCATCGGAATCTATAACTAGTGTCACAGGAATGGTTCAAAACATAGACAGTAAGAAGAGTCAGTCTTCTTGTACTTAAGTCGACATTGTGCCTTTTCTATTTATATCCGATGCAATTTCTGTGTTTCATCGTCAATAAGATGTTCCAAGGGATACAGTAAACCCGAAGTGAAGCATCGGAATTTGTAAATAGTGTCACAGGAATGGTCCAAAACATAGTCAGTAATAAGAGTCAGTCTTCTTGCAATTAAGTCGGCATTGTGCCTTTTCTATTTAATTCCGATGCATTTTCTGGGTTTCATCGTCAATAAGAAGGTCCAAGGGATACAGTAAACCTGGAGTGAAGCAACGGAATCTATAACTAGTGTCACAGGAATGGTTCAAAACATAGACAGTAAGAAGAGTCGGTCTTCTTGTACTTAAGTCGACATTGTGCCTTTTCTATTTATATCCGATGCAATTTCTGTGTTTCATCGTCAATAAGATGGTCCAAGGGATACAGTAAACCCGAAGTGAAGCATCGGAATTTATAACTAGTGTCACAGGAATGGTCCAATACATAGTCAGTAATAAGAGTCAGTCGTCTTGTACTTAAGTAGGCATTGTGCCTTTTGTATTTAATTCCGATGCAATTTCTGTGTTTCTTCGTCAATAAGAAGGACAAAGGGATACAGTAATCCTAGAGTGAAGCAACATAAACTATAACTAGTGTCACAGGGATGGTTCAAATCATAGACAGTAAGAAGAGTCAGTCTTCTTGTACTTAAGTCGGCATTGTGAATTTTGTATTTAATTCGGAAGCAATTTCTGTGTTTCATCGTCAATAAGAAGGTCAGTGGGATGCAGTAATCCTGAAGGTAAGCATCGGAATCTATGACTAGTGTAACAGGAATGGTTCAAAGCATAGTCAGTAAGAAGAGTTTGTCTTCTTGTTCTTAAGTCGGTATTGTGCCTTTTGTATTTAATTCCGATGCAATTTCTGTGTTTCATCGTCTATAAGACGCTCTAAGGGATACAGAAAACCTGAAGTGAAGCATCGAAATCTATAACTAGTGTCACAGGAATGGTTCAAAACATAGAAAGTAGGAAGTGTTAGTCTTCTTGTACTTAAGTCGGCAGTGTGCCTATTGTATTCAATTCCGATGTAATATCTGTGTTTCATCGTCAATAAGAAGGTCTAAGGGACACAGTAAACCTGCAGTGAAGCATCGGAATCTATAACTAGTGTCACAGGGATGGTTCAAAGCATAGACCGTAAGAAGAGTCAGTCTTCTTGTACTTAAGTCGGCATTGTGCCTTTTGTATTTAATTCCGGAGCAATTTCTGTGTTTCATCGTCAATAAGAAGGTCGAAGGGATACAGTAAACCTGGAGTGAAGCATCGGAGTCTATAACTAGTGTCATAGGAATGGTTAAAATCATAGACAGTAAAAAGAGTCAGTCTTCTTGTACTTAATTCGGCATTGTGCCTTTTGTATTTAATTCCGATGCAATTTCTGTGTCTCATCGTCAATAAGAAGGTCAGAGGGATACAGAAAACCTGAAGTGAAGCAACGGCATCGATAACTAGTGTCACAAGAATGGTTCAAAACATAGTCAGTAAGAAGAGTCAGTCTTGTTGTACTTAAGTCGGCATTGTGCATTTTATATTTAATTCGGATGCAATTTCTGTGTTTCATCGTCAATAAGAAGGTCCAAGGGATACAGTCAACATGGAGTGAAACATCGGAATCTATAACTAGGGTCACAGGGACGGTTCAAAACATAGACAGTAAGATGAGTCAGTATTCTTGTACTTAAGTCGGCATTGTGCTTTTTGTATTTAATTCCGATGCAATTTCTGTGTTTCATCGTCACTAAGAAGGTCAGAGAGATACAGTAATCCGGAAGTTAAGCACCGGAATCTATAACTAGAGTCACAGGAATGGTACAAAGCATAGTCAGTAAGAGGAGTCAGTCTTCTTGTAGTTAAGTCGGCCTTGTGCCTTTTGTACTGAATTCCGATGCAATTTCTGTGTTTCATCGTCAATAAGATGGTCCAAGGGATACAGTAAAACCGAAGTGAAGCATCGGAATTTATAACTAGTGTCACAGGAATGGTTCAAAGCATAGACAGTAAGAAGAGTCAGTCTTCTTGTACTTAAGTCGGCATTGTGCATTTTCTATTTAATTCCGATGCAATTTCTGTGTTTCATCGTCAATAAGAAGGTCAGAGGTATGCAGTAAACCTGAAGTGAAGCATCGGAATCTATAACTAGTGTCACAGGAATGGTTCAAAACATGGACAGTGGGAAGAGTCAGTCTTCTTGTACTTAAGTCGGCATTGTGTCATTTGTATTTAATTCCGATGCAATTTCTGCGTTTCATCGTCAATAAGAAGGTCCAAGGGATACAGTAAACCTCAAGTGAAGCATCGGAATCTACAACTAGTGTCACAGGAATGGTTCAAAACATAATCAGGAAGAAGAGTCAGTCTTTTGTACTTAAGTTGGCATTGTGCCTTTCGTATTTAATTCCGATGCAATTTCTGTGTTTCACCGTCAATATGAAGGTCAGAGGGATACAGTAAACCTGAAGTGAAGCATCGGAATCTATAACTAGTGTCACAGGAATGGTTCAAAACATAGACAGTAAGATGAGTCAGTATTCTTGTACTTAAGTCGGCATTGTGCCTTTTCTATTTAATTCCGATGCAATTTCTTTGGTTCATTGTCAATAAGAAGGTCAGAGGTACACAGTAAACCTTAAGTGAAGCATCGGAATCTATAACTAGTGTCACGGGAATGGTTCAAAAATTAGTCAGAAAGAAGAGTCAGTCTTCTTGTACATAAGTCGGCATTGTGCCTTTTGTATCTAATTCCGATGCAATTTCTGTGTTTCATCGTCAATAAGAAGGTCCAAGGGAAACAGTAAACCTGAAGTGAAGCATCGGAATCTATAACTAATGTCACAGGAATGGTTCAAAGCATAGATAGTAAGAAGGGTCAGTCTTCTTGTCCTTAAGTCGGCATTGTGCCTTTTGTATTCAATTCCGATGCAATTTCTGTGTTTCATCGGCAATAAGGTCAGATGGATACAGTAAACCTGAAGTGAAGCATCGGAATCTATAACTAGTGTCACAGGAATGGTTCAAAATATAGACAGTAGGAAGAGTCAGTCTTTTTGTACTTAAGTCGGCATTGTGCCTTTTGTATTTAATTCCGATGCGATTTCTGTGTTTCATAGTCAATAAGAATGTCCAAGGTGTACAGTAAACCTGAAGTGAAGCATCGGAGTCTATAACTAGTGTCACAGGAATGGTTCAAAACATAGTCAGTAAGAAGCGTCAGTCCTCTTGTACATAAGTCTGCATTGTGCCTTTTCTATTTAATTCCGATGCTATTTCTGTGTTTCATCGTCAATAAGAAGGTCCAAGGGATAAGGTAAACCTGGAGTGAAGCATCGGAATCTATAACTAGTGTCACAGGAATGGTTAAAAACATACACAGTAAGAAGAGTCAGTCTTCTTGTACTTAAGTCGAAATTGTGCCTTTTCTATTTATATCCGATGCAATTTCTGTGTTTCTTCGTCAACAAGAAGGACCAAGTGATACAGTAAACCTGGAGTGAAGCATCGGAAACTATAACTAGTGTCACAGGGATGGTTCAAATCATAGACAGTAAGAAGAGTCAGTCTTCTTGTACTTAAGTCGGCATTGTGTCTTTTGTATTTAATTCCGATGCAATTTCTGTGTTTCATCGTCAATAAGAAGGTCAGAGGGATACAGTAATCCTGAAGTTAAGCATCGGAATCTATGACTAGTGTAGCAGGAATGGTTCAAAGCATAGTCAGTAATAAGAGTCTGTCTTCTTGTTCTTAAGTCGGTATTGTGCCTTTTGTATTTAATTCCGATGCAATTTCTGTGTTTCATCGTCAATAAGAAGGTCAGAGGGATACAGTAAACCTGAAGTGAAGCAACGGAATCTATAACTAGTGTCACAGCAATGGTTCAAAACATAGTCAGTAAGAAGAGTCAGTCTTGTTGTACTTAAGTCGGCATTGTGCATTTTGTATTTAATTCCGATGCAATTTCTGTGTTTTATCGTCAATAAGACGGTCCAAGGGATACAGTCAACCTGGAGTGAAACATCGGAATCTATAACTAGGGTCACAGGAATGGTTCAAAGCATAGTCAGTAAGAGGAGTCAGTCTTCATGTAGTTTAGTTGGCCTTGTGCCTTTTGTATTGAATTCCTATGCAATTTCTGTGTTTCATCGACAATAAGAAGGTCCAAGGGATACAGTAAACCTGAAGTGAAGCATCGGAATCTATAACAAGTGTCTTAGGAATGGTTCAAAACATAGACAGTAGGAAGAGTCAGGCTTCTAGTACTTAAGTCGGCATTGTGCCTTTTCTATTTGATTCGGATGCAATTTCTGTGTTTCATCGTCAATAAGACTGTCAGAGGGATACAGTAAACCTGAAGTGAAGCATCGGAATCTTTAACTAATGTCACAGTAATGGTTCAAAACATAGACAGTAGGAAGAATCAGTCTTCTTGTACTTAAGTATGCATTGTGCCTTTTGTATTTAATTCCGATTCAATTTCTGTGTTTCATCGTCAATAAGAAGGTCCAAGGGATACAGTAAACATGAAATGAAGCATCGGAATCTATAACTAGTGTCACTGGAATGGTTCAAATTATAGACAGTATGAAGAGTCAGTCTTGTTGTACTTAAGTCGGCATTGTGCATTTTGTATTTAATTCCGATGCAATTTCTGTGTTTTATCGTCAATAAGACGGTCCAAGGGATACAGTCAACCTGGAGTGAAACATCGGAATCTATAACTAGTGTCACAGGGACGGTTCAAAACATAGACAGTAAGATGAGTCAGTATTCTTGCACTTAAGTCGGCATTGTGCTTTTTGTATTTAATTCCGATGCAATTTCTGTGTTTCATCGTTTACTAAGAAGGTCAGAGGGATACAGTAATCCGGAAGTTAAGCATCGGAATCTATAACTAGAGTCACAGGAATGGTTCAAAGCATTGTCAGTAAGAAGAGTCAGTCTTCTTGTAGTTAAGTCGGCCTTGTGCCTTTTGTACTGAATTCCGATGCAATTTCTGTGTTTCATCGTCAATAAGATGGTCCAAGGGATACAGTAAAACCGAAGTGAAGCATCGGAATTTATAACTAGTGTCACAGGAATGGTTCAAAGCATAGACAGTAAGAAGAGTCAGTCTTCTTGCACTTAAGTCGGCATTGTGCATTTTCTATTTAATTCCGATGCAATTTCTGTGTTTCATCGTCAATAAGAAGGTCAGTGGTATACAGTAAACCTGAAGTGAAGCATCGGAATCTATAACTAGTGTCACAGGAATGGTTCAAAACATGGACAGTGGGAAGAGTCAGTCTTCTTGTACTTAAGTCGGATTTGTGTCATTTGCATTTAATTCCGATGCAATTTCTGCGTTTCATCGTCAGTAAGAAGGTCCAAGGGATACAGTAAACCTCAAGTGAAGCATCGGAATCTACAACTAGTGTCACAGGAATGGTTCAAAACATAATCAGTTAGAAGAGTCAGTCTTCTTGTACTTAAGTTGGCATTGTGCCTTTCGTATTTAATTCCGATGCAATTTCTGTGTTTCACCGTCAATAAGAAGGTCAGAGGGATACAGTAAAC
Organism: Schistocerca serialis cubense; assembly: GCF_023864345.2. Taxonomy (NCBI): domain Eukaryota; kingdom Metazoa; phylum Arthropoda; class Insecta; order Orthoptera; family Acrididae; genus Schistocerca; species Schistocerca serialis. The sequence continues at coordinate 8,492,064 of NW_026047584.1, read as the reverse complement.
CTGAAGTGAAGCATCGGAATCTATAACTAGTGTCAAAGGAATGGTTCAAAGCATAGACAGTAAGAAGAGTCAGTCTTCTTGTACTTAAGTCGGCATTGTGCCTTTTCTATTTATTTCCGATGCAATTTCTGTGTTTCATCGTCAATAAGAAGGTCAGAGGTATACAGTAAACCTGAAGTGAAGCATCGGAATCTATAACTAGTGTCACAGGAATGGTTCAAAGCATAGACAGTTGGAAGAGTCAGTCTTCTTGTACCTAAGTCGGCATTGTGTCTTTTGTATTTAATTCCGATGCTATTTCTGTGTTTCATCGGCAATAAGAAGGTCCAAGGGATACAGTAATCCTGAAGTGAAGCATCGGAATCAACGACTAGTGTCACAGGAATGGTTCAAAACATAATCAGGAAGAAGAGTCAGTCTTCTTGTACTTAATTTGGCATTGTGCCTTTCGTAATTAATTCCGATGAAATATCTGTGTTTCACCGTCAATAAGAAGGTGAGAGGGATACAGTAAACCTGAAGTGAAGCATCGGATTTCTATAACTAGTGTCACAGGAAAGGTTCAAAGATAGACAGCAAGAAGAGTGAGTCTTCTTGTACTTAAGTCGGCATTGTGCCTTTTGTATTTCATTCCGATGCAATTTCTGTGTTTCATCGTCTACAAGAAGGTCAGAGGGATACAGTAAACCTGAAGTGAAGCATCGGAATCTGTAAATAGTGTCACAGGAATGGTTCAAACCATAGTCTGTAAGAAGAGTCAGTCTTCTTGTACTTAAGTCGGCATTGTGCCTTTTGTATTTAATTCCGATGCAATTTCTGTGTTTCATCGTCAATAAGAAGGTCCAAGGGATACAGTAAACCTGGAGTGAAGCATCGGAATCTATAACTAGTGTCACATTAATGGTTCAAAACATAGACAGTAGGAAGAGTCAGTCTTCTTGTACTTAAGTCGGCATTGTGCCTTTTGTATTTAATTCCGAAGCAATTTCTGTGTTTCATCGTCAATAAGAAGGTCCAAGGGATACAGTAAACATGAAGTGAAGCATCGGAATCTATAACTAGTGTCACTGGAATGGTTCAAATTATAGACAGTATGAAGAGTCAGTCTTCTTGTACTTAAGTCGGCATTGTGCCTTTTGTATTTAATTTGGATGCAATTTCTGTGTTTCATCGTCAATAAGAAGGTCAGAAGGATACAGTAATCCTGAAGTTAAGCATCGGAATCTATGACTAGTGTCACAGGAATGGTTCAAAGCATAGTCCATAAGAAGAGTCAGTCTTATTGTTCATAAGTCGGTATTGTGCTTTTTGTATTTAATTCCGATGCAATTTCTGTGTTTCATCGTCAATAACACGGTCCAAGGGATACAGTGAACCTGAAGTGAAGCATCGGAATCTATAACTAGTGTCACAGGGATGGTTCAAAGCATAGACAGTAAGAAGTGTCAGTCTTCTTGTACTTAAGTCGGCATTGTGCCTATTGTATTTAATTCCGATGCAATTTCTGTGTTTCATCGTCAATAAGAAGGTTTAAGGGATACAGTCAACCTGGAGTGAAACATCGGAATCTATAACTAGTGTCACAGGGACGGGTCAAAACATAGACAGTAAGATGAGTCAGTTTTCTTGTACTTAAGTCGGCATTGTGCCTTTTGTATTAAATTCCGATGCAATTTCTGTGTTTCATCGTCAATAAGAAGGTCAGAGGGATACAGTAATCCTGAAGTTAAGCATCGGAATCTATGACTAGTGTCACAGGAATGGTTAAAAGCATAGTCAGTAATAAGAGTCTGTCTTCTTGTTCTTAAGTCGGTATTGTGCCTTTTGTATTTAATTCGGATGCAATTTCTGTGTTTCATCGTCAATAAGAAGGTCTGAGTTATACAGTAAACCTGAAGTGAAGCAACGGAATCTATAACTAGTGTCACAGCAATGGTTCAAAACATAGTCAGTAAGAAGAGTCAGTCTTCTTGTACTTAAGTCGGCATTGTGCATTTTGTACTTAATTCCGATGTAGTCTCTGTGTTTCAGCGTCAATAAGACGGTCCAAGGGATACAGTCAACCTGGAGTGAAACATCGGAATCTATAACTAGGGTCACAGGAATGGCTCAAAGCATAGTCAGTAAGAGGAGTCAGTCTTCTTGTAGTTAAGTTGGCCTTGTGCCTTTTGTATTGAATTCCGATGCAATTTCTGTGTTTCATCGACAATAAGAAGGTCCAAGGGATACAGTAAACCTGAAGTGAAGCATCGGAATCTATAACAAGTGTCTTAGGATTGGTTCAAAGCATAGACAGTATGAAGAGTCAGGCTTCTAGTACTTAAGTCGGCATTACGCCTTTTCTATTTGATTCGGATGCAATTTCTGTGTTTCATCGTCAATAAGACGGTCATAGGGATACAGTAAACCTGGAGTGAAGCATCGGAATCTATAACTAGTGTCACATTAATGGTTCAAAACAGAGACAGTAGGAAGAGTCAGTCTTCTTGTACTTAAGTCGGCATTGTGGCTTTTGTATTTAATTCCGATGCAATTTCTGTGTTTCATCGTCAATAAGAAGGTCCAAGGGATACAGTAAACCTGGAGTGAAGCATCGGAATCTATAACTAGTGTCACATTAATGGTTCAAAACATAGACAGTAGGAAGAGTCAGTCTTCTTGTACTGAAGTCGGCATTGTGACTTTTTTATTTAATTCCGATGCAATTTCTGTGTTTCATCGTCAATAAGAAGGTCCAAGGGATAGAGTAATCCTGGAGTGAAGCATCGGAATCTATAACTAGTGTCACTGGAATGGTTCAAATTATAGACAGTATGAAGAATCAGTCTTCTTGTATTTAAGTCGGCATTTTCCCTTTTGTATTTAATTTGGATGCAATTTCTGTGTTTCATCGTCAATAAGAAGGTCAGAAGGATACAGTAATCCTGAAGTTAAGCATCGGAATCTATGACTAGTGTCACAGGAATGGTTCAAAGCATAGTCCATAAGAAGAGTCAGTCTTCTTGTTCTTAAGTCGGTATTCTGCTTTTTGTATTTAATTCCGATGCAATTTCTGTGTTTCATCGTCAATAACACGGTCCAAGGGATACAGTAAACCTGAAGTGAAGCATCGGAATCTATAACTAGTGTCACAATAATGGTTGAAAACATAGACAGTAGGAAGAGTCAGTCTTCTTGTACTTAAGTCGGCATTGTGCCTATTGTATTTAATTCCGATGTAATTTCTGTGTTTCATCATCAATAAGATGGTCTAAGGGACACAGTAAACCTGCAGGGAAGCATCGGAATCTATAACTAGTGTCACAAGGATGGTTCAAAACATAGACAGTAGGAAGAGTCAGTCTTCCAGTACTTAAGTCGGCATTGTGCCTTTTGTATTTCATTCGGATGCAATTTCTGTGTTTCATCGTCAGTAAGACGGTCAGAGGGATACAGTAAACCTGAAGTGAAGCATCGGAATGTATAACTAGTGTCACAGGAATGGTTCAAATCATAGACAGTTGGAAGAGTCAGTCTTCTTGTACTGAAGTCGGCATTGTGCCTTTTGTATTTAATTCCGATGCAATTTCTGTGTTTCATCGTCAATAAGAAGGTCAGAGGGATACAGTTATCATGAAGTTAAGCATCGGAATCTATGACTAGTGTCACAGGAATGGTTCAAAGCATAGTCAGTAAGAAGAGTCTGTCTTCTTGTTCTTAAGTCGGTATTGTGCCTTTTGTATTTAATTCCGATGCAATTTCTGTGATTAATCGTCAATAAGAAGGTCAGAGGGATACAGTAAACCTGAAATGAAGCAACGGAATCTATAGCTAGTGTCACAGCAATGGTTCAAAACATGGACAGTTGGAAGAGTCAGTCTTCTTGTACTTAAGTCGGCATTGTGTCTTTTGTATTTAATTCCGATGCAATTTCTGCGTTTCATCGTCAATAAGAAGGTCCAAGGGATACAGTAAACCTGAAGTGAAGCATCGGAATCTACAACTAGTGTCACAGGAATGCTTCAAAACATAATCAGGAAGAAGAGTCAGTCTTCTTGTACTTAATTTGGCATTGTGCCTTTCGTATTTAATTCCGATGAAATTTCTGTGTTTCACCGTCAATAAGAAGGTCAGAGGGATACAGTAAACCTGAAGTGAAGCATCGGAATCTATAACTAGTGTCACAGGAATGGTTCAAACATAGACAGTAAGAAGAGTGAGTCTTCTTGTACTTAAGTCGGCATTGTGCCTTTTGTATTTCATTCCGATGCAATTTCTGTGTTTCATCGTCTACAAGAAGGTCAGAGGGATACAGTAAACCTGAAGTGAAGCATCGGAATCTATAAATAGTGTCACAGGAATGGTGCAAACCATAGTCTGTAAGAAGAGTCAGTCTTCTTGTACTTAAGTCGGCATTGTGCATTTTGTATTTAATTCCGATGCAATTTCTGTGTTTCATCGTCAATAAGAAGGTCCAAGGGATACAGTAAACCTGGAGTGAAGCATCGGAATCTATAACTAGTGTCACATTAATGGTTCAAAACATAGACAGTAGGAAGAGTCAGTCTTCTTGTACTTAAGTCGGCATTGTGCCTTTTGTATTTTATTCCGATGCAATTTCTGTGTTTCATCGTCAATAAGAAGGTCCAAGGGATACAGTAAACATGAAGTGAAGCATCAGAATCCATAAATAGTGTCACTGGAATGGTTCAAATTATAGACAGTATGAAGAGTCAGTCTTCTTGTACTTAAGTCGGCATTGTGCTTTTTGTAATTAATTTGGATGCAATTTCTGTGTTTCATCGTCAATAAGAAGGTCAGAAGGATACAGTAATCCTGAAGTTAAGCATCGGAATCTATGACTAGTGTCACAGGAATGGTTCAAAGCATAGTCCATAAGAAGAGTCAGTCTTATTGTCCTTAAGTCAGTATTGTGCTCTTTGTATTTAATTCCGATGCAATTTCTGTGTTTCATCGTCAATAAGATGGTCTAAGGGACACAGTAAACCTGCAGGGAAGCATCGGAATCTATAACTAGTGTCACAGGGATGGTTCAAAACATAGACAGTAGGAAGAGTCAGTCTTCCAGTACTTAAGTCGGCATTGTGCCTTTTGTATTTCATTCGGATGCAATTTCTGTGTTTCATCGTCAGTAAGACGGTCAGAGGGATACAGTAAACCTGAAGTGAAGCATCGGAATGTATAACTAGTGTCACAGGAATGGTTCAAATCATAGACAGTTGGAAGAGTCAGTCTTCTTGTACTGAAGTCGGCATTGTGCCTTTTGTCTTTAATTCCGATGCAATTTCTGTGTTTCATCGTCAATAAGAAGGTCAGACGGATACAGTTATCATGAAGTTAAGCATCGGAATCTATGACTAGTGTCACAGGAATGGTTCAAAGCATAGTCAGTAAGAAGAGTCTGTCTTCTTGTTCTTAAGTCGGTATTGTGCCTTTTGTATTTAATTCCGATGCAATTTCTGTGATTAATCGTCAATAAGAAGGTCAGAGGGATACAGTAAACCTGAAATGAAGCAACGGAATCTATAACTAGTGTCACAGCAATGGTTCAAAACATGGACAGTTGGAAGAGTCAGTCTTCTTGTACTTAAGTCGGCATTGTGTCTTTTGTATTTAATTCCGATGCAATTTCTGCGTTTCATCGTCAATAAGAAGGTCCAAGGGATACAGTAAACCTGAAGTGAAGCATCGGAATCTACAACTAGTGTCACAGGAATGCTTCAAAACATAATCAGGAAGAAGAGTCAGTCTTCTTGTACTTAATTTGGCATTGTGCCTTTCGTATTTAATTCCGATGAAATTTCTGTGTTTCACCGTCAATAAGAAGGTCAGAGGGATACAGTAAACCTGAAGTGAAGCATCGGAATCTATAACTAGTGTCACAGGAATGGTTCAAACATAGACAGTAAGAAGAGTGAGTCTTCTTGTACTTAAGTCGGCATTGTGCCTTTTGTATTTCATTCCGATGCAATTTCTGTGTTTCATCGTCTACAAGAAGGTCAGAGGGATACAGTAAACCTGAAGTGAAGCATCGGAATCTATAAATAGTGTCACAGGAATGGTGCAAACCATAGTCTGTAAGAAGAGTCAGTCTTCTTGTACTTAAGTCGGCATTGTGCATTTTGTATTTAATTCCGATGCAATTTCTGTGTTTCATCGTCAATAAGAAGGTCCAAGGGATACAGTAAACCTGGAGTGAAGCATCGGAATCTATAACTAGTGTCACATTAATGGTTCAAAACATAGACAGTAGGAAGAGTCAGTCTTCTTGTACTTAAGTCGGCATTGTGCCTTTTGTATTTTATTCCGATGCAATTTCTGTGTTTCATCGTCAATAAGAAGGTCAGACGGATACAGTTATCATGAAGTTAAGCATCGGAATCTATGACTAGTGTCACAGGAATGGTTCAAAGCATAGTCAGTAAGAAGAGTCTGTCTTCTTGTTCTTAAGTCGGTATTGTGCCTTTTGTATTTAATTCCGATGCAATTTCTGTGATTAATCGTCAATAAGAAGGTCAGAGGGATACAGTAAACCTGAAATGAAGCAACGGAATCTATAACTAGTGTCACAGCAATGGTTCAAAACATGGACAGTTGGAAGAGTCAGTCTTCTTGTACTTAAGTCGGCATTGTGTCTTTTGTATTTAATTCCGATGCAATTTCTGCGTTTCATCGTCAATAAGAAGGTCCAAGGGATACAGTAAACCTGAAGTGAAGCATCGGAATCTACAACTAGTGTCACAGGAATGCTTCAAAACATAATCAGGAAGAAGAGTCAGTCTTCTTGTACTTAATTTGGCATTGTGCCTTTCGTATTTAATTCCGATGAAATTTCTGTGTTTCACCGTCAATAAGAAGGTCAGAGGGATACAGTAAACCTGAAGTGAAGCATCGGAATCTATAACTAGTGTCACAGGAATGGTTCAAACATAGACAGTAAGAAGAGTGAGTCTTCTTGTACTTAAGTCGGCATTGTGCCTTTTGTATTTCATTCCGATGCAATTTCTGTGTTTCATCGTCTACAAGAAGGTCAGAGGGATACAGTAAACCTGAAGTGAAGCATCGGAATCTATAAATAGTGTCACAGGAATGGTGCAAACCATAGTCTGTAAGAAGAGTCAGTCTTCTTGTACTTAAGTCGGCATTGTGCATTTTGTATTTAATTCCGATGCAATTTCTGTGTTTCATCGTCAATAAGAAGGTCCAAGGGATACAGTAAACCTGGAGTGAAGCATCGGAATCTATAACTAGTGTCACATTAATGGTTCAAAACATAGACAGTAGGAAGAGTCAGTCTTCTTGTACTTAAGTCGGCATTGTGCCTTTTGTATTTTATTCCGATGCAATTTCTGTGTTTCATCGTCAATAAGAAGGTCCAAGGGATACAGTAAACATGAAGTGAAGCATCGGAATCTATAAATAGTGTCACTGGAATGGTTCAAATTATAGACAGTGTGAAGAGTCAGTCTTCTTGTACTTAAGTCGGCATTGTGCTTTTTGTAATTAATTTGGATGCAATTTCTGTGTTTCATCGTCAATAAGAAGGTCAGAAGGATACAGTAATCCTGACGTTAAGCATCGGAATCTATGACTAGTGTCACAGGAATGGTTCAAAGCATAGTCCATAAGAAGAGTCAGTCTTATTGTCCTTAAGTCAGTATTGTGCTCTTTGTATTTAATTCCGATGCAATTTCTGTGTTTCATCGTCAATAACACGGTCCAAGGGATACAGTAAATCTGAAGTGAAGCATCGGAATCTATAACTAGTGTCACAATGATGGTTGAAAACATAGACAGTAGGAAGAGTCAGTCTTCTTGTACTTAAGTCGGCATTGTGCCTATTGTATTTAGTTCCGATGTAATTTCTGTGTTTCATCGTCAATAAGAAGGTCTAAGGGACACAGTAAACCTGCAGTGAAGCATCGGAATCTATAACTAGTGTCACAGGGATGGTTCAAAGCATAGACAGTAAGAAGTGTCAGTCTTCTTGTACTTAAGTCGGCATTGCGCCTTTTGTATTTAATTCCGATGCAATTTCTGTGTTTCATCGTCAATAAGAAGGTCCAAGGGATACAGTCAACCTGGAGTGAAACATCGGAATCTATAACTAGTGTCACAGGGACGGTTCAAAACATAGACAGTAAGATGAGTCAGTATTCTTGTACTTAAGTCGGCATTGTGGTTTTTGTATTTAATTCCGATGCAATTTCTGTGTTTCATCGTCACTAAGAAGGTCAGAGGGATACAGTAATCCGGAAGATAAGCTTCGGAATCTATAACTAGAGTCACAGGAATGGTTCAAAGCATAGTCAGTAAGAAGAGTCAGTCTTCTTGTAGTTCTGTCGGCCTTGTGCCTTTTGTATTGAATTCCGATGCAATTTCTGTGTTTCATCGTCAATAAGAAGGTCAGAGGGATACAGTAAACCTAAAGTGAAGCAACGGAATCTATAACTAGTGTCACAGGAATGGTTCAAAACATAGACAGTAGGAAGAGTCAGTCTTCCAGTACTTAAGTCGGCATTGTGCCTTTTCTATTTAATTCGGATGCAATTTCTGTGTTTCATCGTTAATAAGACGGTCAGAGGGATACAGTAAACCTGAAGTGAAGCATCGGAATGTATAACTAGTGCCACAGGAATGGTTCAAAACACAGACAGTTGGAAGAGTCAGTCTTCTTGTACTTAAGTCGGCATTGTGCCTTTTGTATTTAATTCCGATGCAATTTCTGTGATTCATCGTAAATAACAAGGTCAAAGGGATACAGTAAACCTGAAGTGAAGCATCGGACTCTTTAACTAGTGTCACAGAAATGGTTCAAAACATAGACAGTAGGGAGAGTCAGTCTTCTTGTACATAAGTCGGCATTGTGCTTTTGTATTTAATTCCGATGCAATTTCTGTGTTTCATCGTCAATAAGAAGGTCCAAGGGAAACAGTAAACCTGAAGTGAAGCATCGGAATCTATAACTAGTGTCACAGGAAAGGTGCAAATCATAGACTGTAAGATGAGTCAGTATTCTTGTACTTAAGTCGGCATTGTGTCTTTTGTATTTAATTCCGATGCAATTTCTGCGTTTCATCGTCAATAAGAAGAACCAAGGGATACAGTAAACCTGAAGTGGAGCATCGGAATTTACAACTAGTGTCACAGAAATGGTTCAAAACATAATCAGGAAGAAAAGTCAGTCTTCTTGTATTTAAGTTGGCATTGTGCCTTTCGTATTTAATTCCGATGAAATTTCTGTGTTTCACCGTCAATAAGAAGGTCAGAGGGATAGAGTAAACCTGAAGTGAAGCATCGGAATCTATAACTAGTGTCACAGGAATGGTTCAAACATAGACAGTAAGAAGAGTCAGTCTTCTTGTACTTAAGTTGGCATTGTGCCTTTTGTATTTAATTCCGATGCAATTTCTGTGTTTCATCGTCAATAAGGTCAGAGGGATACAGTAAACCTGAAGTGAAGCATCGGAATCTATAAATAATGTCACAGGAATGGTTCAAAACATAGTCTGTAAGAAGAGAGAGTCTTCTTGTACTTAAGTCGGCATTGTGCCTTTTGTATTTAATTCCGATGCAATTTCTGTGTTTCATCGTCAATAAGAAGGTCCAAGGGATACAGTAAACCTGGAGTGAAGCATCGGAATCTATAACTAGTGTCACATTAATGGTTCAAAACATAGACAGTAGGAAGAGTCAGTCTTCTTGTACTTAAGTCGGCATTGTGCCTTTTGTCTTTAATTCCGATGCACTTTCTGTGTTTCATCGTCAATAAGAAGGTCCAAGGGATACAGTAAACATGAAGTGAAGCATCGGAATCTATAACTAGTGTCACTGGAATGGTTCAAATTATAGACAGTATGAAGAGTCAGTCTTCTTGTACTTAAGTCGGCATTGTGCCTTTTGTATTTAATTCGGATGCAATTTCTGTGTTTCATCGTCAATAAGTCGGTCAGAGGGATACAGTAAACCTGAAGTGAAGCATCGGAATGTATAACTAGTGTCACAGGAATGGTTCAAAACATAGACAGTTGGAAGAGTCAGTCTTCTTGTACTTAAGTCGGCATTGTGTCTTTTCTATTTAATTCGGAAGCAATTTCTGTGTTTCATCGTCAATACGACGGTCGGGGGGATACAGTAAACCTGAATTGAAGCATCGCAATCTATTACTAGTGTCACAGGAATGGTTCAAAGCATAGACAGTTGGAAGAGTCAGTCTTCCAGTACTTAAGTCGGCATTGTGCCTATTCTATTTAATTCGGATGCAATTTCTGTGTTTCATCGTCAATAAGACGGTCAGAAGGATACAGTAAACCTGAAGTGAAGCATCGGAATGTATAACTAGTGCCACAGGAATGGTTCAAAACACAGACAGTTGGAAGAGTCAGTCTTCTTGAACTTAAGTCGGCATTGTGCCTTTTGTATTTAATTCCGATGCAATTTCTGTGATTCATCGTAAATAACAAGGTCCAAGGGATACAGTAAACCTGAAGTGAAGCATCGGTTTCTTTAACTAGTGTCACAGAAATGGTTCAAAACATAGACAGTAGGAAGAGTCAGTCTTCTTGTACATAAGTCGGCATTGTGCTTTTGTATTTAATTCCGATGCAATTTCTGTGTTTCATCGTCAATAAGAAGGTCCAAGGGAAACAGTAAACCTGAAGTGAAGCATCGGAATCTATAACTAGTGTCACAGGAATGGTGCAAATCATAGACTGTAAGATGAGTCAGTATTCTTGTACTTAAGTCGGCATTGTGTCTTTTGTATTTAATTCCGATGCAATTTCTGCGTTTCATCGTCAATAAGAAGAACCAAGGGATACAGTAAACCTGAAGTGGAGCATCGGAATTTACAACTAGTGTCACAGAAATGGTTCAAAACATAATCAGGAAGAAAAGTCAGTCTTCTTGTATTTAAGTTGGCATTGTGCCTTTCGTATTTAATTCCGATGAAATTTCTGTGTTTCACCGTCAATAAGAAGGTCAGAGGGATAGAGTAAACCTGAAGTGAAGCATCGGAATCTATAACTAGTGTCACAGGAATGGTTCAAACATAGACAGTAAGAAGAGTCAGTCTTCTTGTACTTAAGTTGGCATTGTGCCTTTTGTATTTAATTCCGATGCAATTTCTGTGTTTCATCGTCAATAAGGTCAGAGGGATACAGTAAACCTGAAGTGAAGCATCGGAATCTATAACTAGTGTCACATTAATGGTTCAAAACATAGACAGTAGGAAGAGTCAGTCTTCTTGTACTTAAGTCGGCATTGTGCCTTTTGTCTTTAATTCCGATGCACTTTCTGTGTTTCATCGTCAATAAGAAGGTCCAAGGGATACAGTAAACATGAAGTGAAGCATCGGAATCTATAACTAGTGTCACTGGAATGGTTCAAATTATAGACAGTATGAAGAGTCAGTCTTCTTGTACTTAAGTCGGCATTGTGCCTTTTGTATTTAATTCGGATGCAATTTCTGTGTTTCATCGTCATTAAGTCGGTCAGAGGGATACAGTAAACCTGAAGTGAAGCATCGGAATGTATAACTAGTGTCACAGGAATGGTTCAAAACATAGACAGTAGGAAGAGTCAGTCTTCCAGTACTTAAGTCGGCATTGTGCCTTTTCTATTTAATTCGGATGCAATTTCTTTGTTTCATCGTCAATACGACGGTCAGAGGGATACAGTAAACCTGAAGTGAAGCATCGGAATGTATAACTAGTGCCACAGGAATGGTTGAAATCATAGACAGTTGGAAGAGTCAGTCTTCTTGTACTTAAGTCGGCATTGTGCCTTTTGTATTTAATTCCGATGCAATTTCTGTGATTCATCGTAAATAACAAGGTCCAAGGGATACAGTAAACCTGAAGTGAAGCATCGGACTCTATAACTAGTGTCACAGAAATGGTTCAAAACATAGACAGTAGGAAGAGTCACTCTTCTTGTACATAAGTCGGCATTGTGCCTTTTGTATTTAATTCCGATGCAATTTCTGTGATTCATCGTAAATAACAAGGTCCAAGGGATACAGTAAACCTGAAGTGAAGCATCGCACTCTTTAACTAGTGTCACAGAAATGGTTCAAAACATAGACAGTAGGAAGAGTCAGTCTTCTTGTACATAAGTCGGCATTTTGCTTTTGTATTTAATTCCGATGCAATTTCTGTGTTTCATCGTCAATAAGAAGGTCCAAGGGAAACAGTAAACCTGAAGTGAAGCATCGGAATCTATAACTAGTGTCACAGGAATGGTGCAAATCACAGACTGTAAGATGAGTCAGTATTCTTGTACTTAAGTCGGCATTGTGTCTTTTGTATTTAATTCCGATGCAATTTCTGCGTTTCATCGTCAATAAGAAGAACCAAGGGATACAGTAAACCTGAAGTGGAGCATCGGAATTTACAACTAGTGTCACAGAAATGGTTCAAAACATAATCAGGAAGAAAAGTCAGTCTTCTTGTATTTAAGTTGGCATTGTGCCTTTCGTATTTAATTCCGATGAAATTTCTGTGTTTCACCGTCAATAAGAAGGTCAGAGGGATAGAGTAAACCTGAAGTGAAGCATCGGAATCTATAACTAGTGTCACAGGAATGGTTCAAACATAGACAGTAAGAAGAGTCAGTCTTCTTGTACTTAAGTTGGCATTGTGCCTTTTGTATTTAATTCCGATGCAATTTCTGTGTTTCATCGTCAATAAGGTCAGAGGGATACAGTAAACCTGAAGTGAAGCATCGGAATCTATAAATAGTGTCACAGGAATGGTTCAAAACATAGTCTGTAAGAAGAGAGAGTCTTCTTGTACTTAAGTCGGCATTGTGCCTTTTGTATTTAATTCCGATGCAATTTCTGTGTTTCATCGTCAATAAGAAGGTCCAAGGGATACAGTAAACCTGGAGTGAAGCATCGGAATCTATAACTAGTGTCACATTAATGATTCAAAACATAGACAGTAGGAAGAGTCAGTCTTCTTGTACTTAAGTCGGCATTGTGCCTTTTGTCTTTAATTCCGATGCACTTTCTGTGTTTCATCGTCAATAAGAAGGTCCAAGGGATACAGTAAACATGAAGTGAAGCATCGGAATCTATAACTAGTGTCACTGGAATGGTTCAAATTATAGACAGTATGAAGAGTCAGTCTTCTTGTACTTAAGTCGGCATTGTGCCTTTTGTATTTAATTCGGATGCAATTTCTGTGTTTCATCGTCAATAAGTTGGTCAGAGGGATACAGTAAACCTGAAGTGAAGCATCGGAATGTATAACTAGTGTCACAGGAATGGTTCAAAACATAGACAGTTGGAAGAGTCAGTCTTCTTGTACTTAAGTCGGCATTGTGCCTTTTCTATTTAATTCGGAAGCAATTTCTGTGTTTCATCGTCAATACGACGGTCAGGGGGATACAGTAAACCTGAATTGAAGCATCGCAATCTATTACTAGTGTCACAGGAATGGTTCAAAGCATAGACAGTTGGAAGAGTCAGTCTTCTTGTACTTAAGTCGGCATTGTGTCTTTTGTATTTAATTCCGAGGCTATTTCTGTGTTTCATCGGCAATAAGAAGGTCCAAGGGATACAGTAAACCTGAAGTGAAGCATTGAAATCTACAACTAGTGTCACAGGAATGATTCAAAACGTAGTCAGGAAGAAGAGTCAGTCTTCTTGTACTCAAGTCGGCATTGTGCCTTTTGTATTTAATTCCGATGCAATTTCTGTGTTTCATCGTCAATTAGAAGGTCTAAGGGACACAGTAAGCCTGCAGTGAAGCATCGGAATCTATAACTAGTGTCACAGGGATGGTTCAAAGCATAGACAGTAAGAAGAGTTAGTCTTCTTGTACTTAAGTCGGCATTGTGCCTTTTGTATTTAATTCCGATGCAATTTCTGTGTTTCATCGTCAATATGAAGGTCGAAGGGATACAGTAAACCTGGAGTGAAGCATCGGAGTCTATAACTAGTGTCACAGGAATGGTTAAAAGCATAGACAGTAAGAAGTGTCAGTCTTCTTGTACTTAATTCGGCATTGAGCCTTTTGTATTTAATTCCGATGCAATTTCTGTGTTTCATCGTCAATAAAAAGGTCAGAGGGATACAGTAAACCTAAAGTGAAGCAACGGAATCTATAACTAGTGTCACAGGAATGGTTCAAAACATAGACAGTAGGAAGAGTCAGTCTTCCAGTACTTAAGTCGGCATTGTGCCTTTTCTATTTAATTCGGATGCAATTTCTTTGTTTCATCGTCAATACGACGGTCAGAGGGATACAGTAAACCTGAAGTGAAGCATCGGAATGTATAACTAGTGCCACAGGAATGGTTGAAATCATAGACAGTTGGAAGAGTCAGTCTTCTTGTACTTAAGTCGGCATTGTGCCTTTTGTATTTAATTCCGATGCAATTTCTGTGATTCATCGTAAATAACAAGGTCCAAGGGATACAGTAAACCTGAAGTGAAGCATCGGACTCTATAACTAGTGTCACAGAAATGGTTCAAAACATAGACAGTAGGAAGAGTCACTCTTCTTGTACATAAGTCGGCATTGTGCCTTTTGTATTTAATTCCGATGCAATTTCTGTGTTTCATCGTCAATAAGAAGGTCCAAGGGAAACTGTAAACGTGAAGTGAAGCATCGGAATCTATAACTAGTGTCACAGGAATGGTGCAAATCATAGACTGTAAGATGAGTCAGTATTCTTGTACTTAAGTCGGCATTGTGTCTTTTGTATCTAATTCCGATGCAATTTCTGCGTTTCATCGTCAATAAGAAGGTCCAAGGGATACAGTAAACCTGAAGTGAAGCATCGGAATCTACAACTAGTGTCACAGAAATGGTTCAAAACGTAATCAGGAAGAAGAGTCAGTCTTCTTGTACTTAAGTTGGCATTGTGCCTTTCGTATTTAATTCCGATGAAATTTCTGTGTTTCACCGTCAATAAGGTCAGAGGGATACAGTAACCCTGAAGTGAAGCATCGGAATCTATAAATAGTGTCACAGGAATGGTTCAAAACATAGTCTGTAAGAAGAGTCAGTCTTCTTGTACTTAAGTCGGCTTTGTGCCTTTTGTATTTAATTCCGATGCAATTTCTGTGTTTCATCGTCAATAAGAAGGTCCGAGGGATACAGTAAACCTGGAGTGAAGCATCGGAATCTATAACTAGTGTCACATTAATGGCTCAAAACATAGACAGTAGGAAGAGTCAGTCTTCTTGTACTTAAGTCGGCATTGTGCCTTTTGTATTTAATTCCGATGATATTTATGTGTTTCATCGTCAACAAGAAGGTCCAAGGGATACAGTAAACATGAAGTGAAGCATCGGAACCTATAACTAGTGTCACTGAATTGGTTCAAATTATAGACAGTATGAAGAGTCAGTCTTCTTGTACTTAAGTCGGCATTGTGCCTTTTGTATTTAATTCCGATGCAATTTCTGTGTTTCATCGTCAATAAGAAGGTCAGAGGGATACAGTAAACCTAAAGTGAAGCAACGGAATCTATAACTAGTGTCACAGGAATGGTTCAAAACATAGACAGTAGGAAGAGTCAGTCTTCCAGTACTTAAGTCGGCATTGTGCCTTTTCTATTTAATTCGGATGCAATTTCTTTGTTTCATCGTCAATACGACGGTCAGAGGGATACAGTAAACCTGAAGTGAAGCATCGGAATGTATAACTAGTGCCACAGGAATGGTTGAAATCATAGACAGTTGGAAGAGTCAGTCTTCTTGTACTTAATTCGGCATTGTGCCTATTGTATTTAATTCCGATGCAATTTCTGTGATTCATCGTAAATAACAAGGTCCAAGGGATACAGTAAACCTGAAGTGAAGCATCGGACTCTATAACTAGTGTCACAGAAATGGTTCAAAACATAGACAGTAGGAAGAGTCACTCTTCATGTACATAAGTCGGCATTGTGCCTTTTGTATTTAATTCCGATGCAATTTCTGTGTTTCATCGTCAATAAGAAGGTCCAAGGGAAACTGTAAACGTGAAGTGAAGCATCGGAATCTATAACTAGTGTCACAGGAGTGGTGCAAATCATAGACTGTAAGATGAGTCAGTATTCTTGTACTTAAGTCGGCATTGTGTCTTTTGTATCTAATTCCGATGCAATTTCTGCGTTTCATCGTCAATAAGAAGGTCCAAGAGATACAGTAAACCTGAAGTGAAGCATCGGAATCTACAACTAGTGTCACAGAAATGGTTCAAAACATAATCAGGAAGAAGAGTCAGTCTTCTTGTACTTAAGTTGGCATTGTGCCTTTCGTATTTAATTCCGATGAAATTTCTGTGTTTCACCGTCAATAAGGTCAGAGGGATACAGTAACCCTGAAGTGAAGCATCGGAATCTATAAATAGTGTCACAGGAATGGTTCAAAACATAGTCTGTAAGAAGAGTCAGTCTTCTTGTACTTAAGTCGGCATTGTGCCTTTTGTATTTAATTCCGATGCAATTTCTGTGTTTCATCGTCAATAAGAAGGTCCGAGGGATACAGTAAACCTGGAGTGAAGCATCGGAATCTATAACTAGTGTCACATTAATGGCTCAAAACATAGACAGTAGGAAGAGTCAGTCTTCTTGTACTTAAGTCGGCATTGTGCCTTTTGTATTTAATTCCGATGCAATTTATGTGTTTCATCGTCAACAAGAAGGTCCAAGGGATACAGTAAACATGAAGTGAAGCATCGGAATCTATAACTAGTGTCACTGGAATGGTTCAAATTATAGACAGTATGAAGAGTCAGTCTTCTTGTACTTAAGTCGGCATTGTGCCTTTTGTATTTAATTCCGATGCAATTTCTGTGTTTCATCGTCAATAAGAAGGTCAGAGGGATACAGTAAACCTAAAGTGAAGCAACGGAATCTATAGCTAGTGTCACAGGAATGGTTCAAAACATAGACTGTAGGAAGAGTCAGTCTTCCAGTACTTAAGTCAGCATTGTGCCTTTTCTATTTAATTCGGATGCAATTTCTGTGTTTCATCGTCAATAAGACGGTCAGAGGGATACAGTAATCCTGAAGTGAAGCATCGGAATGTGTAACTAGTGTCACAGGAATGGTTCAAAACATAGACAGTTGGAAGAGTCAGGCTTCTTGTACTTAAGTCGGCATTGTGTTTTTTGTATTTAATTCCGATGCAATTTCTGTGATTCATCGTAAATAACAAGGTCCAAGGGATACAGTAAACCTGAAGTGAAGCATCGGACTCTATAACTAGTGTCACAGAAATGGTTCAAAACATAGACAGTAAGAAGAGTCAGTATTCTTGTACTTAAGTCGGCATTGTGCCTTTTCTATTTAACTCCGATGCAATTTCTGTTTTTCATCGTCAATAAGAAGGTCAGAGGGATACAGTAAACCTGAAGTGAAGCATCGGAATCTATAACTCGTGTCACAGGAATGGTTCAAAACATAGTCAGTAAGAAGAGTCAGTCTTCTTGTACTTAAGTTGGCATTGTGCCTTTGGTATTTAATTCCGATGCAATTTCTGTGTTTCACCGTAAATAAGAAGGTCCAAGGGATACAGTAAACCTGAAGTGAAGCATCGGACTCTATAACTAGTGTCACAGAAATGGGTCAAAACATAGACAGTAGGAAGAGTCACTCTTCTTGTACATAAGTCGGCATTGTGCCTTTTGTATTTAATTCCGATGCAATTTCTGTGTTTCATCGTCACTAAGAAGGTCAGAGCGATACAGTAATCCGGAAGTTAAGCATCGGAATCTATTACTAGAGTCACAGGAATGGTTCAAAGCACAGTCAGTAAGAGGAGTCAGTCTTCTTGTAGTTAAGTGGGCCTTGTGCCTTTTGTATTGAATTCCGATGCAATTTCTGTGTTTCATCGACAATAAGAAGGTCCAAGGGATACAGTAAACCTGAAGTGAAGCATCGGAATCTATAACAAGTGTCTTAGGAATGGTTCAAAACATAGATAGTAGGAAGAGTCAGTCCTCTAGTACTTAAGTCGTCATTGTGCCTTTTCTATTTAATTCGGATGCAATTTCTCTGTTTCATCGTCACTAAGACGGTCAGAGGGATACAGTAAACCTGAAGTGAAGCATCGGAATCTATAACTAGCGTCACAGGAGTGGTTCAAAACATAGTCAGTATTAAAAGTCGGTCTTCATGTACTTAAGTCGGCATTGTGCATTTTGTATTTTACTCCGATGCAATTTCTGTGTTTCATCGTCAATAAGAAGGTCCAAGGGATACAGTAAACCTGAAGTGAAGCATCGGAATCTATAACTAGTGTCACAGGAATGGTTCAAATCATAGACAGTAAGAAGAGTCAGTCTTCTTGTACTTAAGTCGGTATTGTGCATTTTGCATTTAATTCCGATGCAATTTCTGTGTTTCATCGTCAATAAGAATGTCCAAGGGATACAGTTAACCTGAAGTGAAGCATCGGAATCTATAAGTAGTGTCACAGGAATGGGTCAAATCATAGACAGTAAGAAGAGTCAGTCTTCTTGTACTTAAACCGGCATTGTGCCTTTTCTATTTAATTCCGATGCAATTCCTGCGTTTCAACGTCAATAAGAAGGTCCAAGGGATACAGTAAACCTGAAGTGAAGCATCGGAATCTATAAGTAGTGTCACAGGAATGGTTCAAAACATAGTCAGTACGAAGAGTCAGTCTTCTTGTACTTAAGTCGGCATTGTGCCTTTTGTATTTAATTCCGATGCAATTTCTGTGTTTCATCGTCAATAAGAAGGTCGAAGGGATACAGTAAACCTGGAGTGAAGCATCGGAGTCTATAACTAATGTCACAGGAATGGTTAAAAGCATAGACAGTAAGAAGAGTCAGTCTTCTTGTACTTAATTCGGCATTGTGCCTTTTGTATTTAATTCCGATGCAATTTCTGAGTTTCATCGTCAATAAGTAGGTCAGAGGGATAGAGTAAACCTGAAGTGAAGCAACGGAATCTATAACTAGTGTCACAGGAATGGTTCAAAACATAGTCAGTAAGAAGAGTCAGTCTTCTTGTACTTAAGTCGGCATTGTGCCTTTTGTATTTAATTCCGATGCAATTTCTGTGTTTCATTGTCAATAAGAAGGTCCAAGGGATAGAGTCAACCTGGAGTGAAACATTGGAATCTATAACTAGTGTCACAGGGACGGTTCAAAACATGGACAATAAGATGAGTCAGTACTCTTGTACTTAATTCGGCATTGTGGTTTTTGTATTTAATTCCGATGCAATTTCTGTGTTTCATCGTCACTAAGAAGGTTAGAGGGATACAGTAATCCTGAAGTT
Organism: Schistocerca serialis cubense; assembly: GCF_023864345.2. Taxonomy (NCBI): domain Eukaryota; kingdom Metazoa; phylum Arthropoda; class Insecta; order Orthoptera; family Acrididae; genus Schistocerca; species Schistocerca serialis. Next base: position 8,472,816 of record NW_026047584.1, on the reverse strand, counting down.
AGGCATCGGAATCTATAACTAGTGTCACAGGAATGGTTCAAAGCATAGTCAGTAAGAAGAGTCAGTCTTCTTGTAGATAAGTCGGCCTTGTGCCTTTTGTATTGCATTCCGATGCAATTTCTGTGTTTCATCGTCAATAAAACGGTCGGAGGGATACAGTAAACCTCAAGTGAAGCATCGCAATCCATAACTAGTGTCAATGGAATTGTTCAAAACATAGACAGTAAGAAGAGTCAGTCTTCTTGTACTTAATTCAGCATTGTGCCTTTTCTATTTAATTCGGATGCAATTTCTGTGTTTTATCGTCAATAAGAAGGTCAGAGGGATACAGTAAACCTGAAGTGATGCATCGGAATCTATAGCTAGTGTCACAGGAATGGTTCAAAGCATAGTCAGTAAAAAGAGTCAGTCTTCTTGTCCTTAGGTCGGCATTGTGCCTTTTGTGTTTAATTCCGATGCAGTTTCTGTGTTTCATCGTCAATAAGAAGGTCCAAGGGATACATTAAACCTGGAGTGAAGCATCGGAATCTATAACTAGTGTCACAGGAATGGTTCAAAACATAGACAGTAAGAAGAGCCAGTCTTCTTGTACTTATGTCGGCTTTGTGCCTTTTGTATTTAATTCCGATGCGATTTCTGTGTTTCATCGTCAATAAGAAGGTCCAAGGGATACAATAAACCTCAACTGAAGCATCGGAATCTATAACTAGTGTCACAGGAATGGTTCAAAACATAGTCAGTAGGAAGAGTCGGTCTTCTTGTACTTAAGTCGGCATTGTGCCTTTTCTATTTAATTCTGATGCCATTTCTGTGTTTCATCGTCCATAAGAAGGTTAAAGGGATACAGTAAACCTGCAGTGAAGCACCGGAATCTATAACTAGTGTCACAGGAATGGTTCAAAGCATAGACTGTAAGTAGAGTCAGTCTTCTTGTACTTTAGTCGGTATTGTGCCTTTTGTATTTAATTCCGATGCAATTTCTGTGTTTAATCGTTAATAAGATGGACCAAGGGATACAGCAAACCTGAAGTGAAGCATCGTAATCCATAATTAGTGTCTTAGGAATGGTTCAAAGCATAAACAGTAAAAAGAGACAGTCTTCTTGTACTTAAGTCGGCATTGTGCCTTTTGTATTTAATTCCGATGCAATTTCTGTGTTTCATCGACAATAAGAAGGTCCAAGGGATACAGTAAACCTGGAGTGAAGCATCGGAATCTATAACTAGTGTCACAGGAATGCTTCAAAACATAGACAGTAAGAAGGGTCAGTCTTTTTGTACTTAATTCTGCATTATGCCTTTTGTATTGAATTCCGAACCATTTTCTGTGTTTCATCGCCAATACGGTGGTCCAAGGGATACAGTACACCCGAAGTGATGCATCGGAATTTATAACTAGTGTCACAGGAATGGTCCAAAACATAGTCAGTAATAAGAGTCAGTCCTCTTGTACTTAAGTCGGTATTGTGCCATTTGTGTTTAATTCTGATGCAATTTCTGTGTTTCATCGGCAATAAGAAGGACCAAGGGATACAGTAAACCTGGAGTGAAGCATCGGAAACTATAACTAGTGTCACAGGGATGGTTCAAAACATAGACAGTAAGAAGAGTCAGTCTTCTTGTACTTATGTCGGCATTGTGCCTTTTGTATTTAATTCGGATGCAATTTCTGTGTTTCATCGTGAATAAGAATGTCAGAGGGATACAGTAATCCTGAACTTAAGCATCGGAATCTATGACTAGTGTCACAGGAATGGTTCGAAGCATAGTCAGTAAGAAGAGTCAGTCTTCTTGTCCTTATGTCGGCATTGTGCCTTTTGTATTTAATTCCGATGCAATTTCTGTGTTTCATCGTCAATAAGACGGTCCAAGGGATACAGTAAATCTGAAGTGAAGCATCGGAATGTATAACTAGTGTCACAGGAATGGTTCAAAACATAGTTAGTAGGAAGAGTCAGTCTTCTTGTACTTAAGTCGGCATTGTGCCTATTGTATTTAATTCCGATGTAATTTCTGTGTTTCATCGTCAATAAGAAGGTCCAAGGGACAAAATAAACCTGCAGTGAAGCATCGGAATCTATAACTAGTTTCACAGGGATGGTTCAAAACATAGACAGTAAGGAGAGTCAGTCTCCTTGTACTTAAGTCGGCATTGTGCCTTTTGTATTTAAATCCGATGCAATTTCTGTGTTTCATCGTCAATAAGAAGGTCAAAGGGATACAGTAAACCTGGAGTGAAGCATCGGAGTCTATAACTAGTGTCACAGGAATGGTTAAAAGCATAGACAGTAAGAAGGGTCAGTCTTCTTGTACTTAATTCAGTATTGTGCCTTTGTATTTAATTCCGATGCAATTTCTGAGTTTCATCGTCAATAAGAAGGTCAGAGGGATATAGTAATCCTGAAGTTAAGCATCGGAATCTATAACTAGTGTCACAGGAATGGTTCAAAGCATAGTCAGTAAGAAGAGTCAGTCTTCTTGTAGTTAAGTCAGCCTTGTGCCTTTTGTATTGTATTCCGATGCAATTTCTGTGTTTCATCGTCAATAAGAAGGTCCAAGGGATACAGTAATCCTGAGGTGAAGCATCGGAATCTATAAAAAGTGTCTTAGGAATGGTTCAAAACATAGACAGTAGGAAGTGTCAGACTTCTAGTACTTAAGTCGGCATTGTGCCTTTTCTATTTAATTCGGATGCAATTTCTGTGTTTCATCGTCAATAAGATGGTCAGAGGGATACAGTAAACCTGAAATGAAGCATCGGAATCTATAACTAGTGTCACAGGAATGGTTCGAAACATAGACAGTAAGAAGAGTCAGTCCTCTTGTACTTAAGTAGGCATTGTGCATTTTCTATTTAATTCCGATGCAATTTCTGTGTTTCATCGTTAGTAAGAAGGTCGGAGGGATACAGTAAACCTGAAGTGAAACATCGGAATCTATAACTAGTGTCACAGGAATGGTTTAATTATAGACAGTAAGAAGAGTCAGTCTTCTTGTACTTAAGTCGGCATTGTGCCTTTTGTATTTAATTCCGATGCAATTTCTGTGTGTCATCGTCAATAAGAAGGTCCAAGGGATACAGTAAACCTGGAGTGAAGCATCGGAATCTATAACTAGTGTCACAGGAATGGTTCGAAACATAGACAGTAAGAAGAGTCAGTCTTCTTGTACTTAATTCAGCATTGTGCATTTCGTATTTAATTCCGATGCGATTTCTGTGTTTCATCGTCAATAAGAAGGTCCAAGGGATACAATAAACCTCAACTGAAGCATCGGAATATATAACTAGTGTCACAGGAATGGTTCCAAACATAGTCAGTATTAAGAGTCGGTCTTCATGTACTTAAGTCGGCATTGTGCATTTTGTATTTTACTCCGATGCAATTTCTGTGTTTCATCGTCAATAAGAAGGTCCAAGGGATACAGTAAACCTGAAGTGAAGCATCGGAATCTATAACTAGTGTCACAGGAATGGTTCAAATCATAGACAGTAAGAAGAGTCAGTCTTCTTGTACTTAAGTCGGTATTGTGCATTTTGCATTTAATTCCGATGCTATTTCTGTGTTTCATCGTCAATAAGAATGTCCAAGGGATACAGTTAACCTGAAGTGAAGCATCGGAATCTATAAGTAGTGTCACAGGAATGGGTCAAATCATAGACAGTAAGAAGAGTCAGTCTTCTTGTACTTAAACCGGCATTGTGCCTTTTCTATTTAATTCCGATGCAATTCCTGCGTTTCAACGTCAATAAGAAGGTCCAAGGGATACAGTAAACCTGAAGTGAAGCATCGGAATCTATAAGTAGTGTCACAGGAATGGTTCAAAACATAGTCAGTACGAAGAGTCAGTCTTCATGTACTTAAGTCGGCATTGTGCCTTTGGTATTTAATTCCGATGCAATTTCTGTGTTTCATCGTCAATAATAAGGTCCAAGGGATACAGTAAACCTGGAGTGAAGCATCGGAATCTATAACTAGTGTCACAGGAATGGTTTTAAACATAGACAGTAAGAAGGGTCAGTGTTCTTGTACTTTAGTCGGCATTGTGCCTTTACTATTTAATTCCGATGCAATTTCTGTGTTTAATCGTCAATAAGAAGGTCCAAGGGATACAGTAAACCTGGAGTGAAGTATCGTAATCTATAACTAGTGTCTTAGGAATGGTTCAAAACATGAACAGTAAGAAGAGTCAGTCTTCTTGTACTTAAGTCGGTATTATGATTTTTGTATTTAATTCCATTGAAATTTCTGTGTTTCATCGTCAATAAGAATGTCCAAGGGATACAGTTAACCTGAAGTGAAGCATCGGAATCTATAAGTAGTGTCACAGGAATGGTCCAAACATAGTCAGTAAGAAGAGTCAGTCTTCTTGTACTTAAGTCGGCATTGAGCCTTTTGTATTTAATTCCGATGCAATTTATGTGTTTCATCGTCAATAAGAAGGTCCAAGGGAACCAGTCAACCTGGAGCGAAACATCAGAATCTATAACTAATGTCACAGGGACGGTTCAAAACATAGGCAGTAAGATGAGTCACTATTCTTGTACTTAAGTCGGCATTGTGCTTTTTGTATTTAATTCCGATGCAATTTCTGTGTTTCATCGTCACTAAGAAGGTTAGATGGATACAGTAATCCTGAAGTTAAGCATCGGAATCTATAACTAGTGTCACAGGAATGGTTCAAAGCATAGTCAGTAAGAAGAGTCAGTCTTCTTGTAGTTCAGTCGGCCTTGTGCCTTTTGTATTGAATTCCGATGCAATTTCTGTGTTTCATCGTCAATAAGAGGGTCCAAGGGATACAGTAAACCTGAAGTGAAGCATCGGAATCTATAACTAGTGTCACAGGAATGGTTCAAAGCATAGTCAGGAAGAAGAGTCAGTCTGCTTGTACTTAAGTTGGCATTGTGCCTTTCGTATTTAATACCGATGCAATTTCTGTGTTTCACCGTCAATAAGAAGGTCAGAGGGATACAGTAAACGTGAAGTGTAGCATCGGAAACTATAACTAGTGTTACAGGATTGGTTCAAACATAGACAGTAAGAAGAGTCAGTCTTCTTGTACTTAAGTTGGCATTGTGCCTTTTGTATTTAATTCCAATGCAATTTCTGTGTTTCATCGTCAATAAAAAGTCCAAGTGATACAGTAAACCTGAAGTGAAGCATGGGAATCTATAACTAGTGTCACTGGAATGGTTCATATTATAGACAGTAAGAAGAGTCAGTCTTCTTGTACTTAAGTCGGCATTGTGCCTTTTGTATTTAATTCCGATGCAATTTCTGTGATTAATCGTAAATAACAAGGTCCAAGGGATACAGTAAACCTGAAGTGAAGCATCGGACTCTATAACTAGTGTCACAGAAATGGTTCAAAACATAGACAGTTGGGAGAGTCAGTCTTCTTGTACATAAGTCGGCATTGTGCCTTTTGTATTTAATTCCGATGCAATTTCTGTGTTTCATCGTCAATAAGAAGGTCCAAGGGAAACAGTAAACTTGAAGTGAAGCATCGGAATCTATAACTAGTGTTACAGGAATGGTGCAAATCATAGACAGTAAGATGAGTCAGTATTCTTGTACTTAAGTCGGCATTGTGCTTTTTGTATTTAATTCCGATGCAATTTCTGTGTTTCTTCGTCACTAACAAGGTCAGTGGGATACAGTAATCCTGAAGTTAAGCATCGGAATCTATAACTAGTGTCACTGGAATGGTTCAAAGCATAGTCAGTAAGAAGAGTCAGTCTTCTTGTAGTTAAGTCGGCATTGTGCCTTTTGTATTGAATTCCGAGACAATTTCTGCGTTTCATCGTCAATAGGAAGGTGCAAGGGATACAGTAAACCTGAAGTGAAGCATCGGAATCTATAACTAGTGTGACAGGAATGGTTCAAAGCATAGACAGTAAGAAGAGTCAGTCTTCTTGTACTTAAGTTGGCATCGTGCCTTTTCTATTTAATTGTGATGCAATTTCTGTGTTTCATCGTCAATAAGAAGGTCAGAGGGATATAGTAAACCTGAAGTGAAGCATCGGGTTCTATAACTAGTGTCACAGGAATGGATCAAAACATAGTCAGTAAGAAGAGTCAGTCTTATTGTACTTAAGTTGGCATTGTGCCTCTCGTATTTAATTCTGATGCAATTTCTGTGTTTCAGCGTCAATAAGAAGGTCCAAGGGATACAGTAAACCTGAAGTGAAGCGTCGGACTCTATAACTAGTGTCACAGAAATGGTTCAAAACATAGACAGTAGGAAGAGTCAGTCTTCTTGTACATAAGTCGGCATTGTGCTTTTTGTGTTTAATTCCGACGCAATTTCTGTGTTTCATCGTCAATAAGAAGGTCCAAGGGAAACAGTAAACCTGAAGTGAAGCATCGGAATCTATAACTAGTGTCACAGGAATGGTTCAAAACATAGATAGTAAGAAGGGTCAGTCTTCTTGTCCTTAAGTCGGCATTGTGCCTTTTATATTTAATTCCGATGCAATTTCTGTGTTTCATCGGCAATAAGGTCACAGGGATACAGTAAACCTGAAGTGAAGCATCGGAATCTATAACTAGTGTCACAGAAATGGTTCAAAACATAGACAGTAAGAAGAGTAGGTCTTCTTGTACTTAAGTCGACATTGTGCCTTTTCTATTTATATCCGATGCAATTTCTGTGTTTCATCGTCAATAAGATGGTCCAAGGGATACAGTAAACCCGAAGTGAAGCATCGGAATTTATAACTAGTGTCACAGGAATGGTCCAAAACATAGTCAGTAATAAGAGTCAGTCTTTTTGTACTTAAGTCGGCATTGTGCCTTTTGTATTTAATTCCGATGCAATTTCTGTGTTTCTTCGTCAATAAGAAGTACCAAGGGATACAGTAAACCTGGGGTGAAGCATCGGAAACTATAACTAGTGTCACAGGGATGGTTCAAAGCATAGACAGTAAGAAGAGTCAGTCCTCTTGTACTTAAGTCGGCATTGTGAATTTTGTATTTAATTCGGAAGCAATTTCTGTGTTTCATCGTCTATAAGAAGGGCAGTGGGATACAGTAATCCTGAAGTTAAGCATCAGAATCTATGCCTAGTGTCACAGGAATGGTTCAAAGCATAGTCAGTAAGAAGAGTCTGTCTTCTTGTTCTTAAGACGGTATTGTGCCTTTTGTATTTAATTCCGATGCAATTTCTGTGTTTCATCGTCAATAAGACGGTCTAAGGGATACAGAAAACCTGAAGTGAAGCATCGGAATCTATAACTAGTGTCACAGGAATGGTTCAATACATAGAAAGTAGGAAGTGTCAGTCTTCTTGTACTTAAGTCGGCAGTGTGCCTATTGTATTTAATTCCGATGTAATTTCTGTGTTTCATCGTCAATAAGAAGGTCTAAGGGACACAGTAAACCTGCAGTGAAGCATCGGAATCTATAACTAGTGTCACAGGGATGGTTCAAAACATAGACCGTAAGAAGAGTCAGTCTTCTTGTACTTAAGTCGGCATTGTGCCTTTTGTATTTAATTCCGGAGCAATTTCTGTGTTTCATCGTCAATAAGAAGTTCGAAGGGATACAGTAAACCTGGAGTGAAGCATCGGAGTCTATAACTAGTGTCACAGGAATGGTTAAAATCATAGACAGTAAAAAGAGTCAGTCTTCTTGTACTTAATTCGGCATTGTGCCTTTTGTATTTAATTCCGATGCAATTTCTGTGTCTCATCGTCAATAAGAAGGTCAGAGGGACACAGTAAACCTGAAGAGAAGCAACGGCATCGATAACTAGTGTCACAAGAATGGTTCAAAACATAGTCAGTAAGAAGAGTCAGTCTTGTTGTACTTAAGTCGGCATTGTGCTTTTTGTATTTAATTCCGATGCAATTTCTGTGTTTCATCGTCACTAAAAAAGTCAGAGGGATACAGTAATCCGGAAGTTAAGCACCGGAATCTATAACTAGAGTCACAGGAATGGTTCAAAGCATAGTCAGTAAGAGGGGTCAGTCTTCTTGTAGTTAAGTCGGCCTTGTGCCATTTGTATTGAATTCCGATGCAATTTCTGTGTTTCATCGACAATAAGAAGGTCCAAGGGATACAGTAAACCTCAAGTGAAGCATCGGAATCTACAACTAGTGTCACAGGAATGGTTCAAAACATAATCAGGAAGAAGAGTCAGTCTTCTTGTACTTAAGTTGGCATTGTGCTTTTCGTATTTAATTTCGATGCAATTTCTGTGTTTCATCGTCAATAAGAAGGTCCAAGGGAAACAGTAAACCTGAAGTGAAGCATCGGAATCTATAACTAGTGTCACAGGAATGGTTCAAAGCATAGATAGTAAGAAGGGTCAGTCTTCTTGTCCTTAAGTCGGCATTGTGCCCTTTGTATTTAATTCCGATGCAATTTCTGTGTCACATCGGCAATAAGGTCAGAGGGATACAGTAAACCTAAAGTGAAGCATCGGAATCTATAACTAGTGTCACAGGAATGGTTCAAAATATAGACAGTAGTAAGAGTCAGTCTTTTTGTACTTAAGTGGGTATTGTTCCTTTTGTATTTAATCCCGATGCGATTTCTGTGTTTCATAGTCAATAAGAAGGTCCAAGGTGTACAGTAAACCTGAAGTGAAGCATCGGAATCTATAACTAGTGTCACAGGAATGGTTCAAAACATAGTCAGTAAGAAGCGTCAGTCCTCTTGTACTTAAGTCTGCAATGTGCCTTTTCTATTTAATTCCGATGCTATTTCTGTGTTTCATCGACAATACGAAGATCCAGGGGATGCAGTAAACCTGAAGTGAAGCATCGGAATCTATAACAAGTGTCTTAGGAATGGTTCAAAGCATAGACAGTAGGAAAAGTCAGGCTTCTAGTACTTAAGTCGGCATTGTGCCTTATCTATTTAATTCGGATGCAATTTTTTGTGTTTCATCGTCAATAAGATGGTCCAAGGGATACAGAAAAACCCGAAGTGAAGCATCGGAATTTATAACTAGTGTCACAGGAATGGTTCAAAGCATAGACAGTAAGAAGAGTCAGTCTTCTTGTACTTAAGTCGGCTTTGTGCCTTTTCTATTTAATTCCGATGCAATTTCTGTGTTTCATCGTCAATAAGAAGGTCAGAGGTATACAGTAAGCCTGAAGTGAAGCATCGGAATCTATAACTAGTGTCACAGGAATGGTTCAAAACATGGACAGTTGGAAGAGTCAGTCTTCTTGTACTTAAGTCGGCATTGTGTCACTTGTATTTAATTCCGATGCAATTTCTGCGTTTCATCGTCAATAAGAAGGACCAAGGGATACAGTAAACCTCAAGTGAAGCATCGGAATCTACAACTAGTGTCACAGGAATGGTTCAAAACATAATCAGGAAGAAGAGTCAGTCTTCTTGTACTTAAGTTGGCATTGTGCCTTTGGTATTTAATTCCGATGCAATTTCTGTGTTTCACCGTCAATAAGAAGGTCAGAGGGATACAGTAAACCTGGAGTGAAGCATCGGAGAATATAACTAGTGTCACAGGAATGGTTAAAATCATAGACAGTAAAAAGAGTCAGTCTTCTTGTACTTAATTCGGCATTGTGCCTTTTGTATTTAATTCCGGTGCAATTTCTGTGTCTCATCGTCAATAAGAAGGTCAGATGGATACAGTAAACATGAAGTGAAGCAACGGCATCAATAACTAGTGTCACAAGAATGGTTCAAAACATAGTCAGTAAGAAGAGTCAGTCTTGTTGTACTTAAGTCGGCATTGTGCATTTTGTATTTAATTCGGATGCAATTTCTTTGTTTCACCGTCAATAAGAAGGTCCAAGGGATACAGTCAACATGGAGTGAAACATCGGAATCTGTAACTAGGGTCACAGGGACGGTTCAAAACATAGACAGTAAGATGAGTCAGTATTCTTGTACTTAAGTCGGCATTGTGCTTTTTGTATTTAATTCCGATGCAATTTCTGTGTTTCATCGTCACTAAGAAGGTCAGAGGGATACCGTAATCCGGAAGTTAAGCACCGGAATCTATAACTAGAGTCACAGGAATGGTTCAAAGCATAGTCAGTAAGAGGAGTCAGTCTTCTTGTAGTTAAGTCGGCCTTGTGCCTTTTGTACTGAATTCCGACTCAATTTCTGTGTTTCATCGACAATAAGAAAGTCCAAGGGATACAGTAAACCTCAAGTGAAGCATCGGAATCTACAACTAGTGTCACAGGAATGGTTCAAAACATAATCAGGAAGAAGAGTCAGTCTTCTTGTACTTAAGTTGGCATTGTGCCTTTCGTATTTAATTCCGATGCAATTTCTGTGTTTCACCGTCAATAAGAAGGTCAGAGGGATACAGTAAACCTGAAGTGAAGCATCGGAATCCATAACTAGTGTCACAGGAATGGTTCAAAGCATAGACAGTAAGAAGAGTCAGTCTTCTTGTACTTAAGTCGGCATTGTGCCTTTTGTATTTAATTCCGATGCAATTTCTGTGTTTCATCGTCAATAAGAAGGTCCAAGGGAAACAGTAAACCTGAAGTGAAGCATCGGAATCTATAACTAGTGTCACAGGAATGGTTCAAAGCATAGATAGTAAGAAGGGTCAGTCTTCTTGTCCTTAAGTCGGCATTGTGCCCTTTGTATTTAATTCCGATGCAATTTCTGTGTCACATCGGCAATAAGGTCAGAGGGATACAGTAAACCTAAAGTGAAGCATCGGAATCTATAACTAGTGTCACAGGAATGGTTCAAAATATAGACAGTAGTAAGAGTCAGTCTTTTTGTACTTAAGTGGGTATTGTTCCTTTTGTATTTAATCCCGATGCGATTTCTGTGTTTCATAGTCAATAAGAAGGTCCAAGGTGTACAGCAAACCTGAAGTGAAGCATCGGAATCTATAACTAGTGTCACAGGAATGGTTCAAAACATAGTCAGTAAGAAGCGTCAGTCCTCTTGTACTTAAGTCTGCAATGTGCCTTTTCTATTTAATTCCGATGCTATTTCTGTGTTTCATCGACAATACGGAGATCCAAGGGATGCAGTAAACCTGAAGTGTAGCATCGTAATCTATAACAAGTGTCTTAGGAATGGTTCAAAGCATAGACAGTAGGAAGAGTCAGGCTTCTAGTACTTAAGTTGGCATTGTGCCTTTGGTATTTAATTCCGATGCAATTTCTGTGTTTCACCGTCAATAAGAAGGTCAGAGGGATACAGTAAACCTGGAGTGAAGCATCGGAGTCTATAACTAGTGTCACAGGAATGGTTAAAATCATAGACAGTAAAAAGAGTCAGTCTTCTTGTACTTAATTCGGCATTGTGCCTTTTGTATTTAATTCCGATGCAATTTCTGTGTCTCATCGTCAATAAGAAGGTCAGAGGGATAGTGTAAACATGAAGTGAAGCAACGACATCGATAACTAGTGTCACAAGAATGGTTCAAAACATAGTCAGTAAGAAGAGTCAGTCTTGTTGTACTTAAGTCGGCATTGTGCATTTTGTATTTAATTTGGATGCAATTTCTGAGTTTCACCGTCAATAAGAAGGTCCAAGGGATACAGTCAACATGGAGTGAAACATCGGAATCTATAACTAGGGTCACAGGGACGGTTCAAAACATAGACAGTAAGATGAGTCAGTATTCTTGTACTTAAGTCGGCATTGTGCTATTTGTATTTAATTCCGATGCAATGTCTGTGTTTCATCGTCACTAAGAAGGTCAGAGGGATACAGTAATCCGGAAGTTAAGCACCGGAATCTATAACTAGAGTCACAGGAATGGTTCAAAGCATAGTCAGTAAGAGGAGTCAGTCTTCTTGTAGTTAAGTCGGCCTTGTGCCTTTTGTACTGAATTCCGACTCAATTTCTGTGTTTCATCGACAATAAGAAGGTCCGAGGGATACAGTAAACCTGAAGTGAAGCATCGGAATCTATAACAAGTGTCTTAGGAATGGTTCAAAGCATAGACAGTAGGAAGAGTCAGGCATCTAGTACTTAAGTCGGCATTGTTTCTTTTCTATTTAATTCGGATGCAATTTCTGTGTTTCATCGTCAATAAGATGGTCCAAGGGATACAGTAAACCCGAAGTGAAGCATCGGAATTTATAACTAGTGTCACAGGAATGGTTCAAAGCATAGACAGTAAGAAGAGTCAGTCTTCTTGTACTTAAGTCGGCATTGTGCCTTTGGTATTTAATTCCGATGCAATATCTGTGTTTCACCGTCAATAAGAAGGTCAGAGGGATACAGTAAACCTGGAGTGAAGCATCGGAGTCTATAACTAGTGTCACAGGAATGGTTAAAATCATAGACAGTAAAAAGAGTCAGTCTTCTTGTACTTAAGTCGGCATTGTGTCATTTGTATTTAATTCCGATGCAATTTCTGCGTTTCATCGTCAATAAGAAGGTCCAAGGGATACAGTAAACCTCAAGTGAACCATTGGAATCTACAACTAGTGTCACAGGAATGGTTCAAAACATAATCAGGAAGAAGAGTCAGTCTTCTTGTACTTAAGTTGGCATTGTGCCTTTCGAATTTAATTCCGATGCAATTTCTGTGTTTCACCGTCAATAAGAAGGTCAGAAGGATACAGTAAACCTGAAGTGAAGCATCGGAATCTATAACTAGTGTCACAGGAATGGTTCAAAGCATAGACAGTAAGAAGAGTCAGTCTTCTTGTACTTAAGTCGGCATTGTGCCTTTTCTGTTTAATTCCGATGCAATTTCTGTGTTTCATCGTCAATAAGAAGGTCAGAGGTATACAGTAAACCTGAAGTGAAGCATCGGAATCTATAACTAGTGTCACAGGAATGGTTCAAAACATAGTCAGTAAGAAGAGTCAGTCTTCTTGTACATAAGTCGGCATTGTGCCTTTTGTATTTAATTCCGATGCAATTTCTGTGTTTCATCGTCAATAAGAAGGTCCAAGGGAAACAGTAAACCTGAAGTGAAGCATCGGAATCTATAACTAATGTCACAGGAATGGTTCAAAGCATAGATAGTAACAAGGGTCAGTCTTCTTGTCCTTAAGTCGGCATTGTGCCTTTTGTATTTAATTCCGATGCAATTTCTGTGTTTCATCGGCAATAAGGTCAGAGGGATACAGTAAACCTGAAGTGAAGCATCGGAATCTACAACTAGTGTCACAGGAATGGTTCAAAATATAGACAGTAGGAAGAGTCAGTCTTTTTGTACTTAAGTCGGCATTGTGCCTTTTGTATTTAATTCCGATGCAATTTATGTGTTTCTTCGTCAATAAGAAGGACCAAGGGATACAGTAAACCTGGAGTGAAGCATCAGAAACTATAACTAGTGTCACAGGGATGGTTCAAAACATTGACAGTAAGAAGAGTCAGTCTTCTTGTACTTAAGTCGGCATTGTGCCTTTTGTATTTAATTACGATGCAATTTCTGTGTGTCATCGTCAATAAGACGGTCCAAGGGATACAGTCAACCTGGAGTGAAACATCGGAATCTATAACTAGGGTCACAGGAATAGTTCAAAGCATAGTCAGTAAGAGGAGTCAGTCTTCTTGTAGTTAAGTTGGCCTTGTGCCTTTTGTATTGAATTCCGATGCAATTTCTGTGTTTGATCGACAATAAGAAGGTCCAAGGGATACAGTAAACCTGAAGTGAAGCATCGGAATCTATAACAAGTGTCTTAGGAATGGTTCAAAACATAGACAGTAGGAAGAGTCAGGCTTCTAGTACTTAAGTCGGCATTGTGCCTTTTCTAATTGATTCGGATGCAATTTCTGTGTTTCATCGTCAATAAGACGGTCAGAGGGATACAGTAAACCTGAAGTGAAGCATCGGAATCTATATCTAGTGTCATAGGAATGGTTCAAACATAGACAGTAGGAAGAATCAGTCTTCTTGTACATAAGTATGCATTGTGCCTTTTGTATTTAATTCCGATGCAATTTCTGTGTTTCATCGTCAATAAGAAGGTCCAAGGGATACAGTAAACATGAAGTGAAGCATCGGAATCTATAACTAGTGTCACTGGAACGGTTCAAATTATAGACAGTATGAAGAGTCAGTCTTCTTGTACTTAAGTCGGCATTGTTCCTTTTGTATTTAATTTGGATGCAATTTCTGTGTTTCATCGTCAATAAGAAGGTCAGAAGGATACAGTAATCCTGAAGTTAAGCATCGGAATCTATGACTAGTGTCACAGGAATGGTTCAAAGCATAGTCCATAAGAAGAGTCAGTCTTCTTGTTCTTAAGTCGGTATTGTGCTTTTTGTATTTAATTCCGATGCAATTTCTGTGATTCATCGTCAATAACACAGTCCAAAGGATACAGCAAACCTGAAGTGAAGCATCGGAATCTATAACTAGTGTCACAGGAATGGTTCAAAACATAGACAGTAGGAAGAGTCAGTCTTCTTGTACTTAAGTCGGCATTGTGCCTATTGTATTTAATTCCGTTGTAATTTCTGTGTTTCATCGTCAATAAGAAGGTGTAAGGGATACAGTAAACCTGCAGTGTAGCATCGGAATCTATAACTAGTGTCACAGGGATGGATCAAAGCATAGACAGTAAGAAGAGTCAGTCTTCTTGTACTTAAGTCGGCATTGTGCCTTTTGTATTTAATGCCGATGCAATTTCTGTGTTTCATCGTCAATAAGAAGGACCTAGGGATACAGTCAACCTGGAGTGAAACATCGGAATCTATAACTAGTGTCACAGGGACGGTTCAAAACATAGACAGTAAGATGAGTCAGTATTCTTGTACTTAAGTCGGCATTGTGCTTTTTGTATTTAATTCCGATGCAATTTCTGTGTTTCATCGTCACTAAGAAGGTCAGAGGGATACAGTAATCCGGAAGTTAAGCATCGGAATCTATAACTAGAGTCACAGGAATGTTTCAAAGCATAGTCAGTAAGAAGAGTCAGTCTTCTTGTAGTTAAGTCGGCCTTGTGCCATTTGTATTGAATTCCGATGCAATTTCTGTGTTTCATCGACAATAAGAAGGTCCAAGGGATACAGTAAACCTGAAGTGAAGCATCGGAATCTATAACAAGTGTCTTAGGAATGGTTCAAAACATAGACAGTAGGAGGAGTCAGTCTTCAAGTACTTAAGTCGGCATTGTGCCTTTTCTATTTAATTCGGAAGCAATTTCTGTGTTTCATCGTCAATAAGACGGTCAGAGGGATTCAGTAAACCTGAAGTGAAGCATCGGATTCTATAACTAGCGTCAGAGGAATGGTTCAAAACATGGACAGTTGGAAGAGTCAGTCTTGTTGTACTTAAGTCGGCATTGTGTCTTTTGTATTTAATTCCGATGCAATATCTGCGTTTCATCGTCAATAAGAAGGTCCAAGGGATACAGTAAACTTGAAGTGGAGCATCGGAATCTACAACTAGTGTCACGGGAATGGTTCAAAACGTAGTCAGGAAGAAGAGTCAGTCTTCTTGTACTCAAGTCGGCATTGTGCCTATTGTATTTAATTCCGATGTAATTTCTGTGTTTCATCGTCAATAAGAAGGTCTAAGGGACACAGTAAGCCTGCAGTGAAGCATCGGAATCCATAACTAGTGTCACAGGGATGGTTCAAAGCATAGACAGTGAGCAGAGTCAGTCTTCTTGTACTTAAGTCGGCATTGTGCCTTTTCTATTTAATTCGGATGCCATTTCTGTGTTTCATCGTCAATAAGAAGGTCAGAGGGATACAGTAATCCTGTAGTTAAGCATTGGAATCTATGACTAGTGTCACAGGAATGGTTCAAAGCATAGTCAGTAATAGGAGTCTGTCTTCTTGTTCTTAAGTCGGTATTGTGCCTTTTGTATTTAATTCCGATGCAATTTCTGTGTTTCATCGTCAATATGAAGGTCAGAGGGATACAGTAAACCTGAAGTGAAGCAACGGAATCTATAACTAGTGTCACAGCAATGGTTCAAAACGTAGTCAGGAAGAAGAGTCAGTCTTCTTGTACTTAAGGCGGCATTGTGCATTTTGTACTTAATTCCGATGCAGTTTCTGTGTTTCATCGTCAATAAGACGGTCCAAGGGATACAGTCAACCTGGAGTGAAACATCGGAATCTATAACTAGGGTCACAGGAATGGTTCAAAGCATAGTCAGTAAGAGGAGTCAGTCTTCTTGTAGTTAATTTGGCCTTGTGCCATTTGTATTGAATTCCGATGCAATTTCTGTGTTTCATCGACAATAAGAAGGTCCAAGGGATACAGTAAACCTGAAGTGAAGATCGGAATCTATAACAAGTGTCTTAGGAATGGTTCAAAACATAGACTGTAGGAAGAGTCAGGCTTCTAGTACTGAAGTCGGCATTGTGCCTTTTCTATTTGATTCGGATGCAATTTCTGTGTTTCATCGTCAATAAGACGGTCAGAGGGATACAGTAAACCTGAAGTGAAGCATCGGATTCTATAACTAGCGTCACAGGAATGGTTCAAAACATGGACAGTTGGAAGAGTCAGTCTTCTTGTACTTAAGTCGGCATTGTGTCTTTTGTATTTAATTCCGATGCAATTTCTGCGTTTCATCGTCAATAAGATGGTCCAAGGGATACAGTAAACCTGAAGTGAAGCATCGGAATCTACAACTAGTGTCACAGGAATGGTACAAAACTTAATCAGGAAGAAGAGTCAGTCTTCTTGCACTTAATTTGGCATTGTGCCTTTCGTATTTAATTCCGATGTAATTTCTGTGTTTCACCGTCAATAAGAAGGTCAGAGGGATACAGTAAACCTGAAGTGAAGCATCGGAATCTATAACTAGTGTCACAGGAATGGTTCAAACATAGACAGTAAGAAGAGTGAGTCTTCCTGTACTTAACTCGGCATTGTGCCTTTTGTATTTAATTCCGATGCAATTTCTGTGTTTCGTCGTCAATAAGAAGGTCAGAGGGATACAGTAAACCTGAAGTGAAGCATCGGAATCTATAAATAGTGTCACAGGAATGGTTCACAACATAGTCTGTAAGAAGAATCAGTCTTCTTGTACTTAAGTCGACATTGTGCCTTTTGTATTTAATTCCGATGCAATTTCTGTGTTTCATCGTCAACAAGACGGTCCATGGGATACAGTAAACCTGGAGTGAAGCATCGGAATCTATAACTAGTGTCAAATTAATGGTTCAAAGCATAGGCAGTAGGAAGAGTCAGTCTTCTTGTACTTAAGTCGGCATTGTGCCTTTTGTATTTAATTCCGATGCAATTTCTGTGTTTCATCGTCAATAAGAAGGTCCAAGGGATACATTAAACATGAAGTGAAGCATCGGAATATATAACTAGTGTCACTGGAATGGTTCATATTATAGACAGTATGAAGAGTCAGTCTTCTTGTACTTAAGTCGACATTGTGCCTTTTGTATTTAATTTGGATGCAATTTCTGTGTTTCATCGTCAATAAGATAGTCAGAAGGATACAGTAAACCTGAAGTTAAGCATCGGAATCTATGACTAGTGTCACAGAAATGGTTCAAAGCATAGTCCATAAGAAGAGTGAGTCCTCTTGTTCTTAAGTCGGTATTGTGCTTTTTGTATTTAATTCCGAAGCAATTTCTGTGTTTCATCGTCAATAACACGGTCCAAGGGATACAGTAAACCTGAAGTGAAGCATCGGAATCTATAACTAGTGTCACAATAATGGATGAAAGCATAGACAGTTGGAAGAGTCAGTCTTCTTGTACTTAAGTCGGCATTGTGCCTTTTGTATTTAATTCAGATGCAATTTCTGTGTTTCATTGTCAATAAGAAGGTCCAAGGGATACAGTCAACCTGGAGTGATACATCGGAATCTATAACTAGTGTCACAGGGACGGTTCAAAACATAGACAGTAAGATGAGTCAGTATTATTGTATTTAAGTTGGCATTGTGCTTTTTGAATTTAATTCCGATGCAATTTCTGTGTTTCATCATCACTAATCAGGTCAGAGGGATACAGTAATCCGGAAGCTAAGCATCGGAATCTATAACTAGAGTCACAGGAATGGTTCAAAGCATAGTCAATAAGAAGAGTCAGTCTTCTTGTAGTTCAGTCGGCCTTGTGCCTTTTGTATTGAATTCCGATGCAATTTCTGTGTTTCATCGACAATAAGAAGGTCCAAGGGATACAGTAAACCTGAAGTGAAGCATCGGAATCTATAACAAGTGTCTTGGGAACGGTTCAAAACATAGACAGTAGGAAGAGTCAGTCTTCTAGTACTTAAGTCGGCATTGTGCCTTTTCTATTTAATTCGGAAGCAATTTCTGTGTTTCATCGTCAATAAGACGGTCAGGGGGATACAGTAAACCTGAATTGAAGCATCGGAATCTATAACTAGTGTCACAGGAATGGTTCAAAGCATAGACAGTTGGAAGAGTCAGTCTTGTTGTACTTAAGTCGGCATTGTGTCTTTTGTATTTAATTCCGATGCTCTTTCTGTGTTTCATCGGCAATAAGAAGTTCCAAGGGATACAGTAAACCTGAAGTGAAGCATCGGAATCTACAACTAGTGTCACAGGAATGATTCAAAACGTAGTCAGGAAGAAGAGTCAGTCTTCTTGTACTCAAGTCGGCATTGTGCCAATTGGATTTAATTCCGATGTAATTTCTGGGTTTCATCGTCAATAAGAAGGTCTAAGGGACACAGTAAACCTGCAGTGAAGCGTCGGAATCTATAACTAGTGTCACAGGGATGGTTCAAAGCATAGACCGTAAGAAGAGTCAGTCTTCATGTACTTAAGTCGGCATTGTGCCATTTTGTATTTAATTCCGATGAAATTTCTGTGTTTCAACGTCAATAAGAAGGTCGAAGGGATAGAGTAAACCTGGAGTGAAGCATCGGAGTCTATAACTAGTGTCACATTAATGGTTAAAAGCATAGACAGTAAGAAGTGTCAGTCTTCTTGTACTTAAGTCGGCATTGTGCCTTTTCTATTTAATTCGGAAGCAATTTCTGTGTTTCATCGTCAATAAGAAGGTCCAAGGGAAACAGTAAACCTGAAGTGAAGCATCGGAATCTATAACTAGTGTCACAGGAATGGTGCAAATCATAGACTGTAAGATGAGTCAGTATTCTTGTACTTAAGTCGGCATTGTGTCTTTTGTATTTAATTCCGATGCAATTTCTGCAATTCATCGTCAATAAGAAGGTCCGAGGGATACAGTAAACCTGGAGTGAAGCATAGGAATCTACAACTAGTGTCACAGGAATGGTTCAAAACATAATCAGGAAGAAGAGTCAGTCTTCTTGTACTTAAGTTGGCATTGTGCCTTTCGTATTTAATTCTGATGTAATTTCTGTGTTTCACCGTCAATAAGAAGGTCAGAGGGATACAGTAAACCTGAAGTGAAGCATCGGAATCTATAACTAGTGTCACAGGAATGGTTCAAACATAGACAGTAAGAAGAGTCAGTCTTCTTGTACTTAAGTTGGCATTGTGCCTTTTGTATTTAATTCCGATGCAATTTCTGTGTTTCATCGTCAATAAGAAGGTCAGAGGGATACAGTAAACCTGAAGTGAAGCATCGGAATCTATAAATAGTGTCACAGGAATGGTTCAAAGCATAGTCTGTAAGAAGAGTCAGTCTTCTTGTACTTAAGTCGGCATTGTGCCTTTTGTATTTAATTCCGTTGCAATTTCTGTGTTTCATCGTCAATAAGAAGGTCCAAGGGATACAGTAAACCTGGAGTGAAGCATCGGAATCTATAACTAGTGTCACATTAATGGTTCAAAACATAGACAGTAGGAAGAGTCAGTCTTCTTGTACTTAAGTCGGCATTGTGCCTTTTGTATTTAATTCCGATGCAATTTCTGTGTTTCATCGTCAATAAGAAGGTCAGAGGGATACAGTAAACCTAAAGTGAAGCAACGGAAACTATAACTAGTGTCACAGGAATGGTTCAAAACATAGACAGTAGGAAGAGTCAGTCTTCCAGTACTTAAGTCGTCATTGTGCCTTTTCTATTTAATTCGAATGCAATTTCTGTGTTTCATCGTCAATAAGACGGTCAGAGGGATACAGTAAACCTGAAGTGAAGCATCGGAATGTATAACTAGTGTCACAGGAATGGTTCAAATCATAGACAGTTGGATGAGTCAGTCTTCTTGTACTTAAGTCGGCATTGTGCCTTTTGTATTTAATTCCGATTCAATTTCTGTGTTTCATCGTAAATAACAAGGTGCAAGGGATGCAGTAAACCTGAAGTGAAGCATCGGACTCTATAACTAGTGTCACAGAAATGGTTCAAAACATAGACAGTAGGAAGAGTCAGTCGTCTTGTACATAAGTCGGCATTGTGCCTTTTGTATTTAATTCCGATGCAATTTCTGTGTTTCATCGTCAATAAGAAGGTCCAAGGGAAACAGTAAACCTGAAGTGAAGCATCGGAATCTATAACTAGTGTCACTTGAATGGTTCAAACTATAGACAGTAAGAAGAGTCAGTCTTCTTGTACTTAAGTCGGCATTGTGCCAATTGGATTTAATTCCGATGTAATTTCTGGGTTTCATCGTCAATAAGAAGGTCTAAGGGACACAGTAAACCTGCAGTGAAGCGTCGGAATCTATAACTAGTGTCACAGGGATGGTTCAAAGCATAGACCGTAAGAAGAGTCAGTCTTCATGTACTTAAGTCGGCATTGTGCCATTTTGTATTTAATTCCGATGAAATTTCTGTGTTTCAACGTCAATAAGAAGGTCGAAGGGATAGAGTAAACCTGGAGTGAAGCATCGGAGCCTATAACTAGTGTCACAGGAATGGTTAAAAGCATAGACAGTAAGAAGAGTCAGTCTTCTTATACTTAATTCGGCATTGTGCCTTTTGTATTTAATTCCGATGCAATTTCCGTGTTTCATGGTCAATAAGAAGGTCAGAGGGATACAGTAAACCTGAAGTGAAGCAACGGAATCTATAACTAGTGTCACAGGAATGGTTCAAAACATAGTCAGTAAGAAGAGTCAGTCTTCTTGTACTTAAGTCGGCATTGTGCATTTTGTATTTAATTCCGATGCAATTTCTGTGTTTCATCGTCAATAAGAAGGTCCAAGGGATACAGTTAACCTGGAGTGACACATCGGAATCTATAACTAGGGTCACAGGGACGGTTCAAAACATAGACGGTAAGAAGAGTCAGTCTTCTTGTACTTAAGACGGCATTGTGACTTTTGTATTTAATTCGGATGCAATTTCTGTGTTTCAACGTCACTAAGACGGTCAGAGGGATACAGTAAACCTGAAGTGAGGCATCGGAATTTATAACTAGCGTCACAGGAATGGTTCAAAACATAGACAGTTGGAAGAGTCAGTCTTCTTGTACTTAAGTCGGCATTGTGTCTTTTGTATTTAATTCCCATGCAATTTCTGCGTTTCATCGTCAATAAGAAGGTTTAAGGGATACAGTAAACCTGAAGTGAAGCATCGGAATCTATAACTAGTGTCACAGGGATGGTTCAAAGCATAGACAGTAAGAAGAGTCAGTCTTCATGTACTTAAGTCGGCATTGTGCCTTTTGTATTTAATTCCGGTGCAATATCTGTGTTTCATCGTCAATAAGAAGGTCGAAGGGATACAGTAAACCTGGAGTGAAGCATCGGAGTCTATAACTAGTGTCACAGGAATAGTTAAAAGCATAGACAGTAAGAAGAGTCAGTCTTCTTGTACTTAATTCGGCATTGTGCCTTTTGTATTTAATTCCGATGCAATTTCTGTGTTTCATCGTCAAGAAGAAGGTCAGAGGGATACAGTAAACCTATAGTGAAGCAACGGTATCTATAACTAGTGTCACAGGAATGGTTCAAAACATAGACAGTAAGAAGAGTCAGTCTTCTTGTACTTAATTCGGCATTGTGCCTTTTGTATATAATTCAGATGCAATTTCTGTGTTTCATCGTCAATAAGAAGGTCCAAGGGAAACAGTAAACCTGAAGTGAAGCATCGGAATCTATAACTAGTGTCACAGGAATGGTGCAAATCATAGACTGTAAGATGAGTCATCATTCTTGTACTTAAGTTGGCATTGTGCTTTTTGTATTTAATTCCGATGCAATTTCTGTGTTTCATCGTCACTAACAAGGTCGGTGGGATACAGCAATCCTGAAGTTAAGCATCCGAATCTATAACTAGTGTCACTGGAATGGCTAAAGCATAGTCAGTAAGAAGAGTCAGTCTTCTTGTAGTTAAGTCGGCATTGTGCCTTTTGTATTGAATTCCGAACCAATTTCTGTGTTTCATCGTCAATAAGATGGTGCAACGGATACAGTAAACCTGAAGTGAAGCATCGGAATCTATAACTAGTGTCACAGGAATGGTTCAAAGCATAGACAGTAAGAAGAGTCAGTCTTCTTGTACTTAAGTTGTCATTGTGCCTTTTGTATTTAATTCCGATGCAATTTCTATGTTTCATCGTCACTAGGAAGGTCAGAGGGATACATTAATCCGGAAGTTAAGCATCGTAATCTATAACTAGAGTCACAGGACTGGTTCAAAGCACAGCCAGTAAGAGGAGTCAGTCTTCTTGTAGTTAAGTCGGCCTTGTGGCTTTTGTATTGAATTCCGATGCAATTTCTGTGTTTCATCGACAATAAGAAGGTCCAAGGGATACAGTAAACCTGAAGTGAAGCATCGGAATCTATAACAAGTGTCTTAGGAATGGTTCAAATCATAGACAGTAGGAAGAGTCAGTCTTCTAGTACTTAAGTCGTCTTTGTGCCTTTTCAATTTAATTCGGATGCAATTTCTCTGTTTCATCGTCACTAAGACGGTCAGAGGGATACAGTAAACCTGAAGTGAAGCATCGGAATCTATAATTAGCGTCACAGGAATGGTTCAAAACATAGACAGTTGGTAGAGTCAGTCTTCTTGTACTTAAGTCGGCATTGTGTCTTTTGTATTTAATTCCAATGCAATTTCTGTGTTTCACCGTCAATAAGAAGGTCCAAGGGATACAGTAAACCAGAAGTGAAGCATCGGACTCTATAACTAGTGTCACAGAAATGAGTCAAAACATAGACAGTAGGAAGAGTCAGTCTTCTTGTACTTAAGTCGGCATTGTGCCTTTTGTATTTAATTCCGATGCAATTTCTGTGTTTCATCGTCAATAAGAAGGTCCAAGGGATACAGTAAACAAGAAGTGAAGCATCGGAATCTATAACTAGTGTCACTGGAATGGTTCAAACTATAGACAGTAAGAAGAGTCAGTCTTCTTGTACTTAAGTCGGCATTGTGCCTATTGTATTTAATTCCGATGTAATTTCTGTGTTTCATCGTCAATAAGAAGGTCTAAGGGACACAGTAAACCTGCAGTGAAGCGTCGGAATCTATAACTAGTGTCACAGGGATGGTTCAAAGCATAGACAGTAAGAAGAGTCAGTCTTCATGTACTTAAGTCGGCATTGTGCCATTTTGTATTTAATTCCGATGAAATTTCTGTGTTTCATCGTCAATAAGAAGGTCGAAGGGATACAGTAAACCTGGAGTGAACCATCGGAATATATAACTAGTGTCACAGGAATGGTTAAAAGCATAGACAGTAAGAAGAGTCAGTCTTCTTGTACTTAATTCGGCATTGTGCCTTTTGTATTTAATTCCGATGCAATTTCTGTGTTTCATCGTCAATAAGAAGGTCAGAGGGATACAGTAAACCTGAAGTGAAGCAACGGAATCTATAACTAGTTTCACAGGAATGGTTCAAAACACAGTCAGTAAGAAGTGTCAGTCTTCTTGTACTTAAGTCGGCATTGTGCATTTTGTATTTAATTTCGATGCAATTTCTGTGTTTCATCGTCAATAAGAAGGTCCAAGGGATACAGTTAACCTGGAGTGACACATCGGAATCTATAACTAGGGTCACAGGGACGGTTCAAAACATAGACGGTAAGAAGAGTCAGTCTTCTTGTACTTAAGTCGGCATTGTGCCTTTTGTATTTAATTCGGATGCAATTTCTGTGTTACATCGTCACTAAGACGGTCAGAGGGATACAGTAAACCTGAAGTGAAGCTTCGGAATCTATAACTAGCGTCACAGGAATGGTTCAAAACATAGACTGTTGGAAGAGTCAGTTTTCTTGTACTTAAGTCGGCATTGTGTCTTTTGTATTTAATTCCAATGCAATTTCTGCGTTTCATCGTCAATAAGAAGGTTTAAGGGATACAGTAAACCTGAAGTGAAGCATCGGAATATATAACTAGTGTCATTGGAATGGTTCAAAACATAGTCAGTAAGAAGAGTCAGTCTTCTTTTACTTAAGTTGGCATTGTGCCTTTCGTATTTAATTCCAATGCAATTTCTGTGTTTCACCGTCAATAAGAAGGTCCAAGGGATACAGTAAACCTGAAGTGAAGGATCGGACTCTATAACTAGTGTCACAGCAATGGGTCAAAGCATAGACAGTAGGAAGAGTCAGTCTTCTTGTACATAAGTCGGCGTTGTTCATTTTGTATTTAATTCCGATGCAATTTCTGTGTTTCATCGTCAATAAGAAGGTCCAAGGGATACAGTAAACCTGAAGTGAAGCAACGGAATCTGTAACTAGTGTCACAGGAATGGTTCAAAACATAGTCAGTAAGAAGAGTCAGTCTTCTTGTACTTAAGTCGGCATTGTGCATTTTGTATTTAATTCCGATGCAATTTCTGTGTTTCATCGTCAATAAGAAGGTCCAAGGGATACAGTTAACCTGGAGTGACACATCGGAATCTATAACTAGGGTCACAGGGACGGTTCAAAACATAGACGGTAAGAAGAGTCAGTCTTCTTGTACTTAAGACGGCATTGTGACTTTTGTATTTAATTCGGATGCAATTTCTGTGTTTCAACGTCACTAAGACGGTCAGAGGGATACAGTAAACCTGAAGTGAGGCATCGGAATTTATAACTAGCGTCACAGGAATGGTTCAAAACATAGACAGTTGGAAGAGTCAGTCTTCTTGTACTTAAGTCGGCATTGTGTCTTTTGTATTTAATTCCCATGCAATTTCTGCGTTTCATCGTCAATAAGAAGGTTTAAGGGATACAGTAAACCTGAAGTGAAGCATCGGAATCTATAACTAGTGTCACAGGGATGGTTCAAAGCATAGACAGTAAGAAGAGTCAGTCTTCATGTACTTAAGTCGGCATTGTGCCTTTTGTATTTAATTCCGGTGCAATATCTGTGTTTCATCGTCAATAAGAAGGTCGAAGGGATACAGTAAACCTGGAGTGAAGCATCGGAGTCTATAACTAGTGTCACAGGAATAGTTAAAAGCATAGACAGTAAGAAGAGTCAGTCTTCTTGTACTTAATTCGGCTTTGTGCCTTTTGTATTTAATTCCGATGCAATTTCTGTGTTTCATCGTCAAGAAGAAGGTCAGAGGGATACAGTAAACCTATAGTGAAGCAACGGTATCTATAACTAGTGTCACAGGAATGGTTCAAAGCATAGACAGTAAGAAGAGTCAGTCTTCTTGTACTTAAGTTGTCATTGTGCCTTTTGTATTTAATTCCGATGCAATTTCTATGTTTCATCGTCACTAGGAAGGTCAGAGGGATACAGTAATCCGGAAGTTAAGCATCGTAATCTATAACTAGAGTCACAGGACTGGTTCAAAGCACAGCCAGTAAGAGGAGTCAGTCTTCTTGTAGTTAAGTCGGCCTTGTGGCTTTTGTATTGAATTCCGATGCAATTTCTGTGTTTCATCGACAATAAGAAGGTCCAAGGGATACAGTAAACCTGAAGTGAAGCATCGGAATCTATAACAAGTGTCTTAGGAATGGTTCAAATCATAGACAGTAGGAAGAGTCAGTCTTCTAGTACTTAAGTCGTCTTTGTGCCTTTTCAATTTAATTCGGATGCAATTTCTCTGTTTCATCGTCACTAAGACGGTCAGAGGGATACAGTAAACCTGAAGTGAAGCATCGGAATCTATAATTAGCGTCACAGGAATGGTTCAAAACATAGACAGTTGGAAGAGTCAGTCTTCTTGTACTTAAGTCGGCATTGTGTCTTTTGTATTTAATTCCAATGCAATTTCTGTGTTTCACCGTCAATAAGAAGGTCCAAGGGATACAGTAAACCAGAAGTGAAGCATCGGACTCTATAACTAGTGTCACAGAAATGAGTCAAAACATAGACAGTAAGAAGAGTCAGTCTTCTTGTACTTAAGTCGGCATTGTGCCTTTTGTATTTAATTCCGATGCAATTTCTGTGTTTCATCGTCAATGAGAAGGTCCAAGGGATACAGTAAACAAGAAGTGAAGCATCGGAATCTATAACTAGTGTCACTGGAATGGTTCAAACTATAGACAGTAAGAAGAGTCAGTCTTCTTGTACTTAAGTCGGCATTGTGCCTATTGTATTTAATTCCGATGTAATTTCTGTGTTTCATCGTCAATAAGAAGGTCTAAGGGACACAGTAAACCTGCAGTGAAGCGTCGGAATCTATAACTAGTGTCACAGGGATGGTTCAAAGCATAGACAGTAAGAAGAGTCAGTCTTCATGTACTTAAGTCGGCATTGTGCCATTTTGTATTTAATTCCGATGAAATTTCTGTGTTTCATCGTCAATAAGAAGGTCGAAGGGATACAGTAAACCTGGAGTGAACCATCGGAATATATAACTAGTGTCACAGGAATGGTTAAAAGCATAGACAGTAAGAAGAGTCAGTCTTCTTGTACTTAATTCGGCATTGTGCCTTTTGTATTTAATTCCGATGCAATTTCTGTGTTTCATCGTCAATAAGAAGGTCAGAGGGATACAGTAAACCTGAAGTGAAGCAACGGAATCTATAACTAGTTTCACAGGAATGGTTCAAAACACAGTCAGTAAGAAGTGTCAGTCTTCTTGTACTTAAGTCGGCATTGTGCATTTAGTATTTAATTTCGATGCAATTTCTGTGTTTCATCGTCAATAAGAAGGTCCAAGGGATACAGTTAACCTGGAGTGACACATCGGAATCTATAACTAGGGTCACAGGGACGGTTCAAAACATAGACGGTAAGAAGAGTCAGTCTTCTTGTACTTAAGTCGGCATTATGCCTTTTGTATTTAATTCGGATGCAATTTCTGTGTTACATCGTCACTAAGACGGTCAGTGGGATACAGTAAACCTGAAGTGAAGCTTCGGAATCTATAACTAGCGTCACAGGAATGGTTCAAAACATAGACTGTTGGAAGAGTCAGTCTTCTTGTACTTAAGTCGGCATTGTGTCTTTTGTATTTAATTCCCATGCAATTTCTGCGTTTCATCGTCAATAAGAAGGTTTAAGGGATACAGTAAACCTGAAGTGAAGCATCGGAATCTATAACTAGTGTCACTGGAATGGTTCAAAACATAGTCAGTAAGAAGAGTCAGTCTTCTTGTACTTAAGTTGGCATTGTGCCTTTCGTATTTAATTCCAATGCTATTTCTGTGTTTCACCGTCAATAAGAAGGTCCAAGGGATACAGTAAACCTGAAGTGAAGGATCGGACTCTATAACTAGTGTCACAGCAATGGGTCAAAGCATAGACAGTAGGAAGAGTCAGTCTTCTTGTACATAAGTCGGCGTTGTTCATTTTGTATTTAATTCCGATGCATTTTCTGTGTTTCATCGTCAATAAGAAGGTCCAAGGGATACAGTAAAGATGAAGTGAAGCATCGGAATCTATAACTAGTGGCACTGGAATTGTTCAAACTATAGACAGTAAGAAGAGTCAGTCTTCTTGTACTTAAGTCGGCATTGTGCCTATTCTATTTAATTCCGATGTAATTTCTGTGATTAATCGTCAATAAGAAGGTCTAAGGGACACAGTAAACCTGCAGTGAAGCATCGGAATCTATAACTAGTGTCACAGGGATGGTTCAAAGCATAGACAGTAAGAAGAGTCAGTCTTCATGTACTTAAGTCGGCATTGTGCCTTTTGTATTTAATTCCGGTGCAATTTCTGTGTTTCATCGTCAATAAGAAGGTCGAAGGGATACAGTAAATCTGGAGCGAAGCATCGGAGTCTATAACTAGTGTCACAGGAATGGTTAAAAGCATAGACAGTAAGAAGAGTCAGTCTTCTTGTACTTAATTCGGTATTGTGGCTTTTGTATTTAATTCCGATGCAATTTCTGTGTTTCATCGTCAATAAGAAGGTCAGAGGGATACAGTAAACCTGAAGTGAAGCAACGGAATCTACAACAAGTGTCTTAGGAATGGTTCAAACCATAGACAGTAGGAAGAGTCAGTCTTCTAGTACTTAAGTCGGCATTGTGCCTTTTCTATTTAATTCGGATGCAATTTCTGTGTTTCATTGTCAATAAGACGCTCAGGTGGATACAGTAAGCCTGAAGTGAAGCATCGGAATCTATAACTAGTGTCTCAGGAATGGTTCAAAACATAGATAGTTGGAAGAGTCAGTCTTCTTGTACTTAAGTCGGCATTGTGTCTTTTGTATTTAATTCCGATGCTATTTCTGTGTTTCATCGTCAATAAGAAGGTCCAAGGGATACAGTAAACCTGAAGTGAAGCATCGGAATCTACAACTAGTGTCACAGGAATGGTTGAAAACATAGTCAGGAAGAAGAGTCAGTCTTCTTGTTCTTAAGTTGGCAATGTGCCTTTCGTATTTAATTTCGATGCAATTTCTGTATTTCACCGTCAATAAGAAGGTTCAAGGGATACAGTAAACCTGGAGTGAAGCATGGGAATCTATAATTAGTGTCACAGTAATGGTTCAAAACATAGACAGTAGGAAGAGTCAGTATTCTTGTACTTAAGTCGGCATTGTGCCTTTTGTATTTGATTCCGATGCAATTTCTGTGTTTCATCGTCAATAAGAAGGTCCGAGGGATACAGTAAAACATGAAGTGAAGCATCGGAATCTATAACCAGTGTCACTGGAAAGGTTCAAATTATAGACGGTAAGAAGAGTCAGTCTTCTTGTACTTAAGTCGGCATTGTGCCTTTTGTATTTATCTCCGATGCAATTTCTGTGATTCATCGTAAATAACAAGGTCCAAGGGATACATTAAATCTGAAGTGAAGCACCGGAATCTATAACTAGTGTCACAGGAATGGTGCAATTCATAGACAATAAGATGAGTCAGTATTCTTGTACCTAAGTCGGCATTGTGCTTTTGGTATTTAATTCCGATGCAATTTCTGTGTTTCATCGTCACTAAGAAGGTCAGAGGGATACAGTAATCCTGAAGTGAAGCATCGGAATCTATAACTAGAGTCACAGGAATGATTCAAAGCATAGTCAGTAAGAAGAGTCTGTCTTCTTGTAGTTAAGTCGGCATTGTGCCTTTTGTATCTAATTCCGATGCACTTTCTGTGTTTCATCGTCAATAAGAAAGTCCAAGGGGTACAGTAAACCTGAAGTGAAGCATCGGAATCTATAACTAGTGTCACTGGAATGGTTCAAATTATAGACAGTAAGAAGAGTCGGTCTTCTTGTACTTAAGTCGGCATTGTGCCTTTTGTATTTAATTCCGATGCAATTTCTGTGATTCATCGTAAATAACAAGGTCCAAGGGATACAGTAAACCTGAAGTGAAGCATCGGACTCTATAACTAGTGTCACAGAAATGGTTCAAAACATAAACAGTAGGAAGAGTCAGTCGTCTTGTACATAAGTCGGCATTGTGCCTTTTGTATTTAATTCCGATGCAATTTATGTGTTTCATCGTCAATAAGAAGGTCCAAGAGAAACAGTAAACCTGAAGTGAAGCATCGGAATCTATAACTAGTGTCACAGGAGTGGTGCAAATCATAGACAGTAAGATGAGTCAGTATTCTTGTACTTAAGTCGGCATTGTGCTTTTTGTATTTAATTCCGATGCAATTTCTGTGTTTCATCGTCACTAACAAGGTCAGTGGGATACAGTAATCCTGAAGTTAGGCATCGGAATCTATAACTAGTGTCACTGGAATGGTTCAAAGCATAGTCAGCAAGAAGAGTCAGTGTTCTTGTAGTTAAGTCGGCATTGTGCCTTTTGTATTGAATTCCGAACCAATTTCTGTGTTTCATCGTCAATAAGAAGGTCCAAGGGATACAGTAAACCTGAAGTGAAGCAACGGAATCTATAACTAGTGTCACAGGAATGGTTCAAAACATAGTCAGTAAGAAGAGTCAGTCTTCTTGTACTTAAGTCGGCATTGTGCATTTTGTATTTAATTCCGATGCAATTTCTGTGTTTCATCGTCAATAAGAAGGTCCAAGGGATACAGTTAACCTGGAGTGACACATCGGAATCTATAACTAGGGTCACAGGGACGGTTCAAAACATAGACGGTAAGAAGAGTCAGTCTTCTTGTACTTAAGACGGCATTGTGACTTTTGTATTTAATTCGGATGCAATTTCTGTGTTTCAACGTCACTAAGACGGTCAGAGGGATACAGTAAACCTGAAGTGAGGCATCGGAATTTATAACTAGCGTCACAGGAATGGTTCAAAACATAGACAGTTGGAAGAGTCAGTCTTCTTGTACTTAAGTCGGCATTGTGTCTTTTGTATTTAATTCCCATGCAATTTCTGCGTTTCATCGTCAATAAGAATGTTTAAGGGATACAGTAAACCTGAAGTGAAGCATCGGAATCTATAACTAGTGTCACAGGGATGGTTCAAAGCATAGACAGTAAGAAGAGTCAGTCTTCATGTACTTAAGTCGGCATTGTGCCTTTTGTATTTAATTCCGGTGCAATATCTGTGTTTCATCGTCAATAAGAAGGTCGAAGGGATACAGTAAACCTGGAGTGAAGCATCGGAGTCTATAACTAGTGTCACAGGAATAGTTAAAAGCATAGACAGTAAGAAGAGTCAGTCTTCTTGTACTTAATTCGGCATTGTGCCTTTTGTATTTAATTCCGATGCAATTTCTGTGTTTCATCGTCAAGAAGAAGGTCAGAGGGATACAGTAAACCTATAGTGAAGCAACGGTATCTATAACTAGTGTCACAGGAATGGTTCAAAACATAGACAGTAAGAAGAGTCAGTCTTCTTGTACTTAATTCGGCATTGTGCCTTTTGTATATAATTCAGATGCAATTTCTGTGTTTCATCGTCAATAAGAAGGTCCAAGGGAAACAGTAAACCTGAAGTGAAGCATCGGAATCTATAACTAGTGTCACAGGAATGGTGCAAATCATAGACTGTAAGATGAGTCATCATTCTTGTACTTAAGTTGGCATTGTGCTTTTTGTATTTAATTCCGATGCAATTTCTGTGTTTCATCGTCACTAACAAGGTCGGTGGGATACAGCAATCCTGAAGTTAAGCATCCGAATCTATAACTAGTGTCACTGGAATGGCTAAAGCATAGTCAGTAAGAAGAGTCAGTCTTCTTGTAGTTAAGTCGGCATTGTGCCTTTTGTATTGAATTCCGAACCAATTTCTGTGTTTCATCGTCAATAAGATGGTGCAACGGATACAGTAAACCTGAAGTGAAGCATCGGAATCTATAACTAGTGTCACAGGAATGGTTCAAAGCATAGACAGTAAGAAGAGTCAGTCTTCTTGTACTTAAGTTGTCATTGTGCCTTTTGTATTTAATTCCGATGCAATTTCTATGTTTCATCGTCACTAGGAAGGTCAGAGGGATACAGTAATCCGGAAGTTAAGCATCGTAATCAATAACTAGAGTCACAGGACTGGTTCAAAGCACAGCCAGTAAGAGGAGTCAGTCTTCTTGTAGTTAAGTCGGCCTTGTGGCTTTTGTATTGAATTCCGATGCAATTTCTGTGTTTCATCGACAATAAGAAGGTCCAAGAGATACAGTAAACCTGAAGTGAAGCATCGGAATCTATAACAAGTGTCTTAGGAATGGTTCAAATCATAGACAGTAGGAAGAGTCAGTCTTCTAGTACTTAAGTCGTCTTTGTGCCTTTTCAATTTAATTCGGATGCAATTTCTCTGTTTCATCGTCACTAAGACGGTCAGAGGGATACAGTAAACCTGAAGTGAAGCATCGCAATCTATAATTAGCGTCACAGGAATGGTTCAAAACATAGACAGTTGGAAGAGTCAGTCTTCTTGTACTTAAGTCGGCATTGTGTCTTTTGTATTTAATTCCAATGCAATTTCTGTGTTTCACCGTCAATAAGAAGGTCCAAGGGATACAGTAAACCAGAAGTGAAGCATCGGACTCTATAACTAGTGTCACAGAAATGAGTCAAAACATAGACAGTAGGAAGAGTCAGTCTTCTTGTACTTAAGTCGGCATTGTGCCTTTTGTATTTAATTCCGATGCAATTTCTGTGTTTCATCGTCAATAAGAAGGTCCAAGGGATACAGTAAACAAGAAGTGAAGCATCGGAATCTATAACTAGTGTCACTGGAATGGTTCAAACTATAGACAGTAAGAAGAGTCAGTCTTCTTGTACTTAAGTCGGCATTGTGCCTATTGTATTTAATTCCGATGTAATTTCTGTGTTTCATCGTCAATAAGAAGGTCTAAGGGACACAGTAAACCTGCAGTGAAGCGTCGGAATCTATAACTAGTGTCACAGGGATGGTTCAAAGCATAGACAGTAAGAAGAGTCAGTCTTCATGTACTTAAGTCGGCATTGTGCCATTTTGTATTTAATTCCGATGAAATTTCTGTGTTTCATCGTCAATAAGAAGGTCGAAGGGATACTGTAAACCTGGAGTGAACATTCGGAATATATAACTAGTGTCACAGGAATGGTTAAAAGCATAGACAGTAAGAAGAGTCAGTCTTCTTGTACTTAATTCGGCATTGTGCCTTTTGTATTTAATTCCGATGCAATTTCTGTGTTTCATCGTCAATAAGAAGGTCAGAGGGATACAGTAAACCTGAAGTGAAGCAACGGAATCTATAACTAGTTTCACAGGAATGGTTCAAAACACAGTCAGTAAGAAGTGTCAGTCTTCTTGTACTTAAGTCGGCATTGTGCATTTTGTATTTAATTTCGATGCAATTTCTGTGTTTCATCGTCAATAAGAAGGTCCAAGGGATACAGTGAACCTGGAGTGACACATCGGAATCTATAACTAGGGTCACAGGGACGGTTCAAAACATAGACGGTAAGAAGAGTCAGTCTTCTTGTACTTAAGTCGGCATTATGCCTTTTGTATTTAATTCGGATGCAATTTCTGTGTTACATCGTCACTAAGACGGTCAGAGGGATACAGTAAACCTGAAGTGAAGCTTCGGAATCTATAACTAGCGTCACAGGAATGGTTCAAAACATAGACTGTTGGAAGAGTCAGTCTTCTTGTACTTAAGTCGGCATTGTGTCTTTTGTATTTAATTCCCATGCAATTTCTGCGTTTCATCGTCAATAAGAAGGTTTAAGGGATACAGTAAACCTGAAGTGAAGCATCGGAATCTATAACTAGTGTCACTGGAATGGTTCAAAACATAGTCAGTAAGAAGAGTCAGTCTTCTTGTACTTAAGTTGGCATTGTGCCTTTCGTATTTAATTCCAATGCAATTTCTGTGTTTCACCGTCAATAAGAAGGTCCAAGGGATACAGTAAACCTGAAGTGAAGGATCGGACTCTATAACTAGTGTCACAGCAATGGGTCAAAGCATAGACAGTAGGAAGAGTCAGTCTTCTTGTACATAAGTCGGCGTTGTTCATTTTGTATTTAATTCCGATGCAATTTCTGTGTTTCATCGTCAATAAGAAGGTCCAAGGGATACAGTAAAGATGAAGTGAAGCATCGGAATCTATAACTAGTGGCACTGGAATTGTTCAAACTATAGACAGTAAGAAGAGTCAGTCTTCTTGTACTTAAGTCGGCATTGTGCCTATTGTATTTAATTCCGATGTAATTTCTGTGATTAATCGTCAATAAGAAGGTCTAAGGGACACAGTAAACCAGCAGTGAAGCATCGGAATCTATAACTAGTGTCACAGGGATGGTTCAAAGCATAGACAGTAAGAAGAGTCAGTCTTCATGTACTTAAGTCGGCATTGTGCCTTTTGTATTTAATTCCGGTGCAATTTCTGTGTTTCATCGTCAATAAGAAGGTCGAAGGGATACAGTAAATCTGGAGCGAAGCATCGGAGTCTATAACTAGTGTCACAGGAATGGTTAAAAGCATAGACAGTAAGAGGAGTCAGTCTTCTTGTACTTAATTCGGTATTGTGGCTTTTGTATTTAATTCCGATGCAATTTCTGTGTTTCATCGTCAATAAGAAGGTCAGAGGGATACAGTAAACCTGAAGTGAAGCAACGGAATCTACAACAAGTGTCTTAGGAATGGTTCAAACCATAGACAGTAGGAAGAGTCAGTCTTCTAGTACTTAAGTCGGCATTGTGCCTTTTCTATTTAATTCGGATGCAATTTCTGTGTTTCATTGTCAATAAGACGCTCAGGTGGATACAGTAAGCCTGAAGTGAAGCATCGGAATCTATAAATAGTGTCTCAGGAATGGTTCAAAACATAGATAGTTGGAAGAGTCAGTCTTCTTGTACTTAAGTCGGCATTGTGTCTTTTGTATTTAATTCCGATGCTATTTCTGTGTTTCATCGTCAATAAGAAGGTCCAAGGGATACAGTAAACCTGAAGTGAAGCATCGGAATCTACAACTAGTGTCACAGGAATGGTTGAAAACATAGTCAGGAAGAAGAGTCAGTCTTCTTGTTCTTAAGTTGGCAATGTGCCTTTCGTATTTAATTTCGATGCAATTTCTGTATTTCACCGTCAATAAGAAGGTTCAAGGGATACAGTAAACCTGGAGTGAAGCATGGGAATCTATAATTAGTGTCACAGTAATGGTTCAAAACATAGACAGTAGGAAGAGTCAGTATTCTTGTACTTAAGTCGGCATTGTGCCTTTTGTATTTGATTCCGATGCAATTTCTGTGTTTCATCGTCAATAAGAAGGTCCGAGGGATACAGTAAAACATGAAGTGAAGCATCGGAATCTATAACCAGTGTCACTGGAAAGGTTCAAATTATAGACGGTAAGAAGAGTCAGTCTTCTTGTACTTAAGTCGGCATTGTGCCTTTTGTATTTATCTCCGATGCAATTTCTGTGATTCATCGTAAATAACAAGGTCCAAGGGATACATTAAATCTGAAGTGAAGCACCGGAATCTATAACTAGTGTCACAGGAATGGTGCAATTCATAGACAATAAGATGAGTCAGTATTCTTGTACCTAAGTCGGCATTGTGCTTTTGGTATTTAATTCCGATGCAATTTCTGTGTTTCATCGTCACTAAGAAGGTCAGAGGGATACAGTAATCCTGAAGTGAAGCGTCGGAATCTATAACTAGAGTCACAGGAATGATTCAAAGCATAGTCAGTAAGAAGAGTCTGTCTTCTTGTAGTTAAGTCGGCATTGTGCCTTTTGTATCTAATTCCGATGCACTTTCTGTGTTTCATCGTCAATAAGAAAGTCCAAGGGGTACAGTAAACCTGAAGTGAAGCATCGGAATCTATAACTAGTGTCACTGGAATGGTTCAAATTATAGACAGTAAGAAGAGTCGGTCTTCTTGTACTTAAGTCGGCATTGTGCCTTTTGTATTTAATTCCGATGCAATTTCTGTGATTCATCGTAAATAACAAGGTCCAAGGGATACAGTAAACCTGAAGTGAAGCATCGGACTCTATAACTAGTGTCACAGAAATGGTTCAAAACATAAACAGTAGGAAGAGTCAGTCGTCTTGTACATAAGTCGGCATTGTGCCTTTTGTATTTAATTCCGATGCAATTTATGTGTTTCATCGTCAATAAGAAGGTCCAAGAGAAACAGTAAACCTGAAGTGAAGCATCGGAATCTATAACTAGTGTCACAGGAGTGGTGCAAATCATAGACAGTAAGATGAGTCAGTATTCTTGTACTTAAGTCGGCATTGTGCTTTTTGTATTTAATTCCGATGCAATTTCTGTGTTTCATCGTCACTAACAAGGTCAGTGGGATACAGTAATCCTGAAGTTAGGCATCGGAATCTATAACTAGTGTCACTGGAATGGTTCAAAGCATAGTCAGCAAGAAGAGTCAGTGTTCTTGTAGTTAAGTCGGCATTGTGCCTTTTGTATTGAATTCCGAACCAATTTTTGTGTTTCATCGTCAATAAGAAGGTGCAAGGGATACAGTAAACCTGAAGTGAAGCATCGGAATCTATAACTAGTGTCTCAGGAATGGTTCAAAACATAGACAGTAGGAAGAGTCAGTATTCTTGTACTTAAGGTGGCATTGTGCCTTTTGTATTTGATTCCGATGCAATTTCTGTGTTTTATCGTCAATAAGAAGGTCCGAGGGATACAGTAAAACATGAAGTGAAGCATCGGAATCTATAACTAGTGTCACAGGAATGGTTCAAAATATAGACAGTAGGAAGAGTCAGTCTTCTTGTACTTAAGTCGGCATTGTGCCTTTTGTATTTAATTCCGATGCGATTTCTGTGCTTCATAGTCAATAAGAAGGTCCAAGGTGTACAGTAAACCTGACGTGAAGAATCGGAATCTATAACTAGTGTCACAGGAATGGTTCAAAGCATAGTCAGTGAGAAGCGTCAGTCTTCTTGTACATAAGTCGACATTGTGCATTTTCTATTTACATCCGATGCAATTTCTGTGTTTCATCGTCAATAAGATGGTCCAAGGGATACAGTAAACCCGAAGTGAAGCATCGGAATTTATAACTAGTGTCACAGGAATGGTCCAAAACATAGTCATTAATAAGAGTCGGTTTTATCGTACTTAAGTCGGCATTGTGCCTTTTGTATTTAATTCCGATGCAATTTCAGTGTTTCTTCGTCAATAAGAAAGACCAAGGGATACAGTAAACCAGGAGTGAAGCATCGGACACTATAACTAGTGTCACAGGGATGGTTCAAAACATAGACAGTAAGAAGAGTCAGACTTCTTGTACTTAAGTCGGCATTGTGCCTTTTGTATTTAATACGGATGCAATTTCTGTGTTTCATCGTCAATAAGAAGGTCAGAGGGATACAGTAATCCTGAAGTTAAGCATCGGAATCTATGACTAGTGTCACAGGAATGGTTCAAAGCATAGTCCATAAGAAGAGTCAGTCTTCTTGTTCTTAAGTCGGTATTGTGCTTTTTGTATTTATTTCCGATGCAATTTCTGTGTTTCATCGTCAATAACACGGTCCACGGGATACAGTAAACCTGAAGTGAAACATCGGAATCTATAACTAGTGTCACAGGGATGGTTCAAAGCGTAGACAGTAAGAAGAGTCAGTCTTCTTGTACTTAATTCGGCATTGTGCCTTTTGTATTTAATTCCGATGCAATTTCTGTGTTTCATCGTCAATAAGAAGGTCAGAGGGATACAGTAAACCTGAAGTGAAGCAACGGAATCTATAACTAGTGTCACAGGAATGGTTCAAACACAGTCAGTAAAAGGGT
Source organism: Schistocerca serialis cubense (assembly GCF_023864345.2). NCBI lineage: Eukaryota > Metazoa > Arthropoda > Insecta > Orthoptera > Acrididae > Schistocerca > Schistocerca serialis. Next base: position 8,435,617 of record NW_026047584.1, on the reverse strand, counting down.
CAGCCTTCTTGTTGTTAAGTCGGCCTTGTGCCTTTTGTATTGAATTCCGATGCAATTTCTGTGTTTCACCGACAATAAGAAGGTCCAAGGGATACAGTAAACCTAAAGTGAAGCATCGGAATCTATAACAAGTGTCTTAGGAATGGTTCAAAACATAGACAGTAGAAAGAGTCAGTCTTCTAGTACTTAAGTCGGCATTGTGCTTTTCTATTTAATTCGGAAGCAATTTCCTGTGTTTCATCGTCAAAAAGACGGTCAGGGGGATACAGTAAACTAGAAGTGAAGCATCGGAATCTATAACTAGTGTCTCAGGAATGGTTCAAAACATAGGCAGTTGGAAGAGTCAGTCTTCTTGTACTTAAGTCGGCATTGTGCCTTTTGTATTTAATTCCGATGCATTTTCTGTGTTTCATCGTCAATAAGAAGGTCCAAGTGATACAGTAAACATGAAGTGAAGCATCGGAATCTATAACTAGTGTCACTGGAATGGTTCAAATTATAGACAGTAAGAAGAGTCAGTCTTCTTGTACTTAAGTCGGCATTGTGCCTTTTGTATTAAATTCCGATGCAATTTCTGTGTTTCATCGTCAATAAGAAGGTGCAAGGGATACAGTAAACCTGAAGTGAAGCATCGGAATCTATAACTAGTGTCACAGGAATGGTGCAAATCATAGACAGTAAGATGAGTCAGTATTCTTGTACTTAAGTCGGCAATGTGCTTTTTGTATTTAATTCCGATGCAATTTCTTTGTTTCATCGTCACTAACAAGGTCAGTGGGATACAGTAATCCTGAGGTTAGGCATCGGAATCTATAACTAGTGTCACTGGAATGGTTCAAAGCATAGTCAGTAAGAAGAGTCAGTGTTCTTGTAGTTAAGTCGGCATTAAGCCTTTTGTATTGAATTCCGAACCAATTTCTGTGTTTCATCGTCAATAAGAAGGTGCAAGGGATACAGTAAACCTGAAGTGAAGCATCGGAATCTATAACTAGTGTCACAGGAGTGGTTCAAAGCATAGACAGTAACAAGAGTCAGTCTTCTTGTACTTAAGTCGGCATACTGCCTTTTCTATTTAATTCCGATGCAATTTCTGTGTTTCATCGTCAATAAGATGGTCCAAGGGATACAGAAAACCCGAAGTGAAGCATCGGAATTTATAACTAGTGTCACAGGAATGGTCCAAAACATAGTCATTAATAAGAGTCAGTTTTCTTGTACTTAAGTCGGCATTGTGCCTTTTGTATTTAATTCCGATGCAATTTCAGTGTTTCTTCGTCAATAAGAAGGACCAAGGGATACAGTAAACAAGGAGTGAAGCATCGGAAACTATAACTAGTGTCACAGGGATGGTTCAAAACATAGACAGTAAGAAGAGTCAGACTTCTTGTACTTAAGTCGGCATTGTGCCTTTTGTATTTAATACGGATGCAATTTCTGTGTTTCATCGTTAATAAGAAGGTCAGAGGGATACAGCAATCCCGAAGTTAAGCATCGGAATCCATGACTAGTGTCACAGGAATGGTTCAAAGCATAGTCCATAAGAAGAGTCAGTCTTCTTGTTCTTAAGTCGGTATTGTGCTTTTTGTATTTATTTCCGATGCAATTTCTGTGTTTCATCGTCAATAACACGGTCCACGGAATACAGTAAACCTGAAGTGAAACATCGGAATCTATAACTAGTGTCACAGGGATGGTTCAAAGCGTAGACAGTAAGAAGAGTCATTCTTCTTGTACTTAAGTCGGCATTGTGCTTTTTGTATTGAATTCCGATGCAATTTCTGTGTTTCATCGTCAATAAGAAGGTCGAAGGGATACAGTAAACCTGGAGTGAAGCATCGGAGTCTATAACTAGTGTCACAGGAATGGTTAAAAGCATACACAGTAAGAAGAGTCACTTCTCTTGTACTTAATTCGGCATTGTGCCTTTTGTATTTAATTCCGATGCAATTTCTGTGTTTCATCGTCAATAAGAAGGTTAGAGGGATACAGTAAACCTGCAGTGAAGCAACGGAATCTATAACTAGTGTCACAGGAATGGTTCAAAACACAGTCAGTAAGAAGGGTCAGTCTTCTTGTAGTTAAGTCGGCCTTGTGCCTTTTGAATTGAATTCCGATGCAATTTCTGTGTTTCACCGACAATAAGAAGGTCCAAGGGATACAGTAAACCTAAAGTGAAGCATCGGAATCTATAACAAGTGTCTTAGGAATGGTTCAAAACATAGACAGTAGGAAGAGTCAGTCTTCTAGTACTTAAGTCGGCATTGTGCTTTTCTATTTAATTCGGAAGCAATTTCTGTGTTTCATCGTCGATAAGACGGTCAGGGGGATACAGTAAACTAGAAGTGAAGCATCGGAATCTATAACTAGTGTCTCAGGAATGGTTCAAAACATAGGCAATTGGAAGAGTCAGTCTTCTTGTACTTAAGTCGGCATTGTGCCTTTTGTATTTAATTCCGATGCATTGTCTGTGTTTCATCGTCAATAAGAAGGTCCAAGGGATACAGTAAACATAAAGTGAAGCATCGGAATCTATAACTAGTGTCACTGGAATGGTTCAAATTATAGAGAGTAAGAAGAGTTAGTCTTCTTGTACTTAAGTCGGCATTGTGCCTTTTGTATTAAATTCCGATGCAATTTCTGTGATTCATAGTAAATAACAAGGTCCAAGGGATACAGTAATCCTGAAGTGAAGCATCGGAATCTATAACTAGTGTCACAGGAATGGTGCAATTCATAGACAATAAGATGAGTCAGTATTCTTGTACTTAAGTCGGCATTGTGCTTTTTGTATTTAATTCCGATGCAATTTCTGTGTTTCATCGTCAATAAGAAGGTGCAAGGGATACAGTAAACCTGAAGTGAAGCATCGGAATCTATAACTAGTGTCACAGGAATGGTGCAAATCATAGACAGTAAGATGAGTCAGTATTCTTGTACTTAAGTCGGCAATGTGCTTTTTGTATATAATTCCGATGCAATTTCTTTGTTTCATCGTCACTAACAAGGTCAGTGGGATACAGTAATCCTGAGGTTAGGCATCGGAATCTATAACTAGTGTCACTGGAATGGTTCAAAGCATAGTCAGTAAGAAGAGTCAGTGTTCTTGTAGTTAAGTCGGCATTGTGCCTTTTGTATTGAATTCCGAACCAATTTCTGTGTTTCATCGTCAATAAGAAGGTGCAAGGGATACAGTAAACCTGAAGTGAAGCATCGGAATCTATAACTAGTGTCACAGGAGTGGTTCAAAGCATAGACAGTAACAAGAGTCAGTCTTCTTGTACTTAAGTCGGCATTGTGCCTTTTGTATTTGATTCCGATGCAATTTCTGTGTTTCATCGTCAATATGAAGGTCGAAGGGATACAGTAAACCTGGAGTGAAGCATCGGAGTCTATAACTAGTGTCACAGGAATGGTTAAAACCATACACAGTAAGAAGAGCCAGTCTTCTTGTACTTAATTCGGCATTGTGCCTTTTGTATTTAATTCCGATGCAAATTCTGTGTTTCATCGTCAATAAGAAGGTCAGAGGGATACAGTAAACCTGAAGTGAAGCAACGGAATCTATAACTAGTGTCACAGGAATGGTTCAAAACACAGTCAGTAAAAGCGTCAGCCTTCTTGTTGTTAAGTCGGCCTTGTGCCTTTTGTATTGAATTCCGATGCAATTTCTGTGTTTCACCGACAATAAGAAGGTCCAAGGGATACAGTAAACCTATAGTGAAGCATCGGAATCTATAACAAGTGTCTTAGGAATGGTTCAAAACATAGACAGTAGAAAGAGTCAGTCTTCTAGTACTTAAGTCGGCATTGTGCTTTTCTATTTAATTCGGAAGCAATTTCTGTGTTTCATCGTCAATAAGACGGTCAGGGGGATACAGTAAACTAGAAGTGAAGCATCGGAATCTATAACTAGTGTCTCAGGAATGGTTCATAACATAGGCAGTTGGAAGAGTCAGTCTTCTTGTACTTAAGTCGGCATTGTGCCTTTTGTATTTAATTCCGATGCATTTTCTGTGTTTCATCGTCAATAAGAAGGTCCAAGTGATACAGTAAACATGAAGTGAAGCATCGGAATCTATAACTAGTGTCACTGGAATGTTTCAAATTATAGACAGTAAGAAGAGTCAGTCTTCTTGTACTTAAGTCGGCATTGTGCCTTTTGTATTAAATTCCGATGCAATTTCTGTGTTTCATCGTCAATAAGAAGGTGCAAGGGATACAGTAAACCTGAAGTGAAGCATCGGAATCTATAACTAGTGTCACAGGAATGGTGCAAATCATAGACAGTAAGATGAGTCAGTATTCTTGTACTTAAGTCGGCAATGTGCTTTTTGTATATAATTCCGATGCAATTTCTTTGTTTCATCGTCACTAACAAGGTCAGTGGGATACAGTAATCCTGAGGTTAGGCATCGGAATCTATAACTAGTGTCACTGGAATGGTTCAAAGCATAGTCAGTAAGAAGAGTCAGTGTTCTTGTAGTTAAGTCGGCATTGTGCCTTTTGTATTGAATTCCGAACCAATTTCTGTGTTTCATCGTCAATAAGAAGGTGCAAGGGATACAGTAAACCTGAAGTGAAGCATCGGAATTTATAACTAGTGTCACAGGAGTGGTTCAAAGCATAGACAGTAACAAGAGTCAGTCTTCTTGTACTTAAGTCGGCATACTGCCTTTTCTATTTAATTCCGATGCAATTTCTGTGTTTCATCGTCAATAAGATGGTCCAAGGGATACAGAAAACCCGAAGTGAAGCATCGGAATTTATAACTAGTGTCACAGGAATGGTCCAAAACATAGTCATTAATAAGAGTCAGTTTTCTTGTACTTAAGTCGGCATTGTGCCTTTTGTATTTAATTCCGATGCAATTTCAGTGTTTCTTCGTCAATAAGAAGGACCAAGGGATACAGTAAACAAGGAGTGAAGCATCGGAAACTATAACTAGTGTCACAGGGATGGTTCAAAACATAGACAGTAAGAAGAGTCAGACTTCTTGTACTTAAGTCGGCATTGTGCCTTTTGTATTTAATACGGATGCAATTTCTGTGTTTCATCGTTAATAAGAAGGTCAGAGGGATACTGCAATCCCAAAGTTAAGCATCGGAATCCATGACTAGTGTCACAGGAATGGTTCAAAGCATAGTCCATTAGAAGAGTCAGGCTTCTTGTTCTTAAGTCGGTATTTTGCTTTTTGTATTTATTTCCGATGCAATTTCTGTGTTTCATCGTCAATAACACGGTCCACGGAATACAGTAAACCTGAAGTGAAACATCGGAATCTATAACTAGTGTCACAGGGATGGTTCAAAGCGTAGACAGTAAGAAGAGTCATTCTTCTTGTACTTAAGTCGGCATTGTGCCTTTTGTATTTAATTCCGATGCAATTTCTGTGTTTCATCGTCAATAAGAAGGTAGAAGGGATACAGTAAACCTGGAGTGAAGCATCGGAGTCTATAACTAGTGTCACAGGAATGGTTAAAAGCATACACAGTAAGAAGAGTCAGTTCTCTTGTACTTAATTCGGCATTGTGCCTTTTGTATTTAATTCCGATGCAATTTCTGTGTTTCATCGTCAATAAGAAGGTTAGAGGGATACAGTAAACCTGCAGTGAAGCAACGGAATCTATAACTAGTGTCACAGGAATGGTTCAAAACACAGTCAGTAAGAAGGGTCAGTCTTCTTGTAGTTAAGTCGGCCTTGTGCCTTTTGAATTGAATTCCGATGCAATTTCTGTGTTTCACCGACAATAAGAAGGTCCAAGGGATACAGTAAACCTAAAGTGAAGCATCGGAATCTATAACAAGTGTCTTAGGAATGGTTCAAAACATAGACAGTAGGAAGAGTCAGTCTTCTAGTACTTAAGTCGGCATTGTGCTTTTCTATTTAATTCGGAAGCAATTTCTGTGTTTCATCGTCAATAAGACGGTCAGGGGGATACAGTAAACTAGAAGTGAAGCATCGGAATCTATAACTAGTGTCTCAGGAATGGTTCAAAACATAGGCAATTGGAAGAGTCAGTCTTCTTGTACTTAAGTCGGCATTGTGCCTTTTGTATTTAATTCCGATGCATTTTCTGTGTTTCATCGTCAATAAGAAGGTCCAAGGGATACAGTAAACATAAAGTGAAGCATCGGAATCTATAACTAGTGTCACTGGAATGGTTCAAATTATAGAGAGTAAGAAGAGTTAGTCTTCTTGTACTTAAGTCGGCATTGTGCCTTTTGTATTAAATTCCGATGCAATTTCTGTGATTCATAGTAAATAACAAGGTCCAAGGGATACAGTAATCCTGAAGTGAAGCATCGGAATCTATAACTAGTGTCACAGGAATGGTGCAATTCATAGACAATAAGATGAGTCAGTATTCTTGTACTTAAGTCGGCATTGTGCTTTTTGTATTTAATTCCGATGCAATTTGTGTGCTTCATCGTCACTAAGAAGGTCAGAGGGATACAGTTATCCTGAAGTTAAGCATCGGAATCTATAACTAGAGTCACAGGAATGGTTCAAAGCATAGTCAGTAAGAAGAGTCAGTCTTCTTGTAGTTAAGTCGGCATTGTGCCTTTTGTATTTCATTTCGATGCACTTTCTGTGTTTCATCGTCAATAAGAAGGTCCTAGGGATACAGTAAACCTGAAGTGAAGCATCGGAATCTATAACTAGTGTCACTGGAAAAGTTCAAATTATAGACAGTAAGAAGATTCGGTCTTCTTGTACTTAAGTCGGCATTGTGCCTTTTGTATTTAATTCCGATGCAATTTCGGTGTTTCATCGTCAATAAGAAGGTCCAAGGGAAACAGTAAACCTGAAGTGAAGCATCGGAATCTATAACTAGTGTCACAGGAATGGTTCAAAGCATAGTCAGTAAGGAGAGTCAGTCTTCTTGTAGTTAAGTCGGCATTGTGCCTTTTGTATTTCACTTCGATGCACTTTCTGTGTTTCATCGTCAATAACACGGTCCACGGGATTCAGTAAACCTGAAGTGAAACATCGGAATCTATAACTAGTGTCACAGGGATGGCTCAAAGCGTAGACAGTAAAAAGAGTCATTCTTCTTGTACTTAAGTCGGCATTGTGCCTTTTGTATTTAATTCCGATGCTATTTCTGTGTTTCATCGTCAATACGACGGTCCAAGGGATACAGTAAACCTGAAGTGAAGAATCGGAATCTACAACTAGTGTCACAGGAATGGTTCAAAACATAGTCAGGAAGAAGAGTCAGTCTTCTTGTGCTTAAGTTGGCAATGTGCTTTTCGTACTTAATTCCGATGCAATTTCTGTGTTTCACCGTCAATAAGAAGGTCCAAGGGATACAGTAAACCTGGAGTGAAGCATCGGAATCTATAACTAGTGTCACAGTAATGGTTCAAAACATAGACAGTAGGAAGAGTCAGTCTTCTTGTACTTAAGTCGCCATTGTGCCTTTTGTATTTAATTCCGATGCATTTTCTGTGTTTCATCGTCAATAAGAAGGTCCAAGGGATACAGTAAACATGAAGTGAAGCATCGGAATCTATAACTAGTGTCACTGGAATGGTTCAAATTATAGACAGTAAGAAGAGTCAGTCTTCTTGTACTCGGCATTGTGCCTTTTGTATTTAATTCCGATGCAATTTCTGTGATTCATCGTTAATAACAAGGTCCAAGGGATACAGTAAACCTGAAGTGAAGCATCGGAATCTATAACTAGTGTCACAGGAATGGCGCAATTCATAGACAATAAGATGAGTCAGTATTCTTGTACTTAAGTCGGCATTGTGCTTTTTGTATTTCAATCCGATACAATTTCTGTGTTTCATCTTCACTAAGAAGGTCAGAGGGATACAGTAATCCTGAAGTTAAGCTTCGGAATCTATAACTAGTGTCACAGGAATGGTTCAAAGCATAGACAGTAACAAGAGTCAGTCTTCTTGTACTTAAGTCGGCATATTGCCTTTTCTATTTAATTCCGATGCAATTTCTGTGTTTCATCGTCAATAAGAAGGTCAGAAGGATACAGTAAACCTGCAGTGAAGCATCGGAATCCATAACTAGTGTCACAGGAATGGTTCAAAACATAGTCAGTAAGAAAAGTCAGTCTTCTTGAACTTAAGTTGGCATTGTGCTTTTCGTATTTAATTCCGATGCAATTTCTGTGTTTCATCGTCAATGAGAAGGCCCAAGGGATACAGCAAACCTGAAGTGAAGCAACGGACTCTATAACTAGTGTCACAGAAATGGTTCAAAACATAGACAGTAGGAAGAGTTAGTCTTCTTGTACATAAGTCGGCATTGTGCCTTTTGTATTTAATTCCGATGCAATTTCTGTGTTTCATCGTCAATAAGAAGGTCCAAGGGAAACAGTAAACATGAAGTGAAGCATCGGAATCTATAACTAGTGTCACAGGACTGGTTCAAAACATAGATAGTAAGAAGGGTCAGTCTTCTTGTCCTTAAGTCGGCATTGTGCCTTTTGTATTTAATTCCGATGCAATTTCTGTGTTTCATCGGCAATAAGGTCAGAGGGATACAGTAAACCTAAATTGAAGCATCGGAATCTATAACTAGTGTCACAGGAATGGTTCAAAATATAGACAGCAGGAAGAGTCAGTCTTCTTGTACTTAAGTCGGCATTGTGCCTTTTGTATTTAATTCCGATGCAGAATTTCTGTGTTTCATAGTCAATAAGAAGGTCCAAGGTGTACAGTAAACCTGAAGTGAAGCATCGGAATCTATAACTAGTGTCACAGGAATGGTTCAAAGCATAGTCAGTGAGAAGCGTCAGTCTTCTTGTACTTAAGTCGACATTGTGCCTTTTCTATTTATATCCGATGCAATTTCTGTGTTTCATCGTCAATAAGATGGTCCAAGGGATACAGTAAACCAGAAGTGAAGCATCGGAATTTATAACTAGTGTCGCAGGAATGATCCAAAACATAGTCATTAATAAGAGTCAGTCTTCTTGTACTTAAGTCGGCATTGTGCCTTTTGTATATAATTCCGATGCAATTTCCGTGTTTCTTCGTCAATAAGAAGGTCAGAGGGATACAGTAATCCTGAAGTTAAGCATCGGAATCTATGAATAGTGTCACAGGAATGGTTCAAAGCATAGTCCATAAGAAGAGTCAGTCTTCTTGTTCTTAAGTCGGTATTATGCTTTTTGTATTTATTTCCGATGCAATTTCTGTGTTTCATCGTCAATAACACGGTCCAAGGGATTCAGTAAACCTGAAGTGAAGCATCGGAATCTATAACTAGTGTCACTCGAATGGTTCAAAACATAGACAGTAGGAAGAGTCAGTCTTCTTGTACTTAAGTCGGCATTGTGCCTATTGTATTTCATTCCGATGTAATTTCTGTGTTTCATCGTCAATAAGAAGGTCTAAGGGACACAGTAAACCTGCAGTGAAGCATCGGAAACTATAACTAGTGTCACAGGGATGGTTCAAATCATAGACAGTAAGAAGAGTCAGTCTTCTTGTACTTAAGTCGGCATTGTGCCTTTTGTATTTAATTCCGATGCAATTTCTCTGTTTCATCGTCAATAAGAAGGTCGAAGGGATACAGTAAACCTGGAGTGAAGCATCGGAGTCTATAACTAGTGTCACAGGAATAGTTAAATCATAGACAGTAAGAAGAGTCAGTCTTCTTGTACTTAATTCGGCATTGTTCTTTTTGTATTTAATTCCGATTCAATTTCTGTGTTTCATCGTCACTAACAAGGTCAGTGGGATACAGCAATCCTGAGGTTAGGCATCGGAATCTATAACTAGTGTCACCGGAATGGTTCAAAGCATAGTCAGTAAGAAGAGTCAGTCTCCTTGTTGTTAAGTCGGCATTGTGCCTTTTGTATTGAATTCCTAACCAATTTCTGTGTTTCATCGTCAATAGGAAGGTGTAAGGGATACATAAACCTGAAGTGAAGCATCGGAATCTATAACTAGTGTCACAGGAATGGTTCAAAACATAGACAGTACGAAGTGTCAGTCTTCTTGTACTTAAGTCGGCATTGTGCCTTTTCTATTTAATTCCGATGCAATTTCTGTGTTTCATCGGCAATAAGGTCAGAGGGATACAGTAAACCAAAATTGAAGCATCGGAATCTATAACTAGTGTCACAGGAATGGTTCAAAATATAGACAGTAGGAAGAGTCAGTCTTCTTGTACTTAAGTCGGCATTGTGCCTTTTCGATTTAATTCCGATGCGATTTCTGTGTTTCATAGTCAATAAGAAGGTCCAAGGTGTACAGTAAACCTGGAGTGAAGCGTCGGAAACTATAACTAGTGTCACAGGGATGGTTCAAAACATAGACAGTAAGAAGAGTCAGACTTCTTGTACTTAAGTCGGCATTGTGTCTTTTGTATTTAATTCGGATGCAATTTCTGTGTTTCATCGTCAATAAGAAGGTCAGAGGGATACAGTAATCTTGAAGTTAAGCATCGGAATCTATGACTAGTGTCACAGGAATGGTTCAAAGCATAGTCCATAAGAAGAGTCAGTCTTCTTGTTCTTAAGTCGGTATTGTGCTTTTTGTATTTATTTCCGATACAATTTCTGTGTTTCATCGCCAATAACACGGTCCAAGGGATACAGTAAACCTGAAGTGAAGCATCGGAATCTATAACTAGTGTCACTCGAATGGTTCAAAGCATAGACAGTAGGAAGAGTCAGTCTTCCTTTACTTAAGTCGGCATTGTGCCTATTGTATTTCATTCCGATGTAATTTCTGTGTTTCATCGTCAATAAGAAGGTCTAAGGGACACAGTAAACCTGCAGTGAAGCATCGGAATCTATAACTAGTGTCACAGGGATGGTTCAAATCATAGACTGTAAGAAGAGTCAGTCTTCTTGTACTTAAGTCGGCATTGTGCCTTTTGTATTTAATTCCGATGCAATTTCTGTGTTTCATCGTCAATAAGAAGGTCGAAGGGATACAGTAAACCTGGAGTGAAGCAACGGAGTCTATAACTAGTGTCACAGGAATGGTTAAAAGCATAGACAGTAAGAAGAGTCAGTCTTCTTGTACTTAATTCGGCATTGTACCTTTTGTATATAATTCCGATGCAATTTCTGTGTTTCATCGTCAATAAGAAGGTCAGAGGGATACAGTAAACCTGAAGTGAAGCAACGTAATCTATAACTAGTGTCACAGGAATGGTTCAAAACATAGTCAGTAAGAAGGGTCAGTCTTCTTGTACTTAAGTCGGCATTGTGCATTTTGTATTTAATTGCGATGCAATTTCTGTGTTTCATCGTCAATAAGAAGGTCCAAGGGATACAGTCAACCTGGAGTGAAACATCGGAATCTATAACTAGTGTCACAGGGACGGTTCAAAACATAGACAGTAAGATGAGGCGGTATTCTTGGACTTAAGTCGGCATTGTGCTTTTTGTATTTAATTCCGATGCAATTTCTGTGTTTCATCGTCACTAAGAAGGTCAGAGGGATACAGTAATCCGGAAGTTAAGCATCGGAATCTATAACTAGAGTCACAGGAATGGTTCAAAACATAGACAGTTGGAAGAGTCAGTCTTTTTGTACTTAAGTCGGCATTGTCCATTTTGTATTTAATTCCGATGCAATTTCTGTGTTTCATCGTCAATAAGAAGGTCCAAGGGATACAGTAAACCTGAAGTGAAGCATCGGAATCTATAACTAGTGTCACTGGAATGGTTCAAATTATAGACAGTAAGAAGAGTCGGTCTTCTTGTACTTAAGTCGGCATTGTGCCTTTTGTATTTAATTCCGATGCAATTTCTGTGATTCATCGTAAATAACAAGGTCCAAGGGATACAGTAAACCTGAAGTGAAGCATCCGACTCTATAACTAGTGTCACAGAAATGGTTCAAAACATAGACAGTAGGAAGAGTCAGTCTTCTTGTACATAAGTCGGCATTGTACGTTTTGTATTTAATTCCGATGCAATTTCTGTGTTTCATCGTCAATAAGAAGGTCCAAGGGAAACAGTAAACCTGAAGTGAAACATCGGAATCTATAATTAGTGTCACATTAATGGTGCAAATCATAGACAGTAAGATGAGTCAGTATTCTTGTACTTAAGTCGGCATTGTGCTTTTTGTATTTAATTCCGATGCAATTTTTGTGTTTCATCGTCACTAACAAGGTCAGTGGGATACAGTAATCCTGAAGTTAGGCATCGGAATCTATAACTAGTGTCACTGGAAAGGTTCAAAGCATAGACAGTAAGAAGAGTCAGTCTTCTTGTACTTAAGTCGGCATAGTGCCTTTTCTATTTAATTCCGATGCAATTTCTGTGTTTCATCGTCAATAAGAAGGTCAGAAGGATACAGTAAACCTGAAGTGAAGTATCGGAATCTATAACTAGTGTCACAGGAATGGTTCAAAACATAGTCAGTAAGAGGAGTCAGTCTTCTTGAACTTAAGTTGGCATTGTGCCTTTCGTATTTAATTCCGATGCAATTTCTGTGTTTCACCGTCAATAAGAAGGTCCAAGGGATACAGTAAACCTGAAGTGAAGCATTGGACTCCATAACTAGTGTCACAGAAATGGTTCGAAGCATAGACAGTAGGAAAAGTCAGTCTTCTTGTACATAAGTCGGCATTGTGCCTTTTGTATTTAATTCCGATGCTATTTCTGTGTTTCATCGTCAATAAGAAGGTCCAAGGGAAACAGTAAACCTGAAGTGAAGCATCGAAATCTATAACTAGTGTCACAGGACTGGTTCAAAACATAGATAGTAAGAAGGGTCAGTCTTCTTGTCCTTAAGTCGGCATTGTGCCTTTTGTATTTAATTCCGATGCAATTTCTATGTTTCATCGGCAACAATTTCAGAGGGATACAGTAAACCTAAATTGAAGCATCGGAATCTATAACTAGTGTCACAGGAATGGTTCAAAATATAGACAGTAGGAAGAGTCAGTCTTCTTGTACTTAAGTCAAAATTGTGCCTTTTGTATTTAAATCCGATGCAATTTCTGTGTTTCTTCGTCAATAAGAAGGACCAAGGGATACAGTAAACCTGGAGTGAAGCATCGGAAACTATAACTAGTGTCACAGGGATGGTTCAAAACATAGACAGTAAAAGAGTCAGTCTTCTTGTACTTAAGTCGGCATGTGCCTTTTGTATTTAAATCGGATGCAATTTCTGTGTTTCATCGTCAATAAGAAGGTCAGAGGGATACAGTAATCCTGAAGTTAAGCATCGGAATCTATGACTAGTGTCACAGGAATGGTTCAAAGCATAGTCAGTAAGAAGAGTCACTCTTCTTGTTCTTAAGTCGGTATTGTGCCTTTTGTATTTAATTCCGATGCAATATCTGTGTTTCATCGTCAATAAGACGGTCCAAGGGATACAGTAAACCTGAAGTGAAGCATCGGAACCTATAACTAGTGTCACAGGAATGGTTCAAACATAGACAGTAGGAAGAGTCAGTCTTCTTGTACTCAAGTCGGCATTGTGCCTATTGTATTTAATTCCGATGTAATTTCTGTGTTTCATCGTCAATAAGAAGGTCTAAGGGACACAGTAAGCCAGCAGTGAAGCATCGGAATCTATAACGAGTGTCACAGGAATGGTTCAAAGCATGGATAGTAAAAAGGGTCAGCCTTCTTGTCCTTAAGTCGGCATTGTGCCTTTTGTATTTAATTCCGATGCAATTTCTGTGTTTCATCGTCAATAACAAGCTCCAAGGGATACAGCAAACCTGAAGTGAAGCATCGGAATCTATAACTAGTGTCACAGGAATGGTTTAAAACATAGTCAGTAAAAAGATTGAGTCTTCCTGTACTTAAGTCGGCATTGTGCCTTTTCTATTTAATTCCGATGCATTTTCTGTGTTTCATCGTCAATAAGATGGTCCAAGGGATACGGTAAACCTGAAGTGAAGCATCGGAATCTATAACTAGTGTCAATGGAATGGTCCAAAACATAGACAGTAAGAAGAGTCAGTCTTCTTGTACTTAAGTCGGCATTGTGTCTTTTGTATTTAATTCCGATGCAATTTCTGTGTTTCATGGTCAATAAGAAGGTCAGCGGGACACAGTAAACCTGAAGTGAAGTATCGGAATCTATAACTAGTGTCACAGGAATGGTTCTAAACATAGTCAGTAAGAAGAGTCAGTCTTCTTGTCCTTAAGTCGGCATTGTGCCTTTTGTATTTAATTCCGATGCAATTTCTGTGTTTCATCGTCTATAAGAAGGTCCAAGGGATACAGTAAACCTGGAGTGAAGCATCGGAATCTATATCTAGTGTCACAGGAATGGTTCAAAGCATAGACAGTAAGAAGAGTCAGTCTTCTTGTACTTCAGTCGGCATAGTGCCTTTTCTATTTAATTCCGATGCAATTTCTGTGTTTCATCGTCAATAAGAAGGTCAGAAGGATACAGTAAACCTGAAGTGAAGTATCGGAATCTATAACTAGTGTCACGGGAATGGTTCAAAACATAGTCAGTAAGAGGAGTCAGTCTTCTTGAACTTAAGTTGGCATTGTGCCTTTCGTATTTAATTCCGATGCAATTTCTGTGTTTCACCGTCAATAAGAAGGTCCAAGGGATACAGTAAACCTGAAGTGAAGCATCGGACTCTATAACTAGTGTCACAGAAATGGTTCAAAACATAGACAGTAGGAAAAGTCAGTCTTCTTGTACATAAGTCGGCATTGTGCCTTTTGTATTTAATTCCGATGCAATTTCTGTGTTTCATCGTCAATAAGAAGGTGCATGGGAAACAGTAAACCTGAAGTGAAGCATCGAAATCTATAACTAGTGTCACAGGACTGGTTCAAAACATAGATAATAAGAAGGGTCAGTCTTCTTGTCCTTAAGTCGTCATTGTGCCTTTTGTATTTAATTCCGATGCAATTTCTATGTTTCATCGGCAACAAGGTCAGAGGGATACAGTAAACCTAAATTGAAGCATCGGAATCTATAACTAGTGTCACAGGAATGGTTCAAAATATAGACAGTAGGAAGAGTCAGTCTTCATGTACTTAAGTCAAAATTGTGCCTTTTGTATTTAAATCCGATGCGATTTCTGTATTTCATAGTCAATAAGAAGGTCCAAGGTGTACAGTAAACCTGAAGTGAAGCATCGGAATCTATAACTAGTGTCACAGGAATGGTTCATAGCATAGTCAGTAAGAAGCGTCAGTCTTCTTGTACTTAAGTCGGCATTGTGCCTTTTCTATTTAATTCCGATGCAATTTCTGTGTTTCATCGTCAATAAGAAGGTCCAAGATATAGTAAACCTGGAGTGAAGCATCGGAAACTATAACTAGTGTCACAGGAATGGTCCAAAACACAGTCAGTAATAAGAGTCAGTCTTCTTGTACTTAAGTCGGCATTGTGCCTTTTGTATTTAATTCCGATGCAATTTCTGTGTTTCTTCGTCAATAAGAAGGACCAAGGGATACAGTAAACCTGAAGTGAAGCATCGGAAACTATAACTAGTGTCACAGGGATGGTTCAAAACATAGACAGTAAGAAGAGTCAGTCTTCTTGTACTTAAGTCGGCATTGTGCCTTTTGTATTTAATTCGGATGCAATTTCTGTGTTTCATCGTCAATAAGAAGGTCAGAGGGATACAGTAATCCTGAAGTTAAGCATCGGAATCTATGACTAGTGTCACAGGAATGGTTCAAAACATAGACAGTAGGAAGAGTCAGTCTTCTTGTACTCAAGTCGGCATTGTGCCTATTGTATTTAATTCCGATGTAATTTGTGTGTTTCATCGTCAATAAGAAGGTCTAAGGGACACAGTAAGCCTGCAGTGAAGCATCGGAATCTATAACTAGTGTCACAGGAATGGTTCAAAGCATGGACAGTAAAAAGGGTCAGTCTTCTTGTCCTTAAGTCGGCATTGTGCCTTTTGTATTTAATTCCGATGCAATTTCTGTGTTTCATGGTCAATAAGAAGGTCAGCGGGACACAGTAAACCTGAAGTGAAGTATCGGAATCTATAACTAGTGTCACAGGAATGGTTCTAAACATAGTCAGTAAGAAGAGTCAGTCTTCTTGTCCTTAAGTCGGCATTGTGCCTTTTGTATTTAATTCCGATTCAATTTCTGTGTTTCATCGTCAATAAGAATTTCAGAGGGATACAGTAAACCTGAAGTGAAGCATCGGAATCTATAACTAGAGTCACAGGAATGGTTCAAAACATAGTCAGAGAGAAGCGTCAGTCTTCTTGTCCTTAAGTCGGCATTGTGCCTTTTGTATTTAATTCCGATGCAATTTCTGTGTTTCATCGTCAATAAGAAGCTCCAAGGGATACAGTAAACCTGGAGTGTAGCATCGGAATCTATAACCAGTGTCACAGGAATGGTTCAATACATAGAAAGTAAGAAGAGTCAGTCTTCGTGTACTTAAGTCGGCATTTTGCCTTTTGTATTTAATTCCGATGCACTTTCTGTGTTTCATCGTCAATAGGAAGGTCCAAGGGATACAGCAAACCTGAAGTGAAGCAACGGAATCTATAACTAGTGTCACAGGAATGGTTTAAATCATAGTCAGTAAAAAGATTGAGTCTTCCTGTACTTAAGTCGGCATTGTGCCTTCTCTATTTAATTCCGATGCAATTTCTGTGTTTCATCGTCAATAAGATGGTCCAAGGGATACGGTAAACCTGGAGTGAAGCATCGGAATCTATAACTAGTGTCAATGGAATGGTCCAAAACATAGACAGTAAGAAGAGTCAGTCTTCTTGTACTTAAGTCGGCATTGTGCCTTTTGTATTTAATTCCGATGCAATTTCTGTGTTTCATGGTCAATTAGAAGGTCAGCGGGATACAGTAAACCTGAAGTGAAGTATCGGAATCTATAACTAGTGTCACAGGAATGGTTCCAAACATAGTCAGTAAGAAGAGTCAGTCTTCTTTTCCTTAAGTCGGCATTGTGCCTTTTGTATTTAATTCCGATGCAATTTCTGTGTTTCATCGTCTATAAGAAGGTCCAAGGGATACAGAAAACCTGGAGTGAAGCATCGGAATCTATAACTAGTGCCACAGGAATGGTGCAAATCATAGACAGTAAGATGAGTCAGTATTCTTGTACTTAAGTCGGCATTGTGCTTTTTGTATTTAATTCCGATGCAATTTCTGTGTTTCATCGTCACTAAGAAGGTCAGAGGGATACAGTAATCCTGAAGTTAAGCATCGGAATCTATAACTAGTGTCACAGGAATGGTTCAAAGCATAGTCAGTAAGAAGAGTCAGTCTTCCTGTAGTTAAGTAGGCATTGTGCCTTTTTTTTGAATTCCGAACCAATTTCTTTGTTTTATCGTATATAAGAAGGTGCAAGGGATACAGTAAACCTGAAGTGAAGCGTCGGAATCTATAACTAGTGTCACAGGAATGGTTTAAAGCATAGACAAAGAGGAAGGGACAGTCTTCTTGTACTTAAGTCGGCATTGTGCCTTTTCTATTTAATTCCGATGCAATTTCTGTGTTACATCGTCAATAAGAAGGTCCAAGGGATACAGTAAACCTGGGGTGAAGCATCGGAATCTATAACTAGTGTCACAGGAATGGTTCAAAACATAGTCAGTAAGAAGAGTCAGTCTTCTTGTCCTTAAGTCGGCATTGTGCCTTTTGTATTTAATTCCGATGCAATTTCTGTGTTTCATCGTCTACAAGAAGGTCCAAGGAATACAGTAAACCTGGAGTGAAGCATCGGAATCTATAACTAGTGTCACAGGAATGGTTCAAAACATAGACAGTACGAAGTGTCAGTCTTCTTGTACTTAAGTCGGCATTGTGCCTTTTGTATTTAATTCCGATGCAATTTCTGTGTTTCATCGTCAATAGGAAGGTCAGAGGGATACAGTAAACCTGAAATGAAGCATCGGTATCTATAACTAGTGTCACAGGAATGGTTCAAAATATAGACAGTAAGAAGGGTCAGTCTTCTTGTAATTAAGTCGGCATTTTGCCTTTTGTATTTAATTCCGATGCCATTTCTGTGTTTCATCATCAATAAGAAGGTCCAAGGGATACAGTAAACCTGTAGTGAAGTATTGGAATCTATAACTAGTGACACAGGAATTGTTCAAAACATAGTTGGTAAGAAAAGTCAGTCTTCTTGTACTTAAGTCGGCATTGTGCCTTTTCTATTTAATTCCGATGCAATTTCTGTGTTTCATCATCAATAAGAAGGTCCAAGGGATACAGTAAACATGGAGTGAAGCATCGGAATCTATAACTAGTGTCACAGGAATGGTTCAAATCATAGACAGTAATAAGTGTCACTCTTCTTGTACTTAAGTCGGCATTGTGACATTTGTATTTAATTCCGATGCAATTTCTGTGCTTCATCGGCAATACGAAGGTCAGAGGGATACAGTAAACCTGAAGTGAAGCGTTGCAATCTGTAACTAGTGTCACAGGAATGGATCAAAACATAGTCAGTAAGAAGAGTCAGTCTTCTTGTACTTAAGTCGGCATTGTGCCTTTTGTATTTAATTCCGATGCAAGTTCTGTGTTTCATCGTCAATAAGAAGGTCAGAGGGATACAGCAAACCCGAAGTGAAGCATCGGAATCTGTAACTAGTGTCACAGGAATGGTTCAAATCATAGACATTAAGAAGGGTCAGTCTTCTTGTACTTAAGTCGGCATTGTGACTTTCGTATTTAATTCCGTTGCAATTTCTGTGTTTCATCGTCAGTAAGAAGGTCCAAGGGATACAGTAAAACGGAAGTCAAGCATCAGAATCTATAACTAGTGTCACAGGAATGGTTCAAAGCATAGCCAGTAAGAAGAGACAGTCTTCTTGTACTTTAGTAGGGATTGTGGCGTTTCTATTTTATTCCGAAACAATTTCTGTGTTTCCTCGTCAATAAGAAGGTCGGAGAGATACAGTAAACCGGAAGTGAAGCATCGGGATCTATAACTAGTGTCACAGGAAAGGTTCAAAACATAGTCAGTAAGAAGAGTCAGTCTTCTTGTACTTAAGTCGGCATTGTGCCTTTTGTATTTAATTCCGATGCAATTTCTGTGTTTCATCGTCAATGAGAAGGTCCAAGGGATACAGTAAACCGGAAGTGAAGCATCGGAATCTATAACTAGTGTCACAGGAATGGTTCAAAACATAGACAGTAAGAAAAGTCAGTCGTCTTGTACTTAAGTCGGCATCGTGCCTTTTCTATTTAATTCCGATGCAATTTCTGTGTTTCATCGTCAACAAGAATGTCAGAGGGATACAGTAAACCTGAAGTGAAGCATACTAATCTATAACTAGTGCCACAGGAATGGTTCAAAACATAGTCAGTAAAAAGAGTCAGACTTCTTGTACTTAAGTCGGCATTGTGCCTTTTGTATCTAATTCCGATGCAATTTCTGTGTTTCATCGTCAAAAAGAGGGTCAGAGGTATACAGTAAACCTGAAGTGAAGCATCGGAATCTATAACTAGTGTCACTGGAATGGTTCAAAACATAGTCAGTAAGAAGAGTCAGTCTTTTTGTACTTAAGTCGGCATTGTGCCTTTTGTGTTTAATTCCGATGCAATTTCTGTGTTTCATCGTCAATAAGTAGGTCCAAGGGATACAGTAAACCTGAAGTGAAGCATCGGAATCTATAACTAGTGTCACAGGAATGGTTCAAAACATTGTCATTAAGAAGAGTCAGTCTTTTTGTACTTAAGTCGGCATTGTGCCTTTTGTGTTTAATTCCGATGCAATTTCTGTGTTTCATCGTCAATAAGTAGGTCCAAGTGATACATTAAACCTGAAGTGAAGCATCGGAATCTATAACTAGTGTCACAGGAATGGTTCAAAACATATACAATAAGAAGAGTCAGTCTTCTTGTACTTAAGACGGTATTGTGCCTTTTGTATTTAATTCTGATGCAATTTCTGTGTTACATCGTCAATAAGAAGGTCCAAGGGATACAGTAAACCTGGGGTGAAGCATCTGAATCTATAACTAGTGTCACAGGAATGGTTCAAAACATAGTCAGTAAGAAGAGTCAGTCTTCTCGTCCTTAAGTCGGCATTGTGCCTTTTGTATTTAATTCCGATGCAATTTCTGTGTTTCATCGTCTACAAGAAGGTCCAAGGAATACAGTAAACCTGGAGTGAAGCATCGGAATCTATAACTAGTGTCACAGGAATGGTTCAAAACATAGACAGTAAGAAGGGTCAGTCTTCTTGTACTTAAGTCGGCATTTTGCCTTTTGTATTTAATTCCGATGCCATTTCTGTGTTTCATCGTCAATAAGTAGGTCCAAGGGTTACAGTAAACATGGAGTGAAGCATCGGAATCTATAACTAGTGTCACAGGAATGGTTCAAATCATAGACAGTAATAAGTGTCACTCTTCTTGTACTTAAGTCGGCATTGTGACATTTGTATTTAATTCCGATGCAATTTCTGTGCTTCATCGGCAATACGAAGGTCAGAGGGATACGGTAAACCTGAAGTGAAGCGTTGCAATCTGTAACTAGTGTCACAGGAATGGATCAAAACATAGTCAGTAAGAAGAGTCAGTCTTCTTGTACTTAAGTCGGCATTGTGCCTTTTGTATTTAATTCCGATGAAAGTTCTGTGTTTCATCGTCAATAAGAAGGTCAGAGGGATACAGCAAACCCGAAGTGAAGCATCGGAATCTGTAACTAGTGTCACAGGAATGGTTCAAATCATAGACTTTAAGAAGGGTCAGTCTTCTTGTACTTAAGTCGGCATTGTGACTTTTGTATTTAATTCCGTTGCAATTTCTGTGATTCATCGTCAGTAAGAAGGTCCAAGGGATACAGTAAAACGGAAGTCAAGCATCAGAATCTATAACTAGTGTCACAGGAATGGTTCAAAGCATAGCCAGTAAGAAGAGTCAGTCTTCTTGTACTTTAGTAGGGATTGTGGCGTTTCTATTTAATTCCGAAACAATTTCTGTGTTTCCTCGTCAATAAGAAGGTCGGAGAGATACAGTAAACCGGAAGTGAAGCATCGGGATCTATAACTAGTGTCACAGGAAAGGTTCAAATCATAGTCAGTAAGAAGAGTCAGTCTTCTTGTACTTAAGTCGGCATTGTGCCTTTTGTATATAATTCCGATGCAATTTCTGTGTTTCATCGTCAATGAGAAGGTCCAAGGGATACAGTAAACCGGAAGTGAAGCATCGGAATCTATAACTAGTGTCACAGGAATGGTTCAAAACATAGACAGTAAGAAAAGTCAGTCGTCTTGTACTTAAGTCGGCATCGTGCCTTTTCTATTTAATTCCGATGCAATTTCTGTGTTTCATCGTCAACAAGAATGTCAGAGGGATACAGTAAACCTGAAGTGAAGCATACTAATCTATAACTAGTGCCACAGGAATGGTTCAAAACATAGTCAGTAAAAAGAGTCAGACTTCTTGTACTTAAGTCGGCATTGTGCCTTTTGTATCTAATTCCGATGCAATTTCTGTGTTTCATCGTCAATAAGAGGGTCAGAGGTATACAGTAAACCTGAAGTGAAGCATCGGAATCTATAACTAGTGTCACTGGAATGGTTCAAAACATAGTCAGTAAGAAGAGTCAGTCTTTTTGTACTTAAGTCGGCATTGTCCCTTTTTTATTTAATTCCGATGCAAATTCTAAGTTTCATCGTCAATAAGAAGGTCCAAGGGATACAGTAAACCTGAAGTGAAGCATCGGAATCTGTAGCTAGTGTCACAGGAATGGTTCAAAACATAGACAGTAAGAAGAGTCAGTCTTCTTGTACTTAAGTCGGTATTGTGCCTTTTGTATTTAATTCCTATGCAATTTCTGTGTTTCATCGTCAATAAGAGGGTCCAAGGGATACAGTAAACCTGAAGTTAAGCATCGGAATCTATAACTAGTGTCACAGGAATGGTTCAAAACATAGACTGTAAGAAGAGTCAGTCTTCTTGTACTTAAGTCGGCATTGTGCCTTTTGTATTTAATTCCGATGCAATATCTGTGTTTCATCGTCAATAAGAAGGTCCAAGGGATACAGTAAAACCGAAGTCAAGCATCGGAATCTATAACTAGTGTCACAGGAATGTTTCAAAACATAGCCAGTAAGTAGAGTCAGTCTTCTCGTACTTAAGTAGGCACTGTGGCGTATCTATTCAATTCCGATGCAATTTCTGTGTTTCCTCGTCAATAAGAAGGTCAGAGGGATACAGTAAACCTGAAGTGAGGCATCGGGATCTATAGCTATTGTCACAGGAATGGTTCAAAACATAGTCAGTAAGAAGAGTCAGTCTTCTTGTACTTAAGTCGGCATTGTGCCTTTTGTATTTAATTGCGAAGCAATTTCGGTGTTTCATCGTCAATAAGAAGGTCCAAATGATACAGTAAACCTGAAGTGAAGCATTGGAATCTACAACTAGTGTCACAGGAATGGTTCGAAACTTAGACAGTAAGAAAAGTCAGTCGTCTTGTACTTAAGTCGGCATTGTGCCTTTTCTATTTTATTCCGATGCAATATCTGTGTTTATCGTCAATAAGAAGATCAGAGGGATACAATAAACCTGAAGTGAAGCATCGGAATGTATTACTAGTGTGACAGGAATGGTTCAAAACATTGACAGTAGGAAGAGTCAGTCTTCTTGTACTTAAGTCGGCATAGTGCCTTTTGTATTTTATTCCAATGCAATTTCTGAAATTCATCGTCAATAAGAAGGTCCAAAGGATACAATAAACCTGAAGTGAAGCATCGGAATCTATAACTAGTGTCACAGGAATGGTTCAAATCATAGACAGTAAGATGAGTCAGTCTTCTTGTACTTAAGTCGGTATTGTGATTTTGTATTTAATTCCGATGCAATTTCTGTGTTTCATCGTCAATAAGAAGGTCCAAGGGATACAGTAAACCTGAAGTGAAGCATGGAAAACTATAACTAGTGTGACAGGAATGGTTCAAAACATAGACAGTAATTAGAGTCAGTCTTCATGTACTTAAGTCGGCATTGTGCCTTTTCTATTTAATCCCGATGCAATTTCTGTGTTTCATCGTCAATAAGAAGGTCCAAGGGATACAGTAAACCTGAAGTGAAGCATCGGAAACTATAACTAGTGTCACAGGAACGGTTCAAGTCATAGTCAGTAAGAAGAGTCAGTCTTCTTGTACTTAAGTCGGCATTGTTCCTTTTGTATTTAATTCCGATGTAATATCTGTGTTTCATCGTCAATAAGAAGGTCCAAGAGATACAGTAAACCTGGAGTTAAGCATCGGAATCTATAACTAGTGTCACAGGAATGGTGCAAAACATAAACAGTAAGAAGAGTCAGTCCTCTTGTACTTAAATCGGCAATTTTCCTTTTCTATTTAATTCCAATGCAATATCTGTGTTTCATCGTCAGTAAGAAGGTCCAAGGGATACAGTAATCCTGAAGTGAAGCATCGGAATCTATAACTAGTGTCACAGCAATGGTTCAAAACATAGTCAGTAAGAAGTGTCTGTCTTCTTGTACTTAATTCTGCGTTGTGCCTTTTGTATTTAATTCCGATGCAATTTTTGTATTTCATCGTCAATAAGAAGGTCCAAGGGATGCAGTAAACCTGAAGTGAATTATCGGAATTTAAGTGTCACAGGAATGGCTAAAATCATAATCAGTTAGAAGAGTCAGTCTTCTTGTACTTAAGACGGCATTGTGCCTTTTGTATTTAAATCCGATGCAATTTCTGTGTTTCATCGTCAATAAGTAGGGCCAAGGGATACAGTAATCCTGAAGTTAAGCATCGGAATTAAAACTAGTGTCACAGCAATGGTTCAAAACATAGACAGTAGGAAGAGTCAGTCTACTTGTACTTAAGTCGACATTGTTCCTATTGTATTTAATTCCGATGCAATTTCTGTGTTTCATCGTCAATAGGTAGGTCCAAGGGACAGAGTATACCTGGAGTGAAGCATCGGAATCTATAACTACTGTCACAGGGATGGTTCAAATCATAGTCAGTAAGAAGAGTCAGTCTTCTTGTACTTAAGTCGGCATTGTGCCTTTTGTATTTAATCCGATGCAATTTCTGTGTTTCATCGTCAATAAGATAGTCCAAGGGATACAGTAAACCTGGAGTGAAGCATCGGAGTCTATAACTAGTGTCACAGGAATGGTTCAAAACGCAGACAGGAAGAAGAGTCATTCTTCTTGTACTTTATTCGGCATTGCGCTTTTTGTATTTAATTCCGATGCAATTTCTGTGTTTCATCGTCACTAAGAAGGTCAGAGGGATACAGTAAACCTGAAATGAACCATCGGATTCTATGACTAGTGTCACAGCAATGGTTCAAATCATAGACAGTAGGAAAAGTCAATCTACATGTACATAAGTCGGCATTGTGCCTTTTGTATATAATTCCGATGCAATTTCTGTGTTTCATCGTACATAAGATGGTCAGAAGGATACAGTAAACCTGATGTGAAGCATCGGAATTTATAACTAGTGTCACAGGAATGCTTCAAAACAAAGTCAGTAAGAAGAGTCAGTCTTCTTGTACTTAAGTCGGCATTGTGCCTTTTGTATTTAATTCCGATGACATTTCTGTGTTTCATCGTCAATAAGAAGGTCCAAGGGATACAGTAGACCTGAATTGATGCATCGGAATCTAAAACTAGTGTCACAGGAATGGTTCAAAACATACACAGTAAGAAGAGTCAGCCTTCTTGTACTTAAGTCGGCATTGTACCTTTTGTATTTAATTCCGATGCAATTTCTGTGTTTCATCGTCAATAAGAAGGTCAGAGGGCTACAGTAAACCTGAAGTGCAGCATCGGAATCTATAACTAGAGTCACAGGAATGGTTCAAAGCATACACAGTCAGTAGAAACAGTCTTCTTGTACTTAAGTCGGCATTGTGCCTTTTGTATTTAATTCCGATGCAATTTCTGGGTTTCATCGTCAATAAGAAGGTTTAAGGGATACAGTAAACCTGAAGTGAAGCATCGAAATCTATAGCTAGTGTCACAAGAATGGTTCAAAACATAGTCAGTAAGAAGAGTCAGTCTCCTTGTACTTAAGTCGGCATTGTGCCTTTTGTATTTAATTCCGATGCAATTTCTGTGTTTCATCGTCAATAAGAAGGTCCAAGGGATACAGTAATCCTGAAGTTAAGCATCGGAATCTATGACTAGTGTCACAGGAATGGTTCAAAACATAGTCAGTAAGAAGAGTCAGTCTTCTTGTACTTAAGTCGGCATTGTGCCTTTTGTATTTAATTCCGATGCAATTTCTGTGTTTCATCGTCAATAAGAAGGTCAGAGGGATACAGTAATCCTGAAGTTAAGCATCAGATTCTATGACTAGTGTCACAGGAATGGTCCGAGACATAGTCAGTAATAAGAGTCAGTTTTCTTGTACTTAAGTCGGTAATGTGCCTTTTGTATTTAATTCCGATGCAATTTCTGTGTTTCATCGTTAATAAGAAGGTCCAAGGGATACATTAAACCTGAAGTGAATCATCGGAATTTAGGTGTCACAGGAATGACTCAAATCATAATCAGTAAGAAGAGTCAGTCTTCTCGTTCTTAAGTCGGCATTGTGCCTTTTGTATTTAAATCCGATACAATTTCTGTGTTTCATCGTCAATAAGAAGGACCAAGGGATACAGTTAACCTTGAGTGAAGCATCGGAATCTATAACTAGTGTCACAGGGATGGTTCAAACCATAGACAGTAAGGTGAGTCTGTCTTCTTGTACTTAAGTCGGCATTGTGCCTTTTGTATTTAATTCCGATGCAATTTCTGTGTTTCATCGTCAATAAGACGGTCCAAGGGATAAAGTAATCCTGAAGTTAAGCATCGGAATCTAAAACTAGTGTCACAGGAATGGTTAAAAGCATAGACAGTAGGAAGAGTCAGTCTACTTGTACTGATGTCGACATTGTTCCTATTGTATTTAATTCCGATGCAATTTTTGTGTTTCATCGTCAATAAGTAGGTCTAAGGGACACAGTAAACCTGGAGTGAAGCATCGGAATCTATAACTAGTGTCACAGGAAAGGTTCAAAACATAAACAGTAAGAAAAGTCAGTCGTCTTGTACTTAAGTCGGCATTGTGCCTTTTCTATTTATTTCCGATGCAATTACTGTGTTTCATCGTCAATAAGAAGGTCCAAGGGATACAGTAAACCTGAAGTGAAGCATCGGAATCTATAACTAGTGTCACAGGAATGGTTCAAAACATAGACAGTAAGAAGAGTCAGTCTACTTGTACTTAAGTCGGCATTGTGACATTTCTATTAAATTCCGATGCAATTTCTGCGTTTCATCGTCAATAAGAAGGTCAGAGGGATACAGTAAACATGAAGTGAAGCGTTGCAATCTATAAGTAGTGTCACAGGAATGGTTCAAAACATAGTCAGTAAAAAGAGTCAGTCTTCTTGTACTTAAGTGGGCATTGTGCCTTTTGTATTTAATTCCGATGCAAGTTCTGTGTTTCATCGTCGATAAGAAGGTCAGAAGGATACAGTAAACATAAAGTGAAGCATCGGAATCAGTAACTAGTGTCACAGGAATGGTTCAAAGCATAGACATTAAGAAGGGTCAGCCTTCTTGTACTTAAGTCGGCATTGTGCCTTTTGCATTTAATTCCGATGCAATTTCTGTGTTTCATCGTCAGTAAGAAGGTCCAAGGGATACAGTAAAACGGAAGTCAAGGATCAGAATCTATAACTAGTGTCACTGGAATGGTTCAAAACATAGCCAGTAAGAAGAGTCAGTCTTCTTGTACCTTAGTAGGCATTGTGGCGTTTCTATTTAATTCCGATACAATTTCTGTGTTTCCTCGTCAATAAGAAGGTCGGAGGGATACAATAAACCGGAAGTGAAGCATCAGGATCTATAACTAGTGTCACAAGAATGGTTCAAAACATAGTCAGTAAGATGAGTCAGTCTTCATGTACTTATGTCGGTATTGTGCCTTTTGTATTTAAATCCGATGCAATTTCTGTGTCTCATCGTCAATGAGAAGGTCCAAGGGATACAGTAAACCGGAAGTGAAGCATCGGAATCTATAACTAGTGTCACAGGAATGGTTCAAAACATAGACAGTAAGAAAAGTCAGTCGTCTTGTACTTAAGTCTTCATTGTGCCTCTTCTATTTAATTCCGATGCAATTTCTGTGTTTCATCGTCAATAAGAAGGTCCAAGGGATACAGTAAACCTGAAGTGAAGCATCGGAATCTATAACTAGTGTCACAGGAATGGTTCAAAACATAGACAGTAAGAAGAGTCAGTCTTCTTGTACTTAAGACGGCATTGTGCCTTTTGTATTTATTTTCGATGCAATTTCTGTGTTTCATTGTCAATAAGAAGATCAGAGGGATACAGTAAACCTGAAGTGAAGCATCGGAGTCTATAACAAGTGTCAAAGGAATGGTTCAAAACATTGACAGTAGGAAGGGTCAGTATTCTTGTACTTAAGTCGGCATTGTCCTTTTTTTTATTATTCCGATGCAATTTCTGTGTTTCATCGTCAATAAGAAGGTCCAACGGATACAGTAAACCTGAAGTGAAGCATCGAACTCTATAACTAGTGTCACAGGAATGGTTCAAAATATATACAGTAAGAAGAATCAGTCTTCATGTACTTAAGTCGGCATTGTGCTTTTTCTATTTAATTACGATGCAATTTCTGTGTTTCATCGTCAATAAGAAGGTCCAAGGGATACAGTAAACCAGAAGTTAACCATCGGAATCTATAACTAGTGTCACAGGAATGGTTCAAAACATAGACTGTAAGAAGGGTCAGTCTTCTTGTACTTAAGTCGGCATTGTGCCTTTTGTATTTAATTCCGATGCAATTTCTGTGTTTCATCGTCAATAAGAAGGCCCAAGGGATACAGTAAAACCGAAGTCAAGCATCGGAATCTATAACTAGTGTCACAGGAATGTTTCAAAACATAGCCAGTAAGTAGAGTCAGTCTTCTCGTACTTAAGTGGGCACTGTGGCGTATCTGTTTAATTCCGATGCACTTTTTTGTGTTTCCTCGTCACTAAGAAGGTCAGAGGGATACAGTAAACCTGAAGTGAAGCATCGGGATCTATAACTAGTGTCACAGGAATGGTTCAAAACATAGTCAGTAAGAAGAGTCAGTCTTCTTGTACTTAAGTCGGCATTGTGCCTTTCGTATTTAACTCCGATGCAATTTCTGTGTTTCATCGTCAATAAGAAGGTCCAAATGATACAGTAAACCTGAAGTGAAGCATCGGAATCTACAACTAGTGTCACAGGAATGGTTCATAACTTAGACAGTAAGAAAAGTCAGTCGTCTTGTACTTAAGTCGGCATTGTGCCTTTTCTATTTTATTCCGATGCAATATCTGTGTTTATCGTTAATAAGAAGATCAGAGGGATACAGTAAACCTGAAGTGAAGCATCGGAATGTATTACTAGTGTCACAGGAACGGTTCAAGTCATAGTCAGTAAGAAGAGTCAGACTTCTTGTACTTATGTCGGCATTGTGCCTTTTGTATTTAAATCCGATGCAATTTCTGTGTTACATCGTCAATAAGAAGGACCAAGGGATACAGTTAACCTGGAGTGAAGCATCGGAATCTATAACTAGTGTCACAGGTATGGTTCAAAACATAGACAGTAAGAAGAGTCAGTCTTCTTATACTTAAGTCGGCATTGTGCCTTTTGTATTGATTTCCGATGCAATTTCTGTGTTTCATCGTCAATAAGAAGGTCCAAGGGATACAGTAATCCTGAAGTTAAGCATCGGAATTAAAACTTGTGTCACAGGAATGGTTCAAAACATAGACAGTAGGAAGAGTCAGTCTACTTGTACTTAAGTCGACATTGTTCCTATTGTATTTAATTCCGATGCAATTTCTGTGTTTCATCGTCAATAAGTAGGTCCAAGGGACACAGTAAACCTGGAGTGAAGTATCGGATTCTATAACTAGTGTCACAGGAATGGTTCAAAACGTAGACAAGAAGAAGAGTCAGTCTTCTTGTATTTTATTCGGCATTGCGCTTTTTGTATTTAATTCCGATGCAATTTCTGTGTTTCATCGTCACTTAGAAGGTCAGAGGGATACAGTAAGCCTGAAATGAAACATCGGATTCTATGACTAGTGTCACAGGAATGGTTCAAATCATAGACAGTAGGAAAAGTCAATCTACATGTTCATAAGTCGGCATTGTGCCTTTTGTATTTAATTCCGATGCAATTTCTGTGTTTCACCGTACATAAGATGGTCAGAGGGATACAGTAAACCTGATGTGAAGCATCGGAATCTATAACTAGTGTCACAGGAATGCTTTAAAACAAAGTCAGTAAGAAGAGTCAGTCTTCTTGTACTTAAGTCGACATTGTGCCTTTTGTATTTAATTCCGATGCAATTTCTGTGCTTCATCGTCCATAAGAAGGTCCAAGGGATACAGTAGACCTGAATTGAAGCATCGGAATCTATAACTAGTGTCACAGGATTGGTTCAAAACATAGACAGTAAGAAGAGTCAGTCTTCTTGTACTTAAGTCGGCATTGTGCCTTTTGTATTTAATTCCGATGCAATTTCTGTGTTTCATCTTCAATAAGAAGGTCAGAGGGCTACAGTAAACCTGAAGTGCTGCATCGGAATCTATAGCTAGTGTCACAAGAATGGTTCAAAACATAGTCAGTAAGAAGAGTCAGTCTTCTTGTACTTAAGTCGGCATTGTGTCTTTTGTATTTAATTCCGATGCAATTTCTGTGTTTCATCGTCCATAAGAAGGTCAGAGGGATACAGTAATCCTGAAGTTAAGCATCGGATTCTATGACTAGTGTCACAGGAATGGTCCGAAACATAGTCAGTAAGAAGAGTCAGTTTTCTTGTACTTAAGTCGGTAATGTGCCTTTTGTATTTAATTCCGATGCAACTTCTGTGTTTCATCGTCAATAAGAAGGTCAGAGGGATACAGTAAACATGAAGTGAAGCGTTGCAATCTATAACTAGTGTCACAGGAATGGTTCAAAACATAGTCAGTAAAAAGAGTCAGTCTTCTTGGACTTAAGTCGGCATTGTGCCTTTTGTATTTAATTCCGATGCAATTTCTGTGTTTCATCGTCAATAAGAAGGTCAGAGGGATACAGTAAACCTGAAGTGAAGCATCGGAATCTGTAACTAGTGTCACAGGAATGGTTCAAAACATAGACATTAAGAAGGGTCAGTCTTCTTGTACTTAAGTCGGCATTGTGCCTTTTGCATTTAATTCCGATGCAATTTCTGTGTTTCATCGTCAGTAAGAAGGTCCAAGGGATACAGTAAAACGAAAGTCAAGCATAAGAATCTATACCTAGTGTCACAGGAATGGTTCAAAACATAGCCAGTAAGAAGAGTCAGTCTTCTTGTCCCTTTTAGGCATTGTGGCGTTTCTATTTAATTCCGAAAAAATTTCTGTGTTTCCTCGTCAATAAGAAGGTCGGATGGATACAATAAACCGGAAGTGAAGCATCGGGATCTATAACTAGTGTCACAGGAATGGTTCAAAACATAGTCAGTAAGAAGAGCCAGTCTTCTTGTACTTAAGTCGGTATTGTGCCTTTTGTATTTAAATCCGATGCAATTTCTGTGTTTCATCGTCAATGAGAAGGTCCAAGGGAAACAGTAAACCGGAAGTGAAGTATCGGAATCTATAACTAGTGTCACAGGAATGGTTCAAAACATAGACAGTAAGAAAAGTCAGTCGTCTTGTACTTAAGTCGGCATTGTGCCTTTTCTATTTAATTCCTATGCAATTTCTGTGTTTCATCGTCAATAAGAAGGTCCAAGGGATACAGTAAACCTGAAGTGAAGCATTGGAATCTATAACTAGTGTCACAGGAATGGTTCAAAACATAGACAGTAAGAAGAGTCAGTCTTCTTGTACTTAAGTCGCCATTGTGAAATTTCTATTTAATTCCGATACAATTTCTGTGTTTCATCGCCAATAAGAGGGTCACAGGGATACAGTAAACCTGAAGTGAAGCATCGGAATCTATAACTAGTCTCACTGGAATAGTTCAAAACATAGTCAGTATGAAGAGTCTGTCATTTTGTACTTAAGTCGGCATTGTGCGTTTTGTGTTTAATTGTGATGCAATTTCTGTGTTTCATCGTCAATAAGTAGGTCCAAGGGATACAGTAAACCTGAAGGGAAGCATCGGAATCTATAACTAGAGTCACAGGAATGGTTCAAACATAGGCATTAAGAAGAGTCTTTTTTTTTGTACTTAAGTCTTCATTCTGCCTTTTGTGTTTAATTCCGATGCAATTTCTGTGTTTCATCGTCAATAAGTAGGTCCAAGGCATACAGTAAACCTGAAGTGAAGCATCGGAATCTATAACTAGTGTCACAGGAATGGTTCAAAACATAGACAGTAAGAAGAGTCAGTCTTCTTGTTCTTAAGTCGGCATTGTGCCTTTTGTATTTATTTTCGATGCAATTTCTGTGTTTCATCGTCAATAAGAATATCAGAGGGATACAGTAAACCTGAAGTGAAGCATCGGAATCTATAACAAGTGTCACAGGAATGGTTCAAAGCATTGACAGTAGGGAGGGTCAGTCTTCTTGTATTTAGGTCGGCATTGTGCCTTTTGTATTTAACTCCGATGCAGTTTCTGTGTTTCATCGTCAATAAGAAGGTCCAAATGATACAGTAAACCTGAAGTGAAGCATCGAAATCTACAACTAGTGTCAATGGAACGGTTCAAATCATAGACAGTAAGAAAAGTCAGTCGTCTTGTACTTAAGTCGGCATTGTGCCTTTTGTGTTTAATTCAGATGCAATTTCTGTGTTACATCGTCAATAAGAAAGTCCAAGGGATACAGTAAACCTGGAGTGAAGCATCGGAATCTATAACTTGTGTCACAGGAATGGTTTTAAACATAGACAGTAGGAAGAGTCAGTCTTCTTGTACTTAAGTCGGCATTGTGCATTTTGTATTTAATTCCGATGTAATTTCTGTGTTTCATGGTCAATAAGAAGGTCCAAGGGATACAGTAGACCTGAATTGAAGCATCGGAATCTATAACTAGTGTCATAGGATTGGTTCAAAACATAGAACGTAAGAAGAGTCAGTCTTCTTGTACTTAAGTCGGCATTGTGCCTTTTGTGTTTAATTCCGATGCAATTTCTGTGTTTCATCGTCAATAAGAAGGTCAGAGGGATACAGTAAACCTGAAGTGAAGCATCGGAATATATAACTAGAGTCACAGGAATGGTTCAAAACATAGACAGTAAGAAGAGTCAGCTTTCTTGTACTTAAGTCGAGCAGATGCGCAAAACTATAGACCTATATCTCTTACGTCGATCTCTTGTAGAATTTTAGAACATGTTTTTTGCTCGCGTATCATGTCATTTCTGGAAACCCAGAATCTACTATGTAGGAATCAACATGGATTCCGGAAACAGCGATCGTGTGAGACCCAACTCGCCTTATTTGTTCATGAGACCCAGAAAATATTAGATACAGGCTCCCAGGTAGATGCTATTTTTCTTGACTTCCGGAAGGCGTTCGATACAGTTCCGCACTGTCGCCTGATAAACAAAGTAAGAGCCTACGGAATATCAGACCAGCTGTGTGGCTGGATTGAAGTGTTTTTAGCAAACAGAACACAGCATGTTGTTATCAATGGAGAGACGTCTACAGACGTTAAAGTAACCTCTGGCGTGCCACAGGGGAGTGTTATGGGACCATTGCTTTTCACAATATATATAAATGACCTAGTAGATAGTGTCGGAAGTTCCATGCGGCTTTTCGCGGATGATGCTGTAGTATACAGAGAAGTTGCTGCATTAGAAAATTGTAGCGAAATACAGGAAGATCTGCAGCGGATAGGCACTTGGTGCAGGGAGTGGCAGCTGACCCTTAACATAGACAAATGTAATGTATTGCGAATACATAGAAAGAAGGATCCTTTATTGTATGATTATATGATAGCGGGACAAACATTGGTAGCAGTTACTTCTGTAAAATATCTGGGAGTGTGCGTACGGAACGATTTGAAGTGGAATGATCATATAAAATTAATTGTTGGTAAGGCGGGTACCAGGTTGAGATTCATTGGGAGAGTGCTTAGAAAATGTAGTCCATCAACAACGGAGGTGGCTTACAAAACACTCGTTCGACCTATACTTGAGTATTGCTCATCAGTGTGGGATCCGTACCAGGTCGGGTTGACGGAGGAGATAGAGAAGATCCAAAGAAGAGCAGCGCGTTTTGTCACCGGGTTATTTGGTAACCGTGATAGCGTTATGGAGATGTTTAATAAACTCAAGTGGCAGACTCTGCAAGAGAGGCGCTCTGCATCGCGGTGTAGCTTGCTCGCCAGGTTTCGAGAGGGTGCGTTTCTGGATGAGGTATCGAATATATTGCTTCCCCCTACTTATACCTCCCGAGGAGATCACGAGTGTAAAATTAGAGAGATTAGAGCGCGCACGGAGGCTTTCAGACAGTCGTTCTTCCCGCGAACCATACGCGACTGGAACAGGAAAGGGAGGTAATGACAGTGGCACGTAAAGTGCCCTCCGCCACACACCGTTGGGTGGCTTGCGGAGTATCAATGTAGATGTAGATGTAGAAGTCGGCATTGTGCCTTTTCTATTTAATTCCGATGCAATTTCTGTGTTTCATCGTCAATAAGAAGGTTTAAGGGATATAGTACACCTGAAGTGAAGCATCGGAATCTATAACTAGTGTCACAGGAATGGTTCAAAACATAGTCAGCAAGGAGCGTCAGTCTTCTTGTACTTAAGTCGGCATTGTGCCTTTTCTATTTAATTCTGATGCAATTTCTGTGTTTCATCGTCAATAAGAAGGTCCAAGGGATACAGTAAACCTGGAGTGAAGCATCGGAATCTATAACTTGTGTCACCGGAATGGTTCAAATCATAGACTGAAAGAAGAGTCAGTCTTCTTGTACTTTAGTTGGCATTGTGCCTTTTCTATTTAATTCCGATGCAATTTCTGTGTTTCATCGTCAATAAGAAGGTCCAAGGGAAACAGTAAACCTGAAGTGATGCATCGGAATCCAAAACTAGTGTCACAGGAATGGTTCAAGACATAAACAGTAAGAAGAGTCAGTCTTCTTGTACTTAAGTCGGCATTGTTCCTATTCTATTTAATTCCGATGCAATATCTGTGTTTCATCGTCAATAAGAAGGTCCAAGGGATATAGTAAATCTGGAGTGAAGCATCGGAGTCTATAACTAGTGTCACAGCAATGGTTCAAAACATAGTCAGTAAGAAGCGTCAGTCTTCTTGTACTTTAGTCGGCATTGTGCCCTTTCTATTTAATTCTGATGCAATTTATGTGTTTCATCGTCAATAAGAAGGTCCAAGGGATACAGTAAACCTGGAGTGAAGCACCGGAATCTATAACTAGTGTCACAGGAATGGTTCAAAACATACACTGTAAGAAGAGTCAGTCTTCATGTACTTTAGTCGGCATTGTGCCTTTTGTATTTAATTCCGATGAAATTTCTGAGTTTCATCGTCAATAAGAAGGTCCAAGGGATACAGTAAACCTGGAGTGTAGCATCGGAATTTATAACTAGTGTCACAGGAATGGTTCAAAACATAGACAGTAAGAAGATTCAGTCTTCTTGTACTTAATTCTGCATTGTGCCTTTTGTATTTAATTCCGATGCAATTTTTGTGTTTCATCGTCAATAAGAAGGTCCAAGGGATACAGTAAACCTGAAATGAATCCTCGGAATTTAAGTGTCACAGGAATGGCTCAAATCATAATCAGTAAGAAGAGTCAGTCTTCTTGTACTTAAGTCGGCATTGTGCCTTTTGTATTTAATTCCGATACAATTTCTGTGTTTCATCGTAACTAAGAAGGTCAGAGGGATACAGTAAACCTGAAATGAACCATCGGATTCTATAACTAGTGTCACAGGAATGGTTCAAATCATAGACAGTAGGAAAAGTCAATCTACATGTACATAAGTCGGCATTGAGCCTTTTGTATTTAATTCCGATGCAATTTCTGTGTTTCATCGTATCTAATATGGTCAGAGGGATACAGTAAACCTGATGTGAAGCATCGGAATCTATATCTAGTGTCACAGGAATGGTTCAAAACAAAGTCAGTAAGAAGAGTCTGTCTTCTTGTACTTAAGTCTGCATTGTGCCTTTTGTATTTAATTCCGATGAAATATCTGTGTTTCATCGTCAATAAGAAGCTCCAAGGGATACAGTAGACCTGAATTGAAGCATCGGAATCTATAACTAGTGTCACAGGAATGGTTCAAAACATAGACAGTAAGAAGAGTCAGTCTTCTTGTACTTAAGTCGGCATTGTGCCTTTTGTATTTAATTCCGATGCAATTTCTGTGTTTCATCGTCAATAAGAAGGTCAGAGGGATACAGTAAACCTGATCTGAAGCATCGGAGTCTATAACTAGTGTCACAGGAATGGTTCAAAACATAGTCAGTAAGAAGAGTAAGACTTCTGGTACTTAAGTCGGCATTGTGAGTTTTGTATTTAATTCCGATACAATTTCTGTGTTTCATCGTCAATAAGGAGGTCCAAGGGATACACTAAACCTGGCGTGAAGCATCGCAATCAATAACTAGTGTCACAGGGATGGTTCAAAACATAGACAGTAAGAAGAGTCAGTCTTCTTGTACTTAAGTCGGCATTGTCCCTTTTGTATTTATTTCCGATGCAATTTCTGTGTTTCATCGTCAATAAGAAGGTCTGACGGATACAGTAATCCTGAAGTTAAGCATCGGATTCTATGACCAGTGTCACAGGAATGGTTCAAAACATAGTCAGTAAGAAGAGTCAGTCTTCTTGTACTTAAGTCGGTATTGTGCCTTTTGTATTTAATTCCGATGCAATTTCTGTGTTTCATCGTTAATAAGAAGGTCCAAGGGATACAGTAAACCTGAAGTGAATCATCGAAATTTATGTGTCACAGGAATGGCTCAAATCATAGTCAGTAAGAAGAGTCAGTCTTCTTGTACTTAAGTCGGCATTGTGCCTTTTGTATTTAAATCCGATGCAATTTCTGTGTTTCATCGTCAATAAGAAGGACAAAGGGATACAGTTAACCTGGAGTGAAGCATCGGAATCCATAACTAGTGTCACAGGGATGGTTCAAAACATAGACAGTAAGAAGAGTAAGTCTTCTTGTACTTAAGTCGGCATTGTGCCTTTTGTATTTAATTCCGATGCAATTTCTGTGTTTCTTCGTCAATAAGAAGGACCAAGGGTTAAAGTAATCCTGAAGTTAAGCATCGGATCCAAAACTAGTGTCACAGGGACGGTTCAAATCATAGTCAGGAAGAAGAGTCAGGCTTCTTCTACTTAAGTCATCATTGTGCATTTTCTATTTCATTCTGATGCAATTTCTGTGTTTCATTGTCAATAAGAAGGTCCAAGGGATACAGTGAACCTGGAGTGAAGCATCGGAATCTATAACTAGTGTCACAGGGACGGTTCAAATCATAGACAGTAAAATGAGTCAGTATTCTTGTACTTAAGTCGGCATTGTGCTTTTTGTATTTAATTCCGATGCAATTTCTGTGTTTCATCGTCACTAAGAAGGTCAGAAGGATACAGTAAACCTGAAATGAACCATCGGATTCTATAACTAGTGTCACAGGAATGGTTCAAAATATAGACAGTAGGAAACGTCAATCTACATGTACTTTAGTCGGCATTGGGCCTTTTGTATTTAATTCCGGTGCAATTTCTGTGTTTCATCGTCAATAAGAAGGTCCAAGGGATACAGTAGACCTGAATTGAAGCATCGGAATCTATAACTAGTGTCACAGGAATGGTTCAAAACATAGACAGTCAGTAGTGTCAGTCTTCTTGTACTTAAGTCGGCATTGTGCCTTTGTATTTAATTCCGATGCAATTTCTGTGTTTCATCGTCAGTAAGAAGGTTTAAGGGATACAGTAAACCTGAAGTGAAGCATCGGATTCTATAGCTAGTGTCACAAGAATGGTTCAAGACATAGTCAGTAAGGAGAGTCAGTCTTCTTGTACCTAAGTTGGCATTGTGCGTTTCGTATTTAATTCCGATGCAATTTCTGTGTTTCATCGTCAATAAGAAGGTCCAAGGGATACAGTAATCCAGAAGTTAAGCATCGGAATCTATGACTAGTGTCACAGGAATGATTCAAACCATAGTCAGTAAGAAGAGTCAGTCTTCTTGTACTTAGGTCGGCATTGTGCCTTTTGAATTAAATACCGATGCAATTTCTGTGTTTCATTGTCAATACGAAGGTCAGAGGGATACAGTAAACATGATGTGGAGCATCGCAATCTATAACTAGTGTCACAGGAATGGTTCAAAACATAGACAGTAAGAAGAGTCAGTCTTCTTGTACTTAAGTCGGCATTGTGCCTTTTGTATTTAATTCCGATACAATTTCTGTGTTTCATCGTCAATAAGAGAGTCAGAGGGATACAGAAATCCTGAAGTTAAAAATCGGAATCTATGACTATTGTCACAGGAATGGTTCAAATCATAGTCAGTAAGAAGAGTCAGTCTTCTTGTACTTAAGTCGGCATTGTGCCTTTTGTATTTAATTCCGATGCAATTTCTGTGTTTCATCGTCAATAAGAAGGTCCAAGGGATACAGTAAACCAGAAATGAACCATCGGAATCTATAACAAGTGTCACAGGAATGGTTCAAAACATAGACAGTAGGAATAGTCAGTCACATGTACTGAAGTCGGCATTGTGCCTTTTGCATTTAATTCCGATGCAATTTCTGTGTTTCATCGTCAATAAGAAGGTCAGAGGGATACAGTAACCCTGAAGTGAAGCATCGGAATCTATGACTAGTGTCACAGGAAAGGTTCAAAACATAGACAGTAAGATGAGTCAGTATTCTTGTACTTAAGTCGGCATTGTGCCTTTTCTATTTAATTCCGACGCAATTTCTGTGTTTCAACGTCAATAAGAAGGTCCAAGGTATTCAGTAAACCTGAAGTGAAGCATCGGAAACTATAACTAGCGTCACAGGAATGGTTCAAAAAATAATCAGTAAGACGAGTCAGTCTTCTTGTACTTAAGTCATCATTATGCAATTTCTATTTAATTCTGATGCAATTTCTGTGTTTCATCGTCAATAAGATGGTCCAAGGCATACAGTAAACCTGGAGTGAAGCATCGGAATCTATAACTAGTGTCACAGGAATTGTTCAAACATAGTCAGTAAGAAGAGTAAGTCTTCTTGTACTTAAGTCGGCATTGTGCCTTTTGTATTTAAGCCCGATGCAATTTCTGTGTTTCATCGTCAATAAGAAGGTCAGAGGGATACAGTAATCCTGAAGTTAAGCATCGGAATCTATGACTAGTGTCACAG
This sequence comes from Schistocerca serialis cubense, assembly GCF_023864345.2. NCBI lineage: Eukaryota > Metazoa > Arthropoda > Insecta > Orthoptera > Acrididae > Schistocerca > Schistocerca serialis. The sequence goes on along the minus strand of NW_026047584.1, from coordinate 8,397,410 downwards.
GAATGGTTAAAAACATAGTCAGTAAGAAGAGTCAATCTTCTTGTTCTTAAGTCGGTATTTTGCCTTTTGTATTTAATTCCGATGCAATTTCTGTGTTTCATAGTCAATACGAAGGTAAGAGGAATACAGTAAACCTGAAGTGAAGCATCGGAATCTATGACTAGTGTCACAGGAATGGTTCAAAACATAGACAGTAGGAAGAGTCAGTCTTCTTGCACTTTAGTCGGCATTGAGCCTGTTGTATTTAATTCCGATGCAATTTCTGTGTTTCATCGTCAATATGAAGGTACAAGGGATACAGTAAACCTGAAGTGAAGCAACGGAATTTATAACTAGTGTCACAGGAATGGTTAAAAACATAGTCAGTAAGAAGAGTCAGACTTCTGGTACTTAAGTCGGCATTGTGAGTTTTGTAATTAATTCCGATACAATTTCTGTGTTTCATCGTCAGTAAGAAGGTCCAAGGGATACAGTAAACCTGAAGTGAAGGAACGGAATTTATAAATAGTGTCACAGTAATGGTTCAAAACATAGACAGTAGGAAGAGTCAGTCTTCTTGTACTTAAGTCGGCATTGTGCCTTTTGTATTTAATTCCGATACAATTTCTGTGTTTCATCGTCAATAAGAAGGTCAGAGGGATACAGAAATCCTGAAGTTAAGCATCGGAATCTATGACTAGTGTCACACGAATGGTTCAAATCACAGTCAGTAAGAAGAGTCAGTCTTCTTGTACTTAAGTCGGTATTGTCCCTTTTGTATTTAATTCCGATGCAATTTCTGTGTTTCTTCGTCAATACGACGGTCAGAGGGATAAAGTAAACCTGAAGTGAAGCATCGGTATCTATAACTAGTGTCACAGGAATTGTTCAATACATTGACAGTTGGAAGAGTCAGTCTTCTTGTACTTAAGTCGGCATTGTGCCTTTTGTATTTAATTCCGATGCAATTACTGTGTTTCATCGTCAATAAGAAGGTCCAAGGGATACAGTAAACCAGAAATGAACCATCGGAATCTGTAACAAGTGTCACAGGAATGGTTCAAAACATAGACAGTAGGAAAAGTCAGTCTACATGTACTTAAGTTGGCATTGTGACTTTTGTATTTAATTCCGAAGCAATTTCTGTGTTTCATCGTCAATAAGAAGGTTCAAGGGATACAGTAAACCTGGAGTGAAGCATCGGAGTCCATAACTAGTGTCACAGGAATGGTTCAAAATATTGACAGTAAGAAGAGTCAATCTTCTTGTACTCAATTCGGCATTGTGCCATTTGTATTTAATTCCGATGCAATTTCTGTGTTTCATCGTCAATAAGAGGGTCAGAGGGATACAGTAAACCTGAAGTGAAGCATCGGAATCTATAACTAGTGTCACAGGGATGGTTCAAAACATAGACAGTAAGATGAGTCAGTATTCTTGTACTTAAGTCGGCATTGTGCCTTTTCTATTTAATTCCGACGCAATTTCTGTGTTTCAACGTCAATAAGAAAGTCCAAGGTATACAGTAAACCTGAACTGAAGCATCGGAAACTATAACTAGCGCCACAGGAATGGTTCAAAAAATAATCAGTAAGAAGAGTCAGTCTTCTTGTACTTAAGTCATCATTGTGCATTTTCTATTTAATTCTGATACAATTTCTGTGTTTCATCGTCAATAAGATGGTCCAAGGCATACTGTACACCTGGAGTGAAGCATCGGAATCTATGACTAGATTCACAGGGATGGTTCAAAACATAGACAGTAAGAAGAGTAAGTCTTCTTGTACTTAAATCGGCATTGTGCCTTTTGTATTTAAGGCCGATGCAATTTCTGTGTTTCATCGTCAATAAAAAGGTCAGAGGGATACAGTAATCCTGAAGTTAAGCATCGGAATCTATGACTAGTATCACAGGAATGGTTAAAAACATAGTCAGTAAGAAGAGTCAGTCTTCTTGTACTTAAGTCGGTATTGTGCCTTTTGTATTTAATTCCGATGCAATTTCTGTGTTTCATAGTCAATACGAAGGTAAGAGGGATACAGTAAACCTGAAGTGAAGCATCGGAATCTATGACTAGTGTCACAGGAATGGTTCAAAACATAGACAGTAGGAAGAGTCAGTCTTCTTGTACTATAGTCGGCATTGAGCCTATTGTATTTAATTCCGATGCAATTTCTGTGTTTCTTCGTCAATAAGAAGGTCCAAGGGAGACAGTAAACCTGGAGTGAAGCATCGGCATCTGTAACTAGTGTCACAGGAATGGTTCAAATCATAGACAGTAAGAAGATTCAGTCTTCTTGTACTTAAGTCGGCATTGCGCCTTATGTATTTAATTCCGATGTAATTTCTGTGTTTTATCGTCAATTAGAAGGTCAGAGGCATACAGTAAATCTGAAGTGAAGCATCGGAATCTATAACTAGTGTCACAGGAATGGTTGAAAACATAGTCAGTAAGTAGAGTCAGTCTTCTTGTACTTAAGTTAGCATTGTGCTTTTTTGTACTTAATTCCGATGCAATTTCAGGGTTTCATCGTAAATATGAAGGTCCAAGAGATACAGTAACCCTGGAGTGAAGCATCGGAATCTATAACTAGTGTCACAGGAATGGTTCAAAACATAGACAGTAAGATGAGTCAGTCTTCTTATACCTAATTCGGCATTGTGCTTTTTGCATTTAATTCCGATGCAATTTTTGTGTTTCATCGCCAATAAGAAGGTCCAAGGGATACAGTAAACCTGAAGTGAAGCATCTGAATCTATAACTAGTGTCACAGGAATGGTTCAAAACATAGTCAGTAAGAAGAGTCAGTCTTCTTGTACTTAAGTCGGCAATGTGCCTTTTGTACTTAATTCCGATGCAATTTCTGTGTTTCATCGTCACTAAGAAGGTCAGTGGGATACAGTTATCCTGAAGTTAAGCATCGGAAGCTATAACTAGTGTCACAGGAATGGTTCAAAACATAGTCAGTAAGAAGAGTCAGTCTTGTTGTAGTTAAGTCGGCATTGTGCCTTCTCTATTTAATTCCGATGCAATTTCTGTGTTTCATCGTCAATACGAAGGTCACAGGGATACAGTAAATCTGAAGTGAAGCATCGGAATCTATAACTAGTGTCACAGGAATGGTTCATAACGTAGACATTTGGAAGAGTCAGTCTTCTTGTACTAAAGTCGGCATTGTGCATTTGTATTTAATTCCGATGCAAGTTCTGTGTTTCATCGTCAATAAGGAGGTCCAAGGGATACAGTATACCTGAAATGAACCATCGGAATCTATAACTAGTGTCACAGGAATGGTTCAAAACATAGAAATTAGGAAAAGTCAGTCTACATGTACTTAAGTCTGCTTTGTGCCTTTTGTATTTAATTCCGATGCAATTTCTGTGATTCATCGTCAATAAGAAGGTCAGAGGGATACAGTAAACCTGAAGTGAAGCATCGGAATCTATAACTAGTGTCACAGGATAGGTTCAAAACATAGTCAGTAAGAAGAGTCAGTCTTCTTGTACTTAAGTCGGCATTGTGACTTTTGTATTAAATTCCGATGAAATTAGTGTGTTTCATCGTTAATAAGAAGGTCCAAGGGATACAGTAAACCTGAAGTGAAGCATCGGAATCTATAACTAGTGTCACAGGAATGGTTCAAAACATAGACAGTAGGATGAGTCAGTCTTCTTGTACTTAAGTCGGTATTGTACCTTCTCTATTTAATTCCGATGCAATTTCTGTTTTTCATCGTCAATAAGATGGTCAGAGGGATACAGTAAACCTGAAGTGAAGCATCGGAAACTATATCTAGTGTCACAGGATTGGTACAAAACATAGAGAGTTGGGAGATTCAGTCTTCTTGTACTTAAGTCGGGATTGTGCCTTTTGTATTTTATTCCGATGCAATTTCTGTGTTTCACCGTCCATAAGAAGGACAGAGGGATACAGTAAACGTCAAGTGAAGCATCGGAATAACAAACTAGTGTCACAGGAATGGTTCAAAATATAGAGAGTAGGAAGAGTCAGTCTTTTTGTACTTAAGTCGGCATTGTGCTTTTTCTATTTAATTCCGATGCGATATCTGTGTCTCATCGTCAATAGGAATGTCCAAGGAATACAGTAACCCAGAAGTGAAGCATCGGACTCTATAACTAGTGTCACAGGATGATTCAAAACATAGTCAGTAAGAAGAGTCCGTCTTCTTGTACTTAAGTCGGCATTGTGCTTTTGTATTTAATTCCGATGCAATTTCTGTGTTTCTTCGCCAATAAGAAGGTCCGAGGGATACAGTAAACCTGAAGTGAAGCATCAGAATTTGTAACTAGTATCACATTAATGGTTCAAAACATAGTCAGTAAGCAGGGTCAGTCTTCTTGTACTTAAGTCGGCATTGTGCCTTTTACATTTAATTCCGATGCAAATTCTGTGTTTCATCGTCAATAAGAAGGGCAGAAGGATACAGTAAACCTGAAGTGAAGCATCGGAATCTATAACTAGTGTCACAGGATTGGTTCAAATCATAGACAGTAGGAAGAATCAGTCTTCCTGTACTTAAGCCGGCATTGGGCCTTTTCTATTTAATTCCGAAGAAATTTCTGGGTTTCATCGTCAGTAAGAAGGTCCAAGGGATACAGTGAAACTGAAGTGAAGCATCGGAATCTATAACTAGTGTCACAGGAATGGTTCGTAGCATAGTCAGTAAGAAGAGCCAGTCTTCTTGTACTTAAGTCGGCTTTGTGCCTTTTGTATTTAATTCCGATGCAATATCTGTGTTTCATCGTAAATAAGAAGGTCCAAGGAATACAGTAAACCTGGAGTGAAGCACCTGAATCTGTAACTAGTGTCACAGGAATGGTTCAAAGCATAGACAGTAAGAAGAGTCAGTCTTATTGTTCTTAAGGCGGCATTGTGCATTATTTATTTAATTCCGATGCAATTTCTGTGTTTCATCGTCAATAAGAAGGTGAAAGGGATACAGCGAACCAGAAGTGAAGCATCGGAATTTTCAACTAGTGTCACAGGAATGGTTCAAACATGGTCAGTAAGAAGAGCCAGTCTTCTTGTACTTAAGTCGGCATTGTGCCTTTTGTATTAAATTCCGAAGCAATTTCTGTGTTTCTTCGTCAATAAGAAGGTCCAAGGGAGACAGTAAACCTGGAGTGAAGCATCGGAATCTGTAACTAGTGTCACAGGAATGGTTCAAATCATAGACAGTAAGAAGAGTCAGTCTTCTTGTACTTAAGTAGGCATTGTGAATGTTGTATTTAATTCCGATGCTATTTCTGTGTTTCATCGTCAATAGGAAGGTCCAAGGGACACAGTAAACCTGGAGTGAAGCATCGGAATCTGTAACTAGTGTCACAGGAATGGTTCAAAAGATAGACAGTAAGAAGAGTCAGTCTTCTTGTACTTAAGTCGGCATTGTGCATTTTTTATTTAATTCCGATGCAATTTCTGTGTTTTATCGTCAATTAGAAGGTCAGAGGGATACAGTAAATCTGAAGTGAAGCATCGGAATCTATAACTAGTGTCACAGGAATGGTTCATAACGTAGACATTTGGAAGAGTCAGTCTTCTTGTACTAAAGTCGGCATTGTGCATTTGTATTTAATTCCGATGCAATCTCTGTGTTTCATCGTCAATAAGGAGGTCCAAGGGATACAGTATACCTGAAATGAACCATCGGAATCTATAACTAGTGTCACAGGAATGGTTCAAAACATAGACATTAGGAAAAGTCAGTCTACATGTACTTAAGTCGGCATTGGGCCTTTTCTATTTAATTCCGATGAAATTTCTGGGTTTCATCTTCAGTAAGAAGGTCCAAGGGATACAGTGAAACTGAAGTGAAGCATCAGAATCTATAACTAGTGTCACAGGAATGGTTCAAAACATAGTCAGTAAGAAGAGTCAGTCTTCTTGTACCTAAGTCGGCATTGTGCCTTTTGTATTTAATTTCGATGCAATTTCTGTGTTTCATCCTCACTAAGAAGGTGAGTGGGATACAGTTATCCTGAAGTTAAGCATCGGAATCTATAACTAGTGTCGCAGGAATGGTTCAAAACATATTCAGTAAAAAGAGTCAGTCTTCATGTAGTTAAGTCGGCATTGTGCCTTTTGTATTTAATTCCCATGTAATTTCTGTGTTTCATCGTCAATAAGATGGTCAGAGGGATACAGTAAACCTGAAGTGAAGCATCGGAATCTATAACTAGTGTCACAGGAATGGTTCGAAACGTAGACAGTTGGAAGAGTCAGTCTTCTTGTACTTAAGTCGGCATTGTGCCTTTTGTATTTAATTCCAATGCAATTTCTGTGTTTCATCGTCAATAAGAATGTCCAAGGGATACAGTAAACCTGAAATGAACGATCGGAATCTATAACTAGTGTCACAGGAATGGTTCATATCATAGACATTTGGAAAAGTCAGTCTACATGTACTTATGTCTCCTTTGTGCCTTTTGTATTTAATTCCGATAGAATTTCTGTGATTCATCGTCAATAAGATGCTCAGAGGGATACAGTAAACCTGAAGTGAAGCATCGGAATCTATAACTAGTGTCACAGGAATGTTTCAAAACATAGTCAGTAGTAATAGACAGTCTTCTTGTACTTAAGTCTTCATTGTACCTTTTGTATTTAATTCCGATGCAGTTTGTGTGTTTCATCGTTAATAAGAAGGTCCAAGGGATACAGTAAACCTGAAGTGAAGCTTCGGAATCTATAACTAGTGTCACAGGAATGGTACAAATCATAGACAGTAGGAAGAGTCAGTCTTCTTGTACTTAACTCGGCATTGTGCCTTTTGTATTTTATTCCGATGCAATTTCTGTGTTTCATCGTCCATAAGAAGGTCCGAGGGATACAGTAAACCTAAAGAGAAGCATCGGAATAAAAAACTAGTGTCACAGGAATGGTTCAAAACATAGTCAGTAAAAAGAGTCCGTCTTCCTGTACTTAAGTCGGTATTGTTGCCTTTTGTATTTAATTCCGATGCAATTTCTGTGTTTCATCGTTAATAAGAAGGTCCAAGGGATACAGTAAACCTGTAGTGAAGCAGCGGAATCTATAACTAGCGTCACAGGGACGGTTCAAAACATAGACAGTAAGATGAGTCAGTTTTCTTGTACTTAAGTCGGCATTGTGCTTTTTTATTTAATTCCGATGCAATTTCTGTGTTTCATCGTCACTAAGAAGGTCAGAGGGATACAGTAATCATGAAGTTAAGCATCAGAATCTATAACTAGAGTCACAGGAATGGTTCAAAGCATAGTCAGTAAGAAGAGTCAGTCTTCTTGTAGTTCAGTCGGCATTGTGCCTTTTGTATTTAATTCCGACGCAATTTCTGTGTTTCATCGTCAATAAGAAAGTCCAAGGGATACAGTAAACCTGAAGTGAAGCATCGGAATCTATAACTAGTGTCACAGGAATGGTTCAAAGCATAGACAGTCTTCTAGTACTTAAGTCGGCATTGTGCCTTTTCTATATAATTCCGATGCAATTTCTGTGTTTCTTCGTCAATACGACGGTCAGGGGGATAAAGAAAACCTGAAGTGAAGCATCGGAATCTATTACTAGTGTCACAGAAATTGTTCAAAACATAGACAGTTGGAAGAGTAGTCTTCTTGTACTTAAGTCGGCATTGTGCCTTTTGTATTTAATTCCGATGCAATTTCTGTGTTTCATTGTCAATAAGAAGGTCCAAGGGATACAGTAAACCAGAAATGAACCATCGGAATCTATAACAAGTGTCACAGGAATGATTCAAAACATAGACAGTAGGAAAAGTCAGTCTACATGTACTTAAGTCGGCATTGTGCCTTTTGTATTTAATTCCGATGCAATTTCTGTGTTTCATCGTCAATAAAAAGGTCAGAGGGATACAGTAATCCTGAAGTGAAGCATCGGAATCTATGACTAGTGTCACAGGAATGGTTCAAAACATAGTCAGTAAGAAGAGTCAGTCTTCTTGTACTTAAGTTATCATTGTGCCTTTTCTATTTAATTATGATGCAATTTCTCTGTTTCATCGTCAATAAGAAGGTCCAAGGGATACAGTAAACCTGGCGTGAAGCATCGGAGTCCATAACTAGTGTCACAGGAATTGTTCAAACATAGACAGTAAGAAGAGTCAATCTTCTTGTACTCAATTCGGCATTGTGCCATTTGTATTTAATTTCGATGCAATTTCTGTGTTTCATCGTCAATAAGAGGGTCAGAGGGATACAGTAAACCTGAAGTGAAGCATCGGAATCTATAACTAGTGTCACAGGAATGGTTCAAAACATAGTCAGTAAGAAGAGTCAGTCTTCTTGTACTTAAGTCGGCATTGTGCTTTTTGTATTTAATTCCGATGCAATTTCTGTGTTTCATCGTCAATAAGAATGTCCAAGGGATACAGTAAACCTGGAGTGAAGCATTGGAATCAATAACTAACGTCACAGGGACGGTTCAAAACATTGACAGTAAGATGAGTCAGTTTTCTTGTACTTAAGTCGTCATTGTGCATTTTGTATTTAATTCCGATGCAATTTCTGTGTTTCATCGTCACTAAGAAGGTCAGAGGGATACAGTAATCATGAAGTTAAGCATCGGAATCTATAACTAGAGTCACAGGAATGGTTCAAAGTATAGTCAGTAAGAAGAGTCAGTCTTCTTGTAGTTAAGTACTCATTGTGCCTTTTGTATTTTATTCCGATGCAATTTCTGTGTTTCATCGTCAATAAGAAAGTCCAAGGGATACAGTAAACCTGAAGTGAAGCATCGGAATCCATAACTAGTGTCACAGGAATGGTTCAAAACATAGACAGTAAGAAGAGTCAATCTTCTTGTACTCAATTCGGCATTGTGCCATTTGTATTTAATTCCGATGCAATTTCTGTGTTTCATCGTCAATAAGAGGGTCAGAGGGATACAGTAAACCTGAAGTGAAGCATCGGAATCTATAACTAGTGTCACAGGATTGGTTCAAAACATTGACAGTAAGAAGAGTCAGTCTTCTTGTACTTAAGTCGGCATTGTGCATTTTGTATTTAAATCCGATGCAATTTCCGTGTTTCATCGCCAATAAGAAGGTCCAAGGGATTCAGTAAACCTGAAGTGAAGCATCGAAATCTATAACTAGTATCACAGGAATGGTTCAAATCATAGACAGTAAGCAGAGTCAGTCTTTTTGTACTTAAGTCGGCATTCTGCCTTTTGTTTTTAATTCCGATGCAATTTCTGTGTTACATCGTCACTAAGAATGTCAGTGGTATACAGTAATCCTGAAATTAAGGATCGGAATCTATAACTAGTGTCACAGGAATGGTTCAAAATATAGTCAGTAAGAAGAGTCAGTCTTCTTGTAGTTAAGTCGGCATTGTGCCGTTTCTATTTAATTCTGATGCAATTTCGGTGTTTCATCGTCAATAAGAAGGTCAGAGGGATACAGTAAACCTCAAGTTAAGCATCGGAATAAAAAACTAGTGTCACAGGAATGGTTCACAACATAGTCAGTAGGAAGAGTCAGTCTTCTTGAACTTAAGTCGGCATTGTGCTTTTTCTATTTAATTCCGATGCGATTTCTGTGTCTCATCGTCGATAGGGTGGTCCAAGGGATACAGTAAACCTGAAGTGAAGCATTGGATTCTATAACTAGTGTCACAGCGATGGTTCCAAACATAGTCATTAAGAAGAGTCAGTCTTCTTGTACTTAAGTCGGCATTGTGCCTTTTCAATTTAATTCTGATGCAATTTCTGTGTTTCATCGTAAATAAGAAGGTCAGAGGGATACAGTAAACCTGAAGTGAAGCATCGGAATCCATAACTAGTGTCACAGGAATGGTTCAATACATAGTCAGTAAGAAGAGTCCGTCTTCTTGTACTTAAGTCGGCATTGTGCATTTTGTATTTAAATCCGATGCAATTTCTGTGTTTCATCGCCAATAAGAAGGTCCAAGGGATTCAGTAAACCTGAAGTGAAGCATCGGAATCTATAACTAGTATCACAGGAATGGTTCAAATCATAGACAGTAAGCAGAGTCAGTCTTTTTGTACTTAAGTCGGCATTCTGCCTTTTGTTTTTAATTCCGACGCAATTTCTGTTTTTCATCGTCAATAAGAAGAGCAGAGGGATACAGTAAACCGGAAGTGAAGCATCGGAATCTATAACTAGTGTCACCGGAATGGTTCAATACATAGACAGTATGAAGAGTCAGTCTTCTTGTACTTAGGTCGGCATTGTGCCTTTTCTATATAATTCCGATGCAATTTCTGTGTTTCATCGTCAATAAGTAGGTCCAAGGGTTACAGTGAACCTGAAGTGAAGCATCGGAATTTTCAACTAGTGTCACAGGAATGGTTCAAAGCATAGTCAGTAAGATGAGACAGTCTTCTTGTACTTAAGTCGGCATTGTGCCTTTTGTATTTAAATCCGATGCAATTTCTGTGTTTCATCGTCAATAAGAAGGTCCAAGGGAGACAGTAAACCTGGAGTGAAGCATCGGAATCTGTAGCTAGTGTCACAGGAATGGTTCAAATCATAGACAGTAAGAAGAGTCAGTCTTCTTGTACTTAAGTCGGCATTGCGCTTTATGTATTTAATTCCGATGTAATTTCTGTGTTTTATCGTCAATTAGAAGGTCAGAGGGATACAGTGAATGTGAAGTGAAGCATCGGAATCTATAACTTGTGTCACAGGAATGGTTCAAAACATAGTCAGTATGTAGAGTCAGTCTTCTTGTACTTAAGTCGGCATTGTGCTTTTTTGTATTTAATTCCGATGCAATTTCTGTGTTTCATCGTCAATATGAAGGTCCAAGAGGTACAGTAACCCTGGAGTGAAGCATCGGAATCTATAACTAGTGTCACAGGAATGGTTCAAAACATAGACAGTAAGATGAGTCAGTCTTCTTGTACTTAATTCGGCATTGTGCTTTTTGTATTTAATTCCGATGCAATTTTTGTGTTTTATCGCCAATAAGAAGGTCCAAGGGATACAGTAAACCTGAAGTGAAGCATCAGAATCTATAACTAGTGTCACAGGAATGGTTCAAAACATAGTCAGTAAGAAGAGTCAGTCTTCTTGTACTTAAGTCGGCAATGTGCCTTTTGTATTGAATTCCGATGCAATTTCTGTGTTTCATCGTCACTAAGAAGGTCAGTGGGTTAAAGATATCCTGAAGTTAAGCATCGGAATCTATAACTAGTGTCACAGGAATGGTTCAAAATGTAGTCAGTAAGAAGAGTCAGTCTTCTTGTAGTTAAGTCGGCATTGTGCCTTTTCTATTTAATTCCGATGCAATTTCTGTGTTTCATCGTCAATACGAAGGTCACAGGGATACAGTAAATCTGAAGTGAAGCATCGGAATCTATAACTAGTGTCACAGGAATGGTTCATACCGTAGACAGTTGGAAGAGTCAGTCTTCTTGTACTAAAGTCGGCATTGTGCATTTGTATATAATTTCGATGCAATTTCTGTGTTTCATCGTCAATAAGGAGGTCTAAGGGATATAGTATACCTGAAATGAACCATCGGAATCTATAACTAGTGTCACAGGAATGGTTCAAAACATAAACATTAGGAAAAGTCAGTCTACATGTACTTAAGTCTGCGTTGTGCCTATTGTATTTAATTCCGATGCTAATCCTGTGATTCATCGTCAATAACAAGGTCAGAGGGATACAGTAAACCTGAAGTGAAGCATCGGAATCCATAACTAGTGTCACAGGATTGGTTCAAAACATAGTCAGTAAGAAGAGTCAGTCTTCTTGTACTTAAGTCGGCATTGTGCCCTTTGTATTTAATTCCGATGCAATTTGTGTGTTTCATCGTTAAAAAGAAGGTCCTAGGGATACAGTAAACCTGAAGTGAAGCATCGGAATCTATAACTAGTGTCACAGGAGTGGTTCAAAACATAGACAGTAGGATGAGTCGGTCTTCTTGTACTTAAGTCGGTATTGTACCATCTCTATTTCATTCCGATGCAATTTCTGTTTTTCATCGTCAACAAGATGGTCAGAGGGAAACAGTAAACCTGAAGTGAAGCATCGGAAACTATATCTAGTGTCACAGGATTGGTACAAAACATAGAGAGTTGGGAGATTCAGTCTTCATGTACTTAAGTCGGGATTGTGCCTTTTGTATTTTATTCCGATGCAATTTCTGTGTTTCACCGTCCATAAGAAGGTCCGAGGGATACAGTAAACGTCAAGTGAAGCATCGGAATAACAAACTAGTGTCACAGGAATGGTTCAAAGTATAGAGAGTAGGAAGAGTCAGTCTTTTTGTACTTAAGTCGGCATTGTGCTTTTTCTATTTAATTCCGATGCGATATCTGTGTCTCATCGTCAATAGGAATGTTCAAGGGATTCAGTAAACCTGAAGTGAAGCATCGGAATCTATAACTAGTGTCACAGGATGGTTCAAAACATAGTCAGCAAGAAGAGTCCGTCTTCTTGTACTTAAGTCGGCATTGTGCTTTTGTAATTAAATCCGATGCAATTTCTGTGTTACATCGCCAATAAGAAGGGCAGAAGGATACAGTAAACCTGAAGTGAAGCATCGGAATCTATAACTATTGTCACAGGAATGGTTCAAATCATAGACAGTGGGAAGAGTCAGTCTTCTTGTACTTAAGCCGGCATTGGGCCTTTTCTATTTAATTCCGATGCAATTTCTGGGTTTCATCGTCAGTTAGAAGGTCCAAGGGATACAGTGAAACTGAAGTGAAGCATCGGAATCTATAACTAGTGTCACAGGAATGGTCCAAAGCATAGTCAGTAAGAAGAGCCAGTCTTCTTGCACTTAAGTCGGCATTGTGCCTTTTCTATTTAATTCCGATGAAATTTCTGTGTTTCATCGTCAATAAGAAGGTCCAAGGGATACAGTGAAACTGAAGTGAAGCATCGGAATCTATAACTAGTGTCACAGGAATGGTTCAAAGCATAGTCAGTATGAAGAGCCAGTCTTCTTGTACATAAGTCGGCATTGTGCCTTTTGTATTTAATTACGATGCAATTTCTGTGTTTCATCGTAAATAAGAAGGTCCAAGGGATACAGTAAACCTGGAGTGAAGGATCTGAATCTGTAACTAGTGTCACAGGAATGGTTCAAAGCATAGACAGTAAGAAGAGTAAGTCTTATTGTTCTTAAGTCGACATTGTGCATTATTTATTTATTTCCGATGCAATTTCTGTGTTTCATCGTCAATAAGAAGGTCAGAGGGATACAGTAAACCTGAAGTGAAGCATCGGAATCTATAACTAGTGTCACAGGAATGGTTGAAAACATAGTCAGTTAGAAGAGTCAGTCTTTTGTACTTATGTCGGCATTGTGCCTTTTGTATTTAATTCCGATGCAATTTCTGTGTTTCATCGTCAATAAGAAGGTCCAAGGGATACCGTAAACGTGAAGTGAAGCATCGAAATCTATAACCAGGGACACAGGAATGGTTCAAAGCATAGACAGAAGAAGAGTCAGTCTTATTGTAGTTAAGTCGGATTTGTGCCTTTTGTATTTAATTCCGATGCAATTTCTGTGTTTACATCGTCAATATGAAGGTCCAAGGGATACAGTAAGCCTGGAGTGAAGCATCGGAATCTATAACTAGTGTCACAGGAATGGTTCAAAACATAGACAGTAAGATGAGTAAGTCTTCTTGTTCTCGAGTCGGCATTGTGCCTTTTGTATTTCATTTCGATGCAATTTCTGTGTTTCATCGTCACTAAGAAGGTCAGTGGGATACAGTTATCCTGAAGTTAAGCATCGGAATCTATAACTAGTGTCGCAGGAATGGTTCAAAACATAGTCAGTAACAAGAGTCAGTCTTCGTGTAGTTAAGTCGGCATTGTGCCTTTTGTATTTAATTCCGATGCAATTTCTGTGTTTCATCGTCAATAAGAAGGTCAGAGGGATACAGTAAACCTGAAGAGAAGCATCGGAATCTATAACAAGTGTCACAGGAATGGTTCGAAACGTAGAAGTTGGAAGAGTCAGTCTTCTTGTACTTAAGACGGCATTGTGGCTTTTGTATTTAATTCCGATGCAATTTCTGTGTTTCATCGTCAATGAGAATGTCCAAGGGATACAGTAAACCTGAAATGAACCATCGGAATCTATAACTAGTGTCACAGGAATGGTTCATATCATAGACAATAGGAAAAGTCAGTCTACATGTACTTATGTCTGCTTTGTGCCTTTTGTATTTAATTCCGATGCAATTTCTGTGTTTCATCGTCAATAAGAAGCTCAGAGGGATACAGTAAACCTGAAGTGAAGCATCGGAATCTATAACTAGTGTCACAGGAATGGTTCAAAACATAGTCAGTAGGAAGAGACAGTCTTCTTGTACTTAAGTCGGCATTGTGCCTTTTGTATTTAATTCCGATGCAATTTCTGTGTTTTATCGTCAATAAGAAGGTCAGAGGGATACAGTAAACCTGAAGTGAAGCATCGGAATCCATAACTAGTGTCACAGGAATGGTTCAAAACATAGACAGTATGAAGAGTCACTCTTCTTGTACTTAGGTCGGCATTGTGCCTTTTCTATTTAAATCCGATGCAATTTCTGTGTATCATCGTCAATAAGAAGGTCCAAGGGAGACAGTAAACCTGGAGTGAAGCATCGGAATCTGTAACTAGTGTCACAGGAATGGTTCAAATCATAGACAGTAAGAAGAGTCAGTCTTCTTGTACTTAAGTCGGCATGGTGAACGTTGTATTTTATTTCGATGCAATTTGTGTGTTTCATCGTCAATTAGAAGGCCCAAGGGATACAGTGAAACTGAAGTGAAGCTTCGGAGTCTATAACTAGCGTCACAGGAATGGTTCAAAGCATAGGCAGTAAGAAGAGCCAGTCTTCTTGTTCTTAAGTCGGCATTGTGCCCTTTGTATTTAATTCCGATGCAATTTCTGTGTTTCATCGTCAATAGGAAAGCCCAAGGGATACAGTAAACCTGGAGTGAAGCATCGGAATCTATAACTAGTGTCGCAGGAATGGTTCAAAACATAGTCAGTAACAAGAGTCAGTCTTCGTGTAGTTAAGTCGGCATTGTGCCTTTTTGTATTTAATTCCGATGCAATTTCTGTGTCTCATCGTCAATAAGAAGGTCAGAGGGATACAGTAAACCTGAAGTGAAGCATCAGAATCTATAACTAGTGTCACAGGAATGGTTCAAAACATAGTCAGTAAGAAGAGTCAGTCTTCTTGTACCTAAGTCGGCATTGTGCCTTTTGTATTTAATTTCGATGCAATTTCTGTGTTTCGTCGTCACTAAGAAGGTCAGTGGGATACAGTTATCCTGAAGTTAAGCATCGGAATCTATAACTAGTGTCGCAGGAATGGTTCAAAACATAGTCAGTAACAAGAGTCAGTCTTCGTGTAGTTAAGTCGGCATTGTGCCTTTTGTATTTAATTCCGATGCAATTTCTGTGTTTCATCGTCAATAAGAAGGTCAGAGGGATACAGTAAACCTGAAGTGAAGCATCGGAATCTATAACTAGTGTCACAGGAATGGTTCGAAACGTAGACAGTTGGAAGAGTCAGTTTTCTTGTACTTAAGTCGGCATTGTGGCTTTTGTATTTAATTCCGATGCAATTTCTGTGTTTCATCGTCAATAAGAATGTCCAAGGGATACAGTAAATCTGAAATGAACCATCGGAATCTATAACTTGTGTCACAGGAATGGTTCATATCATAGACAATAGGAAAAGTCAGTCTACATGTAGTTATGTCTGCTTTGTGCCTTTTGTATTTAATTCCGATGCAATTTCTGTGTTTCATCGTCAATAAGAAGCTCAGCGGGATACAGTAAACCTGAAGTGAAGCATCGGAATCTATAACTAGTGTCACAGGAATGGTTCAAAACATAGTCAGTAGGAAGAGACAGTCTTCTTGTACTTAAGTCGGCATTGTGCCTTTTGTATTTAATTCCGATGCAATTTCTGTGTTTTATCGTCAATAAGAAGGTCAGAGGGATACAGTAAACCTGAAGTGAAGCATCGGAATCCATAACTAGTGTCACAGGAATGGTTCAAAGCATAGACAGTATGAAGAGTCAGTCTTCTTGTACTTAGGTCGGCATTGTGCCTTTTCTATTTAATTCCGATGCAATTTCTGTGTTTGATCGTCAATAAGTAGGTCCAAGGGTTACAGTGAACCTGAAGTGAAGCATCGGAATTTTCAACTAGTGTCACAGGAATGGTTCAAAGCATAGTCAGTAGGATGAGCCAGTCTTCTTGTACTTAAGCCGGCATTGTGCCTTTTCTATTTAAATCCGATGGAATTTCTGTGTTTCATCGTCAATAAGAAGGTCCAAGGGAGACAGTAAACCCGGAGTGAAGCATCGGAATCTGTAACTAGTGTCACAGGATTGGTTCAAAAGATAGACAGTAAGAAGAGTCAGTCTTCTTGTACTTAAGTCGGCATTGTGCCTTTTGTATTTAATTCCGATGCAATTTGTGTGTTTCATCGTTAATAAGAAGGTCCAAGGGATACAGTAAACTTGAAGTGAAGCATCGGAATCTATAACTAGTGTCACAGGAATGGTTTAAAACATAGACAGTAAGATGAGTCAGTCTTCTTGTACTTAATTCGGCATTGTGCTTTTTGTATTTAATTCCGATGCAATTTTTGTGTTTTATCGCCAATAAGAAGGTCCAAGGGATACAGTAAACCTGAAGTGAAGCATCAGAATCTATAACTAGTGTCACAGGAATGGTTCAAAACATAGTCACTAAGAAGAGTCAGTCTTCTTGTAGTTAAGTCGGCATTGTGCCTTTTCTATTTAATTCCGATGCAATTTCTGTGTTTCATCGTCAATACGAAGGTCACAGGGATACAGTAAATCTGAAGTGAAGCATCGGAATCTATAACTAGTGTCACATGAATGGTTCATAACGTAGACAGTTGGAAGAGTCAGTCTTCTTGTAATAAAGTCGGAATTGTGCATTTGTATTTAATTCCGATGCAATTTCTGTGTTTCATCGTCAATAAGGAGGTCCAAGGGATACAGTATACCTGAAATGAACCATCGGAATCTATAACTAGTGTCACAGGAATGGTTCGAAACATAGACATTAGGAAAAGTCAGTCTACATGTACTTAAGTCTGTGTTGTGCCTATTGTATTTAATTCCGATGCAATTTCTGTGATTCATCGTCAATAACAAGGTCAGAGGGATACAGTAAACCTGAAGTGAAGCATCGGAATCCATAACTAGTGTCACAGGATTGGTTCAAAACGTAGTCAGTAAGAAGAGTCTGTCTTCTTGTACTTAAGTCTGCATTGTGCCTTTTGTATTTAATTCCGATGCAATTTGTGTGTTTCATCGTTAATAAGAAGGTCCAAGGGATACAGTAAACCTGAAGTGAAGCATCGGAATCTATAACTAGTGTCACAGGAATGGTTCAAAACATAGAAAGTAGGATGAGTCAGTCTTCTTGTACTTAAGTCGGTATTGTACCTTCTCTATTTCATTCCGATGCAATTTCTGTTTTTTATCGTCATCAAGATGGTCAGAGGGATACAGTAAACCTGAAGTGAAGCATCGGAAACTATATCTAGTGTCACAGGATTGGTACAAAACATAGAGAGTTGGGAGATTCAGACTTCTTGTACTTAAGTCGGGAATGTGCCTTTTGTATTTTATTCCGATGCAATTTCTGTGTTTCACCGTCCATAAGAAGGTCCGAGGGATACAGTAAACGTCAAGTGAAGCATCGGAATAACAAACTAGTGTCACAGGAATGGTTCAAAATATAGAGAGTAGGAAGAGTCGGTCTTTTTGTACTTAAGACGGCATTGTGCTTTTTCTATTAATTCCGATGCGTTATCTGTGTCTCATCGTCAATAGGAATGTCCAAGGGATTCAGTAAACCTGAAGTGAAGCATCGGAATCTATAACTAGTGACACAGGATGGTTCAAAACATAGTCAGTAAGAAGAGTCCGTCTTCTTGTACTTAAGTCGGCATTGTGCTTTTGTAATTAATTCCGATGCAATTTCTGTGCTACATCGCCAATAAGAAGGTCCAAGGGATACAGTGAAACTGAAGTGAAGCATCGGAATCTATAACTAGTGTCACAGGAATGGTTCAAAGCATAGTCAGTAAGAAGAGCCAGTCTTCTTGTACTTAAGTCGGCATTGTGCCTATTATATTTAATTCCGATGCAATTTCTGTGTTTCATCGTCAATAAGAAGGTCCAAGGGATACAGTGAAACTGAAGTGAAGCATCGGAATCTATAACTAGTGTCACAGGAATGGTTCAAACCATAGTCAGTAAGAAGAGCCAGTGTTCTTGTACTTAAGTCGGCATTGTGCCTTTTGTATTTAATTCCGATGCAATTTCTGTGTTTCATCGTAAATAAGAAGGTCCAAGGGATACACTAAACGTGAAGTGAAGCATCGAAATCTATAACCAGTGACACAGGAATGGTTCAAAGCATAGACAGAATAAGAGTCAGTCTTATTGTTCTTAAGTCGACATTGTGCATTATTTATTTAATTCCGATGCAATTTCTGTGTTTCATCGTCAATAAGAAGGTCAGAGGGATACAGTAAACCTGAAGTGAAGCATCGGAATCTATAACTAGTGTCACAGGAATGGTTCAAAACATAGTGAGTTAGAAGAGTCAGTCTTTTGTACTTAAGTCGGCATTGTGCCTTTTGTATTTAATTCTGATGCAATTTCTGTGTTTCATCGTCAATAAGAAGGTCCAAGGGATACACTAAACGTAAAGTGAAGCATCGATATCTATAACCAGTGACACAGGAATGGTTCAAAGCATAGACAGAAGAAGAGTCAGTCTTCTTGTACTTGAGTCGGCATTGTGCCTTTTGTATTTAATTCCGATGCTCTTTCTGTGTTTCATCGCCAATAAGAAGGTCCAAGGAATACAGTAATCCAGAAGAGAAGCATCAGAATCTATAACTAGTGTCACAGGAATGGTTCAAAACATAGTCAGTAAGAAGAGTCAGTCATCTTGTACCTAAGTCGGCATTGTGCCATTTGTATTTAATTTCGATGCAATTTCTGTGTTTCATCGTCACTAAGAAGGTCAGTGGGATACAGTTATCCTGAAGTTAAGCATCGGAATCTATAACTAGTGTCGCAGGAATGGTGCAAAACATAGTCAGTAACAAGAGTCAGTCTTCGTGTAGTTAAGTCGGCATTGTGCCTTTTGTATTTAATTCCGATGCAATTTCTGAGTATCATCGTCAATAAGAAGGTCAGAGGGATACAGTAAACCTGAAGTGAAGCATCGGAATCTATAACTAGTGTCACAGGAATGGTTCGAAACGTAGACAGTTGGAAGAGTCAGTCTTCTTGTACTTAAGTCGGCATTGTGGCTTTTGTATTTAATTCCGAAGCAATTTCTGTGTTTCATCGTCAATAAGAATGTCCAAGGGATACAGTAAACCTGAAATGAACCATCGGAATCTATAACTAGTGTCACAGGAATGGTTCATATCATAGACAATAGGAGAAGTCAGTCTACATGTACTTATGTCTGCTTTGTGCCTTTTGTATTTAATTCCGATGCAATTTCTGTGTTTCATCGTCAATAAGAAGCTCAGAGGGATACAGTAAACCTGAAGTGAAGCATCGGAATCTATAACTAGTGTCACAGGAATGGTTCAAAACATAGTCAGTAGGAAGAGACAGTCTTCTTGTACTTAAGTCGGCATTGTGCCTTTTGTATTTAATTCCGATGCAATTTGTGTGTTTCATCGTTAATAAGAAGGTCCAAGGGATATAGTAAACCTGAAGTGAAGCATCGGAATCTATAACTAGTGTCACAGGAATGGTACAAAACATAGACAGTAGGAAGAATCAGTCTTCTTGTACTTAAGTCGGTATTGTGCCTCTTCTATTTAATTCCGATGCAATTTCTGTGTTTCATCGTCAATAAGAAGGTCAGAGGGATACAGTAAACTTGAAGAGAAGCATCGGATTCGATAACTAGTGTCACAGGAATGGTTCAAAACATAGAGAGTTGGAAGATTCAGTCTTCTTGTACCTAAGTCGGCATTGTGCCTTTTGTATTTTATTCCGATGCAATTTCTGTGTTTCATCGTCCATAAGAAGGTCCGAGGAATACAGTAAACCTCAAGTGAAGCATCGGAATAAAAAACTAGTGTCACAGGAATGGTTCAAAACATAGTCAGTAAAAAGAGTCCGTCTTCTTGTACTTAAGTCGGCATTGTGCTTTTGTATTTGATTCCGATGCAATTTCTTTGCTTCATTGTCAATAAGAAGGTCCAAGGGATACAGTAAACCTGGAGTGAAGCATCGGAATCTATAACTAGTGTCACAGGAATGGTTCAAAACAAAGACAGTAAGATGACTCGGTCTTCTTGTACTTATGTCGGACTTGTGCCTTTTGTATTTAATTCCCATGCAATTTCTGTGTTTCATCGTCAATAAGCAGGGCAGAAGGATACAGTAAGCCTGAAATGAAGCATCGGAATCTATAACTAGTGTCACAGGAATGGTTCAAAGCATAGTTAGTACAAAGAGCCATCCTTCTTGTACTTAAGTCGGCATTGTGTCTTTTGTATTTAATTCCGATGCAATTTCTGTGTTTCATCGTCAATAAGAAGGTCCAAGGGATACGGTGAATCTGAAGTGAACCATCGGAATCTATAACTAGTGTCACAGGAATGGTTCAAAGCATAGTCAGTAAGAAGAGCCAGTCTTCTTTTACTTAAGTCGGCATTGTGCCTTTTGTATTGAATTCCGATGCAATTTCTGTGTTTCATCGTCAATTAGAAGGTCCAAGGGATACAGTAAACCTGGAGTGAAGCATCAGAATCTGTAACTAGTGTCACAGGAATGGTTCAAAGCATAGACAGTAAGAAGAGTCAGTCTTCTTGGTCTTAAGTTGGCATTGTGCATTTTTTATTTAATTCCGATGCAATTTCTGTGTTTCATCGTCAATAAGAAGGTCCAAGGGATACAGTAAACCTAGAGTCAAGCATCGGAATCCATATCTTCTGTCACAGGAATGGTTCAAAACATAGACAGTAAGAAGAATCAGTCTTCTTGTACTTAATTCGGCATTGTGCATTTTGTATTTAATTCCGACGCAATTTCTGTGTTTCATCGTCAATAAGTAGGTCCAAGGGATACAGTCAACCTAGAGTGAAGCATCGGAATCTATATCTAGTGTCACTGGAATGGTTCAAAACATAGACAGTAAGAAGAGTCAGTCTTCTTGTACTTACGTCGGCATTGTGCCTTATGTATTTAATTCCGATGTAATTTCTGTGTTTTATCGTCAATTAGAAGGTCAGAGGGATACAGTAAATTTGAAGTGAAACATCGGAATCTATAAGTGGTGTCACAGGAATGGTTCAAAACATAGTCAGTAAGTAGAGTCAGTCTTCTTGTACTTAAGTCGGCATTTTGCCTTTTCAATTTAATTCCGATGCTATTTCTGTGTTTCATCGTCAGTATGAAGGTCCAAGGGATACAGTAAACCTGGAGTGAAACATCGGGATCTATAACTAGTGTCACAGGAATGGTTCAAAACATAGACAGTAAGATGACTGTCTCCTTGTACTTAAGTCGGCATTGTGCCTTTTCTATTTAATTCCGATGCAATTTCTGTGTTTCATCGTCAATAAGAAGGTCCAAGGATACAGTGAAACGGAAGTGAAGTATCGGAATCTATAACTAGTGTCACAGGAATGGTTCAAAGCATAGTCAGTAAGAAGAGCCAATCTTCTTGTACTTAAGTCGGCATTGTGCCTTTTCTATTTAATTCGGATGCAATTTCTGTGTTTCATCGTCAATAAGAAGGTCCAAGGGATACAGTGAATCCGAAGTGAAGCATCGGAATCTATAATTAGTGTCACAGGAATGGTTCAAATTATAGTCAGTAAGAAGAGCCAGTCTTCTTGTACTTAAGTCGGCATTGTGCCTTTTGTATTGAATTCCGATGCAATTTCTGTGTTTCATCGTCAATTAGAAGGTCCAAGGGATACAGTAAACCTGGAGAGAAGCATCGGAATCTGTAACTAGTGTCACAGGAATGGTTCAAAGCATAGACAGTAAGAAGAGTCAGTCCTCTTGTTCTTAAGTCGGCATTGTACATTTTTTATTTAATTCCGATGCAATTTCTGTGTTTCATCGTCAATAAGAAGGTCCAAGGGATATAGTAAACCTAGAGTCAAGCATCGGAATCCATATCTAGTGTCACAGGAATGGTTCAAAACATAGACAGTAAAAAGAGTCAGTCTTCTTGTACTTAATTCGGCATTGTGCCTTTAGTATTTAATTCCGTCGCAATTTCTGTGTTTCATCGTCAATAAGTAGGTCCGAGGGATACAGTCAACCTAGAGTGAAGCATCGGAATCTATATCTAGTGTCACAGGAATGGTTCAAAACATAGTCAGTAAGTAGAGTCAGTCTTCTTGTACTTAAGTCGGCATTGTGCCATTTGTATTTAATTCCGATGCAATTTCTGTGTTTCATCGTCAATATGAAGGTCCAAGGGATACAGTTATCCTGAAGTTAAGCATCGGAATCTATAACTAGTGTCACAGGAATGGTTCAAAACATAGCCAGTAGGAAGAGTCAGTCTTCTTGTACTTAAGTCGGTATTGTGCCTTCTCTATTTAATTCCGATGCAATTTCTGTGTTTCATCGTCAATAAGAAGGTGAGAGGGATACAATAAACCTGAAGTGAAGCATCGGAAACTATAACTAGTGTCACAGGAATGGTACAATACATAGAGAGTTGGAAGATTCAGTCTTCTTGTACTTAAGTCGGGATTTTGCCTTTTGTATTTTATTAGGATGCAAACTCTGTGTTTCACCGTCTATAAGAAGGTCCGAGGGATACAGTAAACCTCAAGTGAAGCATCCGAATAAAAAACTAGTGTCACAGGAATGATTCAAAACATAGAGAGTAGGAAGAGACAGTCTTTTTGTACTTAAGTCGGCATTGTGCTTTTTCTATTTAATTCCGATGCGATTTCTGTGTCCCATCGTCAATAGGAATGTCCAAGGGTTACAGTAAGCCTGAAGTGAAGCATCGGAATCTATAACTAGTGTCACAGGAATGGTTCAAAGCATAGTCAGTAAGAAGAGTCCGTCTACTTGTACTTAAGTCGGCATTGTGCTTTTGTATTTAATTCTGATGCAATTTCTGTGTTTCACGCCAATAAAAAGGTCCAAGGGGTACAGTAAACCTAAATTGAAGCATCAGAATCTATAACTAGTGTCACAGGAATGGTTCAAAACATAGTCAGTAAGAAGAGTCAGTCTTCGTGTACTTCAGTCGGCATTGTGCCTTTTGTATTTAATTCGGATGCAATTTCTGTGTTTCGTCGGCAATAAGAAGGTCCAAGGCATACAGTAAACCTGAAGTGAAGCATCAAAATCTATAACTAGTATCACAGGAATGGTTCAAATCATAGACAGTTGGAAGAGTCAGTCTTCTTGTACTTAAGTCGGCATTGGGCCTTTTCTATTTTATTCCGATGCAATTTCTGGGTTTCATCGTCAATAAGAAGGTCCAAGGGATACAGTGAAACTGAAGTGAAGCAGCGGAATCTATAACTAGTGTCACAGGAATGTTTCAAAGCATAGTCAGTAAGAAGAGCCAGTCTTCTTGTACTTAGTCGGCATTGTGCCTTTTCTATTTAATTCCGATGAAATGTCTGTGTTTCATCGTCAATAAGAAGGTCCAAGGGATACAGTGAAACTGAAGTGAAGCATCGGAATCTGTAACTAGTGTCACAGGAATGGTTCAAAGCATAGTCAGTAAGAAGAGCCAGTCTTCTTGAACTTAAGTCGGCATTGTGCCTTTTGTTTTTAATTCCGATGCAATTTCTGTGTTTCATCGCAAATAAGATGGTCCACGGGATACAGTAAACCTGAAGTGAAGCATCAGAATCTACAACTAGTGTTACAGGAACGGTTCAAAACATAGTCAGTAAGAGGAGTCAGTCTTCTTGTACTTAAGTCGGCATTGTGCCTTTTCTATTTAATTCCGATGCAATTCCTGTGTTTCATCGTCAATAAGAAGGTCAGAGTGATACAGTAAACCTGAAGTGAAGCATCGGAATCTACAACTAGTGTCATAGGAATGGTTTAAAACGTAGACAGTTGGAAGAGTCAGTCTTCTTGTACTTAACTCGGCATTGTGCCTTTTGCATTTAATTCCGATGCAATTTCTGTGTTTCATCGTCAATAAGAAGGTCCAAGGGATCCAGTAAACCTTACATGAACCATCGGAATCTATAACTAGTGTCACAGGAATGGTTCAAATCATAGACAATAGGAAAAGTCGATCTACATGTACTTATGTCTGCTATGTGCCGTTTGTATTTAATTCCGATGCAATTTCCTTGATTCATCGTCAATAAGAAGGTCCACGTTATACAGTAAGCCTGAAATGAACCATCGGAATCTATAACTAGTGTCACAGGAGTGGTTCAAATCATAGACATTAGGAAAAGTCAGTCTACATATACTTATGTCTGCTATGTGCCTTTTGTATTTAATTCCGATGCAATTTCCTTTATTCATCGTCAATAAGAAGGTCAGAGGGATACAGTAAACCTGAAGTGAATCATCGGAATCTATGACTAGTGTCACAGGAATGGTTCAAAACGTAGTCAGTAGGAAGAGTCAATCTTCTTGTACTTAAGTCGGCATTGTGCCTTTAGTATTTAATTCCGATGCAATTTGTGTGTTTCATCGTTAATAAGAAGGTCCAAGGGATACAGTAAACCTGAAGTGAAGCATCGGAATCTATAACTAGTGTCACAGGAATGGTTCAAAACATAGACAGTAGGAAGAGTCAGTCTTCTTGTACTTTAGTCGGTATTGTGCCTTTTCTATTTAATTCCGATGCAATTTCTGTGTTTCATCGTCACGGAATCTATAACTAGTGTCACAGGAATGGTTCAAAACATAGACAGTAGGAAGAGTCAGTCTTCTTGTACTTTAGTCGGTATTGTGCCCTTTCTATTTAATTCCGATGCAATTTCTGTGTTTCATCGTCAATAAGGTCAGAGGGATACAGTAAACCTGAAGAGAAGCATCGGATTCGATAACTAGTGTCACTGGAATGGTTCAAAGCATAGAGAGTTGGAAGATTCAGTCTTCTTGTACTTAAGTCGGCATTGTGCCATTTGTATTTTATTCCAATGCATATTCTGTGTTTCATCGTCCATAAGAAGGTCCGAGGGATACAAAAAACCTCAAGTGAAGCATCGGAATAAAAAACTAGAGTCACAGGAATGGTTCAAAACATAGGGAGTAGGAAGAGTCAGTCTTTTTTTACTTAAGTCGGCATTGTGCTTTTTCTATTTAATTCCGATGCGATTTCTGTGTCTCATCGTCAATAGGAAGGTCCTAGGGATACAGTAAACCTGAAGTGAAGCATCGGAATCTATAACTAGTGTCACAGGAATGGTTCAAAACATAGTCTGTAAGAATAGTCCGTCTTCTTGTACTTAAGTCGTCATTGTGCTTTTGTATTTGATTCCGATGCTATTTCTGTGTTTCATCGTGAATAAGAAGGTCCAAGGGATACAGTGAAACTGAAGTGAAGCATCGGAATCTATAACTAGTGTCACAGGAATGGTTCGAAGCATAGTCAGTAAGAAGAGCCAGTCTTCTTGTACTTAAGTCGGAATTGTGCCTTTTGTATGGAATTCCGATGCAATTTCTGTGTTTCATCGTCAATATGAAGGTCCAAGGGATCCAGTAAACCTGACATGAACCATCGGAATCTATAACTAGTGTCACAGGAATGGTTCAAATCATAGACATTAGGAAAAGTCGATCTACATGTACTTATGTCTGCTATGTGCCGTTTGTATTTAATTCCGATGCAATTTCCTTGATTCATCGTCAATAAGAAGGTCCACAGGATACAGTAAACCTGAAGTGAAGCATCGGAATCTATAACTAGTGTCACAGGAATGGTTCAAAACATAGTCTGTAAGAATAGTCCGTCTTCTTGTACTTAAGTCGGCATTGTGCTTTTGTATTTAATTCTGATGCAATTTCTGTGTTTCACGCCAATAAGAAGGTCCAAGGGGTACAGTAAACCTAGAGTGAAGCATCGGAATCTATATCTAGTGTCACAGGAATGGTTCAAATCATAGACAGTAGGAAGAGTCAGTCTTCTTGTACTTAATTCGGCATTGTGCCTTTTGTATTTAATTCCGACGCAATTTCTGTGTTTCATCGTCAATAAGAACGACAGAGGGATACAGTAAATCTGAAGTGAAGCATCGGAATCTATGACTAGTGACACAGGAATGGTTCAAAACTTTGACGGTAAGAAGAGTCAGTCTTCTTGTACTTAAGTCGGCATTGTGCCTTTTGTATTTAATTCCGATGTAATTTCTGTGTTTTATCGACAATAAGAAGGTCGGAGGGATACAGTAAACCTGAAGTGAAGCAACGAAATCTATAAGTAGTGACACAGGAATGGTTCAAAACATAGACAGAAGAAGAGTCAGTCTTCTTGTACTTAAGTCGGCATTGTGCCTTTTGTATTTAATTCCGATGCAATTTCTGTGTTTCATCGTCAATATGAAGGTCCAAGGGATACTGTAAACCTGGAGTGAAGCATCGGAATCTATAACTAGTGTCACAGGAATGGTTCAAAACATAGACAGTAAGATAAGTCAGTCTTCTTGTTCTTAAGTCGACATTGTGCCTTTTGTATTTAATTCTGATGCAATTTCTGTGTTTCATCGCAAATAAGATGGTCCACGGGATACAGTAAACCTGAAGAGAAGCATCAGAATCTACAACTAGTGTTACAGGAATGGTTCAAAACATAGTCAGTAAGAAGTGTCAGTCTTCTTGTACCTAAGTCGGCATTGTGCCTTTTCTATTTAATTCCGATGCAATTTCTGTGTTTCATCGTCAATAAGAAGGTCAGAGGGATACAATAAACCTGAAGTGAAGCATCGGAAACTATAAGTAGTGTCACAGGAATGGTACAATACATAGAGAGTTGGAAGATTCAGTCTTCTTGTACTTAAGTCGGGATTTTGCCTTTTGTATTTTATTAGGATGGAAATTCTGTGTTTCACCGTCCATAAGAAGGTCCGAGGGATACAGTAAACCTCAAGTGAAGCATCGGAATCTATAACTAGTGTCACAGGAATGGTTCAAAACATAGACGGTAGGAAGAGTCAGTCTTCTTGTACTTTAGTCGGTATTGTGCCTTTTCTATTTAATTCCGATGCAATTTCTGTGTTTCATCGTCACGGAATCTATAACTAGTGTCACAGGAATGGTTCAAAACATAGACAGTAGGAAGAGTCAGTATTCTTGTACTTAAGTCGGTATTGTGCCTTCTCTATTTAATTCCGATGCAATTTCTGTGTTTCATCGTCAATAAGAAGGTCAGAGGGATACAATAAACCTGAAGTGAAGCATCAGAAACTATAAGTAGTGTCACAGGAATGGTACAATACATAGAGAGTTGGAAGATTCAGTCATCTTGTACTTAAGTCGGGATTTTGCCTTTCGTATTTTATTAGGATGGAAATTCTGTGTTTCACCGTCCATAAGAAGGTCCGAGGGATACAGTAAACCTCAGGTGAAGCATCGGAATAAAAAACTAGTGTCACAGGAATGATTCAAAACATAGAGAGTAGGAAGAGACAGTCTTTTTGTACTTAAGTCGGCATTGTGCTTTTTCTATTTAATTCCGATGCGATTTCTGTGTCCCATCGTCAATAGGAATGTCCAAGGGTTACAGTAAACCTGAAGTGAAGCATCGGAATCTATAACTAGTGTCACAGGAATGGTTCAAAACATAGTCAGTAAGAAGAGTCCGTCTTCTTGTACTTAAGTCGGCATTGTGCTTTTGTGTTTAATTCCGATGCAATTTCTGTGTTTCACGCCAATAAGAAGGTCTAAGGGGTACAGTAAACCTGAAGTGAAGCATCAGAATCTATAACTAGTGTCACAGGAATGGTTCAAAACATAGTCAGTAAGAAGAGTCAGTCTTCTTGTACTTCAGTCGGCATTGTGCCTTTTGTATTTAATTCGGATGCAATTTCTGTGTTTCGTCGGCAATAAGAAGGTCCAAGGCATACAGTAAACCTGAAGTGAAGCATCAAAATCTATAACTAGTATCACAGGAATGGTTCAAATCATAGACAGTAGGAAGAGTCAGTCTTCTTGTACTTAAGTCGGCATTGGGCCTTTTCTATTTAATTCCGATGCAATTTCTGGGTTTCATCGTCAATAAGAAGGTCCAAGGGATACAGTGAAACTGAAGTGAAGCATCGGAATCTATAACTAGTGTCACAGGAATGGTTCAAAGCATAGTCAGTAAGAAGAGCCAGTCTTCTTGTACTTAGTCGGCATTGTGCCTTTTCTATTTAATTCCGATGAACTGTCTGTGGTTCATCGTCAATATGAAGGTCCAAGAGATACAGTGAAACTGAAGTGAAGCATCGGAATCAGTAACTAGTGTCACAGGAATGGTTCAAAGCATAGTCAGTAAGAAGAGCCAGTCTTCTTGAACTTAAATCGGCATTGTGCCTTTTGTATTTAATTCCGATGCAATTACTGTGTTTCATCGTAAATAAGAAGGTCCAAGGGATACAGTAAACCTGGAGTGAAGCATCTGAATCTGTAACTAGTGTCACAGGAATGGTTCAGAGCATAGACAGTAAGAAGAGTCAGTCTTCTTGTTCTTAAGTCGGCATTGTGCATTTTTTATTTAATTCCGATGCAATTTCTGTCTTTCATCGTCAATAAGAAGGTCCAAGGGATACAGTAAACCTAGAGTGAAGCATCGGAATCTATTTCTAGTGTCACAGGAATGGTTCAAAACATAGACAGTAGGAAGAGTCAGTCTTCTTGTACTTAATTCGGCATTGTGCCTTTTGTATTTAATTCCGACGCAATTTCTGTGTTTCATCGTCAATAAGAACGACAGAGGGATACAGTAAATCTGAAGTGAAGCATCGGAATCTATAACTAGTGACACAGGAATGGTTCAAAACATAGACGGTAAGAAGAGTCAGTCTTCTTGTACTTAAGTCGGCATTGTGCCTTTTGTATTTAATTCCGAAGTAATTTCTGTGTTTTATCGACAATAAGAAGGTCGGAGGGATACAGTAAACCTGAAGTGAAGCAACGAAATCTATAAGTAGTGACACAGGAATGGTTCAAAACATAGACAGAAGAAGAGTCAGTCTTCTTGTACTTAAGTCGGCATTGTGCCTTTTGAATTTAATTCCGATGCAATTTCTGTGTTTCATCGTCAATATGAAGGTCCAAGGGATACTGTAAACCTGCAGTGAAGCATCGGAATCTATAACTAGTGTCACAGGAATGGTTCAAAACATAGACAATAAGATAAGTCAGTCTTCTTGTTCTTAAGCCGGCATTGTGCCTTTTTGTATTTAATTCCGATGCAATTTCTGTGTTTCATCGCAAATAAGAAGGTCCACGGGATACAGCAAACCTGAAGTGAAGCATCAGAATCTATAACTAGTGTCACAGGAATGGTTCAAAACATAGTCAGTAAGAAGAGTCAGTCTTCTTGTACTTAAGTCGGCATTGTGCCTTTTCTATTTAATTCCGATGCAATTTCTGTGTTTCAACGTCAATAAGAAGGTCAGAGTGATACAGTAAACCTGAAGTGAAGCATCGGAATCTACAACTAGTGTCACAGGAATGGTTTAAAACGTAGACAGTTGGAAGAGTCAGTGTTCTTGTACTTAAGTCGGCATTGTGCCTTTTGTATTTAATTCCGATGCAATTTCTGTGTTTCATCGTCAATAAGAAGGTCCATGGGATCCAGTAAACCTGACATGAACCATCGGAATCTATAACTAGTGTCACAGGAATGGTTCAAATCATAGACATTAGGAAAAGTCGGTCTACATGTACTTATGTCTGCTATGTGCCGTTTGTATTTAATTCCGATGCAATTTCCTTGATTCATCGTCAATAAGAAGGTCCAAGGGATACAGTAAGCCTGAAATGAACCTTCGGAATCTATAACTAGTGTCACACGAATGGTTCAAATCATAGACATTAGGGAAAGTTAGTCTACATGTACTTATGTCTGCTATGTGCCTTTTGTATTTAATTCCGATGCAATTTCCTTGATTCATCGTCAATAAGTAGGTCAGAGGGATACAGTAAACCTGAAGTGAAGCATCGGAATCTATGACTAGTGTCACAGGAATGGTTCAAAACGTAGTCAGTAGGAAGAGTCAGTCTTCTTGTACTTAAGTCGGCATTGTGCCTTTTGTATTTAATTCCGATGCAATTTGTGTGTTTCATCGTTAATAAGAAGGTCCAAGGGATACAGTAAACCTGAAGTGAAGCATCAGAATCTATAACTAGTGTCACAGGAATGGTTCAAAACATAGACAGTAGGAAGAGTCAGTCTTCTTGTACTTTAGTCGGTATTGTGCCTTTTCTATTTAATTCCGATGCAATTTCTGTGTTTCATCGTCAATACGAAGGTCAGAGGGATACAGTAAACCTGAAGAGAAGCATCGGATTCGATAACTAGTGTCACAGGAATGGTTCAAAGCATAGAGAGTAGGAAGATTCAGTCTTTTTGTACTTAAGTCGGCATTGAGCCATTTGTATTTTATTCCAATGCAATTTCTGTGTTTCATCGTCCATAAGAAGGTCCGAGGGATACAAAAAACCTCAAGTGAAGCATCGGAATAAAAAACTAGAGTCACAGGAATGTTTCAAAACATAGGGAGTAGGAAGAGTCAGTCTTTTTGTACTTAAGTCGGCATTGTGCTTATTCTATTTAATTCCGATGCGATTTCTGTGTCTCATCGTCAATAGGAAGGTCCTAGGGATACAGTAAACCTGAAGTCAAGCATCGGAATCTATAACTAGTGTCACAGGAATGGTTCAAAACATAGTCTGTAAGAATAGTCCGTCTTCTTGTACTAAAGTTGGCATTGTGCTTTTGTATTTGATTCCGATGCAATTTCTTTGATTCATCGTCAATAAGAAAGTCCAAGGGATACAGTAAACCTGATGTCAAGAATCGGAATCTATAACTAGTGTCACAGGAATGGTTCAAAACATAGTCTGTAAGAATAGTCCGTCTTCTTGTACTAAAGTCGGCATTGTGCCATTAGTGTTTAATTCCGATTGAATTTCTGTGTTTCATCGACAATAAGTAGGTCCTAGGGATACAGTAAACCTGAAATGAAGCATCAGAATAAGTAACTAGTGTCACAGGAATGGTTCAAATCATAGTCAGTAAGAAGAGTCAGTCTTCTTGTACTTAAGTCGGCATTGTGCCTTTTCTATTTAATTCCGATGCAATTTGTGTGTTTCATTGTCAATAAGAAGGGCAGAAGGATACAGAAAAACCTGAAGTGAAGCATCGGAATCTATAACTAGTGTCACAGGAATGGTTCAAGACATAGACAGTAGGAAGTGTCAGTCTTCTTGTACTTAAGTCGGCATTGTGCCTTTTCTATTTAATTCCGATGCAATTTCTGTGTTTCATCGTCAATAAGATGGTCCAAGGATACAGTGAAACGGAAGTGAAGCATCGGAATCTATAACTGGTGTCACAGGAATGGTTCAAAGCATAGTCAGTAAGATGAGCCAGTCTTCTTGTACTTAAGTCGGCATTGTGTCTTTTCTATCTATTTCCGATGCTATTCCTGTGTTTCATCGTGAATAAGAAGGTCCAAGGGATACAGTGAAACTGAAGTGAAGCATCGGAATCTATAACTAGTGTCACAGGAATGGTTCGAAGCATAGTCAGTAAGAAGAGCCAGTCTTCTTGTACTTAAGTCGGCATTGTGCCTTTTGTATTGAATTCCGATGCAATTTCTGTGTTTCATCGTCAATTAGAAGGTCCTAGGGATACAGTAAACCTGGAGAGAAGCATCGGAATCTGTAACTAGTGTCACAGGAATGGTTCAAAGCATAGTCTGTAAGAAGAGTCAGTCATCTTGTTCTTAAGTCGGCATTGTGCATTTTTTATTTAATTCCGATGCAATTTCTGTGTTTCATCGCAAATAAGAAGGTCCACGGGATACAGTAAACCTGAAGTGAAGCATCAGAATCTATAACTAGTGTTACAGGAATGATTCAAAGCATAGTCAGTAAGAAGAGCCAGTCTTCTTGTACTTAAGTCGGCATTGTGCCTTTAGTATTTAATTCCGACGCAATTTCTGTGTTTCATCGTCAATAAGTAGGTCCAAGGGATACAGTCAACCTAGAGTGAAGCATCGGAATCTATATCTAGTGTCACAGGAATGGTTCAAAACATAGTCAGTAAGTAGAGTCAGTCTTCTTGTACTTAAGTCGGCATTGTGCTTTTGTATTTAATTCCGATGCAATTTCTGTGTTTCATCGTCAATAAGAAGGTCTAAAGGGTTGAGTAAACCTCAAGTAAAGCATCGGAATAAAAAACTAGTGTCACAGGCATGATTCAAAAAATAGAGAGTAGGAAGAGACAGTCTTTTTGTACTTAAGTCAGCATTGTGCTTTTTCTATTTAATTCCGATGCGATTTCTGTGTCCCATCGTCAATAGGAATGTCCAAGGGATACAGTAAACCTCAAGTGAAGCATCGGAATAAGAAACTAGATTCACAGGAATGGTTCAAAACATAGAGAGTAGGAAGAGTCAGTCTTTTTGTACTTAAGTCGGCATTGTGCTTTTTCTATTTAATTCCGATGCGATTTCTGTGTCTCATCGTCAATAGGAAGGTCCTAGCGATACAGTAAACCTGAAGTGAAGCATCGGAATCTATAACTAGTGTCACAGGAATGGTTCAAAACATAATCTGTAAGAATAGTCCGTCTTCTTGTACATAAGTCGGCATTGTGCTTCTGTATTTGATTCCAATGCAATATCTTTGTTTCATCGTCAATAAGAAGGTCCAAGGGATACAGTAAACCTGGAGTGAAGCATCGGAATCTATATCTAATGTCACAGGAATGGTTCTAAACAAAGACAGTAAGATGAGTCGGTCTTCTTGTACTTAAGTCGGCATTGTGCCTTTAGTGTTTAATTCCGATGCATTTTCTGTGTTTCATCGCCAATAAGAAGGTCCTAGGGATACAGTAAACCTGAAATGAAGCATCAGAATCAATAACTAGTGTCACAAGAATGGTTCAAATCATAGTCAGTAAGAAGAGTCAGTCTTGTTGTTCTTAAGTCGGCATTGTGCATTTTTTATTTAATTCCGACGCAATTTCTGTGTTTCATCGTCAATAAGAACGACAGAGGGATACAGTAAATCTGAAGTGAAGCATCGGAATATATAACTAGTGACACAGGAATGGTTCAAAACTTAGACGGTAAGAAGAGTCAGTCTTCTTGTACTTAAGTCGGCATTGTGCCATTTGTATTTAATTCCGATGTAATTTTTGTGTTTTATCGACAATAAGATGGTCGGAGGGATACAGTAAACCTGAAGTGAAGCCACGAAATCTATAAGTAGTGACACAGGAATGGTTCAAAACATAGACAGAAGAAGAGTCAGTCTTCTTGTACTTAAGTCGGCATTGTGCCTATTGTATTTAATTCCGATGCAATTTCTGTGTTTCATCGTCAATATGAAGGTCCAAGGGATACTGTAAACCTGGAGTGAAGCATCGGAATCTATAACTAGTGTCACAGGAATGGTTCAAAACATAGACAGTAAGATAAGTCAGTCTTCTTGTTCTTAAGTCGGCATTGTGCCTTTTGTATTTAATTCCGATGCAATTTCCTTGATTCATCGTCAATAAGAAGGTCAGAGGTATACAGTAAACCTGAAGTGAAGCATCGGAATCTATGACTAGTGTCACAGGAATGGTTCAAAACGTAGTCATTAGGAAGAGTCAGTCTTCTTGTACTTAAGTCGGCATTGTGCCTTTTGTATTTAATTCCGATGCAATTTGTGTGTTTCATCGTTAATAAGAAGGTCCAAGGGATACAGTAAACCTGAAGTGAAGCATCGGAATCTATAACTAGTGTCACAGGAATGGTTCAAAACATAGACAGTAGGAAGAGTCAGTCTTCTTGTACTTTAGTCGGTATTGTGCCTTTTCTATTTAATTCCGATGCAATTTCTGTGTTTCATCGTCAATAAGAAGGTCAGAGGTATACAGTAAACCTGAAGAGAACCATCGGATTCGATAACTAGTGTCACAAGAATGGTTCAAAGCATAGAGAGTTGGAAGATTCAGTCTTCTTGTACTTAAGTCGGCATTGTGCCATTTGTATTTTATTCCAATGCAATTTCTGTGTTTCATCGTCCATAAGAAGGTCCGAGGGATACAGAAATCCTCAAGTGAAGCATCGGAATAAAAGACTAGAGTCACAGGAATGGTTCAAAAC
This sequence comes from Schistocerca serialis cubense, assembly GCF_023864345.2. NCBI lineage: Eukaryota > Metazoa > Arthropoda > Insecta > Orthoptera > Acrididae > Schistocerca > Schistocerca serialis. The sequence goes on along the minus strand of NW_026047584.1, from coordinate 8,363,130 downwards.
ATAGGGAGTAGGAAGAGTCAGTCTTTTTGTACTTAAGTCGGCATTGTGCTTTTTCTATTTAATTCCGATGCGATTTCTGTGTCTCATCGTCAACAGGAAGGTCCTAGGGATACAGTAAACCTGAGGTGAAGCATCGGAATCTATAACTAGTGTCACAGGAATTGTTCAAAACATAGTCCGTAAGAATAGTCCGTCTTCTTGTACTTAAGTCGGCATTGTGCTTTTGTATTTGATTCCGATGCAATTTCTTTGTTTCATCGTCAATAAGAAAGTCCAAGGGATACAGTAAACCTGGAGTGAAGCATCGGAAACTATATCTAGTGTGACAGGAATGGTTCAAAACAAAGACAGTAAGATGAGTCGGTCTTTTTGTACTTATGTCGGCATTATGCCATTAGTGTTTAATTCCGATGCAATTTCTGTGTTTCATCGACAATAAGAAGGTCCTAGGGATACAGTAAACCTGAAATGAAGCATCAGAATAAATAACTAGTGTCACAGGAATGGTTCAAATCATAGTCAGTAAGAAGAGTCAGTCTTCTTGTACTTGAGTCGGCATTGTGCCTTTTGTATTTAATTTCGATGCAATTTCTGTGTTTCATCGTCAATAAGAAGGTCCAAGGGATACAGTAAACCTGATGTGATGCATCGAAATCTATAACTAGTATCACAGAAATGGTTAAAAGCATAGACAGTAAGCAGGGTTAGTCTTGTTGTACTTAAGTCGGCATTGTGCCTTTTGTATTTCATTCCGATGCAATTTGTGTGTTTCATCGTCAATAAGAAGGGCAGAAGGATACAGAAAAACTTGAAGTGAGGCATCGGAATCTATAACTAGTGTCACAGGAATGGTTCAAGACATAGACAGTAGGAAGAGTCAGTCTTCTTGTACTTAAGTCGGCATTGTGCCTTTTCTATTTAATTCCGATGCAATTTCTGTGTTTCATCGTCAATAAGATGGTCCGAGGATACAGTGAAACGGAAGTGAAGCATCGGAATCTATAACTGGTGTCACAGGAATGGTTCAAAACATAGTCAGTAAGATGAGCCAGTCTTCTTGTACTTAAGTCGGCATTGTGTCTTTTCAATTTATTTCCGATGCTATTTCTGTGTTTCATCGTCAATAAGAAGGTCAGAGGGATACAGTATACCTGAAGAGAAGCATCGGATTCGATAACTAGTGTCACAGGAATGGTTCAAAACATAGAGAGTTGGAAGATTCAGTCTTCTTGTACTTAAGTCGGCATTGTGCCATTTGTATTTTATTCCGATGCAATTTCTGTGTTTCATCGTCAATAGGAAGGTCCTAGGGATACAGTAAACCTGAAGTGAATCATCGGAATCTATAACTAGTTTCACAGGAATGGTTCAAAACATAGTCCGTAAGAATAGTCCGTCTTCTTGTACTTAAGTCGGCATTGTGCTTTTGTATTTGATTCCGATGCAATTTCTTTGTTTCATTGTCAATAAGAAGGTCCAAGGGATACAGTAAACCTGGAGTGAAGCATCGGAATCTATATCTAGTGTCACAGGAATGGTTCAAAACAAAGACAGTAAGATGAGTCGGTCTTCTTGTACTTAAGTCGGCATTGTGCCTTTAGTGTTCAATTCCGATGCATTTTCTGTGTTTCATCGCCAATAAGAAGGTCCTAGGGATACAGTAAACCTGAAATGAAGCATCAGAATCAATAACTAGTGTCACAGGAATGGTTCAAATCATAGTCAGTAAGAAGAGTCAGTCTTCTTGTACTTAAGTCGGCATTGTGCCTTTTGTATTTAATTCCAATGCAATTTCTGTGTTTCATCGTCAATAAGAAGGTCCAAGGGATACAGTAAACCTGAAGTGAAGCATCGAAATCTATAACTAGTGTCACAGGAATGGTTCAAATCTTAGACATTAGGAAAAGTCAGTCTACATGTACTTATGTCTGCTATGTGCCTTTTGTATTTAATTCCGATGCAATTTCCTTGATTCATCGTCAATAAGAAGGTCAGAGGGATACAGTAAACCTGAAGTGAAGCATCGGAATCTATGACTAGTGGCACAGGAATGGTTCAAAACGTAGTAGTAGGAAGAGTCAGTCTTCTTGTACTTAAGTCGGCATTGTGCCTTTTGTATTTAATTCCGATGCAATTTGTGTGTTTCATCGTTAATAAGAAGGTCCAAGGGATACAGTAAAACTGAAGTGAAGCATCGGAATCTATAACTAGTGTCACAGGAATGGTTCAAAACATAGACAGTAGGAAGAGTCAGTCTTCTTGTACTTTAGTCGGTATTGTGCCTTTTCTATTTAATTCCGATGCAATTTCTGTGTTTCATCGTCAATAAGAAGGTCAGAGGGATACAGTAAACCTGAAGAGAAGCATCGGATTCGATAACTAGTGTCACAGGAATGGTTCAAAGCATAGAGAGTTGGAAGATTCAGTCTTCTTGTACTTAAGTCGGCATTGTGCCATTTGTATTTTATTCCGATGCAATTTCTGTGTTTCATCGTAAATAAGAAGGTCCGAGGGATACAGTAAACCTCAAGTGAAGCATCGGAATAAGAAACTAGATTCACAGGAATGGTTCAAAACATAGAGAGTAGGAAGAGTCAGTCTTTTTGTACTTAAGTCGGCATTGTGCTTTTTCTATTTAATTCCGATGCGATTTCTGTGTCTCATCGTCAATAGGAAGGTCCTAGCGATACAGTAAACCTGAAGTGAAGCATCGGAATCTATAACTAGTGTCACAGGAATGGTTCAAAACATAATCTGTAAGAATAGTCCGTCTTCTTGTACATAAGTCGGCATTGTGCTTCTGTATTTGATTCCAATGCAATATCTTTGTTTCATCGTCAATAAGAAGGTCAGAGGGATACAGTATACCTGAAGAGAAGCATCGGATTCGATAACTAGTGTCACAGGAATGGTTCAAAACATAGAGAGTTGGAAGATTCAGTCTTCTTGTACTTAAGTCGGCATTGTGCCATTTGTATTTTATTCCGATGCAATTTCTGTGTTTCATCGTCAATAGGAAGGTCCTAGGGATACAGTAAACCTGAAGTGAATCATCGGAATCTATAACTAGTTTCACAGGAATGGTTCAAAACATAGTCTGTAAGAATAGTCCGTCTTCTTGTACTTAAGTCGGCATTGTGCTTTTGTATTTGATTCCGATGCAATTTCTTTGTTTCATTGTCAATAAGAAGGTCCAAGGGATACAGTAAACCTGGAGTGAAGCATCGGAATCTATATCTAGTGTCACAGGAATGGTTCAAAACAAAGACAGTAAGATGAGTCGGTCTTCTTGTACTTAAGTCGGCATTGTGCCTTTAGTGTTCAATTCCGATGCATTTTCTGTGTTTCATCGCCAATAAGAAGGTCCTAGGGATACAGTAAACCTGAAATGAAGCATCAGAATCAATAACTAGTGTCACAGGAATGGTTCAAATCATAGTCAGTAAGAAGAGTCAGTCTTCTTGTACTTAAGTCGGCATTGTGCCTTTTGTATTTAATTCCAATGCCATTTCTGTGTTTCATCGTCAATAAGAAGGTCCAAGGGATACAGTAAACCTGAAGTGAAGCATCGAAATCTATAACTAGTGTCACAGGAATGGTTCAAATCATAGACATTAGGAAAAGTCAGTCTACATGTACTTATGTCTGCTATGTGCCTTTTGTATTTAATTCCGATGCAATTTCCTTGATTCATCGTCAATAAGAAGGTCAGAGGGATACAGTAAACCTGAAGTGAAGCATCGGAATCTATGACTAGTGGCACAGGAATGGTTCAAAACGTAGTAGTAGGAAGAGTCAGTCTTCTTGTACTTAAGTCGGCATTGTGCCTTTTGTATTTAATTCCGATGCAATTTGTGTGTTTCATCGTTAATAAGAAGGTCCAAGGGATACAGTAAAACTGAAGTGAAGCATCGGAATCTATAACTAGTGTCACAGGAATGGTTCAAAACATAGACAGTAGGAAGAGTCAGTCTTCTTGTACTTTAGTCGGTATTGTGCCTTTTCTATTTAATTCCGATGCAATTTCTGTGTTTCATCGTCAATAAGAAGGTCAGAGGGATACAGTAAACCTGAAGAGAAGCATCGGATTCGATAACTAGTGTCACAGGAATGGTTCAAAGCATAGAGAGTTGGAAGATTCAGTCTCCTTGTACTTAAGTCGGCATTGTGCCATTTGTATTTTATTCCGATGCAATTTCTGTGTTTCATCGTCCATAAGAAGGTCCGAGGGATACAGTAAACCTCAAGTGAAGCATCGGAATAAGAAACTAGATTCACAGGAATGGTTCAAAACATAGAGAGTAGGAAGAGTCAGTCTTTTTGTACTTAAGTCGGCATTGTGCTTTTTCTATTTAATTCCGATGCGATTTCTGTGTCTCATCGTCAATAGGAAGGTCCTAGCGATACAGTAAACCTGAAGTGAAGCATCGGAATCTATAACTAGTGTCACAGGAATGGTTCAAAACATAATCTGTAAGAATAGTCCGTCTTCTTGTACATAAGTCGGCATTGTGCTTCTGTATTTGATTCCAATGCAATATCTTTGTTTCATCGTCAATAAGAAGGTCCAAGGGATACAGTAAACCTGGAGTGAAGCATCGGAATCTATATCTAATGTCACAGGAATGGTTCTAAACAAAGACAGTAAGATGAGTCGGTCTTCTTGTACTTAAGTCGGCATTGTGCCTTTAGTGTTTAATTCCGATGCATTTTCTGTGTTTCATCGCCAATAAGAAGGTCCTAGGGATACAGTAAACCTGAAATGAAGCATCAGAATCAATAACTAGTGTCACAAGAATGGTTCAAATCATAGTCAGTAAGAAGAGTCAGTCTTCTTGTACTTAAGTCGGCATTGTGCCTTTTGTATTTAATTCCGATGCAATTTCTGTGTTTCATCGTCAATAAGAAGGTCCAAGGGATACAGTAACCCTGAAGTGAAGCATCGAAATCTATAACTAGTATCACAGAAATGGTTCAAAATATAGACTGTAAGCAGGGTTAGTCTTGTTGTACTTAAGTCGGCATTGTGCCTTTTGTATTTAATTCCGATGCAATTTGTGTGTTTCATCGTGAATAAGAAGGTCCAAGGGATACAGTGAAACTGAAGTGAAGCATCGGAATCTATAACTAGTGTCACAGGAATGGTTCGAAGCATAGTCAGTAAGAAGAGCCAGTCTTCTTGTACTTAAGTCGGCATTGTGCCTTTTGTATTGAATTCCGATGCAATTTCTGTGTTTCATCGTCAATAAGAAGGTCCAAGGGATACAGTAAACCTGGAGTGAAGCATCGGAATCAATAACTAGTGTCACAGGAATGGTTCAAAACATAGACAGTAAGAAGAGTCAATCCTCTTGCACTTAAGTCGGCATTGTGCCTTTTCTATTTAATTCCGATGCAATTTTTGTGTTTCGTCGCCAATACGAAGGTCCAAAGGATACAGTAAACCTGAAGTGAAGCATCGGAATCTACAACTAATGTCACAGGATTCGTTCAAACATAGACAGTAGGAAGAGTCAGTCTTCTTGTACTTAAGTCGGCATTGTGCCTTTTGTATTTAATTCCTATGCAATTTCTGTGTTTCATCGTCAATAAGAAGGTCAGAAGGATACAGTAAACCTGAAGTGAAGCATCGGAATCTATAACTAGTCTCACAGGAATGGTTCAAAGCATAGTCAGTAAGAAGAGTCAGTCTTCTTGTACTTAAGTCGGCATTGGGCCTTTTGTATTTAATTTCGATGCAATTTCTGTGTTTCATCGTCAATAAGAAGGTCCAAGAGATACAGCAAACCTGAAGTGGAGCATCGGAATCTATAACTAGTGTCACACGAATGGTTCAAAAGATAGACAGTAAGAAGAGTCAGTCTTCTTGTACTTAAGTCAGCATAGTGCCCTTTTCAATTTAATTCCGATGCATTTACTGTGTTTCATCGTCAATGAGAAGGTCAGAGGGATACAGTAAACCTGAAGTGAAGCATCGGAATCTCTAAATAGTGTCAAAGGAATGGTTCAACACATAGTCTGTAAGAAGAGTCAGTCTTCTTGTACTTAAGTCGGAATTGTGCCTTTTGTATTTAATTCCGATGCAATTTCTGTGTTTCATCATCAATAAGACGGTCCAAGGAAAACAGCAAACCTGAAGTGAATCATCGGAATCTATAACTAGTGTCACAGGAATGGTTCAAATCATAGACAGTAGGAAGAGTCAGTCTTCTTATACATAAGTCGGCATTGTGCCTTTTTTATTTTGTTCCGATGCAACTTCTATGTTTCATCGTCAATAAGAAGTTCCTAGGGATATAGTAAACCTGAAGTGAAGCATCGGAATCTACAACATGTGTCACAGGAAGGGTTCAAACCATAGTTAGTAAGAAGAGTCAGTCTTCTTGTACTTAAGCAGGCATTGTGCCTTTTGTATTTAATTCCGATGCAATTTATGTGTTTCACCATCAATAAGAAGGTCCAAGGGATACAGTAAACCTGAAGTGTAGCATCGGAATCTATAAATAGTGTCACAGGAATGGATCAAGATATAGTCAGTAAGAAGAGTCAGTCTTCTTGTACTTGTCACCATTGTGCCTTATGTATTTAATTTCGATCCAATTTCTGTGTTTCATCGTTAATATGAAGGTCCAAGGGATTCATAAACCAGAAGTGAAGCATCGGAATCTATAACTAGTGTCACAGGAATGGTTAAAACATAGTCAGTAAGACGAGTCAGTCTTCTTGTACATAAGTCGGCATTGTGCCTTTTGTGTTTTATTCCGAGGCACTATCTGTGCTTCATCGTCATTAAGAAGGTCCAAGGGATACAGTAAACCTGAAATGAAGCATCGGAAACTATAACTAGTGTCACAGGAATGGTTCAAAACATAGACAGTAGGAAGATTCAGTCTAATTGTACTTAAGTCGTTATTGTGAATTTTGTATTTATTTCCGATGCAATTTCTCTGTTTCATCGTCAATAAGAAAGTCAGAGGGATACAGTAAACCTGAAGTGAAGCATCGGAATCTACAACTAGTGTCACAGGAATGGTTCAAAACATAGTCAGTAAGAAGAGTCAGTCTTCTTGTACTTAAGTCGGCATTGTGCCTATTATATTTAATGCCGATGCAATTTCTGTGTTTCATCGTCAATAAGAAGGTCCAAGGGATACAGTGAAACTGAAGTGAAGCATCGGATTCTATAACTAGTGTCACAGGAATGGATCAAGAAATAGTCAGTAAGAAAAGTCAGTCTTCTTGTACCTAATTCGGCATTGTGCCTTTTGTATTTAATTCCGATGTAATTTCTGTGTTTCATCGTCAATAAGAAGGTCCAAGGGATACAGTAAACCTTGTGTGAAGCATCGGAATCTATAACTAGTGTCACAGGAATGGTTCAAAACATAGACAGTAAGAAGAGTCAGTCCTCTTCCACTTAAGTCGGCATTGTGCCTTTTGTATTTAATTCCGATGCAATTTCTGTGTTTCATCGTCAATAAGAAAGTCAGAGGGATACAGTAAACCTTAAGTGAAGCATCGGAATCTATAACTAGTGTCACAGGAATGGTACGAAACATAGGCAGTAAGAAGATTCAGTCTTATTGTCCCTAAGTCGGCATTGTGCCTTTTGTATTTAATTCCGATGCGATTTCTGTGTTTCATCGTCAATAAGAAGGTCCAAGGGATACAGAAAACGTGGAGTGAAGCATCGGAATCTATAACTAGTATCACAGGAATGGTTCAAAACATAGACAGTAAGAGGAGTCAGCCTTCTTGTACTTAATTTGGCATTGTGCCTTTTGTATTTTAGTCCGAGGCACTATCTGTGCTTCATCGTCATTAAGAAGGTCCAAGGGATACAGTAAACCTGAAGTGAAGCATCGGAATCTACAACTAGTGTCACAGGAATGGTTCAAAACATATTCAGTAAGAAGAGTCAGTCTTCTTGTACTTAAGTCGGCATTGTGCCTTTTGTATTTAATTTCGATGCTATTTCTGTGTTTCATCGTGAATAACAAGGTCCAAGGGATATAGTGAAACTGAAGTGAAGCATCGGAATCTATAAATAGTGTCACAGGAATGGTTCGAAGCATAGTCAGTAAGAAGATCCAGTCTTCTTGTACCTAAGTCGGCATTGTGCCTTTTGTATTGAATTCCGATGCAATTTCTGTGTTTCATCGTCAATAAAAAGGTCCAAGGGATACAGTAAACCTGGAGTGAAGCATCGGAATCTGTAACTAGTGTCACAGGAATGGTTCAAAGCATTGTCTGTAAGAAGAGTCAGTCTTCTTGTACTTAAGTCGGCATTGTGCCTTTTGTATTTAATTCCGATGCAATTTCTGTGTTTCATCGTCAATAAGAGGGTCCAAGGGATACAGTAAACCGGAAGTGAAGCAATGGAATCCATAACTAGTGTCACAGGAATGGTTCAAAACATAGACAGTAGGAAGAGACAGTCTTCTTGTACCTAAGCCGCATTGTGCCTTTTCTAATTAATTCCGATGCACTTTTGGTGTTTCATCTTTAATAAGAAGGTTCAAGGGATACAGTAAACCTTCTGTGAAGCATCGGAATCTATAACTAGTGTCACAGGAAAGGTTCAAAACATAGACAGTAAGAAGAGTCAATCCTCTTGCACTTAACTCGGCATTGGGCCTTTTGTATTTAATTCCGATGCAATTTCTGTGTTTCATCGTCAATAAGAAGGTCAGAGGGGTACAGTAAACCTGAAGTGAAGCATCGGAATCTATAACTAATGTCACAGGAATGGTTCAAAGCATAGTCAGTAAGAAGAGTCAGTCTTCTTGTACTTAAGTCGGCATTGTGCCTTTTGTGTTTAATTTCGATGCAATTTCTGTGTTTTATCGTTAATAAGAAGGTCCAAGAGGTACAGTAAACCTGAAGTGGAGCATCGGAATCTATAACTAGTGTCACAGGAATGGTTCAAAAAATAGACAGTAAGAAGAGTCAGTCTTCTTGTTCTTAAGTCAGCATTGTGCCCTTTTCAATTTAATTCCGTTGCATTTACTGTGTTTCATTGTCAATAAGAAGGTCAGAGGGATACAGTAAACCTGAAGTGAAGCATCGGAATCTCTAAATAGTGTCACAGGAATGGTTCAACACATAGTCAGTAAGAACAATCAGTCTTCTTGTAGTTAAGTCGTCATTGTGCCTTTTGTATTTAATTCCGATGCAATTTCTGTGTTTCACCGTCAATAAGAAGGTCAGAAGGATACAGTAAACCTGAAGTGAAGCATCGGAATCTATAACTAGTCTCACAGGAATGGTTCAAAGCATAGTCAGTAAGAAGAGTCAGTCTTCTTGTACTTAAGTCGGCATTGGGCCTTTTGTATTTAATTTCAATGCAATTTCTGTGTTTCATCGTCAATAAGAAGGTCCAAGAGATACAGCAAACCTGAAGTGGAGCATCGGAATCTATAACTAGTGTCACAGGAATGGTTGAAAAGATAGACAGTAAGAAGAGTCAGTCTTCTTGTACTTAAGTCAGCATTGTGGGCTTTTCAATTTAATTCCGATGCATTTACTGTGTTTCATCGTCAATAAGAAGGTCAGAGGGATACAGTAAACCTGAAGTGAAGCATCGGAATCTCTAAATATTGTCAAAGGAATGGTTATCCACATAGTCAGTAAGAAGAGTCAGTCTTCTTGTACTTAAGTCGGAATTGTGCCTTTTGTATTTAATTCCGATGCAATTTCTGTGTTTCATCATCAATAAGACGGTCCAAGGAAAACAGTAAACCTGAAGTGAATCATCGGAATCCATAACTAGTGTCACAGGAATGGTTCAAATCATAGACAGTAGGAAGAGTCAGTCTTCTTATACATAAGTCGGCATTGGGCCTTTTTTATTTTGTTCCGATGCAACCGTCAATAAGAAGGTCCTAGGGATATAGTAAACCTGAAGTGAAGCATCGGAATCTACAACATGTGTCACAGGAAGGGTTCAAACCATAGTTAGTAAGAAGAGTCAGTCTTCTTGTACTTAAGTAGGCATTGTACCTTTTGTATTTAATTCCGATGCAATTTCTGTGTTTCACCGTCAATAAGAAGGTCCAAGGGATACAGTAAACCTGAAGTGTAGCATCGGAATCTATAAATAGTGTCACAGGAATGGATCAAGACATAGTCAGTAAGAAGAGTAAGTCTTCTTGTACTTAACTGGCATTGTGCCTTTTCTATCTAATTCCGATGCAATTTCTGTATTTCATCGTCAAAAAAAAAGGTCAGAGGGATACAGTAAACATGAAGTGAAGCATCGGAATCTATAACTAGTGTCACAGGAATAGTTCAAAACATAGACAGTAGGAAGAGTCAGTCCTCTTGTACTTAAGTTGGCATTGTGCCTTTTGTATTTAATTCCGATGCAATATCTGTGTTTCATCGTTAATAAGAAGGTCAGAGGCATACAGTAAACCTGATGTGAAGCATCGGAATCTACAACTAGTGTCACAGGAATGGTTCAAATCATAGTCAGTAAGACGAGTCACTCTTCTTGTACTTCAGTCGGCATTGTGCCTTTTGTGTTTAATTCCGATGCAATTTCTGTGTTTCATCGTCAATAAGAGGGCCCAAGGGATACAGTAAACCTGAAGTAAAGCATCGGATTCTATAACTAGTGTCACAGGAATGGATCAAGAAATAGTCAGCAAGAAAAGTCAGTATTCATGTACTTAATTACGCATTGTGCCTTTTGTATTTAATTCCGATCTAATTTCTGTGTTTCATCGTCAATAAGAAGGTCCAAGGGATACAGAAAACCTTGTGTGAAGCATTGGAATCTATAACTAGTGTCACAGGAATGGTTCAAAACATAGACAGTAAGAAGAGTCAGTCCTCTTCCACTTAAGTCGGCATTGTGCCTTTTGTATTTAATTCCGATGCAATTTCTATGTTTCATCGTCAATAAGAAGGTCAGAGGGATACAGTAAACCTGAAGTGAAGCATCGGAATCTATAACTAGTGTCACAGGAATGGTACAAAAGCATAGGCAGTAAGAAGATTCAGTCTTATTGTCCCTAAGTCGGCATTGTGCCTTTTGTATTTAATTCCGATGCGATTTCTGTGTTTCATCGTCAATAAGAAGGTCCAAGGGATACAGTAAACGTGGAGTGAAGCATCGGAATCTATAACTAGTGTCACAGGAATGGTTCAAAACATAGACAGTAAGAGGAGTCAGCCTTCTTGTACTTAAGTCGGCATTGTGCCTTTTGTATTTTATTCCGAGGCACTATCTGTGCTTCATCGTCATTAAGAAGGTCCAAGGGATACAGTAAACCTGAAATGAAGCATCGGAATCTATAACTAGTTTCACAGGAATGGTTCAAAACATAGACAGTAGGAAGATTCAGTCTACGTGTACTTAAGTCGGTATTGTGAATTTTGTATTTATTTCCGATGCAATTTCTGTGTTTCATCGTCAATAAGAAAGTCAGAGGGAAACAGTAAACCTGAAGTGAAGCATCGGAATCTACAACTAGTGTCACAGGAATGGTTCAAAGCATAGTCAGTAAGAAGAGTCAGTCTTCTTGTACTTAAGTCGGCATTCTGCCATTTGTAATTACTTCCGATGCAATTTCTGTGTTTCATCGTCAATACGAAGGTCCAAGGGATACAGTAAACCAGAAGTGAAGCATCGGAATCTATAACTAGTGTCACAGGAATGGTTCAAACATAGTCAGTAAGTAGAGTCAGTCTTCTTATACTTAAGTCGGCATTGTGCCTTTTGTATTTAATTCCGATGCAATATCTGTGTTTCATCGTCAATAAGAATGTCCAAGAGATACAGTAAACCTGAAGTGAAGCATCGGAATCTATAACTAGTGTCACAGGAATGGATCAAGGTATAGTCAGTAAGAAGAGTCAGTCTTCTTGTACTTAAGTCGGCATTGTGCCTTTTGTATTTAATTCCGATGCAATATCTGTGTTTCAGAGTCAATAAGAAGGTCAGAGGGATACAGTGAACCTGAGGTGAAGCATCGGAATCTATAACTAGTGTCACAGGAATGGTTCAAAACATAGACAGTAAGAAGAGTCAGTCTTCTTGTACTTAAGTCGGCATTGTGCCCTTTTCAAATTAATTCCGATGCAATTACTGTGTTTCATCGTCAATAAGAAGGTCAGAGAGATAAAGTAAACCTGAAGGGAAGCATCGGAATCTCTAAATAGTGTCACAGGAAAGATTCAACACATAGTCAGTAAGAAGATTCAGTCTTCTTGTACTTATGTCGGCATTGTGCATTTTGTATTTAATTATGATGCAATTTCTGTGTTTCATCGTCAATAAGAAGGTCCAAGGGATACAGTAAACCTGAAGTGAAGCATCGGAATCTATAACTAGTGTCACAGGAATGGTTCAAAGCATAGTCAGTAAGAAGAGTCAGTCTTCTTGTACTTATGTCGGCATTCTGCCATTGGTAATTACTTCCGATGCAATTTCTGTGTTTCATCGTCAATACGAATGTCCAAGGGATACAGTAAACCAGAAGTGAAGCATCGGAATCCATAACTAGTGTCACAGGAATGGTACAAAACATAGTCAGTAAGAAGAGTCAGTCTTCTTATACTTAAGTCGGCATTGTGCCTTTTGTATTTAGTTCCGATGCAATTTCTGTGTTTCATCGTCAATAAGAAGGTCCTAGGGATACAGTAAACCTGAAGTGAAGCATCGGAATCTACAACTAGTGTCACAGGAATGGTTCAAAACATATTCAGTAACAAGAGTCAATCTTCTTGTACTTAAGTAGGCATTGTGCCTTTTGTATTTAATACCGACGGAATTTCTGTGTTTCATCGTCAATAAGAAGGTCCAAGGGATACTGTAAAACTGAAGTGGAGCGTCGGAATCTATAACTAGTGTCACAGGAATGGTTCAAATGATAGACAGTAAGAAGAGGCAGTCCTCTTGTACCTTAGTCGGCATTGTGCCTTTTCTATTTAATTCCGATACAATTTCGGTGTTTCATCATCAATAAGAAGGTCCTAGGGATACAGTAAACCTTGTGTGAAGCATCGGAATCGATAACTAGTGTCACAGGAATGGTTCAAAACATAGATAGTAAGAGGAGTCAGTCTTCTTGTACTTAGGTCGGCATTGTGCCATTTGTATTTAATACCGATGCAATATCTGTGTTTCATCGTTAATAAGAAGGTCAGAGGGATACAGTAAACCTGAAGTGAAGCATCGGAATATATAACTAGTGTCACGGGAATGGTTCAAAACAATCAGTAAGAAGAGTCTGTCTTCTTGTACTTATGTCGGCATTGTGCATTTTGTATTTAATTCCGATGCAATTTCTGTGTTTCATCGTCAATTAGGAGGTCCAAGGGAGAGAGTGAACCTGAGGTGAAGCATCGGAATCTATAACTAGGGTCACAGGAATGGTTCAAAACATAGACAGTAAGAAGAGTCAGTCTTCTTGTACTTATGTTGGCATTGTGCCTTTTCAATTTAATTCCGAAGCAATTTCTGTGTTTCTTCGCCAATAAGAAGGTCCAAAGGATACAGTAACCCTGAAGTGAAGCATCGGAATCTACAACTAGTGTCACAGGAATGGTTCAAAACATATTCAGTAACAAGAGTCAGTCTTCTTGTACTTAAGTAGGCATTGTGCCTTTTGTATTTAATACCGACGGAATTTCTGTGTTTCATCGTCAATAAGAAGGTCCAAGGGATACAGTAAACGTGAAGTGAAGCATCGGAGTCCATAACTAGTGTCATAGGAATGGTTCAAAACATAGACAGTAAGAAGAGTCAGTCTTCTTGTACATAAGTCGGCATTGTGCCTTTTGTATTTAATTCTGATGCAATTTCTGTGTTTCATCGTCAATAAGAAGGTCAGAGGGATACAGTAAACCTGAAGTGAAGCATCGGAATCTATAACTAGTGTCACAGGAATGGTTCAAAACAGTAAGTAAGAAGAGTCAGTCTTCTTGTACTTAAGTCGGCATTGTGCCTTTTGTATTTAATTCCGATGCAATTTCTGTGTTTCATCGTCAATAAGAAGGTCCAAGGGACACAGTAAACCTGAAGTGAAGCCATTGGAATCTGTCACTAGCGTCACAGGAATGGTTCAAGACATAGGCACTAATAAGAGTCAGTCTTCTTGTACTTAAGTCGGCATTGTGCCTTTTCTACTTAATTCCGATGCAATTTCTGTGTTTCGTCGCCAATACGAAGGTCCAAAGGATACAGTAAACCTGTAGAGAAGCATCGGAATCCATAACTAATCTCACTGGAATGGTTCAAAACATAGACAGTAGGAAGTGTCAGTCTTCTTATACTATAAGTCTGAATTGTGCCTTTTATATTTAGTTCCGATGCAATTTCTGTGTTTCATCGTCAATAAGAAGGTCCTAGGGAAACAGTAAACCTGAAGTGAAGCATCGGAATCTATAACTAGTGTCACAGGAATGGCTCATGGTATAGTCAGTAAGAAGAGTCAGTCTTCTTGTACTTAAGTTGGCATTGTGCCTTTTCTATTTTATTCAGACGCAATTTCTGTGTTTCATCGTCAATACGAAGGTCTAAGGGATACAGTACACCTGAAGTGAAGCATCGGAATCCATAACTAGTGGCACAGGAATGGTTCAAATCATAGACAGTAGGAAGAGTCAGTCTTCTTGTACTTAAGTTGGCATTGTGCTTTTTGTATTTAATTCCAGTGCACTATCTGTGTTTCATCGTCATTAAGAAGGTCCAAGGGATACTGTAATCCTGAAATGAAGCATCGGAATCTATAACTAGTGTCACAGGAATGGTTCAATACATAGACAGTAGGAAGATTCAGTCTACATGTACTTAAGTCGGTATTGTTCCTTTTGTATCTATTTCCGATGCAATTTCTGTGTTTCATCGTCAACAAGAAGGTCAGAGGGATACAGTAAACCTGAAGTGAAGCATCGGAATCTATAACTAGTGTCACAGGAATCGTTGAAAACATACCCGAAAGAAGAGTCAGACTTGTTGTACTAAAGTCCGCATTGTGCCTTTTGTATTTATTTTCGATGCAATTTCTGTGTTTCATCGTCAATAAGAAGGTCCAAGGGATACAGTAAGCCTGAAGTGAAGCATCGGAATCTATAACTAGTGTCACAGGAATGGATCAAGATATAGTCAGTAAGAAGAGTCAGTCATCTTGTACTTAAGTCAGCATTGTCCCTTTTGTATTTAATTCAGATGCAATTTCTGTGTTTCATCGTCAATACGAAGGTCTAAGGGATACAGTACACCTGAAGTGAAGCATCGGAATCCATAGCTAGTGTCACAGGAATGCTTCAAAACATAGTCAGTAAGAAGAGTCAGTCTTCTTGTACTTAAGTCGGCATTGTGCCTTTTATATTTAATTCCGATGCAATTTCAGTGTTTCATCGTCAATACGAAGGTCCAAGGGATACAGTAAACCGGAAGTGAAGCATCGGAATCTATAACTAGTGTCACAGGAATGGTTCAAAACATAGTCAGTAAGAAGAGTCAGTCTTCTTGTACTTAAGACAGCATTGTGCCTATTGTATTTAATTCCGATGCAATATCTGTGTTTCATCGTTAATAAGAACGTCAGAGGGATACAGTAAACCTGAAGTGAAGCATAGGGATCTACAACTAGTGTCACAGGAATGGTTCAAATCATAGTCAGTAAGAAGAGTCAGTCTTCTTGTACTTAAGTCGGCATTGTGCCTTTTGTATTTAATTTCGATGCAATTTCAGTGTTTCATTGTCAATAAGAAGGTCCAAGGTATACAGTAAAACTGAAGTAAAGCATCAGAATCTATAACTAGTGTCACAGGAATGGATCAATATATAGACAGTAAGAAGAGTCAGTGTTCTTGAACTTAAGTCGATATTGTGCCTTTTGTATTTAATTCCGATGAAATTTCTGTGTTTCATCGTCAATAGGAAGCTCCAAGGGATACAGTAAACCTGAAGTGAAGCGTCGGAATCCATAACTAGTGTCACAGGAATGGTTCAAAACGTAGACAGTAAGAAGAGACAGTCTTCTTGTACCTAGGTCGGCATTGGGCCTATTCTATTTAATTCCGATGCAATTTCGGTGTTTCATCGTCAATAAGAAGGTCCAAGGGATACAGTAGACCTTGTGTGAAGCATCGGAATCTATAATTAGTGTCACAGGAATGGTTCAAAACATAGACAGTAAGAAGAGTCAGTTTTCTTGCACTTAAGTCGGCATTGTGCCTTTTGTATTTAATTCAGATGCAATTTCTGTGTTTCATCGTCAATGAGAAGGTCAGAGGGATACAGTACACATGAAGTGAAGCATCGGAATCTATAACTAGTGTCACAGGAATATTTCAAAACATAGGCAGTAAGAAGATCCATTCTTCTTGTCCTTAAGTCGGCATTGTGCCTTTTGTATTTAATTCCGATGCAATTTCTGTGTTTCATCGTCAATAATAAGGTCCAAGGGATACAGTATACCAGGAGCGAAGCATCGGAATCTATAACTAGTGTAACAGGAATGGTTCAAAACATAGACAGTATGACGAGTCAGCCTTCTTGTACTTAAGTCGGCATTGTGCCTTTTGTATTTAATTCCGATGCAATTTCTGTGTTTCATCGTCAATAAGAAGGTCCAAGGGATAGAGTAAACCTGAAGTGAAGCATCGGAATCTGTAACTAGTGTCACAGGAATGGATCAAGTTATAGTCAGTAAGAGGAGTCAGTCTTCTCGTACTTAGGTCGGCATTGTGCCTTTTGTATTTAATTCCGATGCAATTTCTGTGTATCATCGTCAATACGAAGGCCCAAGGGATACAGTAAACCGGAAGTGAAGCATCGGAATATATAACTAGTGTCACAGCAATGGTTCGAAACATAGACAGTAAGAAGAGTCTGTCTTCTTGTACTTAAGTCGGCATTGTGTATTTTCTATTTACTTCGGATGCAATTTCTGTGTTTCGTCGCCAATAAGAAGGTCCAAAGGATACAGTAACCCTGAAGTGAAACATCGGAATCTATAACTAATGTCACAGGAATGGTTCAAACATAGACAGCAGTAAAGAGTCAGTCTTCTTATACTTAAGTCGGCATTGTGCCTTTTGTATTTAATTCCGATGCAATTTCTGTGTTTCATCGTCAATACGAAGGTCCAAGGGATACAGTAAAAGTGAAGTGAAGCATCGGAATCCATAACTAGTGTCACAGGAATGGTTCAAACATAGACAGTAAGAAGAGACAGTCTTCTTGTACCTAAGTCGGCATTGTGCCTTTTCTAATTAATTCCGATACAATTTCGGTGTTTCATCATCAATAAGAACTTCCAAGGGATACAGTAAACCTTGGGTGAAGCATCGGAATCGATAACTAGTGTCACAGGAATGGTACAAAACATAGACAGTAAGAAGAGTCAGCCTTCTTGTACTTAAGTCGGCATTATGCCTTTTGTATTTAATTCCGATGCAATTTCTGTGTTTCATCGTCAATAAGAATGTCCAAGGGATACAGTAAACCTAAAGTGAAGCATCGGAATCCATAACTAGTGTCACAGGAATGGATCAACATATAGTCAGTAAGAGGAGTCAGTCTTCTTGTACTTAGGTCGGCATTGTGTCTTTTGTATTTAATACTGATGCAATTTCAGTGTTTCATCGTCAATACGAAGGTCCAAGGGAGACAGTAAAAGTGAAGTGAAGTATCGGTAACCATAACTAGTGTCACAGGAATGGTTCAAAACATAGTCAGTAAGAAGAGTCAGTCTTCTTGTACTTAAGTCGGCATTGTGCCTTTTGTATTTTATTCCGATGCAATTTCTGTGTTTCATCGTCAATACGAAGGTCCAAGGGATACAGTAAACCAGAAGTGAAGCATCGGAATGTATAACTAGTGTCACAGGAATGGTTCAAAACATAGTCAGTAAGATGAGTCAGTCTTCTTGTATTTAAGTCGGCATTGTACATTTTGTATTTAATTCTGATGCAATTTCTGTGTTTCATCGTCAATAAGAAGGTCAGAGGGATACAGTGAACCTGAAGTGAAGGATCAGAATCTATAACTAGTGTCACAGGAATGCTTCAAAACAGTCAGTAAGAAGAGTCAGTCTTCTTGTACTTATGTCGGCATTGTGCCTTTTGTATTTAATTCCGATGCAATTTCTGTGTTACATCGTCAATATAAAGGTCCAAGGGATAGAGTGAACCTGAGGTGAAGCATCGGAATCTATAACTAGTGTCACAGGAATGGTTCAAAACATAGACAGTGAGAAGAGTCAGTCTTCTTGCACTTAAGTCGGCATTGTGCCTTTTCTATTTAATTCCGATGCAATTTCTGTGTTTCGCCGCCAATACGAAGGACCAAAGGATACAGTAACCCAGAAGTGAAGCATCGGAATCCATACCTAATGTCACAGGAATGGTTCAAAACATAGATAGTAGGAATAGTCAGTCTTCTTATACTTAAGTCGGCATTGTGCCTTTTGTATTTATTTCCGATGCAATTTCTGTGTTTCATCGTCAATAAGAACGTCAGATGGATACAGTAAACCTGAGGTGAAGCATCGGAATATATAACTAGTGTCACAGGAATGGCTCAAAACATATCCAGTAAGAAGAGTCAGTCTTCTTCTACTTAAGTTGGCATTGTACCTTTTGTATTTAATTCCGATGCACTATCTGTGTTTCATTGTCATTACGAAGGTCCAAGGGATGCAGTAATCCTGAAATGAAGCATCGGAATCTGTAACTAGTGTCACAGGAATGGTTCAAATCATAGACAGTAGGAAGATTCAGTCTACATGTACTTAAGCCGGTATTGTGCCTTTTTTATTTATTTCCGATGCAATTTCTGTGTTTCATCGTCAATAAGAAGGTCAGAGGGATACACTAAACCTGAAGTGAAGCATCGGAATCTATAACTAGTGTGACAGGAATGGTTCAAAACATATCCAGTGAGAAGAGTCAGTCTTGTTGTACTTAAGTCGGCATTGTGCCTTTTGTATTTTGTTCCGATGCAATTTCGGTGTTTCGTCGCCAATAGGAAGGTCGAAAAGATACAGTAAACCTGAAGTGAAGCATCGGAAGCAATAACTAATGTCACAGGATTCGTTCAAACATAGTCAGTAGGAAGAGTCAGTCTTCTTGTATTTGAGTCAGCATTGTGCCTTTTGTATTTAATTCCGATGCAGTTTTTGTGTTTCGTCGTCAATACGGAGGTCCAAGGGATACAGTAAACCAGAAGTGAAGCATCGGAAGCTATAACTAGTGTCACAGGAATGGATCAAAACATAGTCAGTAAGAAGAGTCAGTCTGCTTGTACTTAAGTCGGCATTGTGCCTTTTGTATTTAATTCCGATGCAATATCTGTGTTTCATCGTTAATAAGAATGTCAGAGGGATACAATAAACCTGAAGTGAAGCATCGGAATCTACAACTAGTGCCACAGGAATGGTTCAAATGATAGTCAGTACGAAGAGTCAGTCTTCTTGTGCTTAAGTCGGCATTGTGCCTTTTATATTTAATTCCGATACAATTTCTGTGTTTCATCGTCTATAAGAAGGTCCAAGGGATACAGTAAACCCGAAGTGTAGCATCGGAATCTATAACTAGTGTCACAGGAATGGATCAAGATAGAGTCAGTAAGAAGAGTCAGTCATTTTGTACTTAAGTCGACATTGTGCCTTTTGTATTTAATTCCGATGCAATTTCTGTGTTTCATCGTCAATTAGAAGGTCCAAGGGATACAGTAAACCTGAAGTGAAGCATCGGAATCCGAAACTAGTGTCACAGGAATGGTTCAAAACATAGTCAGTAAGAAGAGTAAGTCTTCTTAAGTAGGCATTGTGCCCTTTGTATTTAATTCCGATGCAATTTCTGTGTTTCATCGTCAATAAGAAGGTCAGAGGGATACAGTAAGTCTGAAGTGAAGCATCGGAATCTATAACTAGTGTCACAGGAATGGTTCAAAACATAGGCAGTAAGAAGATTCAGTCTTCTTGTCCCTAAGTCAGCATTGTGCCTTTTGTATTTAATTGCGATGTAATTTCGGTGTTTTATCGTCAATAAGAAGGTCCAAGGGAAACAGTAAACCTGGAGTGAAGCATCGGACTCTATAACTAGTGTCACAGGAACGGTTCAAAACATTCACCATAAGAAGAGTCAGTCTTCTTGTACTTAATTGGGCATTGTTTTTTAGGTATTTAATTCCGATGCTATTTCTGTGTTTCATCGTCAATAAGAAGGACCAAGGGATACAGTAAACCTGAAGTGAAGCATCGGAATCTACAACTAGTGTCACAGGAATGGATCAAGATATAGTCAGTAAGAAGAGTCAGTGTTGTTGTATTTAAGTCGGCATTGTGCCTATTGTATCAAATTCCGATGCAATTTCTGTGTTTCATCGTCAATAAGAAGGTCCATGGGATACAGTTAACCTGAAGTGAAGCATCGGAATCCATAACTAGTGTCACAGGAATGGTTCAAAACATAGTCAGTAAGAAGAGTCAGTCTTTTTGTACGTAAGTCGGCATTGTGCCTTTTGTATTCAATTCCGATGAAATTTCTGTGTTTCATCATCAATACGACGGTCCAAGGGATACAGTAAACCAGAAGTGAAGCATCGGAATCTACAACTAGTGTCACAGGAATTGTTCAAATCATAGTCAGTAAGAAGAGTCAGTCTTCTTGTACTTAAGTCGGCAATGTGCCTTTTCTATTTAATTCCCATGCAATTTCTGTGTTTCATCGTCAATAAGAAGGTGAGAGGGATACAGTGGACCTGAGGTGAAGCATCGGAATATAAAACTAGTGTCACAGCAATGGTTCGAAACATAGACAGTAAGAAGAGTCAGTCTTCTTGTACTTAAGTCGGCATTGTGCATTTTCTATTTAATTCCGATGCAATTTCTGAGTTTCGTCGCCAATAAGAAGGTCCAAAGTATACAGTAACCCTGAAGTGAAGCATCGGAATCTATAACTAATGTCACAGGAATGGTTCAAACATAGACAGCAGTAAAGAGTCAGTCTTCTTATACTTAAGTCGGCATTGTGCCATTTGTATTTAGTTCCGATGCAATTTCTGTGTTTCATCGTCAATAAGATGGTCCTAGGGATACAGTAAACCTGAAGTGAAGCCTCGGAATCTACAACTAGTGTCACAGGAATGGTTCAAAACATACTCAGTAAGAAGAGCCAGTGATCTTGTACTTAAGTAGGCATTGTGCCTTTTGTATTCAATTCCGATGCAATTTCTGTGTTTCATCGTCAATAAGAAGGTCCAACGGATACAGTAAACCTGAAGTGAAGCATCGGAATCTTTAACTAGCGTCACAGGAATGGTTCAAAACATAGACACTAAGAAGAGTCAGTCTGCTTGTACTTAAGACGGCATTGTGCCTTTTCTATTTAATTCCGATGCAATTTCTGTGTTTCATCGTCAATACGAAGGTCCAAGGGATTCAGATTACCGGAAGTGAAGCATCGTAATCTATAACTAGTGTCACAGGAGTGGTTCAAAACATAGTCAGTAAGAAGAGTCAGTCTTCTTGTACTTAAGTCAGCATTGTGCCTTTTGTATTTAATTCCGATGCAATATCTGTGTTTCATCGTTAATAAGAACGTCAGTGGGATACGGTAAACCTGAAGTGAAGCATTGGGATCTACAACTAGTGTCACAGGATTTGTTCAAATCATAGTCAGAAAGAAGAGTCAGTCTTCTTGTACTTAAGTCGGCATTGTGCCTTTTGTATTTAATTCCGATGCAATTTCTGTGTTTCATCGTCAATAAGATGGTCCAAGGGATACAGTAAACCCGAAGTGAAGCATCGGAATCTATAACTAGTGTCACAGGAATGGATCAAGATAGAGTCAGTAAGAAGAGTCATTCATCTTGTACTTAAGTCGACATTGTGCCTTTTGTATTTAATTCCGATGCAATTTCTGTGTTTCATCGTCAATAAAAAGGTCGGAGGGATACAGTGAACCTGAGGTGAAGCATCGGAATCTATAACTAGTGTCACAGGAATGGTTCAAATCATAGACAGTAGGAAGAGTCAGTCTTCTTGTACTTAAGTCGGCATTGTGCCTTTTCTATTTAATTCCGATGCAATTTCAGTGTTTCGTCGCCAATAGGAAGGTCCAAAGGATACAGTAAACCTGAAGTGAAGCATCGGAATCTATAACTAATGTCACAGGATTCGTTCAAACATAGACAGTAGGAAGAGTCAGTCTTCTTGTACTTGAGTCAGCATTGTGCCTTTTGTATTTAATTCCGATGCAATTTTTGTGTTTCGTCGTCAATACGAAGGTCCAAGGGATACAGTAAACCAGAAGTGAAGGATCGGAATCTATAACTAGTGTCACAGGAATGGGTCAAAACATAGTCAGTAAGAAGAGTCAGTCTGCTTGTACTTATGTCGGCATTGTGCCTTTTGAATTTAATTCCGATGCAATATCTGTGTTTCAACGTTAATAAGAAGGTCAGAGGGATACAATAAACCTGAAGTGAAGCATCGGAATCTACAACTAGTGTCACAGGAATGGTTCAAATCATAGTCAGTAAGAAGAGTCAGCCTTCTTGTACTTAAGTCGGCATTGTTTCTTTTATATTTAATTCCGATGCTATTTCTGTGTTTCATCGTCTATAAGAAGGTCCATGGGATACAGTAAACCTGAAGTGAAGAATCGGAATCCATAACTAGTGTCACAGGAATGGTTCAAAACATAGTCAGTAAGAAGAGTCAGTCTTCTTGTACGTAAGTCGGCATTGTGCCTTTTGTATTCAATTCCGATGAAATTTCTGTGTTTCATCATCAATACGACCGTCCAAGGGATACAGTAAACCAGAAGTGAAGCATCGGAATCTACAACTAGTGTCACAGGAATTGTTCAAATCATAGTCAGTAAGAAGAGTCAGTCTTCTTGTACTTAAGTCGGCATTGTGCCTTTTCTATTTAATTCCGATGCAATTTCTGTGTTTCATCGTCAATAAGAAGGTCAGAGGGATACAGTGGACCTGAGGTGAAGCATCGCAATATATAACTAGTGTCACAGCAATGGTTCGAAACATAGACTGTAAGAAGAGTCAGTCTTCTTGTACTTAAGTCGGCATTGTGCATTTTCTATTTAATTTAGATGCAATTTCTGTGTTTCGTCGCCAATAAGAAGGTCCAAAGTATACAGTAACCCTGAAGTGAAGCATCGGAATCTATAACTAATGTCACAGGAATGGTTCAAACATAGACAGCAGTAAAGAGTCAGTCTTCTTATACTTAAGTCGGCATTGTGCCTTTTGTATTTAGTTCCGATGCAATTTCTGTGTTTCATCGTCAATAAGAAGGTCCTAGGGATACAGTAAACCTGAAGTGAAGCCTCGGAATCTACAACTAGTGTCACAGGAATGGTTCAAAACATACTCAGTAAGAAGAGCCAGTCATCTTGTACTTAAGTAGGCATTGTGCCTTTTGTATTCAATTCCGATGCAATTTCTGTGTTTCATCGTCAATAAGAAGGTCCAACGGATACAGTAAACCTGAAGTGAAGCATCGGAATCTTTAACTAGCGTCACAGGAATGGTTCAAAACATAGACACTAAGACGAGTCAGTCTGCTTGTACTTAAGACGGCATTGTGCCTTTTCTATTTAATTCCGATGCAATTTCTGTGTTTCATCGTCAAAACGAAAGTCCAAGGGAACCAGATTACCGGAAGTGAAGCATCGTAATCTATAACTAGTGTCACAGGAGTGGTTCAAAACATAGTCAGTAAGAAGAGTCAGTCTTCTTGTACTTAAGTCAGCATTGTGCCTTTTGTATTTAATTCCGATGCAATATCTGTGTTTCATCGTTAATAAGAACGTCAGAGGGATACGGTAAACCTGAAGTCAAGCATTGGGATCTACAACTAGTGTCACAGGAATGGTTCAAATCATAGACAGTAGGAAGAGTCAGTCTTCTTGTACTTAAGTCGGCATTGTGCCTTTTCTATTTAATTCCGATGCAATTTCAGTGTTTCGTCGCCAATAGGAAGGTCCAAAGGATACAGTAAACCTGAAGTGAAGCATCGGAATCTATAACTAATGTCACAGGATTCGTTCAAACATAGGCAGTAGGAAGAGTCAGTCTTCTTGTACTTAAGTCGGCATTGTGCCTTTTGTATTTTGTTCCGATGCAATTTCTGTCTTTCGTCGCCAATAAGAAGGTCGAAAGGATACAAAAACCTGAAGTGAAGCATCGGAAACAATAACTAATGTCACAGGATTCGTTCAAACATAGTCAGTAGGAAGAGTCAGTCTTCTTGTACTTGAGTTAGCATTGTGCCTTTTGTATTTAATTCCGATGCAATTTTTGTGTTTCGTCGTCAATACGAAGGTCCAAGGGATACAGTAAACCAGAAGTGAAGCATCGGAATCTATAACTACTGTCACAGGAATGGATCAAAACATAGTCAGTAAGAAGAGTCAGTCTGCTTGTACTTATGTCGGCATTGTGCCTTTTGTATTTAATTCCGATGCAATATCTGTGTTTCATCGTTAATAAGAAGGTCAGAGGGATACAATAAACCTGAAGTGAAGCATCGGAATCTACAACTAGTGTCACAGGAATGGTTCAAATCATAGTCAGTAAGATGAGTCAGTCTTCTTGTACATAAGTCGGCATTGTGCCTTTTGTATTTAATTGCGATGCAATTTTTGTGTTTCATCGTCAATAAGAAGGTCCAAGGGATACAGTAATCCCGAAGTGAAGCATCGGAATCTATAACTAGTGTCACAGGAATGGATCAAGATAGAGTCAGTAAGAAGAGTAAGTCTTCTTAAGTAGGCATTGTGCCTTTTGTATTTAATTCCGATGCAATTTCTGTGTTTCATCGTCAATAAGAAGGTCAGAGGGATACAGTAAGCCTGAAGTGAAGCATCGGAATCTATAACTAGTGTCACACGAATGGTTCAAAACATAGCCAGTAAGAAGATTCAGTCTTCTTGTCCTTAAGTCAGCATTGTGCCTTTTGTGTTTAATTGCGATGTAATTTCTGTGTTTCATCGTCAATAAGAAAGTCCAATGGATACAGTAAGCCTGGAGTGAAGCATCGGACTCTATAACTAGTGTCACAGGAACGGTTCAAAGCATAGACTGTAAGAAGAGTCAGCCTTCTTGTACTTAATTCGGCATTGCATCTTTTGTATTTAATTCCGATGCAATTTCTGTGTTTCATCGTCAATAAGAAGGTCCAAGGGATACAGTAAACCTGAAGTGAAGCATCGGAATCTATAACTAGTGTCACAGGAATGGATCAAGATATAGTCAGTAAGAAGGGTCAGTCTTGTTGTACTTAAGTCGAAATTGTGCCTTTTGTATCTAATTCCGATGCAATTTCTGTGTTTCATCGTCAATAAGAAGGTCCATGGGATACAGTAAACCTGAAGTGAAGCATCGGAATCCATAACTAGTGTCACAGGAATGGTTCAAAACATAGTCAGTAAGAAGAGTCACTCTTCTTGTACGTAAGTCGGCATTGTGCCTTTTGTATTCAATTCCGATAAACTTTCTGTGTTTCATCATTAATACGACGGTCGAAGGGATACAGTAAACCAGAAGTGAAGCATCGGAATCTACAACTAGTGTCACAGGATTTTGTTCAAATCATAGTCAGTAAGAAGAGTCAGTCTTCTTGTACTTAAGTCGGCATCGTGCCTTTTCTATTTAATTCCGATGCAATTTCTGTGTTTCATCGTCAATAAGAAGGTCAGAGGGATACAGTGGACCTGAGGTGAAGCATCGGAATATATATCTAGTGTCACAGCAATGGTTCGAAACATAGACAGTAAGAAGAGTCAGTCTTCTTGTACTTAAGTCGGCATTGTGCATTTTCTATTTAATTCCGATGCAATTTCTGAGTTTCGTCGCCAATAAGAAGCTCCAAAGGATACAGCAACCCTGAAGTGAAGCATCGGAATCTATAACTAATGTCACAGGAATGGATCAAACATAGACAGCAGTAAAGAGTCAGTCTTCTTATACTTAAGACGGCATTGTGCCTTTTGTATTTAGTTCCGATGCAATTTCCGTGTTTCATCGTCAATAAGAAGGTCAGAGGGATACAGTGAACCCGAGGTGAAACATCGGAATCTATAACTAGTGTCGCAGGAATGGTTCAAAACATATCCAGTGAGAAGAGTAAATCTGCTTGTACTTAAGACGGCATTGTGCCTTTTCTATTTAATTCCGATGCAATTTCTGTGTTTCATCGTCAATAAGAAGGTCAGAGGGATACAGTGAACCTGAGGTGAAGCATCGGAATCTATAACTAGTGTCACAGGAATGGTTCAAAACATAGACAGTAGGAAGAGTCAGTCTTCTTGACTTAAGTCGGCATTGTGCCTTTTCTATTTAATTCCGATTCAATTTCTGTGTTTCGTCGCCAATACGAAGGTCCAAAGGATATAGTAAACCTGAAGTGAAGCACCGGAATCTACAACTAATGTCACAGGATTCGTTCAAACATAGACAGCAGGAAGAGTCAGTCTTCTTGTACTTAAGTCGGCATTGTGCCTTTTGTATTTCGTCCCGATGCAATTTCTGTGTTTCGTCGCCAATAGGAAGGTCGAAAGGATACAGTAAACCTGAAGTGAAGCATCGGAAACAATAACTAATGTCACAGGATTCGTTCAAACATAGTCAGTAGGAAGAGTCAGTCTTCTTGTACTTAAGTCGTCATTTTGCCTTTTGTATTTAATTCCGATGCAATTTCTGTGTTTCATCGTCAATTAGAAGGTCCAAGGGACACAGTAAACCTGAAGTGAAGCATCGGAATCTGTAACTAGCGTCACAGGAATGGTTCAAAACATAGACACTAAGAAGAGTCAGTTTGCTTGTACTTAAGACGGCATTGTGCCTTTCCTATTTAATTCCGATGCAATTTCTGTGTTTCGTCGCCAATAAGAAGGTCCAAAGGATACAGTAACCCTGAAGTGAAGCATCGGAATCTATAACTAATGTCACAGGAATGGTTCAAACATAGACAGCAGTAAAGAGTCAGTCTTCTTATACTTAAGTCGGCATTGTGCCTTTTGTATTTAGTTCCGATGCATATTTCTGTGTTTCATCGTCAATAAGAAGGTCCTAGGGATACAGTAAACCTGAAGTGAAGCCTCGGAATCTACAACTAGTGTCACAGGAATGGTTCAAAACATACTCAGTAAGAAGAGCCTGTCATATTGTACTTATGTACGCATTGTGCCTTTTGTATTCAATTCCGATGGAATTTCTGTGTTTCATCGTCAATAAGAAGGTCTAACGGATACAGTAAACCTGAAGTGAAGCATCGGAATCTTTAACTAGCGTCACAGGAATGGTTCGAAACATAGACACTAAGAAGAGTCAGTCTGCTTGTACTTAAGACGGCATTGTGCCTTTTCCATTTAATTCCGATGCATTTTCTGTGTTTCATCGTCAATACGAAGGTCCAAGGGAAACAGTAAACCGGAAGTGAAGCATCGTAATCTATAACTAGTGTCACAGGAATGGTTCAAAACATAGTCAGTAAGAAGAGTCTGTCTTCTTGTACTTAAGTCAGCATTGTGCCTTTTGTATTTAATTCCGATGCAATATCTGTGTTTCATCGTTAATAAGAACGTCAGAGGGATACAGTAAACCTGAAGTGAAGCATCGAAATCCACAACTAGTGTCACAGGAATTGTTCAAATCATAGTCAGTAAGAAGAGTCAGTCTTCTTGTACTTAAGTCGGCATTGTGCCTTTTGTATTTAATTCCGATGCAATTTCTGTGTTTCGTCGTCAATAAGAAGGTCCAAGGTATACAGTAAACCTGAAGTGAAGCATCCGAATCTATAACTAGTGTCACAGGAATGGTTCAAAACATATCCAGTGAGAAGAGTCTGTCTGCTTGTACTTAAGACGGCATTGTGCCTTTTCTATTTAATTCCGATGCAATTTCTGTGTTTCATCGTCAATAAGAAGGTCAGAGGGATACAGTGAACCTGAGATGAAGCATCGGAATCTATAACTAGTGTCACAGGAATGGTTCAAAACATAGACAGTTGGAAGAGTCAGTCTTCGTGTACTTAAGTCGTCATTGTGCATTTTCTATTTAATTCCGATGCAATTTCTGTGTTTCGTCGCCAATACAAAAGTCCAAAGGATACAGTAAACCTGAAGTGAAGCATCGGAATCTACAACTAATGTCACAGGATTCGTTCAAACATAGACAGTAGGAAGAGTCAGTCTTCTTGTACTTAAGTCGGCATTGTGCCTTTTGTATTTTGTTCCGATGCAATTTCTGTCTTTCGTCGCCAATAGGAAGGTCGAAAGGATACAGTAACCCTGAAGTGAAGCAACGGAAACAATAACTAATGTCACAGGATTCGTTCAAACATAGTTAGTAGGAAGAGTCAGTCTTCTTGTACTTGAGTCAGCATTGTGACTTTTGTATTTAATTCCGATGCAATTTTTGTGTTTCGTCGTCAATACGAAGGTCCAAGGGATACAGTAAACCAGAACTGAAGCATCGGAATCTATAACTAGTGTCACAGGAATGGATCAAGATAGAGTCAGTAAGAAGAGTCAGTCATCTTGTACTTAAGTCGACATTGTGCCTTTTGTATTTAATTCCGATGCAATATCTGTGTTTCATCGTCAATTAGAAGGTCCATGGGATACAGTAAACCTGAAGTGAAGCATCGGAATCCAAAACTAGTGTCACAGGAATGGTTCAAAACATAGTCAGTAAGAAGAGTAAGTCTTCTTAAGTAGGCATTGTGCCTTTTGTATTTAATTCCGATGCAATTTCTGTGTTTCGTCGTCAATAAGAAGGTCAGAGGGATACAGTAAGCCTGAGGTGAAGCATCGGAATCTATAACTAGTGTCACAGGAATGGTTCAAAACATAGGCAGTAAGAAGATTCAGGCTTCTTGTCCTTAAGTCAGCATTGTGCCTTTTGTATTTATTTGCGATGTAATTTCTGTGTTTCATCGTCAATAAGAAGGTCCAAGGGATACAGTGAACCTGGAGTGAAGCATCGGACTGTATAACTAGTGTCACAGGAACGGTTCAAAACATAGACAGTAAGAAGAGTCAGCCTTCTTGTACTTAATTCGGCATTGTTTCTTTGGTATTTAATTCCGATGCAATTTCTGTGTTTCATCGTCTATAAGAAGGTCCAAGGGATACAGTAAACCTGAAGTGAAGCATCGGAATCTATAACTAGTGTCACAGGAATGGAACAAGATATAGTCAGTAAGAAGAGTCAGTCTTTTTGTACTTAAGTCGGCATTGTGCCTTTTGTATCTAATTCCGTTGCAATTTCTGTGTTTCATCGTCAATAAGAAGGACCATGGGATACAGTAAACCTGAAGTGAAGCATAGGAATCTATAACTAGTGTCACAGGAATGGTTCAAAACATAGTCAGTAAGAAGAGTCAGTCTTCTTGTACTTAAGTCGGCATTGTGCTTTTTGTATTTAATTCCGATGCAATATCTGCGTTTCATCGTTAATACGAACGTCAGAGGGATACAGTAAACCTGAAGTGAAGCATCGGAATCTATATCTAGTGTCACAGGAATGGTTCAAAACAGTCAGTAAGAAGAGTCAGTCTTCTTGTACTTAAGTCGCCATTTTGCCTTTTGTATTCAATTCCGATGCAATTCCTGTGTTTCATCGTCAATAAGAAGGTCCAAGGGGCACAGTAAACCTGAAGTGAAGCATCGGAATCTGTAACTAGCGTCACAGGAATGGTTCAAAACATAGACACTAAGAAGAATCAGTCTGCTTGTACTTAAGACGGCATTGTGCCTTTTCTATTTAATTCCGATGCAATTTCTGTGTTTCATCGTCAATAAGAAGGTCAGAGGGATACAGTGGACCTGAGGTGAAGCATCGGAATCTATAACTAATGTCACAGGAATGGTTCAAACATAGACAGCAGTAAAGAGTCAGTCTTCTTATACTTAAGTCGCCATTTTGCCTTTTGTATTTAATTCCGATGCAATTTCTGTGTTTCGTCGTCAATAAGAAGGTCCAAGGGACACAGTAAACCTGAAGTGAAGCATCGGAATCTGTAACTAGTGTCACAGCAATGGTTTGAAACACAGACAGTAAGAACAGTCAGTCTTCTTGTCCTTAAGTCGGCATTGTGCATTTTCTATTTAATTCCGATGCAATTTCTGTGTTTCGTCGCCAATAAGAAGGTCCAAACGATACAGTAACCCTGAAGTGAAGCATCGGAATCTATAACCAATGACACAGGAATGGGTCAAACATAGACAGCAGTAAAGAGTCTGTCTTCTTATACTTAAGTCGGCATTGTGCCTTTTGTATTTAGTTCCGATGCAATTTCTGTGTTTCATCGTCAATAAGAAGGTCCTAGGGATACAGTAAACCTGAAGTGAAGCCTCTGAATCTACAACTAGTGTCACAGGAATGGTTCAAAACATACTCCGTAAGAAGAGCCAGTCATCTTGTATTTAAGTCGGCATTGTGGCTTTTCTATTTAATTCCGATGCAATTTCTGTGTTTCATCGTCAATAAGAAGGTCCAACGGATACAGTAAACCTGAAGTGAAGCATCGGAATCTTTAACTAGCGTCACAGGAATGGTTCAAAACATAGACACTAAGAAGAGTCAGTCTGCTTGTACTTAAGACGGCATTGTGCCTTTTCTATTTAATTCCGATGCAATTTCTTTGTTTCATCGTCAAAACGAAGGTCCAAGGGATTCAGATTACCGGAAGTGAAGCATCGTAATCTATAACTAGTGTCACAGGAGTGGTTCAAAACATAGTCAGGAAGAAGAGTCAGTCTTCTTGTACTTAAGTCAGCATTGTGCCTTTTGTATTTAATTCCGATGCAATATCTGTGTTTCATCGTCAATTAGAAGGTCCAAGGGATACAGTAAACCTGAAGTGAAGCATCGGAATCCAAAAGTAGTGTCACAGGAATGGTTCATAACATAGTCAGTAAGAAGAGTAAGTCTTCTTAAGTAGGCATTGTGCCTTTTGTATTTAATTCCGATGCAATTTCTGTGTTTCGTCGTCAATAAGAAGGTCAGAGGGATACAGTAAGCCTGAGGTGAAGCATCGGAATCTATAACTAGTGTCACAGGAATGGTTCAAAACATAGGCAGTAAGAAGATTCAGGCTTCTTGTCCTTAAGTCAGCATTGTGCCTTTTGTATTTAATTGCGATGTAATTTCTGTGTTTCATCGTCAATAAGAAGGTACAAGGGATACAGTGAACCTGGAGTGAAGCATCGGACTCTATAACTAGTGTCACAGGAACGGTTCAAAACATAGACAGTAAGAAGAGTCAGCCTTCTTGTACTTAATTCGGCATTGTTTCTTTGGTATTTAATTCCGATGCAATTTCTGTGTTTCATCGTCAATAAGAAGGTCCAAGGGATACAGTAAACCTGAAGTGAAGCATCGGAATCTATAACTAGTGTCACAGGAATGGAACAAGATATAGTCAGTAAGAAGAGTCAGTCTTTTTGTACTTAAGTCGGCATTGTGCCTTTTGTATCTAATTCCGTTGCAATTTCTGTGTTTCATCGTCAATAAGAAGGACCATGGGATACAGTAAACCTGAAGTGAAGCATCGGAATCTATAACTAGTGTCACAGGACTGGTTCAAAACATAGTCAGTAAGAAGAGTCAGTCTTCTTGTACTTAAGTCGGCATTGTGCTTTTTGTATTTAATTCCGATGCAATATCTGCGTTTCATCGTTAATACGAACGTCAGAGGGATACAGTAAACCTGAAGTGAAGCATCGGAATCTATATCTAGTGTCACAGGAATGGTTCAAAACAGTCAGTAAGAAGAGTCAGTCTTCTTGTACTTAAGTCGCCATTTTGCCTTTTGTATTTAATTCCGATGCAATTTCTGTGTTTCATCGTCAATAAGAAGGTCCAAGGGGCACAGTAAACCTGAAGTGAAGCATCGGAATCTGTAACTAGCGTCACAGGAATGGTTCAAAACATAGACACTAAGAAGAATCAGTCTGCTTGTACTTAAGACGGCATTGTGCCTTTTCTATTTAATTCCGATGCAATTTCTGTGTTTCATCGTCAATAAGAAGGTCAGAGGGATACAGTGGACCTGAGGTGAAGCATCGGAATCTATAACTAATGTCACAGGAATGGTTCAAACATAGACAGCAGTAAAGAGTCAGTCTCCTTATACTTAAGTCGCCATTTTGCCTTTTGTATTTAATTCCGATGCAATTTCTGTGTTTTGTCGTCAATAAGAAGGTCCAAGGTACACAGTAAACCAGAAGTGAAGCATCGGAATCTGTAACTAGTGTCACAGCAATGGTTTGAAACACAGACAGTAAGAACAATCAGTCTTCTTGTCCTTAAGTCGGCATTGTGCATTTGCTATTTAATTCCGATGCAATTTCTGTGTTTCGTCGCCAATAAGAAGGTCCAAACGATACAGTAACCCTGCAGTGAAGCATCGGAATCCATAACTAATGTCACAGGAATTTTTCAAACATAGACAGCAGTAAAGAGTCTGTCTTCCTATACTTAAGTCGGCATTGTGCCTTTTGTATTTAGTTCCGATGCAATTTCTGTGTTTCATCATCAATAAGAAGCTCCTAGGGATACAGTAAACCTGAAGTGAAGCCTCTGAATCTACAACTAGTGTCACAGGAATGGTTCAAAACATACTCAGTAAGAAGAGCCAGTCATCTTGTACTTAAGTCGGTATTGTGGCTTTTCTATTTGATTCCGATGCAATTTCTGTGTTTCATCGTCAATAAGAAGGTCCAACGGATACAGTAAACCTGAAGTGAAGTATCGGAATCTTTAACTAGCGTCACAGAAATGGTTCAAAACATAGACACTAAGAAGAGTCAGTCTGCTTGTACTTAAGACGGCATTGTGCCTTTTCTATTTAATTCCGATGCAATTTCTTTGTTTCATCGTCAAAACGAAGGTCCAAGGGATTCAGATTACCGGAAGTGAAGCATCGTAATCTATAACTAGTGTCACAGGAGTGGTTCAAAACATAGTCAGTAAGAAGAGTCAGTCTTCTTGTACTTTAGTCAGCATTGTGCCTTTTGTATTTAATTCCGATGCAATATCTGTGTTTCATCGTCAATTAGAAGGTCCAAGGGATACAGTAAACCAGAAGTGAAGCATCGGAATCCAAAACTAGTGTCACAGGAAAGGTTCAAAACATAGTCAGTAAGAAGGGTAAGTCTTCTTAAGTAGGCATTGTGCCTTTTGTATTTAATTCCGATGCAATTTCTGTGTTTCGTCGTCAATAAGAAGGTCAGAGGGATACAGTAAGTCTGAGGTGAAGCATCGGAATCTATAACTAGTGTCACAGGAATGGTTCAAAACATAGGCAGTAAGAAGATTCAGGCTTCTTGTCCTTAAGTCAGCATTGTGCCTTTTGTATTTAATTGCGATGTAATTTCTGTGTTTCATCGTCAATAAGAAGGTCCAAGGGATACAGTGAACCTGGAGTGAAGCATCGGACTCTATAACTAGTGTCACAGGAACGGTTCAAAACATAGACAGTAAGAAGAGTCAGCCTTCTTGTACTTAATTCGGCATTGTTTCTTTGGTATTTAATTCCGATGCAATTTCTTTGTTTCATCGTCAATAAGAAGGTCCAAGGGATACAGTAAACCTGAAGTGAAGCATCGGAATCTATAACTAGTGTCACAGGAATGGAACAAGATATAGTCAGTAAGAAGAGTCAGTCTTTTTGTACTTAAGTCGGCATTGTGCCTTTTGTATCTAATTCCGTTGCAATTTCTGTGTTTCATCGTCAATAAGACGGACCATGGGATACAGTAAACCTGAAGTGAAGCATCGGAATCTATAACTAGTGTCACAGGACTGGTTCAAAACATAGTCAGTAAGAAGAGTCAGTCTTCTTATACTTAAGTCGCCATTTTGCCTTTTGTATTTAATTCCGATGCAATTTCTGTGTTTTGTCGTCAATAAGAAGGTCCAAGGTACACAGTAAACCAGAAGTGAAGCATCGGAATCTGTAACTAGTGTCACAGCAATGGTTTGAAACACAGACAGTAAGAACAATCAGTCTTCTTGTCCTTAAGTCGGCATTGTGCATTTTCTATTTAATTCCGATGCAATTTCTGTTTTTCGTCGCCAATAAGAAGGTAAAAACGATACAGTAACCCTGCAGTGAAGCATCGGAATCCATAACTAATGTCACAGGAATGGTTCAAACATAGACAGCAGTAAAGAGTCTGTCTTCTTATACTTAAGTCGGCATTGTGCCTTTTGTATTTAGTTCCGATGCAATTTCTGTGTTTCATCGTCAATAAGAAGCTCCTAGGGATACAGTAAACCTGAAGTGAAGCCTCTGAATCTACAACTAGTGTCACAGGAATGGTTCAAAACATACTCAGTAAGAAGAGCCAGTCATCTTGTACTTAAGTCGGCATTGTGGCTTTTCTATTTGATTCCGATGCAATTTCTGTGTTTCATCGTAAATAAGAAGGTCCAACGGATACAGTAAACCTGAAGTGAAGTATCGGAATCTTTAACTAGCGTCACAGGAATGGTTCAAAACATAGACACTAAGAAGAGTCAGTCTGCTTGTACTTAAGACGGCATTGTGCCTTTTCTATTTAATTCCGATGCAATTTCTTTGTTTCATCGTCAAAACGAAGGTCCAAGGGATTCAGATTACCGGAAGTGAAGCATCGTAATCTATAACTAGTGTCACAGGAGTGGTTCAAAACATAGTCAGTAAGAAGAGTCAGTCTTCTTGTACTTTAGTCAGCATTGTGCCTTTTGTATTTAATTCCGATGCAATATCTGTGTTTCATCGTCAATTAGAAGGTCCAAGGGATACAGTAAACCAGAAGTGAAGCATCGGAATCCAAAACTAGTGTCACAGGAAAGGTTCAAAACATAGTCAGTAAGAAGAGTAAGTCTTCTTAAGTAGGCATTGTGCCTTTTGTATTTAATTCCGATGCAATTTCTGTGTTTCGTCGTCAATAAGAAGGTCAGAGGGATACAGTAAGTCTGAGGTGAAGCATCGGAATCTATAACTAGTGTCACAGGAATGGTTCAAAACATAGGCAGTAAGAAGATTCAGGCTTCTTGTCCTTAAGTCAGCATTGTGCCTTTTGTATTTAATTGCGATGTAATTTCTGTGTTTCATCGTCAATAAGAAGGTCCAAGGGATACAGTGAACCTGGAGTGAAGCATCGGACTCTATAACTAGTGTCACAGGAACGGTTCAAAACATAGACAGTAAGAAGAGTCAGCCTTCTTGTACTTAATTCGGCATTGTTTCTTTGGTATTTAATTCCGATGCAATTTATTTGTTTCATCGTCAATAAGAAGGTCCAAGGGATACAGTAAACCTGAAGTGAAGCATCGGAATCTATAACTAGTGTCACAGGAATGGAACAAGATATAGTCAGTAAGAAGAGTCAGTCTTTTTGTACTTAAGTCGGCATTGTGCCTTTTGTATCTAATTCCGTTGCAATTTCTGTGTTTCATCGTCAATAAGACGGACCATGGGATACAGTAAACCTGAAGTGAAGCATCGGAATCTATAACTAGTGTCACAGGACTGGTTCAAAACATAGTCAGTAAGAAGAGTCAGTCTTCTTGTACTTAAGTCGGCATTGTGCTTTTTGTATTTAATTCCGATGCAATATCTGCGTTTCATCGTTAATACGAACGTCAGAGGGATACAGTAAACCTGAAGTGAAGCATCGGAATCTATATCTAGTGTCACAGGAATGGTTCAAAACAGTCAGTAAGAAGAGTCAGTCTTCTTGTACTTAAGTCGCCATTTTGCCTTTTGTATTTAATTCCGATGCAATTTCTGTCTTACATCGTCAATAAGAACTTCCAAGGGGCACAGTAAACCTGAAGTGAAGCATCGGAATCTGTAACTAGCGTCACAGGAATGGTTCAAAACATAGACACTAAGAAGAATCAGTCTGCTTGTACTTAAGACGGCATTGTGCCTTTTCTATTTAATTCCGATGCAATTTTTGTGTTTCATCGTCAATAAGAAGGTCAGAGGGATACAGTGGACCTGAGGTGAAGCATCGGAATCTATAACTAATGTCACAGGAATGGTTCAAACATAGACAGCAGTAAAGAGTCAGTCTTCTTATACTTAAGTCGCCATTTTGCCTTTTGTATTTAATTCCGATGCAATTTCTGTGTTTCGTCGTCAATAAGAAGGTCCAAGGGACACAGTAAACCTGAAGTGAAGCATCGGAATCTGTAACTAGTGTCACAGCAATGGTTTGAAACACAGACAGTAAGAACAGTCAGTCTTCTTGTCCTTAAGTCGGCATTGTGCATTTTCTATTTAATTCCGATGCAATTTCTGTGTTTCGTCGCCTAAAAGAAGGTCCAAACGATACAGTAACCCTGCAGTGAAGCATCGGAATCTATAACCAATGTCACAGGAATGGTTCAAACATAGACAGCAGTAAAGAGTCTGTCTTCTTATACTTAAGTCGGCATTGTGCCTTTTGTATTTAGTTCCGATGCAATTTCTGTGTTTCATCGTCAATAAGAAGGTCCTAGGGATACAGTAAACCTGAAGTGAAGCCTCTGAATCTACAACTAGTGACACAGGAATGGTTCAAAACATACTCAGTAAGAAGAGCCAGTCATCTTGTACTTAAGTCGGCATTGTGGCTTTTCTATTTAATTCCGATGCAATTTCTGTGTTTCATCGTCAATAAGAAGGTCCAACGGATACAGTAAACCTGAAGTGAAGCATCGGAATCTTTAACTAGCGTCACAGGAATGGTTAAAAACATAGACACTAAGAAGAGTCAGTCTGCTTGTACTTAAGACGGCATTGTGCCTTTTCTATTTAATTCCGATGCAATTTCTTTGTTTCATCGTCAAAACGAAGATCCAAGGGATTCAGATTACCGGAAGTGAAGCATCGTAATCTATAACTAGTGTCACAGGAGTGGTTCAAAACATAGTCAGTAAGAAGAGTCAGTCTTCTTGTACTTAAGTCAGCATTGTGCCTTTTGTATTTAATTCCGATGCAATATCTGTGTTTCATCGTTAATAAGAACGTCAGAGGGATACGGTAAACCTGAAGTGAAGCATCGGAATCTATATCTAGTGTCACAGGAATGGTTCAAAACAGTCAGTAAGAAGAGTCAGTCTTCTTGTACTTAAGTCGTCATTTTGCCTTTTGTATTTAATTCCGATGCAATTTCTGTGTTTCGTCGCCAATAAGAAGGTCCAAAGGATACAGTAACCCTGAAGGGAAGCATCGGAATCTATAACTAATGTCACAGGAATGGTTCAAACATAGACAGCAGTAAAGAGTCAGTCTTCTTATACTTAAGTCGGCATTGTGCCTTTTGTATTTAGTTCCGACGCATATTTCTGTGTTTCATCGTCAATAAGAAGGTCCTAGGGATACAGTAAACCTGAAGTGAAGCCTCGGAATCTACAACTAGTGTCACAGGAATGGTTCAAAACATACTCAGTAAGAAGAGCCTGTCATATTGTACTTAAGTACGCATTGTGCCTTTTGTATTCAATTCCGATGGAATTTCTGTGTTTCATCGTCAATAAGAAGGTCTAACGAATACAGTAAACCTGAAGTGAAGCATCGGAATCTTTAACTAGCGTCACAGGAATGGTTCGAAACATAGACACTAAGAAGAGTCAGTCTACTTGTACTTAAGACGGCATTGTGCCTTTTCTATTTAATTCCGATGCAATTTCTGTGTTTCATCGTCAATAAGAAGGTCAGAGGGATACAGTGAACCTGAGATGAAGCATCGGAATCTATAACTAGTGTCACAGGAATGGTTCAAAACATAGACAGTAGGAAGAGTCAGTCTTCGTGTACTTAAGTCGTCATTGTGCCTTTTCTATTTAATTCCGATGCAATTTCTGTGTTTCGTCGCCAATACGAAGGTCCAAAGGATACAGTAAGCCTGAAGTGAAGCATCGGAATCTACAACTAATGTCACAGGATTCGTTCAAACATAGACAGTAGGAAGAGTCAGTCTTCTTGTACTTAAGTCGGCATTGTGCCTTTTGTATTTTGTTCCGATGCAATTTCTGTCTTTCGTCGCCAATAGGAACGTCGAAAGGATACAGTAAACCTCAAGTGAAGCAACGGAAACAATAACTAATGTCACAGGATTCGTTCAAACATAGTTAGTAGGAAGAGTCAGTCTTCTTGTACTTGAGCCAGCATTGTGACTTTTGTATTTAATTCCGATGCAATTTTTGTGTTTCGTCGTCAATACGAAGGTCCAAGGGATACAGTAAACCAGAAGTGAAGCATCGGAATCTATAACTAGTGTCACAGGAATGGATCAAGATAGAGTCAGTAAGAAGAGTCAGTCATCTTGTACTTAAGTCGACATTGTGCCTTTTGTATTTAATTCCGATGCAATATCTGTGTTTCATCGTCAATTAGAAGGTCCAAGGGATACAGTAAACCAGAAGTGAAGCATCTGAATCCAAAACTAGTGTCACAGGAATGGTTCAAAACATAGGCAGTAAGAAGATTCAGGTTTCTTGTCCTTAAGTCAGCATTGTGCTTTTTGTATTTAATTGCGATGTAATTTCTGTGTTTCATCGTCAATAAGAAGGTCCAAGGGATACAGTGAACCTGGAGTGAAGCATCGGACTCTATAACTAGTGTCACAGGAACGGTTCAAAACATAGACAGTAAGAAGAGTCAGCCTTCTTGTACTTAATTCGGCATTGTTTCTTTGGTATTTAATTCCGATGCAATTTCTGTGTTTCATCGTCAATAAGAAGGTCCAAGGGATACAGTAAACCTGAAGTGAAGCTTCGGAATCTATAACTAGTGTCACAGGAATGGAACAAGATATAGTCAGTAAGAAGAGTCGGTCTTTTTGTACTTAAGTCGGCATTGTGCCTTTTGTATCTAATTCCGTTGCAATTTCTGTGTTTCATCGTCAATAAGAAGGACCATGGGATACAGTAAACCTGAAGTGAAGCATCGGAATCTATAACTAGTGTCACAGGAATGGTTCAAAACATAGTCAGTAAGAAGAGTCAGTCTTCTTGTACTTAAGTCGGCATTGTGCATTTTGTATTTAATTCCGATGCAATATCTGCGTTTCATCGTTAATACGAACGTCAGAGGGATACAGTAAAACAGAAGTGAAGCATCGGAATCTATATCTAGTGTCACAGGAATGGTTCAAAACAGGCAGTAAGAAGAGTCAGTCTTCTTGTACTTAAGTCGCCATTTTGCCATTTGTATTTAATTCCGATGCAATTTCTGTGTTTCATCGTCAATAAGAAGGTCCAAGGGGCACAGTAAACCTGAAGTGAAGCATCGGAATCTGTAACTAGCGTCACAGGAATGGTTCAAAACATAGACACTAAGAAGAATCAGTCTGCTTGTACTTAAGACGGCGTTGTGCCTTTTCTATTTAATTCCGATGCAATTTCTGTGTTTCATCGTCAATAAGAAGGTCAGAGGGATACAGTGGACCTGAGGTGAAGCATCGGAATCTATAACTAATGTCACAGGAATGGTTCAAACATAGACAGCAGTAAAGAGTCAGTCTTCTTATACTTAAGTCGCCATTTTGCCTTTTGTATTTAATTCCGATGCAATTTCTGTGTTTCGTCGTCAATAAGAAGGTCCAAGGGACACAGTAAACCTGAAGTGAAGCATCGGAATCTGTAACTAGTGTCACAGCAATGGTTTGAAACACAGACAGTAAGAACAGTCAGTCTTCTTGTCCTTAAGTCGGCATTGTGCATTTTCTATTTAATTCCGATGCAATTTCTGTGTTTCGTCGCCAATAAGAAGGTCCAAACGATACAGTAACCCTGAAGTGAAGCATCGGAATCTATAACTAATGTCACAGGAAAGGTTCAAACATAGACAGCAGTAAAGAGTCTGTCTTC
Source organism: Schistocerca serialis cubense (assembly GCF_023864345.2). Taxonomy (NCBI): domain Eukaryota; kingdom Metazoa; phylum Arthropoda; class Insecta; order Orthoptera; family Acrididae; genus Schistocerca; species Schistocerca serialis. The sequence continues at coordinate 8,323,283 of NW_026047584.1, read as the reverse complement.
TTATACTTAAGTCGGCATTGTGCCTTTTGTATTTAGTTCCGATGCAATTTCTGTGTTTCATCGTCAATAAGAAGGTCCTAGGGATACAGTAAACCTGAAGTGAAGCCTCTGAATCTACAACTAGTGCCACAGGAATGGTTCAAAACATAGTCAGTAAGAAGAGCCAGTCATCTTGTACTTAAGTCGGCATTGTGCCTTTTCTATTTAATTCCGATGCAATTTCTGTGTTTCATCGTCAATAAGAAGGTCCAACGGATACAGTTAACCTGAAGTGAAGCATCGGAATCTTTAACTAGCGTCACAGGAATGGTTCAAAACATAGACACTAAGAAGAGTCAGTTTGCTTGTACTTAAGACGGCATTGTGCCTTTTATATTTAATTCCGATGCAATTTCTTTGTTTCATCGTCAAAACGAAGGTCCAAGGGATTCATATTACCGGAAGTGAAGCATCGTAATCTACAACTAGTGTCACAGGAATTGTTCAAATCATAGTCAGTAAGAAGAGTCAGTCTTCTTGTACTTAAGTCGGCATTGTGCCTTTTGTATTTAATTCCGATGCAATTTCTGTGTTTCATCGTCAATAAGAAGGTCCAAGGGATACAGTAAACCCGAAGTGAAGCATCGGAATCTATAACTAGTGTCACAGGAATGGATCAAGATAGAGTCAGTAAGAAGAGTCAGTCATCTTGTACTTAAGTCGACATTGTGCCTTTTGTATTTAATTCCGATGCAATTTCTGTGTTTCATCGTCAATAAGAAGGTCAGAGGGATACAGTGAAGCTGAGGTGAAGCATCGGAATCTATAACTAGTGTCACAGGAATGGTTCAAATCATAGACAGTAGGATGAGTCAGTCTTCTTGTACTTAAGTCGGCATTGTGCCTTTTCTATTTAATTCCAATGCAATTTCAGTGTTTCGTCGCCAATAGGAAGGTCCATAGGATACCTTAAACCTGAAGTGAAGCATCGGAATCTATAACTAAAATCACAGGATTCGTTCAAACATAGACAGTAGGAAGAGTCAGTCTTCTTGTACTTAAGTCGGCATTGTGCCTTTTGTATTTTGTTCCGATGCAATTTCTGTCTTTCGTCGCCAATAGGAAGGTCGAAAGGATACAGTAAACCTGAAGTGAAGCATCGGAAACAATAACTAATGTCACAGGATTCGTTCAAACATAGTCAGTAGGAAGAGTCAGTCTTCTTGTACTTGAGTCAGCATTGTGCCTTTTGTATTTAATTTCGATGCAATTTCTGTGTTTCATCGTCAATAAGAAGGTCAGAGGGATACAGTAAGCCTGAAGTGAAGCATCGGAATCTATAACTAGTGTCACAGGAATGGTTCAAAACACAGGCAGTAAGAAGATTCGGTCTTCTTGTCCATAAGTCAGCATTGTGCCTTTTGTATTTAATTGCGATTTCATTTCTGTGTTTCATCGTCAATAAGAAGGTCCAAGGGATACAGTAAACCTGGAGTGAAGCATCGGACTCTATAACTAGTGTCACAGGAACGGTTCGAAACATAGACAGTAAGAAGAGTCAGCCTTCTTGTACTTAATTCGGCATTGTATCTTTTGTATTTAATTCCGATGCAATTTCTGTGTTTCATCGTCAATAAGAAGGTCCAAGGGATACAGTAAACCTGAAGTGAAGCATCGGAATCTATAACTAGTGTCACAGGAATGGATCAAGATATAGTCAGTAAGAAGGGTCAGTATTGTTGTACTTAAGTCGGCATTGTGCCTTTTGTATCTAATTCCGATGCAATTTCTGTGTTTCATCGTCAATAAGAAGGTCCATGGGATACAGTAAACCTTAAGTGAAGCATCGGAATCCATAACTAGTGTCACAGGAATGGTTCAAAACATAGTCAGTAAGAAGAGTCAGTCTTCTTGTACGTAAGTCGGCATTGTGCCTTTTGTATTCAATTCCGATAAACTTTCTGTGTTTCATCATCAATACGACGGTCCAAGGGATACAGTAAACCAGAAGTGAAGCATCGGAATCTACAACTAGTGTCACAGGAATTGTTCAAATCATAGTCAGTAAGAAGAGTCAGTCTCCTTGTACTTAAGTCGGCATTGTGCCTTTTCTATTTAATTCCGATGCAATTTCTGTGTTTCATCGTCAATAAGAAGGTCAGAGGGATACAGTGGACCTGAGGTGAAGCATCGGAATACATAACTAGTGTCACAGCAATGGTTCGAAACATAGACAGTACGATGAGTCAGTCTTCTTGTACTTAAGTCGGCATTGTGCATTTTCTATTTAATTCCGATGCAATTTCTGTGTTTCATCGTCAATAAGAAGGTCCAAGGGATACAGTAAACCCGAAGTGAAGCATCGGAATCTATAACTAGTGTCACAGGAATGGATCAAGATAGAGTCAGTAATAAGAGTCAGTCATCTTGTACTTAAGTCGACATTGTGCCTTTTGTATTTAATTCCGATGCAATTTCTGTGTTTCATCGTCAATAAGAAGGTCAGAGGGATACAGTGAAGCTGAGGTGAAGCATCGGAATCTATAACTAGTGTCACAGGAATGGTTCAAATCATAGACAGTAGGAAGAGTCAGTCTTCTTGTACTTAAGTCGGCATTGTGCCTTTTCTATTTAATTCCAATGCAATTTCAGTGTTTCGTCGCCAATAGGAAGGTCCAAAGGATACAGTAAACCTGAAGTGAAGCATCGGAATCTATAACTAAAATCACAGGATTCGTTCAAACATAGACAGTAAGAAGAGTCAGTCTTCTTGTACTTAAGTCGGCATTGTGCCTTTCGTATTTTGTTCCGATGCAATTTCTGTCTTTCGTCGCCAATAGGATGGTCGAAAGGATACAGTAAACCTGAAGTGATGCATCGGAAACAATAACTAATGTCACAGGATTCGTTCAAACATAGTCAGTAGGAAGAGTCAGTCTTCTTGTACTTGAGTCAGCATTGTGCCTTTTGTATTTAATTCCGATGCAATTTCTGTGTTTCATCGTCAATAAGAAGGTCAGAGGGATACAGTAAGCCTGAAGTGAAGCATCGGAATCTATAACTAGTGTCACAGGAATGGTTCAAAACACAGGCACTAAGAAGATTCAGTCTTCTTGTCCATAAGTCAGCATTGTGCCTTTTGTATTTAATTGCGATTTCATTTCTGTGTATCATCGTCAATAAGAAGGTCCAAGGGATACAGTAAACCTGGAGTGAAGCATCGGACTCTATAACCAGTGTCACAGGAACGGTTCGAAACATAGACAGTAAGAAGAGTCAGCCTTCTTGTCCTTAATTCGGCATTGTATCTTTGTATTTAATTCCGATGCAATTTCTGTGTTTCATCGTCAATAAGAAGGTCCAAGGGATACAGTAAACCTGAAGTGATACATCGGAATCTATAACTAGTGTCACAGGAATGGTTCAAAACATAGTCAGTAAGAAGGGTCAGTCTCCTTGTACTTAAGTCGGCATTGTGCCTTTTCTATTTAATTCTGATGCAATTTCTGTGTTTCATCGTCAATAAGAAGGTCAGAGGGATACAGTGGACCTGAGGTGAAGCATCGGAATATATAACTAGTGTCACAGCAATGGTTCGAAACATAGACAGTACGATGAGTCAGTCTTCTTGTACTTAAGTCGGCATTGTGCATTTTCTATTTAATTCCGATGCAATTTCTGAGTTTCGTCGCCAATAAGAAGGTCCAAAGGATACAGTAACCCTGAAGTGAAGCATCGGAATCTATAACTAATGTCACAGGAATGGTTCAAACATAGACTGCAGTAAAGAGTCAGTCTTCTTATACTTAAGTCGGCATTGTGCCTTTTGTATTTAGTTCCAATGCAATTTCTGTGTTTCATCGTCAATAAGAAGGTCCTAGGGATACAGTAAACCTGAAGTGAAGCCTCGGAATCTACAACTAGTGTCACAGGAATGGTTCAAAACATACTCAGTAAGAAGAGCCAGTCATCTGGTACTTAAGTAGGCATTGTGCCTTTTGTATTCAATTCCGATGCAATTTCTGTGTTTCATCGTCAATAAGAAGGTCCATCGGATACAGTAAATCTGAAGTGAAGCATCGGAATCTATAACTAGTGTCACAGGAATGGTTCAAAACATAGACAGTAAGAAGAGTCAGTCTTCTTCTACTTAAGTTGGCATTGTACCTTTGTATTTAATTCCGATGCACTATCTGTGTTTCATCGTCATTACGAAGGTCCAAGGGATGCAGTAATCCTGAAATGAAGCATCGGAATCTGTAACTAGTGTCACAGGAATGGTTCAAACATAGACAGTAGGAAGATTCAGTCTACATGTACTTAAGCTGGTATTGTGCCTTTTGTATTTATTTCCGATGCAATTTCTGTGTTTCATCGTCAATAAGAAGGTCAGAGGGATACACTAAACCTGAAGTAAAGCATCGGAATCTATAACTAGTGTCACAGGAATGGTTGAAAACATATCCAGTGAGAAGAGTAAATCTGCTTGTACTTAAGACGGCATTGTGCCTTTTCTATTTAATTCCGATGCAATTTCTGTGTTTCTTCGTCAATAAGAAGGTCAGAGGGATACAGTGAACCTGAGGTGAAGCATCGGAATCTATAACTAGTGTCACAGGAATGGTTCAAAACATAGACACTAAGAAGAGTCAGTCTGCTTGTACTTAAGACGGCATTGTGCCTTTTCTATTTAATTCCGATACAATTTCTGTGTTTCATCGTCAATAAGAAGGTCAGAGGGATACAGTGGACCTGAGGTGAAGCATCGGAATCTATAACTAGTGTCACAGCAATGGTTCGAAACATAGACAGTAAGAACAGTCAGTCTTCTTGACTTAAGTCGGCATTGTGCCTTTTCTATTTAATTCCGATGCAATTTCTGTGTTTTGTCGCTAATACGAGGGTCCAAAGGATATAGTAAACCTGAAGTGAAGCATCGGAATCTACAACTAATGTCACAGGATTCGTTCAAACATAGACAGCAGGAAGAGTCAGTCTTCTTGTACTTAAGTCGGCATTGTGCCTTTTGTATTTCGTTCCGATGCAATTTCTGTGTATCGTCGCCAATAGGATGGTCGAAAGGGTACAGTAAACCTGAAGTGGAGCATCGGAAACAATAACTAATGTCACAGGATTCGTTCAAACATAGTCAGTAGGAAGAGTCAGTCTTCTTGTACTTGAGTCAGCATTGTGCCTTTTGTATTTAATTCCGATGCAATATCTGCGTTTCATCGTTAATAAGAACCTCAGAGGGATACAGTAAACCTGAAGTGAAGCATCGGAATCTATATCTAGTGTCACAGGAATGGTTCAAAACAGTCAGTAAGAAGAGTCAGTCTTCTGGTACTTAAGTCGCCATTTTGCCTTTTGTATTTAATTCCGATGCAATTTCTGTGTTTCATCGTCAATAAGAAGGTTTAAGTGACACAGTAAACCTGAAGTGAAGCATCGGAATCTATAACTAATGTCACAGGAATGGTTCAAACATAGACAGCAGTAAAGAGTCAGTCTTCTTATACTTAAGTCGGCATTGTGCCTTTTGTATTATTTCCGATGCAATTTCTGTGTTTCATCGTCAATAAGAAGGTCCTAGGGATACAGTAAACCTGAAGTGAAGCCTCGGAACCTACAACTAGTGTCACCGGAATGGTTCAAACATACTCAGTAAGAAGAGCCAGACATATTGTACTTAAGTAGGCATTGTGCCTTTTGTATTCAATTCCGATGCAATATCTGTGTATCATCGTCAATTAGAAGGTCCAAGGGATACAGTAAACCTGAAGTGAAGAATCGGAATCCAAAACTAGTGTCACAGGAATGGTTCAAAACATAGTCAGTAAGAAGAGTAAGTCATCTTAAGTAGGCATTGTGCCTTTTGTATTTAATTCCGATGCAATATCTGTGTTTCGTCGTCAATAAGAAGGTCAGAGGGATACAGTAAGCCTGAGGTGAAGCATCGGAATCTACAACTAGTGTCACAGGAATGGTTCAAAACATAGTCAGTAAGAAGAGTCAGTCTTCTTGTACTTAAGTCGGCATTGTGCCTTTTGTATTTAATTCCGATGCAATATCTGCGTTTCTTCGTGAATAAGAACGTCAGAGGGATACAGTAAACCTGAAGTGAAGCATCGGAATCTATATCTAGAGTCACAGGAATGGTTCAAAGCAGTCAGTAAGAAGAGTCAGTCTTCTTGCGCTTAAGTCGCCATTTCGCCTTTTGTATTTAATTCCGATGCAATTTCTATGTTTCATCGTCAATAAGAAGGTCCAAGGGACACAGTAAACCTGAAGTGAAGCATCGGAATCTGTAACTAGCGTCACAGGAATGGTTCAAAACATAGGCACTAAGAAGAATCAGTCTGCTTGTACTTAGGATGGCATTGTGCCTTTTCTATTTAATTCCAATGCAATTTCTGTGTTTCATCGTCAATAAGAAGGTCAGAGGGATACAGTAAGCCTGAAGTGAAGCATCGGAATCTATAACTAGTGTCACAGGAATGGTTCAAAACATAGGCATTAAGATGATTCAGTCTTCTTGTCCATCAGTCAGCATTGTGCCTTTTGTATTTAATTGCGATTTAATTTCTGTGTTTCATCGTCAATAAGAAGGTCCAAGGGATACAGTAAACCTGGAGTGAAGCATCGGACTCTATAACTAGTGTCACAGGAACGGTTCAAAACATAGACAGTAAGAAGAGTAAGCCTTCTTGTACTTAATTCGGCATTGTATCTTTTGTATTTAATTCCGATGCAATTTCTGTGTTTCATCGTCAATAAGAAGGTCCAAGGGATACAGTAAACCTGAAGTGAAGCATCGGAATCTATAACTAGTGTCACAGGAATGGATCAAGATATAGTCAGTAAGAAGGGTCAGTCTTGTTGTACTTATGTCGGCATTGTGCCTTTTGTATCTAATTCCGATGCAATTTCTGTGTTTCATCGTCAATAAGAAGGTCCATGGGATACAGTAAACCTTAAGTGAAGCATCGGAATCCATAACTAGTGTCACAGGAATGGTTCAAAACATAGTCAGTAAGAAGAGTCAGTCTTCTTGTACGTAAGTCGGCATTGTGCCTTTTGTATTCAATTCCGATAAACTTTCTGTGTTTCATCATCAATACGACGGTCCAAGGGATACAGTAAACCAGAAGTGAAGCATCGGAATCTACAACTAGTGTCACAGGAATTGTTCAAATCATAGTCAGTAAGAAGAGTCAGTCTCCTTGTACTTAAGTCGGCATTGTGCCTTTTCTATTTAATTCCGATGCAATTTCTGTGTTTCATCGTCAATAAGAAGGCAGAGGGATACAATGGACCTGAGGTGAAGCATTGGAATATATAACTAGTGTCACAGCAATGGTTCGAAACATAGAAAGTACGAAGAGTCAGTCTTCTTTTACTTAAGTCGGCATTGTGCATTTTCTATTTAATTCCGATGCAATTTCTGAGTTTCGTCGCCAATAAGAAGGTCCAAAGGATACAGTAACCCTGAAGTGAAGCATCGGAATCTATAACTAATGTCTCAGGAATGGTTGAAACATAGACAGCAGTAAAGAGTCAGTCTTCTTATACTTAAGTCGGCATTGTGCCTTTTGTATTTAGTTCCGATGCAATATCTGTGTTTCATCGTCAATAAGAAGGTCCTAGGGATACAGTAAACCTGAAGTGAAGCCTCGGAATCTACAACTAGTGTCACAGGAATGATTCAAAACATACTCAGTAAGAAGAGCCAGTCATCTTGTACATAAGTAGGCATTGTGCCTTTTGTATTCAATTCCGATGCAATTTCTGTGTTTCATCGTCAATAGGAAGGTCCAACGGATACAGTAAACCTGAAGTGAAGCCTCGGAATCTATAACTAGTGTCACAGGAATGGTTCAAAACATAGACGGTAAGAAGAGTCAGACTTCTTGGACTTAAGTCGGCATTGTGCCCTTTGTATTTAATTCAGATGCAATTTCTGTGTTTCATCGTCAATGAGAAGGTCAGAGGGATACAGTAAACCTGAAGTGAAGCATCGGAATCTATAACTAGTGTCACAGGAATGGTTCAAAACATTGGCAGTAAGAAGATCCAGTCTTCTTGTCCTTAAGTCGGCATTGTGCCTTTTGTATTTAATTCCGATGCAATTTCTGTGTTTCATCGTCAATAAGAAGGTCCAAGGGATACAGTAAACCTAAAGTGAAGCAACGGAATCTATAACTAGTGTCACAGGAATGGTTCAAAACATAGACAGTAGGAAGAGTCAGTCTTCTTCTACTTAAGTTGGCATTGTACCTTTTGTATTTAATTCCGATGCACTATCTGTGTTTCATCGTCATTACGAAGGTCCAAGGGATGCAGTAATCCTGAAATGAAGCAACGGAATCTGTAACTAGTGTCACAGGAATGGTTCAAAACATAGACAGTAGGAAGATTCAGTCTACATGTACTTAAGCCGGTATTGTGCCTTTTGTATTTATTTCCGATGCAATTTCTGTGTTTCATCGTCAATAAGAAGGTCAGAGGGATACACTAAACCTGAAGTGAAGCATCGGAATCTATAACTAGTGTCACAGGAATGGTTGAAAACATATCCAGTGAGAAGAGTAAATCTACTTGTACTTAAGACGGCATTGTGCTTTTTCTATTTAATTCCGATGCAATTTCTGTGTTTCATCGTCAATAAGAAGGTCAGAGGGATACAGTGAACCTGAGGTGAAGCATCGGAATCTATAACTAGTGTCACAGGAATGGTTCAAAACATAGACAGTAGGAAGAGTCAGTCTTCTTGACTTAAGTCTGCATTGTGCCTTTTCTATTTAATTCCGATGCAATTTCTGTGTTTTGTCGCCAATACGAAGGTCCAAAGGATATAGTAAACCTGAAGTGAAGCATCGGAATCTACAACTAATGTCACAGGATTCGTTCAATCATAGACAGCAGGAAGAGTCAGTCTTCTTGTACTTAAGTCGGCATTGTGCCTTTTGTATTTCGTTCCGATGCAATTTCTGTGTTTCGTCGCCAATAGGAAGGTCGAAAGGATACAGTAAACCTGAAGTGAAGCATCGGAAACAATAACTAATGTCACAGGATTCGTTCAAAAGTAGTCAGTAGGAAGAGTCAGTCTTCTTGTACTTGAGTCAGCATTGTGCCTTTTGTATTTAATTCCGATGCAATATCTGCGTTTCATCGTTAATAAGAACGTCAGAGGGATACAGTAAACCTGAAGTGAAGCATCGGAATCTATATCTAGTGTCACAGGAATGGTTCAAATCAGTCAGTAAGAAGAGTCAGTCTTCTTGTACTTAAGTCGCCATTTTGCCTTTTGTATTTAATTCCGATGCAATTTCTGTGTTTCATCGTCAATAAGAAGGTCCAAGGGACACAGTAAACCTGATGTGAAGCATCGGAATCTGTAACTAGCGTCACAGGAATGGTTCAAAACATAGACACTAACAAGAGTCAGTCTGCTTGTACTTAAGACGGCATTGTGCCTTTTCTATTTAATTCCGATACAATTTCTGTGTTTCATCGTCAATAAGAAGGTCAGAGGGATACAGTGGACCTGAGGTGAAGCATCGGAATCTATAATTAATGCCACAGCAATGGTTCGAAACATAGACAGTAAGAACAATCAGTCTTCTTGTACTTAAGTCGGCATTGTGCATTTTCTATTTAATTCCGATGCAATTTCTGTATTTCGTCGCCAATAAGAAGGTCCAAAGGATACAGTAATCATGAAGTGAAGCATCGGAATATATAACTAATGTCACAGGAATGGTTCATACATAGACAGCAGTAAAGAGTCAGTCTTCTTATACTTATGTCGGCATTGTGCCTTTTGTATTTAGTTCCGATGCAATTTCAGTGTTTCATCGTCAATAAGAAGGTCCTAGGGATACAATAAACCTGAAGTGAAGCCTCGGAATCTGCAACTAGTGTCACAGGAATGGTTCAAAACATACTCAGTAAGAAGAGCCAGTCATATTGTACTTAAGTAGGCATTGTGCCTTTTGTATTCAATTCCGATGGAATTTCTGTGTTTCATCGTCAATAAGAAGGTCCAACGGATACAGTAAACCTGAAGTTAAGCATCGGAATCTTTAACTAGCGTCACAGGAATGGTTCGAAACATAGACACTAAGAAGAGTCAGTCTGCTTGTACTTAAGACAGCATTGTGCCTTTTCTATTTAATTCCGATGCAATTTCTGTGTTTCATCGTCAATACGAAGGTCCAAGGGATACAGTAAACCGGAAGTGAAGCATCGTAATCTATAACTAGTGTCACAGGAATGGTTCAAAACATAGTCAGTAAGAAGAGTCAGTCTTCTCGTACTTAAGTCAGCATTGTGCCTTTTGTATTTAATTCCGATGCAATATCTGTGTTTCATCGTTAATAAGAATGTCAGAGGGATACAGTAAACCTGAAGTGAAGCATCGGGATCTACAACTAGTGTCACAGGAATTGTTCAAATCATAGGCAGTAAGAAGAGTCAGTCTTCTTGTACTTAAGTCAGCCTTGTGCCTTTTGTATTTAATTCCGATGCAATATCTGTGTTTCGTCGCCAATAAGAAGGTCCAAGGTATACAGTAAACCTGAAGTGAAGCATCCGAATCTATAACTAGTGTCACAGGAATGGTTCAAAACATATCCAGTGAGAAGAGTCAGTCTGCTTGTACTTAAGACGGCATTGTGCCTTTTCTATTTAATTCCGATGCAATTTCTGTGTTTCATCGTCAATAACAAGGTCAGAGGGATACAGTGAACCTGAGATGAAGCATCGGAATCTATAACTAGAGTCACAGGAATGGTTCAAAACATAGACAGTAGGAAGAGTCAGTCTTCGTGTACTTAAGTCGGCATTGTGCCTTTTCTATTTAATTCCGATGCAATTTTTGTGTTTCGTCGTCAATACGAAGGTCCAAGGGATACAGTAAACCAGAAGTGAAGCATCGGAATCTATAACTAGTGTCACAGGAATGGATCAACATAGAGTTAGTAAGAAGAGTCAGTCATCTTGTACTTAAGCCGACATTGTGCCTTTTATATCTAATTCCGATGCAATTTCTGTGTTTCATCGGCAATAAGAAGGTCCATGGGATACAGTAAACCTTAAGTGAAGCATCGGAATCCATAACTAGTGTCACAGGAATGGTTCAAAACATACTCAGTAAGAAGAGTCAGTCTTCTCGTACTTAAGTCAGCATTGTGCCTTTTGTATTTAGTTCCGATGCAATTACTGTGTTTCATCGTCAATAAGAAGGTCCTAGGGATACAGTAAACCTGAAGTGAAGCCTCGGAATCTACAACTAGTGTCACAGGAATGGTTCAAAACATAGACAGTAAGAAGAGTCAGTCTTCTTATACTTAAGTCGGCATTGTGCCTTTTGTATTTAATTCAGATGCAATTTCTGTGTTACATCGTCAATGAGAAGGTCAGAGGGATACAGTAAACCTGAAGTGAAGCATCGGAATCTATAACTAGTGTCACAGGAATGGTTCAAAACATAGGCAGTAAGAAGATCCAGTCTTCTTGTCCTTAAGTCGGCATTGTGCCTTTTGTATCTAATTCCGATGCAATTTCTGTGTTTCATCGTCAATAAGAAGGACCATGGGATACAGTAAACCTGAAGTGAAGCATCGGAATCTATAACTGGTGTCACAGGAATGGTTCAAAACATAGTCAGTAAGAAGAGTCAGTCTTCTTGTACTTAAGTCGGCATTGTGCATTTTGTATTTAATTCCGATGCAATATCTGCGTTTCATCGTTAATAAGAACGTCAGAGGGATACAGTAAACCTGAAGTGAAGCATCGGAATCTATATCTAGTGTCACAGGAATGGTTCAAAACAGTCAGTAAGAAGAGTCAGTCTTCTTGTACTTAAGTCGCCATTGTGCCTTTTGTATTTATTACCGATGCAATTTCTGTGTTTCATCGTCAATAAGAGGGTCCAAGGGACACAGTAAACCTGAAGTGAAGCATCGGAATCTGTAACTAGCGTCACAGGAATGGTTCAAAACATAGACACTAAGGAGAATCAGTCTGCTTGTACTTAAGACGGCATTGTGCCTTTTCTATTTAATTCCGATGCAATTTCTGTGTTTCATCGTCAATAAGAAGGTCAGAGGGATACAGTGGACCTGAGGCGAAGCAATGGAATCTATAACTAGTGTCACAGCAATGGTTCGAAACTTAGACAGTAAGAACAGTCAGTCTACTTGTACTTAAGTTGGCATTGTGCATTTTCTATTTAATTCCGATGCAATTTCTGTGTTTCGCCGCCAATAAGAAGGTCCAAAGGATACAGTAACCATGAAGTGAAGCATCGTAATCTATAACTAATGTCACAGGAATGGTTCAAACATAGACAGCAGTAAAGAGTCAGTCTTCTTATACTTAAGTCGGCATTGTGCCTTTTGTATTTAGTTCCGATGCAATTTCTGTGTTTCATCGTCAATAAGAAGGTCCTAGGGATACAGTAAACCTGAAGTGAAGCCTCGGAATCTACAACTAGTGTCACAGGAATGGTTCAAAACATACTCAGTAAGAAGAGCCAGTCATCTTGTACTTAAGTAGGCATTGTTCCTTTTGTATTCAATTCCGATGCAATTTTTGTGTTTCATCGTCAATAAGAAGGTACAACGGAAACAGTAAACCTGAAGTGAAGCATCGGAATCTTTAACTAGCGTCACAGGAATGGTTCAAAACACAGACACTAAGAAGAGTCAGTCTGCTTGTACTTAAGACGGCATTGTGCCTTTTCTATTTAATTCCGATGCAATTTCTGTTTCATCGTCAATACGAAGGTCCAAGGGATACAGTAAACCGGAAGTGAAGCATCGTAATCTATAACTAGTGTCACAGGAATGGTTCAAAACATAGTCAGTAAGAAGAGTCAGTCTTCTTGTACTTAAGTCAGCATTGTGCCTTTTGTATTTAGTTCCGATGCAATATCTGTGTTTCATCGTTAATAAGAACGTCAGAGGGATACAGTAAACCAGCAGTGAAGCATCGGGATCTATAACTAGAGTCACAGGAATTGTTCAAATCATAGTCAGTAAGAAGAGTCAGTCTTCTTGTACTTAAGTCGGCATTGTGCCTTTTGTATTTAATTCCGATGCAATTTCTGTGTTTCGTCGTCAATAAGAAGGTCCAAGGTATACAGTAAACCTGAAGTGAAGCATCCAAATCTATAACTAGTGTCACAGGAATGGATCAAAATATAGTCAGTAAGAAGAGTCAGTGTTCTTGTGCTTAAGTCCGCATTGTGCCTTTTGTATTTAATTCCGATGCAATTTCTGTGTTTCGTCGTCATTAAGAAGGTCCAAGGGATACAGTAAACCTGAAGTGAAGCATCGGAATCCATAACTAGTGTCACAGGAATGGTTCAAAACATAGTCAGTAAGAAGAGTCAGTCTTCTTGTACTTAAGTCAGCATTGTGCCTTTTGTATTTAGTTCCGATGCAATATCTGTGTTTCATCGTTAATAAGAACGTCAGAGGGATACAGTAAACCTGAAGTGAAGCATCCAAATCTATAACTAGTGTCACAGGAATGGTTCAAAACATAGTCAGTAAGAAGAGTCAGTCTTCTTGTACTTAAGTCAGCATTGTGCCTTTTGTATTTAGTTCCGATGCAATATCTGTGTTTCATCGTTAATAAGAACGTCAGAGGGATACAGTAAACCTGAAGTGAAGCATCGGAATCTGTAACTAGCGTCACAGGAATGGTTCAAAACATAGACACTAACAAGAGTCAGTCTGCTTGTACTTAAGACGGCATTGTGCCTTTTCTATTTAATTCCGATACAATTTCTGTGTTTCATCGTCAATAAGAAGGTCAGAGGGATACAGTGGACCTGAGGTGAAGCATCGGAATCTATAATTAGTGTCACAGCAATGGTTCGAAACATAGACAGTAAGAACAATCAGTCTTCTTGTACTTAAGTCGGCATTGTGCATTTTCTATTTAATTCCGATGCCATTTCTGTATTTCGTCGCCAATAAGAAGGTCCAAAGGATACAGTAATCATGAAGTGAAGCATCGGAATATATAACTAATGTCACAGGAATGGTTCAAACATAGACAGCAGTAAAGAGTCAGTCTTCTTATACTTATGTCGGCATTGTGCCTTTTGTATTTAGTTCCGATGCAATTTCTGTGTTTCATCGTCAATAAGAAGGTCCTAGGGATACAGTAAACCTGAAGTGAAGCCTCGGAATCTGAAACTAGTGTCACATGAATGGTTCAAAACATACTCAGTAAGAAGAGCCAGTCATATTGTACTTAAGTAGGCATTGTACCTTTTGTATTCAATTCCGATGGAATTTCTGTGTTTCATCGTCAATAAGAAGGTCCAACGGATACAGTAAACCTGAAGTGAAGCATCGGAATCTTTAACTAGCGTCACAGGAATGGTTCGAAACATAGACACTAAGAAGAGTCAGTCTGCTTGTACTTAAGACAGCATTGTGCCTTTTCTATTTAATTCCGATGCAATTTCTGTGTTTCATCGTCAATACGAAGGTCCAAGGGATACAGTAAACCGGAAGTGAAGCATCGTAATCTATAACTAGTGTCACAGGAATGGTTCAAAACATAGTCAATAAGAAGAGTCAGTCTTCTCGTACTTAAGTCAGCATTGTGCCTTTTGTATTTAATTCCGATGCAATATCTGTGTTTCATCGTTAATAAGAACGTCAGAGGGATACAGTAAACCTGAAGTGAAGCATCGGGATCTACAACTAGTGTCACAGGAATTGTTCAAATCATAGTCAGTAAGAAGAGTCAGTCTTCTTGTACTTAAGTCGGCCTTGTGCCTTTTGTATTTAATTCCGATGCAATATCTGTGTTTCGTCGTCAATAAGAAGGTCCAAGGTATACAGTAAACCTGAAGTGAAGCATCCGAATCTATAACTAGTGTCACATGAATGGTTCAAAACATATCCAGTAAGAAGAGTCAGTCTGCTTGTACTTAAGACGGCATTGTGCCTTTTCTATTTAATTCCGATGCAATTGCTGTGTTTCATCGTCAATAACAAGGTCAGAGGGATACAGTGAACCTGAGATGAAGCATCGGAATCTATAACTAGAGTCACAGGAATGGTTCAAAACATAGACAGTAGGAAGAGTCAGTCTTCGTGTACTTAAGTCGGCATTGTGCCTTTTCTATTTAATTCCGATGCAATTTTTGTGTTTCGTCGTCAATACGAAGGTCCAAGGGATACAGTAAACCAGAAGTGAAGCATCGGAATCTATAACTAGTGTCACAGGAATGGATCAAGATAGAGTCAGTAAGAAGAGTCAGTCATCTTGTACTTAAGTCGACATTGTGCCTTTTATATCTAATTCCGATGCAATTTCTGTGTTTCATCGGCAATAAGAAGGTCCATGGGATACAGTAAACCTTAAGTGAAGCATCGGAATCCATAACTAGTGTCACAGGAATGGTTCAAAACATAGTCAGTAAGAAGAGTCAGTCTTCTCGTACTTAAGTCAGCATTGTGCCTTTTGTATTTAGTTCCGATGCAATTACTGTGTTTCATCGTCAATAAGAAGGTCCTAGGGATACAGTAAACCTGAAGTGAAGCCTCGGAATCTACAACTAGTGTCACAGGAATGGTTCAAACCATAGACAGTAAGAAGAGTCAGTCTTCTTATACTTAAGTCGGCATTGTGCCTTTTGTATTTAATTCAGATGCAATTTCTGTGTTTCATCGTCAATGAGAAGGTCAGAGGGATACAGTAAACCTGAAGTGAAGCATCGGAATCTATAACTAGTGTCACAGGAATGGTTCAAAACATAGGCAGTAAGAAGATCCAGTCTACTTGTCCTTAAGTCGGCATTGTGCGTTCTGTATCTAATTCCGATGCAATTTCTGTGTTTCATCGTCAATAAGAAGGACCATGGGATACAGTAAACCTGAAGTGAAGCGTCGGAATCTATAACTAGTGTCACAGGAATGGTTCAAAACATAGTCAGTAAGAAGAGTCAGTCTTCTTGCACTTAAGTCGGCATTGTGCATTTTCTATTTAATTCCGATGCAATTTCTGTGTTTCGTCGCCAATAAGAAGGTCCAAAGGATACAGTAACCCTGAAGTGAAGCATTGTAATCTATAACTAATGTCACAGGAATGGTTCAAACATAGACAGCAGTAAAGAGTCAGTCTTCTTATACTTAAGTCGGCATTGTGCCTTTTGTATTTAGTTCCGATGCAATTTCTGTGTTTCATCGTCAATAAGAAGGTCCTAGGGATACAGTAAACCTGAAGTGAAGCCTCGGAATCTACAACTAGTGTCACAGGAATGGTTCAAAACATACTCAGTAAGAAGAGCCAGTCATCTTGTACTTAAGTAGGCATTGTGCCTTTTGTATTCAATTCCGATGCAATTTTTGTGTTTCATCGTCAATAAGAAGGTACAACGGAAACAGTAAACCTGAAGTGAAGCATCGGAATCTTTAACTAGCGTCACAGGAATGGTTCAAAACACAGACACTAAGAAGAGTCAGTCTGCTTGTACTTAAGACGGCATTGTGCCTTTTCTATTTAATTCCGATGCAATTTCTGTTTCATCGTCAATACGAAGGTCCAAGGTATACAGTAAACCTGAAGTGAAGCATCCAAATCTATAACTAGTGTCACAGGAATGGATCAATATATAGTCAGTAAGAAGAGTCAGTGTTCTTGTGCTTAAGTCGGCATTGTGCCTTTTGTATTTAATTTCGATGCTATTTCTGTGTTTCATCGTGAATAAGAAGGTCAAAGGGATACAGTGAAACTGAAGTGAAGCATCGGATTCTATAACTAGTGTCACAGGAATGGATCAAGAAATAGTCAGTAAGAAAAGTCAGTCTTCTTGTACTTAATTCGGCATTGTGCCTTTTGTATTTAATTCCGATGTAATTTCTGTGTTTCATCGTCAATAAGAAGGTCCAAGGGATACAGTAAACCTTGTGTGAAACATCGGAATCTATAACTAGTGTCTTAGGAATGGTTCAAAACATAGACAGTAAGAAGAGTCAGTCCTCTTCCACTTAAGTCGGCATTGTGCCTTTTGTATTTAATTCCGATGCAATTTCTGTGTTTCATCGTCAATAAGAAAGTCAGAGGGATACAGTAAACCTTAAGTGAAGCATCGGAATCTATAACTAGTGTCACAGGAATGGTACGAAACATAGGCAGTAAGAAGATTCAGTCTTATTGTCCCTAAGTCGGCATTGTGCCTTTTGTATTTAATTCCGATGCGATTTCTGTGTTTCATAGTCAATAAGAAGGTCCAAGGGATACAGTAAACGTGGAGTGAAGCATCGGAATCTATAACTAGTATCACAGGAATGGTTCAAAACATAGACAGTAAGAGGAGTCAGCCTTCTTTTACTTAATTTGGCATTGTGCCTTTTGTATTTTAGTCTGAGGCACTATCTGTGCTTCATCGTCATTAAGAAGGTCCAAGGGATACAGTAAACCTGAAGTGAAGCATCGGAATCTACAACTAGTGTCACAGGAATGGTTCAAAACATATTCAGTAAGAAGAGTCAGTCTTCTTGTACTTAAGTCGGCATTGTGCCTTTTGTATTTAATTTCGACGCTATTTCTGTGTTTCATCGTGAATAACAAGGTCCAAGGGATATAGTGAAACTGAAGTGAAGCATCGGAATCTATAAATAGTGTCACAGGAATGGTTCGAAGCATAGTCAGTAAGAAGATCCAGTCTTCTTGTACCTAAGTCGGCATTGTGCCTTTTGTATTGAATTCCGATGCAATTTCTGTGTTTCATCGTCAATAAAAAGGTCCAAGGGATACAGTAAACCTGGAGTGAAGCATCGGAATCTGTAACTAGTGTCACAGGAATGGTTCAAAGCATTGTCTGTAAGAAGAGTCAGTCTTCTTGTACTTAAGTCGGCATTGTGCCTTTTGTATTTAATTCCGATGCAATTTCTGTGTTTCATCGTCAATAAGAGGGTCCAAGGGATACAGTTAACCGGAAGTGAAGCAATGGAATCCATAACTAGTGTCACAGGAATGGTTCAAAACATAGACAGTAGGAAGAGACAGTCTTCTTGTACCTAAGTCGGCATTGTGCCTTTTCTATTTAATTCCGATGCAATTTCGGTGTTTCATCGTCAATAAGAAGGTTTAAGGGATACAGTAAACCTTGTGTGAAGCATCGGAATCTATAACTAGTGTCACAGGAATGGTTCAAAACATAGACAGTAAGAAGAGTCAGTCTTCTTGCACTTAAGTCGGCATTGTGCCTTTTGTATTTAATTAAGATGCAATTTCTGTGTTTCATCGTCAATGAGAAGGTCAGAGGGAAACAGTAAACCTGAAGTGAAGCATCGGAATCTATAACTAGTGTCACAGGAATGGTTCAAAACATAGGCAGTAAGAAGATCCACTCTTCTTGTCCTTTAGTCGGCATTGTGCCTTTTGTATATAATTCCGATGCAATTTCTGTGTTTCATCGTCAATAATAAGTTCCAAGGGATACAGTAAACCTGAAGTGAAGCATCGGAATCTATAACTAGTGTCACAAGAATGAATCAAGGTATAGTCAGTAAGAGGAGTCAGTCTTCTCGTACTTAGGTCGGCACTGTGCCTTTTGTATTTAATACCGATGCAATTTCAGTGTTTCATCGTCAATACGAAGGTCCAAGGGATACAGTGAACCTGAAGTGAATCATCGAAATCCATAACTAGTGACACAGGAATGGTTCAAAACATAGTCAGTAAGAAGAGTCAGTCTTCTTGTACTTCATTGGGCATTGTGCCTTTTGTATTTAATTCCCATCCAATTTCTGTGTTTCATCGTCAATACGAAGGTCCAAGGGATACAGTAAACCAGAAGTGAAGCATCGGAATCTATAACTAGTGACACAGTAATGGTTCAAAACATAGTCAGTAAGAAGAGTCAGTCTTCTTGTACTTAAATCGGCATTGTGCCTTTTGTATTTAATTCCGATGCAATATCTGTGTTTCATCGTTAATAAGAAGGTCAGAGGGATACAGTAAACCTGAAGTGAAGCATCGTAATCTATAACTAGTGTCACAGGTATGGTTCAAAACAGTCAGTACGAAGAGTCAGTCTTCTTGTACTTAAGTCGGCATTGTGCCTTTTGTATTTAACTCCGTTGCAATTTCTGTGTATCATCGTCAATAAGAAGGTCCAAGGGATAGAGTGAATCTAAAGTGAAGCATCGGAATCTATAACTAGTGTCACAGGAATGGTTCAAAACATAGACAGTAGGAAGAGTCAGTCTTCTTCTACTTAAGTCGGCATTGTACATTTTGTATTGAATTCCGATGCACTGTCTGTGCTTCATCGTCATTACGAAGGTCCAAGGGAAGCAGTAATCCTGAAATGAAGCATCGGAATCTGTAACTAGTGTCACAGGAATGGTTCAAAACATAGACAGTAGGAAGATTCAGTCTACATGTACTTAAGCCGGTATTGTGCCTTTTGTATTTATTTCCGATGCAATTTCTGTGTTTCATCGTCAATAAGAAGGTCAGAGGGATACACTAAACCTGAAGTGAAGCATCGGAATCTATAACTAGTGTCACAGGAATGGTTCAAAACATATCCAGTGAGAAGAGTCAGTCTGCCTGTACTTAAGTCGGCATTGTGCCTTTTCTAATTAATTCCGATGCAATTTCTGTGTTTCGTCGCCAATAGGAAGGCCCAAAGGATACAGTAAACCTGAAGTGAAGCATCGGAATCTACAACTAATGTCACAGGAATCGTTCAAACATAGACAGTAGGAAGAGTCAGTCTTCTTGTACTTAAGTCGGCATTGTGCCTTTTGTATTTCGTTCCGATGCAATTTCTGTGATTCGTCGCCAATAGGAGGGTCGAAAGGATACAGTAAACCTGAAGTGAAGCATCGGAAACAATAACTAATGTCACAGGATTCGTTCAAACATAGTCAGAAGGAAGAGTCAGTCTTCTTGTACTTTAGTCAGCATTGTGCCTTTTGTATTTAATTCCGATGCAATTTTTGTCTTTCGTCGTCAATACGAAGGTCCAAGGGATACAGTAAACCAGAAGTGATGCATCGGAATCTATAACTAGTGTCACAGGAATGGATCAAACATAGTCAGTAAGATAAGTCAGTCTGCTTGTACTTAAGTCGGCATTGTGCCTTTTGTATTTAATTCCGATGCAATATCTGTGTTTCATCATTAATAAGAAGGTCAGAGGGATACAATAAACCTGAAGTGAAGCATCGGAATCTACAACTAGTGTCACAGGAATAGTTCAAATCATAGTCAGTAAGAAGAGCCAGTCATATTGTACTTAAGTAGGCATTGTGCCTTTTGTATTCAATTCCGATGGAATTTCTGTGTTTCATCGTCAATAAGAAGGTCCAACGGATACAGTAAACTTGAAGTGAAGCATCGGAATCTTTAACTAGCGTCACAGGAATTGTTCGAAACATAGACACTCAGAAGAGTCAGTCTGCTTGTACTTAAGACGGCATTGTGCCTTTTCTATTTAATTCCGATGCAATTTCTGTGTTTCATCGTCAATACGAAGGTCCAAGGGATACAGTAAACCGGAAGTGAAGCATCGTAATCTATAACTAGTGTCACAGGAATGGTTCAAAACATAGTCAGTAAGAAGAGTCAGTCTTCTCGTACTTAAGTCAGCATTGTGCCTTTTGTATTTAATTTCGATGCAATATCTGTGTTTCATCGTTAATAAGAACGTCAGAGGGATACAGTAAACCTGAAGTGAAGCATCGGGATCTACAACTAGTGTCACAGGAATTGTTCAAATCATAGTCAGTATGAAGAGTCAGTCTTCTTGTACTTAAGTCGGCCTTGTGCCTTTTGTATTTAATTCCGATGCAATTTCTGTGTTTCGTCGTCAATAAGAAGGTCCAAGGTATACAGTAAACCTGAAGTGAAGCATCCGAATCTATAACTAGTGTCACAGGAATGGTTCAAAACATATCCAGTGAGAAGAGTCAGTCTGCTTGTACTTAAGACGGCATTGTGCCTTTTCTATTTAATTCCGATGCAATTTCTGTGTTTCATCGTCAATAAGAAGGTCAGAGGGATACAGTGAACCTGAGATGAAGCATCGGAATCTATAACTAGTGTCACAGGAATGGATCAAAACATAGACAGTAGGAAGAGTCAGTCTTCGTGTACTTAAGTCGGCATTGTGCCTTTTCTATTTAATTCCGATGCAATTTTTGTGTTTCGTCGTCAATACGAAGGTCCAAGGGATACAGTAAACCAGAAGTGAAGCATCGGAATCTATAACTAGTGTCACAGGAATGGATCAAGATAGAGTCAGTAAGAAGAGTCAGTCATCTTGTACTTAAGTCGACATTGTGCCTTTTATATCTAATTCCGATGCAATTTCTGTGTTTCATCGTCAATAAGAAGGTCCATGGGATTCAGTAAACCTTAAGTGAAGCATCGGAATCCATAACTAGTCTCACAGGAATGGTTCAAATCATAGTCAGTGAGAAGAGTCAGTCTTCTTGTACGTAAGTCGGCATTGTGCCTTTTGTATTCAATTCCGATAAACTTTCTGTGTTTCATCATCAATACGACGGTCCAAGGGATACAGTAAACCAGAAGTGAAGCATCGGAATCTACAACTAGTGTCACAGGAATTGTTCAAATCATAGTAAGTAAGAAGAGTCAGTCTTCTTGTACTTAAGTCGGCATTGTGCCTTTTCTATTTAATTCCGATGCAATTTCTGTGTTTCATCGTCAATAAGAAGGCCAGAGGGATACAGTGGACCTGAGGTGAAGCATCGGAATATATAACTAGTGTCACAGCAATGGTTCGAAACATAGACAGCAGTAAAGAGTCAGTCTTCTTATACTTAAGCCGGCATTGTGCCTTTTGTATTTAGTTCCGATGCAATTTCTGTGTTTCATCGTCAATAAGAAGGTCCTAGGGATACAGTAAACCTGAAGTGAAGCCTCGGAATCTACAACTAGTGTCACAGGAATGGTTCAAAACATACTCAGTAAGAAGAGCCAGTCATATTGTACTTAAGTAGGCATTGTGCCTTCTGTATTCAATTCCGATGGAATTTCTGTGTTTCATCGTCAATAAGAAGGTCCAACGGATACAGTAAACCTGAAGTGAAGCATCGGAATCTTTAACTAGCGTCACAGGAATGGTTCGAAACATAGACACTAAGAAGAGTCAGTCTGCTTGTACTTAAGACGGCATTGTGCCTTTTCTATTTAATTCCGATGCAATTTCTGTGTTTCATCGTCAATACGAAGGTCCAAGGGATACAGTAAACCGGAAGTGAAGCATCGTAATCTATAACTAGTGTCACAGGAATGGTTCAAAACATAGTCAGTAAGAAGAGTCGGTCCTCTCGTACTTAAGTCAGCATTGTGCCTTTTGTTTTTAATTCCGATGCAATATCTGTATTTCATCGTTAATAAGAAGGTCAGAGGGATACAATAAACCTGCAGTGAAGCATCGGAATCTACAACTAGTGTCTCAGGAATGGTTCAAATCATAGTCAGTAAGAAGAGTCAGTCTTCTTGTACTTAAGTCGGCTTTGTGCCTTTTTTTATTTAATTCCGATGCAATTTCTGTGTTTCATCGTCAATAAGAAGGTCCAAGGGATACAGTAAACCCGAAGTGAAGCATCGGAATCTATAATTGTGTCACAGGAATGGATCAAGGTAGAGTCAGTAAGAAGAGTCAGTCATCTTGTACTTAAGTCGACATTGTACCTTTTGTATTTAATTCCGATGCAATTTCTGTGTTTCATCGACAATTAGAAGGTCCAAGGGATGCAGTAAACCTGAAGTGAAGCATCGGAATCCAAATCTAGTGTCACAGGAATGGTTCAAAACATAGTCAGTAAGAAGAGTAAGTCTTCTTAAGTAGGCATTGTGCCTTTTGTATTTAATTCCGATGTAATTTCTGTGCTTCGTCGTCAATAAGAAGGTCAGAGGGATACAGTAAGCCTGAAGTGAAGCATCGAAATCTATAACTAGTGTCACAGGAATGGTTCAAAACATAGGCAGTAAGAAGATTCGGGCTTCTTGTCCTTAAGTCAGCATTGTGCCTTTTGTATTTAATTGCGATGTAATTTCTGTGTTTCATCGTCAATAAGAAGGTCCATGGTATACAGTAAACCTGAAGTGAAGCATCGGAATCCATAACTAGTGTCACAGGAATGGTTCAAAACATAGTCAGTAAGAAGAGTCAGTCTTCTTGTACTTAAGTCGGCATTGTGCCTTTTGTATTAAATCCGATGCAATATCTGCGTTTCATCGTTATTAAGAACGTCAGAGGGATACAGTAAACCTGAAGTGAAGAATCGGAATCTATATCTAGTGTCACAGGAATGGTCCAAAGCATTCAGTATGAAGAGTCAGTCTTCTTGTACTTAAGTCGCCATTTTGCCTTTTGTATTTAATTCCGATGCAAATTCTGTGTTTCATCGTCAATAAGAAGGTCCAAGGGACACAGTAAACCTGAAGTGAAGCATCGGAATCAGTAACTAGCGTCACAGTAATGGTTCAAAACATAGACACTAAGAAGAGTCAGTCTGCTTGTACTTAAGACGGCATTGTGCCTTTTCTATTTAATTCCGATGCAATTTCTGTGTTTCATCGTCAAAGAGAAGGTCAGAGGGATATAGTGGACCTGAGGTGAAGCATCGGAATCTATAACTAGTGTCACAGCAATGGTTCGAAACATAGACAGTAAGAACAGTCAGTCTTCTTGTACTTAAGTCGGCATTGTGCATTTTCTATTTAATTCCGATGCAATTTCTGTGTTTCGTCGCCAATAAGAAGGTCCAAAGGATACAGTAACCCTGAAGTGAAGCATCGGAATCTATAACTAATGTCACAGGAATGGTTCAAACATAGACAGCAGTAAAGAGTCAGTCTTCCTATACTTAAGTCGTCATTGTGCCTTTTGTATTTAGTTCCGATGCAATTTCTGTGTTTCATCGTCAATAAGAAGGTCCTAGGGATACAGTAAACCTGAAGTGAAGCCTCGGAATCTACAACTAGTGTCACAGGAATTGTTCAAAACATACTCAGTAAGAAGAGCCAGTCATCTTGTACTTAAGTAGGCATTGTGCCTTTTGTATTCAATTCCGATGCAATTTCTGTGTTTAATCGTCAATAAGAAGGTCCAACGGGTACAGTAAACCTGAAGTGAAGCTTCGGAATCTTTAAGTAGCGTCACAGGAATGGTTCAAAACATAGACACTAAGAAGAGTCAGTCTGCTAGTACTTAAGACGGCATTGTGCCTTTTCTATTTAATTCCGATGCAATTTCAGTGTTTCATCGTCAATACGAAGGTCCATGGGATACAGTAAACCGGAAGTGAAGCATCGTAATCTATAACTAGTGGCACAGGAATGGTTCAAAACATAGTCAGTAAGAAGAGTCAGTCTTCGTGTACTTAAGTCGGCATTGTGCCTTTTGTATTTAATTCCGATGCAATATCTGCGTTTCATCGTTAATAAGAACGTCAGAGGGATACAGTAAACCTGAAGTGAAGCATCGGAATCTATATCTAGTGTCACAGGAATGGTTCAAAACATTCAGTAAGAAGAGTCAGTCTTCTTGTACTTAAGTCGCCATTTTGCCTTTTGTATTTAATTCCGATGCAATATCTGTGTTTCATCGTCAATAAGAAGGTCCAAGGGACACAGTAAACCTGAAGTGAAGCATCGGAATCAGTAACTAGCGTCACAGGAATGGTTCAAAACATAGACACTAAGAAGAGTCAGTCTGCTTGTACTTAAGACGGCATTGTGCCTTTTCTATTTCATTCCGATGCAATTTCTGTGTTTCATCGTCAATAAGAAGGTCAGAGGGATACAGTGGACCTGAGGTGAAGCATCGGAATCTATAACTAGTGTCACAGCAATGGTTCGAAACATAGACAGTAAGAACAGTCAGTCTTCTTGTACTTAAGTCGGCATTGTGCATTTTCTATTTAATTCCGATGCAATTTCTGTGTTTCGTCGCCAATAAGAAGGTCCAAAGGATACAGGAACCCTGAAGTGAAGCATCGGAATCTATAACTAATGTCACAGGAATTGTTCAAACATAGACAGCAGTAAAGAGTCAGTCTTCTTATACTTAAGTCGTCATTGTGCCTTTTGTATTTAGTTCCGATGCAATTTCTGTGTTTCATCGTCAATAAGTAGGTCCTAGGGATACAGTAAACCTGAAGTGAAGCCTCGGAATCTATAACTAGTGTCACAGGAATGGTTCAAAACATAGGCAGTAAGAAGATCCAGTCCTCTTGTCCTTTAGTCGGCATTGTGCGTTTTGTGTTTAATTCCGATGCAATTTCTGTGTTTCATCGTCAATAATAAGGTCCAAGGGATACAGGAAACCAGAAGTGAAGCATCGGAATCCATAACTAGTGTCACAGGAATGGTTAAAACATAGTCAGTAAGAAGAGTCAGTCTTCTTGTACTTCATTGGGTATTGTGCCTTTTGTATTTAATTCCCATGCAATTTCTGTGTTTCATCGTCAATACGAAGGTCCAAGGGATACAGTAAACCTAGAGTGAAGCATCGGAATCTATAACTAGTGACACAGGAATGGTTCAAAACATAGTCAGTAAGAAGAGTCAGTCTTCTTGTATTTAAGTCGGCATTGTGCCTTTTGTATTTAATTCCGATGCAATATCTGTGTTTCATCGTTAATAAGAAGGTCAGAGGGATACAGTAAACCTGAAGTGAAGCATCGTAATCTATAACTAGTGTCACAGGAATGGTTCAAAACAGTCAGTAAGAAGAGTCAGTCGTCTTGTTCTTAAGTCGGCATTGTGCCTTTTCAATTTAATTCCGATGCAATTTCTGTGTTTCGTCGCCAATAGGAAGGTCCAAAGGATACAGTAAACCTGAAGTGAAGCATCGGAATCTACAACTAATGTCACAGGATTCGTTCAAACATAGACAGTAATAAGAGTCAGTCTTCTTGTACTTAAGTCGGCATTGTGCCTTTTGTATTTTGTTCCGATGCAATTTCTGTGTTTCGTTGCCAATAGGAAGGTCGAAAGGATACAGTAAAACTGAAGTGAAGCATCGGAAACAATAACTAATGCCACAGGATTCTTTCAATTATAGTCAGTAGGAAGAGTCAGTCTTCTTGTACTTGAGTCAGCATTGTGCCTTTTGTATTTAATTCCGATGCAATTTTTGTGTTTCGTCGTCAATACGAAGGTCCAAGGGATACAGTAAACCAGAAGTGAAGCATCGGAATCTATAACTAGTGTCACAGGAATGGATCAAAACATAGTCAGTAAGAAGAGTCAGTCTGCTTGTACTTAAGTGGGCATTGTGCCTTTTGTATTTAATTCCGATGCAATTTCTGTGTTTCATCGTCAATTAGAAGGTCCAAGGGATACAGTAAACCTGAAGTGAAGCATCGGAATCCAAAATTAGTGTCACAGGAATGGTTCAAAACATAGTCAGTAAGAAGAGTAAGTCTTCTTAAGTAGGCATTGTGCCTTTTGTATTTAATTCCGATGCAATTTCTGTGTTTCGTCGTCAATAAGAAGGTCAGAGGGATACAGTAAGCCTGAAGTGAAGCATCGGAATCTATAACTAGTGTCACAGGAATTGTTCAAAACATAGGCAGTAAGAAGATTCAGGCTTCTTGTCCTTAAGTCAGCATTGTGCCTTTTGTATTTAATTGCGATGTAATTTCTGTGTTTCATCGTCAATAAGAAGGTTCAAGGGATACAGTGAACCTGGAGTGAAGCATCGGACTCTATAACTAGTGTCACAGGAACGGTTCAAAACATAGACAGTAAGAAGAGTCAGCCTTCTTGTACTTAATTCGGCATTGTTTCTTTTGTATTTAATTCCGATGCAATTTCTGTGTTTCATCGTCAATAAGAAGGTCCAAGGGATACAGTAAACCTGAAGTGAAGCATCGGAATCTATAACTAGTGTCACAGGAATGGAACAAGATATAGTCAGCAAGAAGAGTCAGTCTTTTTGTACTTAAGTCGGCATTGTGCCTTTTGTATCTAATTCCGATGCAATTTCTGTGTTTCATCGTCAATAAGAAGGTCCATGCGATACAGTAAACCTGAAGTGAAGCATCGGAATCCATAACTAGTGTCACAGGAATGGTTCAAAACATAGTCAGTAAGAAGAGTCAGTCTTCTTGTACGAAAGTCGGCATTGTGCCTTTTGTATTTAATTCCGATGAAATTTCTGTGTTTCATCATCAATACGACGGTCCAAGGGATACAGTAAACCAGAAGTGAAGCATCGGAATCCATAACTAGTGTCACAGGAATGGTTCAAAACATAGTCAGTAAGAAGAATCAGTCTTCTTGTACTTATGTCGGCATTGTGCCTTTTGTATTTAATTCCGATGCAATATCTGCATTTCATCGTTAATAAGAACGTCAGAGGGATACAGTAAACCTGAAGTGAAGCATCGGAATCCATATCTAGTGTCACAGGAATGGTTCACAACTGTCAGTAAGAAGAGTCAGTCTTCTTGTACTTAAGTCGCCATTTTGCCTTTTGTATTTAATTCCGATGCAATATCTGTGTTTCATCGTCAATAAGAAGGTCCAAGAGATACAGTAAACCTGAAGTGAAGCATCGGAATCTGTAACTAGCGTCACAGGAATGGTTAAAAACATAGACACTAAGAAGAGTCAGTCTGCTTGTACTTAAGACGGCATTGTGCCTTTTCTATTTAATTCCGATGCAATTTCTGTGTTTCATCGTCAATAAGAAGGTCAGAGGGATACAGTGGACCTGAGGTGAAAAATCGGAATCTATAACTAGTGTCACAGCAACGGTTCAAAACATAGACAGTAAGAAGAGACAGTCTTCTTGTACCTAAGTCGCCATTGTGTATTTTCTATTTAATTCCGATGCATTTTCGGTGTTTCATCGTCAATAAGAAGGACCAAGGGATACAGTAAACCTTGTGTGAAGCATCATTATCTATAACTAGTGTCACAGGAATGGTTCAAAACATAGACAGTAAGAAGAGTCAGTCTTCTTGCACTTAAGTCGGCATTGTGCCTTTTGTATTTAATTCAGATGCAATTTCTGTGTTTCATCGTCAATGAGAAGGTCAGAGGGATACAGTAATCCTGAAGTGAAGCATCGGAATCTATAACTAGTGTCACAGGAATGGTTCAAAACATAGGCAGCAAGAAGATCCAGTCTTCTTGTGCTTTAGTCGGCACTGTGCCTTTTGTGTTTAATTCCGATGCTATTTCTGTGTTTCATCGTCAATAATAAGGTCCAAGGGATGCAGGAAACCAGAAGTGAAGCATCGGAGTCCATAACTAGTGTCACAGGAATGGTTAAAAACATAGTCAGTAAGAAGAGTCAGTCTTCTTGTACTTCATTGGGGATTGTGCCTTTTGTATTTAATTCCCATGCAATTTCTGTGTTTCATCGTCCATACGAAAGTCCAACGGATACAGTAAACCTGAAGTGAAGCATCGGAATCTATAACTAGTGACACAGGAATGGTTCAAAACATAGTCAGTAAGAAGAGTCAGTCTTCTTGTCCTTAAGTCGGCATTGTGCCTTTTGTATTTAATTCCGATGCAATATCTGTGTTTCATCGTTAAGAGGAAGGTCAGAGGGATACAGTAAACCTGAAGTGAAGCATCGTAATCTATAACTAGTGTCACAGGAATGGTTCAAAACAGTCAGTAAGAAGAGTCAGTCTTCTTGTACTTAAGTCGGCAGTGTGCCTTTTGTATTTAACTCCGTTGCAATTTCTGTGTTTCATCGTCAATAAGAAGGTCCAAGGGATAGAGTGAACCTAAAGTGAAGCATCGGAATCTATAACTAGTGTCACAGGAATGGTTCAAAACATATCCAGTGAGAAGAGTCAGTCTGCTTGTACTTAAGTCGGCATTGTGCCTTTTCTATTTAATTCCGATGCAATTTCTGTGTTTCGTCGCCAATAGGAAGGTCCAAAGGATACAGTAAACCTGAAGTGAAGCATCGGAATCTACAACTAATGTCACAGGATTCGTCCAAACATAGACAGTAATAAGAGTCAGTCTTCTTGTACTTAAGTCGGCATTGTGCCTTTTGTATTTTGTTCCGATGCAATTTCTGTTTTTCGTTGCCAATAGGAAGGTCGAAAGGATACAGTAAACCTGAAGTGAAGCATCGGAATCTACAACTAATGTCACAGGATTCGTCCAAACATAGACAGTAATAAGAGTCAGTCATCTTGTACTTATGTCGGCATTGTGCCTCTTGTATTTAATTCCGATGCAATATCTGCGTTTCATCGTTAATGAGAACGTCAGAGGGATACAGTAAACCGAAGTGAAGCATCGGAATCCATATCTAGTGTCACAGGAATGGTTCAAAACTGTCAGTAAGAAGAGTCAGTCTTCTTTTACTTAAGTCGGCATTGTGAATTTTCTATTTAATTAGGATGCAATTTCTGTGTTTCGTCGCCAATAAGAAGGTCCAAGGGACACAGTAAACCTGAAGTGAAGCATCGGAATCTGTAACTAGCGTCACAGGAATGGTTCAAAACATAGACACTAAGAAGAGTCAGTCTGCTTGTACTTAAGACGGCATTGTGCTTTTCTATTTAATTCCGATGCAATTTCTGTGTTTCATCGTCAATAAGAAGGTCAGAGGGATACAGTGGACCTGAGGTGAAGCATCGGAATCTATAACTAGTGTCACAGCAATGGTTCAAATCGTAGACAGTAAGAACAGTCAGTCTTCTAGTACTTAAGTCGGCATTGTGAATTTTCTATTTAATTAGGATGCAATTTCTGTGTTTCGTCGCCAATAAGAAGGTCCAAAGGATACAGTAACCCTGAAGTGAAGCATCGGAATCTATAACTAATGTCACAGGAATGGTTCAAACATAGACAGCAGTATAGAGTCAGTCTTCTTATACTTAAGTCGGCATTGTGCATTTTCTATTTAATTCCGATGCAATATCTGTGTTTCATCGTTAATAAGAACGTCAGAGGGATACAGCAAACCTGAAGTGAAGCATCGGGATTTACAACTAGTGTCACAGGAATTGTTCAAATCATAGTCAGTAAGAAGAGTCAGTCTTCTTGTACTTAAGTCGGCATTGTGCCTTTTGTATTTAATTCCGATGCAATTTCTGTGTTTCGTCGTCAATAAGAAGGTTCAAGGTATACAGTAAACCTGAAGTGAAGCATTCGAATCTATAACTAGTGTCACAGGAATGGATCAATATATAGTCAGTAAGAAGAGTCAGTGTTCTTGTACTTAAGTTGGCATTGTGCCTTTTGTATTTAATTCCGATACAATTTCTGTGTTTCATCGTCAATAAGAAGGTCCAAGGGATACAGTAAACCTGATGTGAAGCTTCGGAATCCATAACTAGTGTCACAGGAATGGTTCAAAACATAGACAGTAAGAAGAGACAGTCTTCTTGTACCTAAGTCGGCATTGTGTATTTTCTATTTAATTCCGATGCAATTTCGGTGTTTCATCGTCAATAAGAAGGTCCAAGGGATAAAGTAAACCTTGTGTGAAGCATCGGAATCTATAACTAGTGTCACAGGAATGGTTCAAAACATAGACAGTAAGAAGAGTCAGTCTTCTTGCACTTAAGTCGGCATTGTGCCTTTTGTATTTAATTCAGATGCAATTTCTGTGTTTCATCGTCAATGAGAAGGTCAGAGGGATACAGTAAACCTGAAGTGAAGCATCGGAATCTATAACTAGTGTCACAGGAATGGTTCAAAACGTAGGCAGTAAGAAGATCCAGTCTTCTTGTCCTTTAGTCGGCATTGTGCGTTTTGTGTTTAATTCCGATGCAATTTCTGTGTTTCATCGTCAATAATAAGGTCCAAGGGATACAGGAAACCAGAAGTGAAGCATCGGAATCCATAACTAGTGTCACAGGAATGGTTAAAACATAGTCAGTAAGAAGAGTCAGTCTTCTTGTACTTCATTGGGTATTGTGCCTTTTGTATTTAATTCCCATGCAATTTCTGTGTTTCATCGTCAATACGAAGGTCCAAGGGATACAGTAAACCAAGAGTGAAGCATCGGAATCTATAACTAGTGACACAGGAATGGTTCAAAACATTGTCAGTAAGAAGAGTCAGTCTTCTTGTACTTAAGTCGGCATTGTGCCTTTTGTATTTAATTCCGATGCAATATCTGTGTTTCATCGTTAATAAGAAGGTCAGAGGGATACAGTAAACCTGAAGTGAAGCATCGTAATCTATAACTAGTGTCACAGGAATGGTTCAAAACAGTCAGTAAGAAGAGTCAGTCTTCTTGTTCTTAAGTCGGCATTGTGCCTTTTCTATTTAATTCCGATGCAAATTCTGTGTTTCGTCGCCAATAGGAAGGTCCAAAGGATACAGTAAACCTGAAGTGAAGCATCGGAATCTACAACTAATGTCACAGGATTCGTTCAAACATAGACAGTAATAAGAGTCAGTCTTCTTGTACTTAAGTCGGCATTGTGCCTTTTGTATTTTGTTCCGATGCAATTTCTGTGTTTCGTTGCCAATAGGAAGGTCGAAAGGATACAGTAAAACTGAAGTGAAGCATCGGAAAGAATAACTAATGCCACAGGATTCGTTCAAACATAGTCAGTAGGAAGAGTCAGTCTTCTTGTACTTGAGTCAGCATTGTGCCTTTTGTATTTAATTCCGATGCAATTTTTGTGTTTCGTCGTCAATACGAAGGTCCAAGGGATACAGTAAACCAGAAGTGAAGCATCGGAATCTATAACTAGTGTCACAGGAATGGATCAAAACATAGTCAGTAAGAAGAGTCAGTCTGCTTGTACTTAAGTGGGCATTGTGCCTTTTGTATTTAATTCCGATGCAATATCCGTGTTTCATCGTTAATAAGAAGGTCAGAGGGATATAATAAACCTGAAGTGAAGCATCGGAATCTACAACTAGTGTCACAGGAATGGTTCAAATCATAGTCAGTAAGAAGAGTCAGTCTTCTTCTACTTAAGTCGGCTTTGTGCCTTATGTGTTTAATTCCGATGCAATTTCTGTGTTTCATCGTCAATAAGAAGGTCCAAGGGATACAGTAAACCCGAAGTGAAGCATCGGAATCTATAACTAGTGTCACAGGAATGGATCAAGATAGAGTCAGTAAGAAGAGTCAGTCATCTTGTACTTAAGTCGACATTGTGCCTTTTGTATTTAATTCCGATGCAATTTCTGTGTTTCATCGTCAATTAGAAGGTCCAAGGGATACAGTAAACCTGAAGTGAAGCATCGGAATCCAAAATTAGTGTCACAGGAATGGTTCAAAACATAGTCAGTAAGAAGAGTAAGTCTTCTTAAGTAGGCATTGTGCCTTTTGTATTTAATTCCGATGCAATTTCTGTGTTTCGTTGTCAATAAGAAGGTCAGAGGGATACAGTAAGCCTGAAGTGAAGCATCGGAATCTATAACTAGTGTCACAGGAATTGTTCAAAACATAGGCAGTAAGAAGATTCAGGCTTCTTGTCCTTAAGTCAGCATTGTGCCTTTTGTATTTAATTGCGATGTAATTTCTATGTTTCATCGTCAATAAGAAGGTTCAAGGGATACAGTGAACCTGGAGTGAAGCATCGGACTCTATAACTAGTGTCACAGGAACGGTTCAAAACATAGACAGTAAGAAGAGTCAGCCTTCTTGTACTTAATTCGGCATTGTTTCTTTTGTATTTAATTCCGATGCAATTTCTGTGTTTCATCGTCAATAAGAAGGTCCAAGGGATACAGTAAACCTGAAGTGAAGCATCGGAATCTATAACTAGTGTCACAGGAATGGAACAAGATATAGTCAGCAAGAAGAGTCAGTCTTTTTGTACTTAAGTCGGCATTGTGCCTTTTGTATCTAATTCCAATGCAATTTCTGTGTTTCATCGTCAATAAGAAGGTCCATGGGATACAGTAAACCTGAAGTGAAGCATCGGAATCCATAACTAGTGTCACAGGAATGGTTCAAAACATAGTCAGTAAGAAGAGTCAGTCTTCTTGTACGAAAGTCGGCATTGTGCCTTTTGTATTTAATTCCGATGAAATTTCTGTGTTTCATCATCAATACGACGGTCCAAGGGATACAGTAAACCAGAAGTGAAGCATCGGAATCCATAACTAGTGTCACAGGAATGGTTCAAAACATAGTCAGTAAGAAGAATCAGTCTTCTTGTACTTATGTCGGCATTGTGCCTTTTGTATTTAATTCCGATGCAATATCTGCGTTTCATCGTTAATAAGAACGTCAGAGGGATACAGTAAACCTGAAGTGAAGCATCGGAATCCATATCTAGTGTCACAGGAATGGTTCAAAACTGTCAGTAAGAAGAGTCAGTCTTCTTGTACTTAAGTCGCCATTTTGCCTTTTGTATTTAATTCCGATGCAATATCTGTGTTTCATCGTCAATAAGAAGGTCCAAGGGATACAGTAAACCTGAAGTGAAGCATCGGAATCTGTAACTAGCGTCACAGGAATGGTTCAAAACATAGACACTAAGAAGAGTCAGTCTGCTTGTACTTAAGACGGCATTGTGCCTTTTCTATTTAATTCCGATGCAATTTCTGTGTTTCATCGTCAATAAGAAGGTCAGAGGGATACAGTGGACCTGAGGTGAAAAATCGGAATCTATAACTAGTGTCACAGCAACGGTTCAAAACATAGACAGTAAGAAGAGACAATCTTCTTGTACCTAAGTCGGCATTGTGTATTTTCTATTTAATTCCGATGCATTTTCGGTGTTTCATCGTCAATAAGAAGGACCAAGGGATACAGTAAACCTTGTGTGAAACATCATTATCTATAACTAGTGTCACAGGAATGGTTCAAAACATAGACAGTAAGAAGAGTCAGTCTTCTTGCACTTAAGTCGGCATTGTGCCTTTTGTATTTAATTCAGATGCAATTTCTGTGTTTCATCGTCAATGAGAATGTCAGAGGGATACAGTAATCCTGAAGTGAAGCATCGGAATCTATAACTAGTGTCACAGGAATGGTTCAAAACATAGGCAGCAAGAAGATCCAGTCTTCTTGTGCTTTAGTCGGCACTGTGCCTTTTGTGTTTAATTCCGATGCTATTTCTGTGTTTCATCGTCAATAATAAGGTCCAAGGGATACAGGAAACCAGAAGTGAAGCATCGGAGTCCATAACTAGTGTCACAGGAATGGTTAAAAACATAGTCAGTAAGAAGAGTCAGTCTTCTTGTACTTCATTGGGGATTGTGCCTTTTGTATTTAATTCCCATGCAATTTCTGTGTTTCATCGTCCATACGAGGGTCCAACGGATACAGTAAACCAGAAGTGAAGCATCGGAATCTATAACTAGTGACACAGGAATGGTTCAAAACATAGTCAGTAAGAAGAGTCAGTCTTCTTGTCCTTAAGTCGGCATTGTGCCTTTTGTATTTAATTCCGATGCAATATCTGTGTTTCATCGTTAAGAAGAAGGTCAGAGGGATACAGTAAACCTGAAGTGAAGCATCGTAATCTATAACTAGTGTCACAGGAATGGTTCAAAACAGTCAGTAAGAAGAGTCAGTCTTCTTGTACTTAAGTCGGCAGTGTGCCTTTTGTATTTAACTCCGTTGCAATTTCTGTGTTTCATCGTCAATAAGAAGGTCCAAGGGATAGAGTGAACCTAAAGTGAAGCATCGGAATCTATAACTAGTGTCACAGGAATGGTTCAAAACATATCCAGTGAGAAGAGTCAGTCTGCTTGTACTTAAGTCGGCATTGTGCCTTTTCTATTTAATTCCGATGCAATTTCTGTGTTTCGTCGCCAATAGGAAGGTCCAAAGGATACAGTAAACCTGAAGTGAAGCATCGGAATCTACAACTAATGTCACAGGATTCGTCCAAACATAGACAGTAATAAGAGTCAGTCTTCTTGTACTTAAGTCGGCATGTGCCTTTTGTATTTTGTTCCGATGCAATTTCTGTTTTTCGTTGCCAATAGGAAGGTCGAAAGGATACAGTAAACCTGAAGTGAAGCATCGGAATCTACAACTAATGTCACAGGATTCGTCCAAACATAGACAGTAATAAGAGTCAGTCATCTTGAACTTATGTCGGCATTGTGCCTCTTGTATTTAATTCCGATGCAATATCTGCGTTTCATCGTTAATGAGAACGTCAGAGGGATACAGTAAACCGAAGTGAAGCATCGGAATCCATATCTAGTGTCACAGGAATGGTTCAAAACTGTCAGTAAGAAGAGTCAGTCTTCTTTTACTTAAGTCGGCATTGTGAATTTTCTATTTAATTAGGATGCAATTTCTGTGTTTCGTCGCCAATAAGAAGGTCCAAGGGACACAGTAAACCTGAAGTGAAGCATCGGAATCTGTAACTAGCGTCACAGGAATGGTTCAAAACATAGACACTAAGAAGAGTCAGTCTGCTTGTACTTAAGACGGCATTGTGCTTTTCTATTTAATTCCGATGCAATTTCTGTGTTTCATCGTCAATAAGAACGTCAGAGGGATACAGTGGACCTGAGGTGAAGCATCGGAATCTATAACTAGTGTCACAGCAATGGTTCAAAACGTAGACAGTAAGAACAGTCAGTCTTCTAGTACTTAAGTCGGCATTGTGAATTTTCTATTTAATTAGGATGCAATTTCTGTGTTTCGTCGCCAATAAGAAGGTCCAAAGGATACAGTAGCCCTGAAGTGAAGCATCGGAATCTATAACTAATGTCACAGGAATGGTTCAAACATAGACAGCAGTATAGAGTCAGTCTTCTTATACTTAAGTCGGCATTGTGCATTTTGTATTTAGTTCCGATGCAATTTCTGTGTTTCATCGTCAATGAGAAGGTCCTAGGGATACAGTGAATCTGAAGTGAAGCCTCGGAATCTACAACTAGTGTCACAGGAATGGTTCAAAACATACTCAGTAAGAAGAGCCAGTCATCTTGAACTTAAGTAGGCATTGTGCCTTTTGTATTCAATTCCGATGCAATTTCTGTGTTTCATCGTCAATAAGAAGCTCCAACGGATACAGTAAACCTGAAGTGAAGCATCGGAATCTTTAACTAGCGTCACAGGAATGGTTCAAAACATAGACACTAAGAAGAGTCAGTCTGCTTGTACTTAAGATGGCATTGTGCCTTTTCTATTTAATTCCGATGCAATTTCTGTGTTTCATCGTCAATACGAAGGTCCAATGGATACAGTAAACCGGAAGTGAAGCATCGTAATCTATAACTAGTGTCACAGGAATGGTTCAAAACATAGTCAGTAAGAAGAGTCAGTCTTCTTGTACTTAAGTCAGCATTGTGCCTTTTGTATTTAATTCCGATGCAATATCTGTGTTTCATCGTTAATAAGAACGTCAGAGGGATACAGTAAACCTGAAGTGAAGCATCGGGATCCACAACTAGTGTCACAGGAATTGTTCAAATCATAGTCAGTAAGAAGAGTCAGTCTTCTTGTACGTAAGTCGGCATTGTGCCTTTTGTATGTAATTCCGATGCAATTTCTGCGTTTCGTCGTCAATAAGAAGGTCCAAGGTATACAGTGAACCTGAAGTGAAGCATCCGAATCTATAACTAGTGTCACAGGAATGGATCAATATATAGTCAGTACGAAGAGTCAGTGTTCTTGTACATAAGTCGGCATTGTGCCTTTTGTATTTCATTCCGATGCAATTTCTGTGTTTCATCGTCAATAAGAAGATCCAAGGGATACAGTAAACCTGAAGTGAAGCATCGGAATCCGTAACTAGTGTCACAGAAAATGGTTCAAAACATTGACAGTAAGAAGAGACAGTCGTCTTGTACCTAAGTCGGGATTGTGCCTTTTCTATTTAATTCCGATGCAATTTCGGTGTTTCATCGTCAATAAGAAGGTCCAAGGGATACAGTAAACATGAAGTGAAGCATCGGAATCTATAACTAGTGTCACAGGAATGATTCAAAACACAGACAGTAAGAGGAGTCAGTCTTCTTGCAATTAAGTCGGGATTGTGCCTTTTGTATTTAATTCAGATGCAATTTCTGTGTTTCATCGTCAATGAGAAGGTCAGAGGGATACAGTAAACATGAAGTGAAGCATCGGAATCTATAACTAGTGTCACAGGAATGGTTCAAAACATAGGCAGTAAGAACATCCAGTCTTCTTGTACTTTAGTCGGCATTGTGCCTTTTGTTTTTAATTCCGATGCAATTTCTGTGTCTCATCGTCAATAATAAGGTCCAAGGGATACAGTAAACCTGAAGTGAAGCATCGGAATCTGTAACTAGTGTCACAGGAATGAATCAAGGTATGGTCAGTAAGAGGAGTCAGTCTTCTCGTACTTAGGTCGGCACTGTGCCTTTTGTATTTAATACCGATGCAATTTCAGTGTTTCATCGTCAATACGAAGGTCCATGGGATACAGTAAACCTGAAGTGAAGCATCGGAATCCATAACTAGTATCACAGGAATGGTTCAAATCATAGTCAGTAAGAAGAGTCAGTCTTCTTGTACTTCATTGGGCATTGTGCCTTTTGTATTTAATTCCCATGCAATTTCTGTGTTTCATCGTCAATACGAAGGTCCAAGGGATACAGTAAACCAGAAGTGAAGCATCGGAATCTATAACTAGTGACACAGGAATGGTTCAAAACATAGTCAGTAAGAAGAGTCAGTCTTCTTGTACTTAAGGCGTCATTGTGCTTTTTGTATTTAATTCCGATGCAATAT
Organism: Schistocerca serialis cubense; assembly: GCF_023864345.2. Taxonomy (NCBI): domain Eukaryota; kingdom Metazoa; phylum Arthropoda; class Insecta; order Orthoptera; family Acrididae; genus Schistocerca; species Schistocerca serialis. The sequence continues at coordinate 8,285,656 of NW_026047584.1, read as the reverse complement.
CTGTGTTCCATCGTTAATAAGAAGGTCAGAGGGATACAATAAACCTGAAGTGAAGCATCGGAATCTACAACTAGTGTCACAGGAATAGTTCAAATCATAGTCAGTAAGAAGAGTCAGACTTCTTGTACTTAAGTCGGCATTGTGCCTTTTGTATTTAATTCCGATGCAATTCCTGTGTTTCATCGTCAATAAGAAGCTCCAAGGGGTACAGTAATCCCGAAGTGAAGTATCGGAATCTATAACTAGTGTCACAGGAATGGATCAAGATATAGTCAGTAAGAAGAGTCATTCTTCTTGTACTTAAGTCGACATTGTGCCTTTTGTATTTAATTCTGATGCAATTTCTGTGTTTCATCGTCAATAAGAAGGTCCAGGGAATACAGTAAACCTGAAGTGAAGCATCGGAATCCAAAACTAGTGTCACAGGAATGGTACAAATCATAGTCAGTAAGAAGGGTAAGTCTTCTTAAGTCGGCATTGTACCTTTTGTATTTAATTCCGATGCAATTTCTGTGTTTCATCGTCAATAAGAAGGTCAGAGGGATACAGTAAGCCTGAAGTGAAGCATCGGAATCTATAACTAGTGTTACAGGAATGGTTCAAAACATATCCAGTGAGAAGAGTCAGTCTTGTTGTACTTAAGTCGGCATTGTGCCTTTTGTATTTATTTTCGATGCAATTTCTGTGTTTCATCGTCAATAAGAAGGTCCAAGGGATACAGTAAACCTGAAGTGAAGCATCGGAATCTTTAACTAGTGTCACAGGAATGGCTCAAAACATACACATTAAGAAAAGTCAGTCTGCTTGTACTTAAGACGGCATTGTGCCTTTTGTATTTAATTCCGATGCAATTTCTGTGTTTCATCGTCAATAAGAAGGTCAGAGGGATACAGTGAACATGAGGTGAAGCATCGGAATCTATAACTAGTGTCACAGGAATGTTTCAAAACATAGACAGTAGGAAGAGTCAGTCTTCTTTTACTTAAGTCGGCATTGTGGCTTTTCTATTTAATTCCGATGCAATTTCTGTGTTTCATCGTCAATAAGAAGGTTCAAGGGATACAGTGAAACTGGAGTGAAGCATCGGACTCTATAACTAGTTTCACAGGAACGGTTCAAAACATAGACAGTAAGAAGACTCAGCCTTCTTGTACTTAATTCGGCATTGTTTCTTTTGTATTTAATTCCGATGCAATTTCTGTGTTTCATCGTCAATAAGAAGGTCCAAGGGATACAGTAAACCTGAAGTGAAGCATCGGAATCTATAACTAGTGTCACAGGAATGGAACAAGATATAGTCAGCAAGAAGAGTCAGTCTTTTTGTACTTAAGTCGGCATTATGCCTTTTGTATCTAATTCCGATGCAATTTCTGTGTTTCATCGTCAATAAGAAGGTCCATGGGATACAGTAAACCTGAAGTGAAGCATCGGAATCCATAACTAGTGTCACAGGAACGGTTCAAAACATAGTCAGTAAGAAGAGTCAGTCATCTTGTACGAAAGTCGGCATTGTGCCTTTTGTATTTAATTCCGATGAAATTTCTGTGTTTCATCATCAATACGACGGTCCAAGGGATACAGTAAACCAGAAGTGAAGCATCGGAATCTATAACTAGTGTCACAGGAATGGTTCAAAACATAGTCAGTAAGAAGAGTCAGTCTTCTTGTACTTAAGTCGGCATTGTGCCTTTTGTATTTAATTCCGATGCAATATCTGCGTTTCATCGTTAATAAGAACATCAGAGGGATACAGTAAACCTGAAGTGAAGCATCGGAATCTGTAACTAGCGTCACAGGAATGGTTCAAAACATAGACACTAAGAAGAGTCAGGCTGCTTGTACTTAATACGGCATTGTGCCTTTTCTATTTAATTCCGATGCAATTTCTGTGTTTCATCGTCAATATGAAGGTCAGAGGGATACAGTGGACCTGAGGTGAAGCATCGGAATCTATAACTAGTGTCACAGCAATGGTTCGAAACATATACATTAAGAACAGTCAGTCTTCTTGTACTTAAGTAGGCATTGTGAATTTTCTATTTAATTAGGATGTAATTTCTGTGTTTCGTCGCCAATAAGAAGGTCCAAAGGATACAGTAACCCTGAAGTGAAGCATCGGAATCTATAACTAATGTCACAGGAATAGTTCAAACATAGACAGCAGTAAAGAGTTAGTCTTCTTATACTTAAGTCGGCATTGTGCATTTTGTATTTAGTTCCGATGCAATTTCTGTGTTTCATCGTCAATAAGAAGGTCCTAGGGATACAGTAAACCTGAAGTGAAGCCTCGGAATCTACAACTAGTGTCACAGGAATGGTTCAAAACATACTCAGTAAGAAGAGCCAGTCATCTTGAACTTAAGTAGGCATTGTGCCTTTTGTATTCAATTCCGATGCAATTTCTGTGTTTCATCGTCAATAAGAAGCTCCAACGGATACAGTAAACCTGAAGTGAAGCATCGGAATCTTTAACTAGCGTCACAGGAATGGTTCAAAACATAGACACTAAGAAGAGTCAGTCTGCTTGTACTTAAGACGGCATTGTGCCTTTTCTATTTAATTCCGATGCAATTTCTGTGTTTCATCGTCAATACGAAGGTCCAAGGGATACAGTAAACCGGAAGTGAAGCATCGTAATCTATAACTAGTGTCACAGAAAAGGTTCAAAACATAGTCAGTAAGAAGAGTCAGTCTTATTGTACTTAAGTCAGCATTGTGCCTTTTGTATTTAATTCCGATGCAATATCTGTGTTTCATCGTTAATAAGAACGTCAGAGGGATACAGAAAACCTGAAGTCAAGCATCGGGATCTACAACTAGTGTCACAGGAATTGTTCAAATCATAGTCAGTAAGAAGAGTCAGTCTTCTTGTACGTAAGTCAGCATTGTGCCTTTTGTATTTAATTCCGATGCAATTTCTGTGTTTCGTCGTCAATAAGAAGGTCCAAGGTATACACTAAACCTGAAGTGAAGCATCCGAATCTATAACTAGTGTCACAGGAATGGATCAATATATAGTCAGTAAGAAGAGTCAGTGTTCTTGTACATAAGTCGGCATTGTGCCTTTTATATTTCATTCCGATGCAATTTCTGTGTTTCATCGTCATTAAGAAGGTCCAAGGGATACAGTAAACCTGAAGTGAAGCATCGGAATCCATAACTAGTGTCACAGAAAATGGTTCAAAACATAGACAGTAAGAAGAGACAGTCGTCTTTTACCTAAGTCGGGATTGTGCCTTTTCTATTTAATTCCGATGCAATTTCGGTGTTTCATCGTCAATAAGAAGGTCCAAGGGATACAGTAAACCTTGTGTGAAGCATCGGAATCTATAACTAGTGTCACAGGAATGGTTCAAAAGACAGACAGTAAGAAGAGTCAGTCTTCTTGCCCTTAAGTCAGCATTGTGCCTTTTGTATTTAAATCAGATGCAATTTCTGTGTTTCATCGTCAATGAGAAGGTCAGAGGGATACAGTAAACATGAAGTGAAGCATCGGAATCTATAACTAGTGTCACAGTAATGGTTCAAAACATAGGCAGTAAGAAGATCCAGTCTCCTTGTACTTTAGTCGGCATTGTGCCTTTTGTATTTAATTCCGATGCAATTTCTGTGTCTCATCGTGAATAATAAGGTCCAAGGGATACAGTAAACCTGAAGTGAAGCATCGGAATCTATAACTAGTGTCACAGGAATGAATCAAGGTATGGTCAGTAAGAGGAGTCAGTCTTCTCGTACTTAGGTCGGCACTGTGCCTTTTGTATTTAATACCGATGCAATTTCAGTGTTTCATCGTCAATACGAAGGTCCAAGGGATACAGTAAACCTGAAGTGAAGCATCGGAATCCATAACTAGTATCACAGAAATGATTCAAAACATAGTCAGTAAGAAGAGTCAGTCTTCTTGTACTTCATTGGGCATTGTGCCTTTTGTATTTAATTCCCATGCAATTTCTGTGTTTCATCGTCAATACGAAGGTCCAAGGGATACAGTAAACCAGAAGTGAAGAATCGGAATCCATAACTAGTGACACAGGAATGGTTCAAAACATAGTCAGTAAGAAGAGTCAGTCTTCTTGTACTTAAGTCGGCATTGTGCCTTTTGTATTTAATTCCGATGCAATATCTGTGTTTCATCGTTAATAAGAAGGTCAGAGGGATACAATAAACCTGAAGTGAAGCATCGGAATCTACAACTAGTGTCACAGGAATGGAACAAGATATAGTCAGCAAGAAGAGTCAGTCTTTTTGTACTTAAGTCGGCATTGTGCCTTTTGTATTTAATTCCGAAGCAATTCCTGTGTTTCATCGTCAATAAGAAGGTCCAAGGGATACAGTAATCCTTGAAGTGAAGCATCGGAATCTATAACTAGTGTCACAGGAATGGATCAAGATATAGTCAGTAAGAAGAGTCATTCTTCTTGTACTTAAGTCGACATTGTGCCTTTTGTATTTAATTCCGATGCAATTTCTGTGTTTCATCGTCAATAAGAAGGTCCAAGGAATACAGTAAACCAGAAGTGAAGCATCGGAATCAATAACTAGTGTTACAGGAATGGTTCAAAACATTTCCAGTGAGAAGAGTCAGTCTTGTTGTACTTAAGTCGGCATTGTGCCTTTTGTATTTATTTTCGATGCAAATTCTGTGTTTCATCGTCAATAAGAAGGTCCAAGGGATACAGTAAACCTGAAGTGAAGCATCGGAATCTTTTACTAGTGTCACAGGAATGGTTCAAAACATACACATTAAGAAGAGTCAGTCTGCTTGTACTTAAGACGGCCTTGTGCCTTTTGTATTTAATTCCGATGCAATTTCTGTGTTTCATCGTCAATAAGATGGTCAGAGGGATACAGTGATCCTGAGGTGAAGCATCGGAATCTATAACTAGTGTCACAGGAATGGTTCAAAACATAGACAGTAGGAAGAGTCAGTCTTCTTGTACTTAAGTCAGCATTGTGCCTTGTCTATTTAATTCCGATGCAATTTCTGTGTTTCATCGTCAATAAGAAGGTTCAAGGGATACAGTGAACCAGGAGTGAAGCATCGGACTCTATAACTAGTGTCACAGGAACGGTTCAAAACATAGACAGTAGGAAGAGTCAGTCTTCTTGTACTTAAGTCAGCATTGTGCCTTGTCTATTTAATTCCGATGCAATTTCTGTGTTTCATCGTCAATAAGAAGGTTCAAGGGATACAGTGAACCAGGAGTGAAGCATCGGAATCTATAACTAGTGTCACAGGAATGGTTCAAAACATAGACACTAAGAAGAGTCAGTCTGCTTGTACTGAAGTCGGCATTGTGCCTTTTCTATTTAATTCCGATGCAATTTCTATGCTTCATCGTCAATAAGAAGGTTAGAGGGATACAGTGAACCTGAGGTGAAGCATCGGAATCTATAACTAGTATCATAGGAATGGTTCAAAACATAGACAGTAAGAAGAGTCTGTCTTCTTGTACTTAAGTAGGCATTGTGCCTTTTCCATTTAATTCCGATGCAATTTCTGTGTTTCGTCGCCAATAAGAAGATCCTAAGGATACAGTAAACCTGAAGTGAAGCATCTGAATCTGAACTAGTGTCACAGGAATGGTTCAAAACATAGTCAGTAAGAAGACTCAGTCTTCTTGTACTTAAGTAGGCATTGTACCTTTTGTATTTAATTCCGATGCAATTTCTGTGTTTCATCGTCAATCAGAAGGTCCAAGGGGTAAAGTAAACCTGAAGTGAAGCATAGGAATCAATAACTACTGTAACAGGAATGGATCAAGATATAGTCAGTAAGAAGAGTCAGTCCTCTTGCACTTAAGTCGGCATTGTGACTTTTCTATTCAATTCCGATGCAATTTCTGTGTTTCATCGTCAAAAAGAAAGTCAGGGATATGCACTAAACCTGAAGTGAAGCATCGGAATCTATAACTAGTGTCACAGGAATGGTTCAAAACATAGACATTAGGAAGAGTCAGTCTTCTTGTACTTAAGTTGGGATTGTGCCTTTTGTATTTAATTCCGATGCACTATCTGTGTTTCATCGTCATTAAGAAGGTCGAAGGGATACAGTAAACCTGAAATGAAGCATCGGAAATTATAACTAGTGTCACAGCGATGGATCAAATCATAGTCAGTAAGAGGAGTCAGTCTTCTTGTACTTAAGTCGGCATTGTGCATTTTGTATTTAATTTCGATGCAATTTCTGTGTTTCATCCTGAATAAGAATGTCCAAGTGATACAGTAAACCTGAAGTGGAGCATCGGAATCTATAACTAGTGTCACAGGAATGATTCAAAACATAGACATTAAGAAGAGTCAGTCTTCTTGTACTTAAGTCGGCATTGTGCCTTTTCCATTTAATTCCGATGCAATTACTGTGTTTCATCGTCCATAAGAGGGTCAGAGGGATACAGTAAACCTGAAGTGAAGCATCGGAATCTATAACTAGTGTCACAGCAATGGTTCAAATCATAGACAGTAGGAAGAGTCAGTCTTCTTGTACTTAAGTCGGCATTGGGCCTTTTGTCTTTAATTCCGATGCACTATCTGTGTTACATCGTTATTATGAACGACCAAGGGATACAGTAAACCTGAAATGAAGCATCGGAATTTATAACTAGTGTCACAGGAATGATTCCAAACATAAACAGTAGGAAGATTCAGTATACATGTACTTAAGTCGGTATTGTGCATTTTGAATTTATTTCCGATGCAATTTCTGTGTTTCATCGTCAATACGAAGGTCAGAGGGATACAGTAAACTTGAAGTGAAGCATCGGAATCTATAACTAGTGTAACAGGAATGATTCAAAGCATACTGAGTAAGAAGAGTCAGTCCTCTTGTACTTAAGTCGGCATTGTGCCTTTTCTAATTAATTCCGATGCAATTTCTGTGTTTCATCGTCAATAAGAGGGTCAGAGGAATACAGTGAACATGAAGTGAAGTATCGGAATCTATAACTTGTGGCACAGGAATGGTTCAAAATATAGTCAGTAAGAATAGTCAGTCTTCTTATCCTTAAGTCGGCATTGTGCCTTTTGTATTTAATTCCGATGCAATTTATGTGTTTCATCGTAAATAAGAAGGTCAGAGGGATACAGTAAATCTGAAGTGAAGCATCGGAATCTATAACGTATGTTACTGGAATGGTTCAAAACAGTCAGTAAGAAGAGTCAGTCTCCATGTACTTAAGTCGGCATTGTGCCTTTTGTAATTAATTCCGATGCAATTTCTGTGTTTCATTGTCGATAAGAAGGTCCAAGAGATACAGTAAACCTGAAGTGGAGCATCGGAATCTGTAACCAGGGTCACTGGAATGGTTCAAAACATAGACACTAAGAAGGGTCAGTCTGCTCGTACTTAAGACGGCATTGTGCCTTTTCTATTTAATTCGGATGCAATTTCTGTGTTTCATCGTCAATAAGATGGTCAGAGGGATACAGTGAACCTGAGGAGAAGCATCGGAAACTATAACTAGGGTCACAGGAATGGTACAAAACATATACAGTAAGAAGAGTCAGTCTTCTTGTACTTTAGTCGGCATTGTGCCTTTTCTATTTAATTCCGATGCAATTTCTGTGTTTCGTCGCCAATAAGAAGGTCCAAAGGATACAGTAACCCTGAAGTGAAGCTTCGGAAACCATAACTAATGTCACAGGAATGGTTCAAAACATAGACAGTAGGAAGAGTCAGTCTTCTTATACTTAAGTCGGCATTGTGCCTTTTGTATTTAGTTCCGATGCAATTTCTGTGGTTCATCGTCAATTAGAAGGTCCTAGGGATACAGTAAACCTGAAGTGAAGCATCGGAATCCAAAACTAGTGTCACAGGAATGGTTCAAATCATAGTCAGTAAGAAGTGTCAGTCTTCTTGTACTTAAGTAGGCATTGTACCTTTTGTATTGAATTCCGATGCAATTCTGTGTTTCATCGTCAACAAGAAGGTCCAAGGGATACAGTAAACCTGAAGTGAAGCATCGGAATCAATAACTAGTGTCACAGGAATGGATCAAGATATGGTCAGTAAGAAGAGTCAGTCTTCTTGTACCATAGTAGGCATTGTGCGTTTTCTATTTAATTCAGATGCAATTTCTGTGTTTCATAGTCAAAAAGAAAGTCAGAGGGTTACTGTAAACCTGAAGTGAAGCATCGGAATTTAAGACTAGCGTCACAGGAACGGTTCAAAGCAGTCAGTAAGAAGAGTCAGTCTTCTTGTACTTAAGTCGGCATTGTGTCTTTTGTATTTAATTCCGATGCAATTTCTGTGTTTCATCGTCAATAAGAAAGTCCTAGGGATACAGTAAACCTGAAGTGAAGCATCGGAATCTACAACTAGTGTCACAGGAACGGTTCAAAGTAAAGTCAGAAAGAAGTGTCAGTCTTCTTGTACTTAAGTCGCCATTGTGTGTTTTGTATTTAATTCCGATGCAATTTCTGTGTTCCATCGTCAATAATAAGGTCCACGGGATACAGTAAACCAAAAGTGAAGCTTCGGAATCCATAACTAATGTCACAGGAATGGTTCAAAACATAGTCAGTAGGAAGAGTCAGTCTTCCTGTACTTAAGTTGGCATTGTGACTTTTGTATTAAATTCCGATGCACTGTCTGTGTTTCATCGTCATTAAGAAGGTCGAAGCTATACAGTGAACCTGAAATGAAGCATCGGAATCTATAACTAGCGTCTCAGGAATGGTTCAAAACATAGTCAGTAGGAAGAGTCAGTCTTCTTGTACTTAAGTTGGCATTGTGACTTCTGTACTAAATTCCGATGCACTGCCTGTGTTTCATCGTCATTAAGAAGGTCCAAGGGATACAGTAAACCTGAAATGAAGCATCGGAATCTATAACTAGTGTCACTCGAATGGTTCAAAACATAGACAGTGAGCAGAGTCCGGCTTCTTGTACTTAAGTCGGCATTGTGCCTTTTCTATTGAATTTCGATGCAATTTCTGTGTTTCACCGTCAATAAGAGTGTCAGAGGGATACAGTGAACTTGAAGTGAAGCATCGGAATCTATAACTACTGTCACCGAAATGGTTCAAAACATAGTCAGTATGAAGAGTCAGTCTTTATGTCCTTAAGTCGGCATTGTGCCTTTTGTATTTAATTCCGATGCATTTTCTGTGTTTCATCGTCAATAAGAAGGTCAGAGGGATACAGTAAACCTGAAGTGAAGCATCGGAATCAATAACTAGTGTCACAGGAATGGTTCTAAGCAGTCAGTAAGAAGAGTCAGTCTTCTTGTACTTGAGTCGGCATTGTGCCTTTTGTATTTAAATCCGATGCAATTTCTGTGTTTCATCGTCAATAAGAAGGTCCAAGGGATACAGTAAACCTGAAGTGAAGCATCGTAATCTGTAACTATAGTCACAGGAATGGTTCAAATCATAGACACTAAGAAGAGTCAGTCTTCTTGCACTTAAGTCGGCATTGTGCTTTTTGTATTTAATTCCGAGGCATTTTCTGTGTTTCATCGTCAATAAGAAGATCAGAGGGATACAGTAAACTTGAAGTGAAGCATCGGAGTCTATAACTAGTGACACAGGAATGGTTCAAAACATAGGCAGTAAGAAGATTCATTCTTCTTGTCCTTAAGTCGGCATTGTGCCTTTTGTATTTAATTCCGATGCAATTTCTGTGTTTCATCGTCAATAAGAAGGTCCAAGGTATAGAGTAAACCTGGAGTGAAGCATCGGAATCTATAATTAGTGTCACAGGAATGGTTCAAATCATAGACAGTAAGAAGAGTCAGCCATCTTGTACTTAAGTCGGCATTGTGCCTTTTGTATTTAATTCCGATGCAATTTCTGTGTTTCATCGTCACTAAGAAGGTCCAAGGGATACAGTAAACCTGAAGTGAAGCATCCGAATCTACAACTAGTGTCACAGGAGTGGTTAAAACATAGTCAGTAAGAAGAGTCAGTCTTCACGTAATTAAGTCGGCATTGTGCCTTTTGTATTTAATTCCGATGCAATTTCATTGATTAGTCGTCAATAAGAAGGTCCAAGGGAAACAGTAAACATGAAGTGAAGCATCGGAGTCTATAACTAGTGTCAATGGAATGGTTCAAAAATAGACAGTAGGAAGTGTCAGTCTTCTTGTACTTAAGTCGGCATTGTGCCTTTTGTATTTAATTCCGAGGCAATATCGGTGTTTAATCTTGAATAAGAAGGTCCAAGGGATACAGTAAACCTGAATTGAAGCATCGGAATCCATAACTAGTGTCACACGAATGGTTCAAAACATAGGCAGTAAGAAGATTCAGTCTCCTTGTCCTTAAGTCGGCATTGTGCCTTTTGTATTTAGTTTCGATGCAATTTCTGTGTTTCATCGTCAATAAGAAGGTCCAAGGTATACAGTAAACCTGGAGAGAAGCATCGGAAACTATAACTAGTGTCACACGAATGTTTCAAAACATAGACAGTAAGAAGAGTCAGCTTTCTTGCACTTAAGTCGGCATTGTGCCTTTTGTATTTAATTCCGATGCAGTTTCTGTGTTTCATAGTCAATAAGAAGGTCGGAGGGATACAGTAAACCTGAAGTGAAGCATCGGAATCTATAACTAGTGTCACAGGAATGGTTCAAAACAGTCAGAAAGAAGAGTCAGTCTTCTTGTACTTAAGTCGGCATTGTGCCTTTTGTATTTAATTCCGATGCAATTTCTGTGATTCATCGTCAAAAAGAAGGTCAGAGGGATACAGTAAACCTGAAGTGAAGCATCGGAATCCATAACTAGTTTCACAGGAATGTTTCAAAGCATAGACAGTAGGAAGAGTCAGTCTGGTTGTACTTAAGTTGGCATTGTGCCTTTTGTATTTAATTCCGATGCACTATCTGTGTTTCATCGTCATTAAGAAGGTCCAAGGGATACAGTAAATCTGAAATGAAGCATCGGAATCTATAACTAGTGTCACAGGAATGGTTCAAAACATAGTCAGTAAGAAGAGTCAGTCTTCTTGTACTTAAGTCGGCATTGTGCCTTTTGTATTTAATTTCGATGCAATTTCTGTGTTTCATCGTCAATAAGAAGGTCCAAGAGAAACAGTAAACCGTAAGTGGAGCATCGGAATCAATAACTAGTGTCACAGGAAAGGTTCAAACAAAGATAGTAAGAAGAGTCAGTCTTCTTGTACTTAAGTCGGCATTGTGCCTTTTCTACTTAATTCCGATGCAATTTCTGTGTTTCATCGTCAATAAGAGGGTTAGAGGGATACAGTGAACATGAAGTGAAGCATCGGAATCTATAACTAGTGTCACTGGAATGGTTCAAAGCATAGTAAGTAAGAAGAGTTAGTCATCTTGTCCTTAAGTCGGCATTGTGCCTTTTGTATTTAATTCCGATGCAATTTCTGTGTTTCATCGTTAATAAGAAGGTCCAAGGTATACAGTAAAATTGAAGTGAAGCATCGGAATCCATAACTAGTGTCACAGCAATGGTTCAAAACATAGTCAGTAACAAGAGTCAGTCTTCATGTACCTAAGTCGGCATTGTGCCTTTTCTATTTAATTCCGTTGCAATTTCGGTATTTCATCGTCATTAAGAAGGTCCAAGGGATAAAGTATACCTGGTGTGAAGCATCGGAATCTATAACTAGTGTCACAGGAATGGTTCAAAACATAGACAGTAAGAAGAGTCAGTCTTCTTGCACTTAAGTCGGCATTGTGCTTTTTGTATTTAATTCCGATGCATTTTCTGTGTTTAATCGTCAATAAGAAGGTCAGAGGGATACAGTAAACTTGAAGTGAAGCATCGGAGTCTATAACTAGTGACACAGGAATGGTTCAAAACATAGGCAGTAAGAAGATTCAGTCTTCTTGTCCTAAAGTCGGCATTGTGCCTTTTGTATTTAATTCCGATGCAATTTCTGTGTTTCATCGTCAATAAGAAGGTCCAAGGTATAGAGTAAACCTGGAGTGAAGCATCGGAATCTATAACTAGTGTCACAGGAATGGTTCAAATCATAGACAGTAAGAAGAGTCAGCCTTCTTGTACTTAAGTCGGCATTGTGCCTTTTGTATTTAATTCCGATGCAATTTCTGTGTTTCATCGTCACTAAGAAGGTCCAAGGGATACAGTAAACCTGAAGTGAAGCATCCGAATCTACAACTAGTGTCACAGGAGTGGTTAAAAGCATAGTCAGTAAGAAGAGTCAGTCTTCATGTAATTAAGTCGGCATTGTGCCTTTTGTATTTAATTCCGATGCAATTTCATTGATTAGTCGTCAATAAGAAGGTCCAGGGGAAACAGTAAACATGAAGTGAAGCATCGGAGTCTATAACTAGTGTCAATGGAATGGTTCAAACATAGACAGTAGGAAGTGTCACTCTTCTTGTACTTAAGTCGGCATTGTGCCTTTTGTATTTAATTCCGAGGCAATATCGGTGTTTAATCTTGAATGAGAAGGTCCAAGGGATACAGTAAACCTGAATTGAAGCATCGGAATCAATAACTAGTGTCACACGAATGGTTCAAAACATAGGCAGTAACAAGATTCAGTCTTCTTGTCCTTAAGTCGGCATTGTGCCTTTTGTATTTAGTTTCGATGCAATTTCTGTGTTTCATCGTCAATAAGAAGGTCCAAGGTATACAGTAAACCTGGAGAGAAGCATCGGAAACTATAACTAGTGTCAAACGAATGGTTCATAACATAGACAGTAAGAAGAGTCAGCTTTCTTGCACTTAAGTCGGCATTGTGCCTTTTCTACTTAATTTCGATGCAATTTCTGTGTTTCATCGTCAATAAGAGGGTTAGAGGGATACAGTGAACATGAAGTGAAGCATCGGAATCTATAACTTGTGTCACTGGAATGGTTCAAAGCATAGTAAGTAAGAAGAGTTAGTCATCTTGTCCTTAAGTCGGCATTGTGCCTTTTGTATTTAATTCCGATGCAGTTTCTGTGTTTCATAGTCAATAAGAAGGTCGGAGGGATACAGTAAACCTGAAGTGAAGCATCGGAATCTGTAACTAGTGTCACAGGAATGGTTCAAAGCAGTCAGAAAGAAGAGTCAGTCTTCTTGTACTTAAGTCGGCATTGTGCCTTTTGTATTTAATTCCGATGCAATTTCTGTGTTTCATCGTCAATAAGAAGGTCCAAGGGATAAAGTAAACCTGAAGTGTAATATAGGAATCTGTAACTAGCGTCACAGAAATGGTTCAAAAAATAGACACTAAGAAGAGTCAGTCTGCTTGTACTTAAGACGGCATTGTGCCTTTTCTATTTAATTCCGATGCTATTTCTGTGTTTCATCGTCAATAAGAAGGTCAGAGGGATTCAGTGAACCTGAGGTGAAGCATCGGAATCTATAACTAGTGTCACAGGAATGGTTCAAAACATAGACAGTAAGAAGAGTCAGTCTTCTTGTAGTTAAGTCGGCATTGTGCCTTTTCTAATTAATTCCGATGCAATTTCTGTGTTTCGTCGCCAATAAGAAGGTCCAAAGGATACAGTAAACCTGAAGTGAAGCATTGGAATCCATAAATAATGTCACACGAATGGTTCAAAACATAGACAGTAGGAGGAGTCAGTCATCTTATACATAAGTCGGCATTGTGCCTTTTGTATTTAGTTCCGATGCAATTTCTGTGTTTCATCATCAATAAGAAGGTCCTAGGGATGCAATAAACCTGAAGTGAAGCATAGAAAAATACAACTAGTGTCACAGGAATGGTTCAAAACATAGTCAGTAAGAAGAGTCAGTCTTCTTGTACTTATGTAGGCATTGTCCCTTTTGTATTTAATTCCGATGCAATTGCTGTGTTTCATCGTCAATAAGAAGGTCCAAGGGATACAGTAAACCTGAAGTGTAGCATCGGAATCTATGACTAGTGTCACAGGAATGGATCAAGATATAGTCAGTAAGAAGAGTCAGTCTTCCTGTACTTAAGTCGGCATTGTGCTTTTTGTATTTAATTCCGATGCAATTTCTGTGTTTCATCGTCAAAAAGAAGGTCAGATTGATACAGTAAACCTGAAGTGAAGCATCGGAATCTATAACTAGTGTCACAGGAATGGTTGAAAACATAGACTATAGGAAGAGTCAGTCTTCTTGTATTTAAGTTGGCATTGTGCCTTTTGTATTTAATTCCGATTCACTATCTGTGTTTCATCGTCATTAAGAAGGTCCAAGGGATACAGTAAACCTGATATGAATCATCGGAATCTATATCTAGTGTCACGGGAATGGTTCATAACTTAGACAGTAGGAAGATTCAGTCTACATGAACTTCAGTCCGTATTGTGCCTTTTGTATTTATTTCCGATGCAATTTCTGTGTTTCATCGTCAATAAGAAGGTCAGAGGGATACAGTAAACCTGAAGTGAAGCATCGGAATCTATAACTAGTGTCACAGGAATGGTTCAAAACATAGTCGGTAAGAAGAGTCAGTCTTCTTGTACTTAAGTCGGCATTGTGCCTTTTGTATTTAATTCCGATGCAACTTCTGTGTTTCATCGTCAATAAGAAGGTCCAAGAGATACAGTAAACATGAAGTGAAGCATCGGAATCTGTAACTAGCGTCACAGGAATGGTTCAAAACATAGACACTAAGAAGAGTCAGTCTGCTTGTACTTAAGACGGCATTGTGCCTTTTCTATTTAATTCCGATGCAATTTCTGTGTTTCATCGTCAATAAGAAGGTCAGAGGGATACAGTGAACCTAAGGTGAAGCATCGGAATCTATAACTAGTGTCACAGGAATGGTTCAAAACATAGACAGTTGGAAGAGTCGGTCTATCTTGTACTTAAGTCGGCATTGTGCCTTTTCTATTTAATTCCGATGTAATATCGGTGTTTCATCGTTAATAAGAAGGTCAGAGGGATACAGTGAACATGAAGTGAAGCATCGGAAAATACAACTGGTATCACTGGAATGGTTCAAATCATAGTCAGTAAGAAGAGTCAGTGTTCTTGTACTTAAGTCGGCATTGTGCCTTTTGTATTTAATTCCGATGCAATTTCTGTGTTTCATCGTCAATAAGAAGATCCAAGGGATACAGTAAACCTGAAGTGAAGCATCGGAATCTATAACTAGTGTCACAGGAATGGATCATGATATAGTCAGTATGAAGAGTCAGTCTTCTTGTACATTAGTCGGCATTGTGCCTTTTCTATTTAATTCCGATGCAATTTCTGTGTTTCGTCATCAATAAGAAGGTCCAAGGGATACAGTAAACCTGAAGTGAAGCATCGGAATCTATAACTAGCGTCACAGGAATGGTTCAAAACATAGACGGTAAGAAGAGTCAGTCTTTTTGTACTTAAGTAGGCATTTTGCCTTTTGTATTTAATTCCGATGCAATTTCTGTGTATCATCGTCGATAAGAGCGTCCAAGGGATACAGTAAACCTGAAGTGAAGCATCGGAATCTATAACTAGTGTCACAGGAATGGTTCAAAACATAGTCAGTAAGAAGAGTCAGTTTTCTTGTATTTAAGTCAGCATTGTGCCTTTTGTATTTAATTCCGATGCTATTTCTGTGTTTCATCTTCAATAAGAAGGTCAGAGGGACACAGTAGACCTGAAGTGAATCATCGGAATCTATAACTAGTGTCACAGGAATGGTTCCAATCATAGTCAGTTAGAAGAGTCAGTCTTCTTGTACTTGATTCGGCATTGTGCCTTTTCTATTTAATTCCGATGCTATTTCAGTGTTTCATCGTCAACAAGATGGTCCAAGGGATACAGTTAAGCTGAAGTGAAGCATCGGAATCTATAACTAGTGTCACAGATATGGTTCAAAACATAGTCGGTAAGAAGAGTCAGTCTTCTTGTACTTAAGTCGGCATTGTGCCTTTTGTATTTAATTACGATTCTATTTCTGTGTTCATCGTCAATAGGATGGTCAGAGGGATACAATAAACCTGAAGTGAAGCATCGGAATCTAGAACTTTTGTCACATGAATGGTTCAGAACATAGACAGTAAGATGGGTCGGTCATCTTCTACTTAAGTCGGCATTGTGCCTTTTGTATATAATTCCGATGCAATTTCTGTATTTCATCGTCAATAAGAAGGTCCAAGGGATACAGTAAACCTGAAGTGAAGCATCGGAATCTATAACTAGTGTCACAGGAATGGTTCAATACATAGACAGTAAGAGGAGTCAGTCTTCTTCTACTTAAGTCGGCATTGTGCCCTTTTCAAATTAAGTCCGATGCAATTACTGTGTTTCATCGTCAATACGAAGGTCAGAGGGATACAATAAACCTGAAATGAAGCATCGGAATCTCTAACTGGTGTCACAGGAATGGTTCAAATCATAGTCAGTAAGACGAGTCAGTGTTCTTGTACTTAAGTCAGTATTGTGCCTTTTGTATTTCATTCCGATGCTATTTCTGTTTTCATCGTCAATAAGAAGGCCAATGGGATACAGTAAACCTGAAGTGAAGCATCGGAATCTATAACTAGTGTCACAGGAATGTTTCAAACATAGTCAGTAAGATGAGTCAGTCCTCTTGTACTTAAGTCGGCATTGTGACTTTTCTATTTAATTCCGATGCAATTTCTGTGTTTCATCGTCAGTAAGAAGGTTAGAGGGATACAGTAAACATGAGGTGAAGCGTCGGAATCTATAACTAGAATCACAAGAATGGTTGATAACATAGTCAGTAAGGAAAATCAGTCTTCTTGTACTTATGTCGGCATTGTGCTTTTTCTAATTAATTGCGATGCAATTACTGTGTTTCATCGCCAATAAGATTGTCCAAGGGATACAGTAAACCTGAAGTGAAGCATCGGAACCTGTAACTAGCGTCACAGGAATGGTTCGAAACATAGACAGTAGGAAGGGTCAGTCTTCTTGTACTTAAGTCAGCATTGTGCTTTTTCTATTTAATTCCGATGCAATTTCTGTGCTTCATCGTCAATAAGAAGGTCAGAGGAATACAGATAACCGGAGGTGAAGCATCGGAATCTATAACTAGTGTCACAGGAATGTTTCAAAACATAGACAGTAAGAAGAGTCAGTCTTCTTGTACTTAAGTCGGCATTGTGCCTTTTGTATTTAATTCCGATGCAATTTTTGTGTTTCATCGTCAATAACAAGGTCCAAGGGATTCAGTAAACCTGAAGTGAAGAATCAGAATCTATTACTAGTGTCACAGGAGTGGTTAAAAACATAGTCAGTAAGAAGAGTCAGTCTTCATGTACTTAAGTCGGCATTGTGCTTTTTGTATTTAATTCCGATGCAATTTCATTGATTAGTCGTCAATAAGAAGGTCCAAGGGAAACAGTAAACATGAAGTGAAGCATCGGAGTCTATAACTAGTGTCAATGGAATGGTTCAAACATAGACAGTAGGAAGAGTCAGTCTTCTTGTACTTAAGTCGGCATTGTGCCTTTTGTATGTAATTCCGAGGCAATATCGGTGTTTAATCGTCAATAAGAAGGGTCAAGGGATACAGTAAACCTGAAATGAAGCATCGGAATCCATAACTAGTGTCACACGAATGGTTCAAAACATAGGCAGCAAGAAGATTCAGTCTTCTTGTACTTAAGTCGGCATTGTGCCTTTTGTATTTAGTTTCGATGCAATTTCTGTGTTTCATCGTCAATAAGAAGGTCCAAGGTATACAGTAAACTTGGAGAGAAGCATCGGAAACTATAACTAGTGTCACACGAATGGTTCAAAACATAGAAAGTAAGAAGAATCAGCTTTCTTGCATTTAATTCGGCATTGTGCCTTTTGTATTTAATTCCGATGCAGTTTCTGTGTTTCATAGTCAATAAGAAGGTCGGAAGGATACAGTAAACATGAAGTGAAGCATCGGAATCTATAACTAGTGTCACAGGAATGGTTCAAAACAGTCAGAAAGAAGAGTGAGCCTTCTAGTACTTAAGTCGGCATTGTGCCTTTAGTATTTAATTCCGATGCAATTTCTGTGTTTCATCGTCAATAAGAAGGTCAGAGGGTTTCAGTGAAACTGAGGTGAAGCATCAGAATCTATAACTAGAGTCACAGGAATGGTTCAAGATATAGTCAGTACGAAAAGTCAGTATTCCCGCACTTAAGTCGGCATTGTGCCTTTTCTATTTAATTCCGATGCAATTTCTGTGTTTCAGCGTCAAAAAGAAGGTCAGAGGGATACAGTAACCCTGAAGTGAAGCATCGGAATCTATAACTAGTCTCACAGGAATGGTTCAAAACATACACAATAGGAAGAGCCAGCCGTCTTGAACTTAAGTCGTCATTGTGCCTTTAGTATTTAATTCCGATGTAATTTCTGTGTCTCATCGTCAATAAGAAGGTCAGAGGGATTCAGTGAAACTGAGGTGAAGCATCGGAATCTATAACTAGTGTCACAGGAATGGTTCAAGATATAGTCAGTAAGAAGAGTCAGTCTTCATGTACTTAAGACGGCATTGTGCCTTTTCTATTTAATTCCGATGCTGTTTCTGTGTTCCATCGTCAATAAGAGTGTCAGAGGGATACAGTGAACATGAAGTGAAGCATCGGAATCTTTAACTAGTGTCACAGGAATGGTTCAAACATAGTCAGTAAGAAGAGTCTGTCTTCTTATTGTTAAGTCGGCATTGTGCCTTTTGTATTTAATTCCGATGATATTTCTGTGTTTCATCGTCAATAAGAAGATCCAAGGGATACAGAAAACCTAAAGTAAAGCATCGGAATCTATAACTAGTATCACAGGAATGGATCAAGGTATAGTCAGTATGAAGATCAGTCTTCTTGTACATAAGTCGGCATTGTGCCTTTTGTATTCAATTCCGACGCAATTTCTGTGTTTCATTGTCAATAAGAAGGTCCAAGGGATACAGTAAACCTGAAGTGAAGCATCGGAATCCATAACTAGTGTCACAGGAATGGTTCAAAACATAGACACTAAGAAGAGACAGTCTTCTTGTACTTAAGTCAGCATTGTGCCTTTTGTATTTAATTCCGATGCAATTTCTGTGTATCATCGTCGATAAGAGCGTCCAAGGGATACAGTAAACCTGAAGTGAAGCATCGGAATCTATAACTAGTGTCACAGGAATGGTTCAAAACATAGTCAGTAAGAAGAGTCAGTTTTCTTGTATTTAAGTCAGCATTGTGCCTTTTGTATTTAATTCCGATGCTATTTCTGTGTTTCATCTTCAATAAGAAGGTCAGAGGGACACAGTAGACCTGAAGTGAATCATCGGAATCTATAACTAGTGTCACAGGAATGGTTCCAATCATAGTCAGTTAGAAGAGTCAGTCTTCTTGTACTTGATTCGGCATTGTGCCTTTTCTATTTAATTCCGATGCTATTTCAGTGTTTCATCGTCAACAAGATGGTCCAAGGGATACAGTTAAGCTGAAGTGAAGCATCGGAATCTATAACTAGTGTCACAGATATGGTTCAAAACATAGTCGGTAAGAAGAGTCAGTCTTCTTGTACTTAAGTCGGCATTGTGCCTTTTGTATTTAATTACGATTCTATTTCTGTGTTCATCGTCAATAGGATGGTCAGAGGGATACAATAAACCTGAAGTGAAGCATCGGAATCTAGAACTTTTGTCACATGAATGGTTCAGAACATAGACAGTAAGATGGGTCGGTCATCTTCTACTTAAGTCGGCATTGTGCCTTTTGTATATAATTCCGATGCAATTTCTGTATTTCATCGTCAATAAGAAGGTCCAAGGGATACAGTAAACCTGAAGTGAAGCATCGGAATCTATAACTAGTGTCACAGGAATGGTTCAATACATAGACAGTAAGAGGAGTCAGTCTTCTTCTACTTAAGTCGGCATTGTGCCCTTTTCAAATTAAGTCCGATGCAATTACTGTGTTTCATCGTCAATACGAAGGTCAGAGGGATACAATAAACCTGAAATGAAGCATCGGAATCTCTAACTGGTGTCACAGGAATGGTTCAAATCATAGTCAGTAAGACGAGTCAGTGTTCTTGTACTTAAGTCGGTATTGTGCCTTTTGTATTTCATTCCGATGCTATTTCTGTTTTCATCGTCAATAAGAAGGCCAATGGGATACAGTAAACCTGAAGTGAAGCATCGGAATCTATAACTAGTGTCACAGGAATGTTTCAAACATAGTCAGTAAGATGAGTCAGTCCTCTTGTACTTAAGTCGGCATTGTGACTTTTCTATTTAATTCCGATGCAATTTCTGTGTTTCATCGTCAGTAAGAAGGTTAGAGGGATACAGTAAACATGAGGTGAAGCGTCGGAATCTATAACTAGAATCACAAGAATGGTTGATACCATAGTCAGTAAGGAAAATCAGTCTTCTTGTACTTATGTCGGCATTGTGCTTTTTCTAATTAATTGCGATGCAATTACTGTGTTTCATCGCCAATAAGATTGTCCAAGGGATACAGTAAACCTGAAGTGAAGCATCGGAACCTGTAACTAGCGTCACAGGAATGGTTCGAAACATAGACAGTAGGAAGGGTCAGTCTTCTTGTACTTAAGTCAGCATTGTGCTTTTTCTATTTAATTCCGATGCAATTTCTGTGCTTCATCGTCAATAAGAAGGTCAGAGGAATACAGATAACCGGAGGTGAAGCATCGGAATCTATAACTAGTGTCACAGGAATGTTTCAAAACATAGACAGTAAGAAGAGTCAGTCTTCTTGTACTTAAGTCGGCATTGTGCCTTTTGTATTTAATTCCGATGCAATTTTTGTGTTTCATCGTCAATAACAAGGTCCAAGGGATTCAGTAAACCTGAAGTGAAGAATCAGAATCTATTACTAGTGTCACAGGAGTGGTTAAAAACATAGTCAGTAAGAAGAGTCAGTCTTCATGTACTTAAGTCGGCATTGTGCTTTTTGTATTTAATTCCGATGCAATTTCATTGATTAGTCGTCAATAAGAAGGTCCAAGGGAAACAGTAAACATGAAGTGAAGCATCGGAGTCTATAACTAGTGTCAATGGAATGGTTCAAACATAGACAGTAGGAAGAGTCAGTCTTCTTGTACTTAAGTCGGCATTGTGCCTTTTGTATGTAATTCCGAGGCAATATCGGTGTTTAATCGTCAATAAGAAGGGTCAAGGGATACAGTAAACCTGAAATGAAGCATCGGAATCCATAACTAGTGTCACACGAATGGTTCAAAACATAGGCAGCAAGAAGATTCAGTCTTCTTGTACTTAAGTCGGCATTGTGCCTTTTGTATTTAGTTTCGATGCAATTTCTGTGTTTCATCGTCAATAAGAAGGTCCAAGGTATACAGTAAACTTGGAGAGAAGCATCGGAAACTATAACTAGTGTCACACGAATGGTTCAAAACATAGAAAGTAAGAAGAATCAGCTTTCTTGCATTTAATTCGGCATTGTGCCTTTTGTATTTAATTCCGATGCAGTTTCTGTGTTTCATAGTCAATAAGAAGGTCGGAAGGATACAGTAAACATGAAGTGAAGCATCGGAATCTATAACTAGTGTCACAGGAATGGTTCAAAACAGTCAGAAAGAAGAGTGAGCCTTCTAGTACTTAAGTCGGCATTGTGCCTTTAGTATTTAATTCCGATGCAATTTCTGTGTTTCATCGTCAATAAGAAGGTCAGAGGGTTTCAGTGAAACTGAGGTGAAGCATCAGAATCTATAACTAGAGTCACAGGAATGGTTCAAGATATAGTCAGTACGAAAAGTCAGTATTCCCGCACTTAAGTCGGCATTGTGCCTTTTCTATTTAATTCCGATGCAATTTCTGTGTTTCAGCGTCAAAAAGAAGGTCAGAGGGATACAGTAACCCTGAAGTGAAGCATCGGAATCTATAACTAGTCTCACAGGAATGGTTCAAAACATACACAATAGGAAGAGCCAGCCGTCTTGAACTTAAGTCGTCATTGTGCCTTTAGTATTTAATTCCGATGTAATTTCTGTGTCTCATCGTCAATAAGAAGGTCAGAGGGATTCAGTGAAACTGAGGTGAAGCATCGGAATCTATAACTAGTGTCACAGGAATGGTTCAAGATATAGTCAGTAAGAAGAGTCAGTCTTCATGTACTTAAGACGGCATTGTGCCTTTTCTATTTAATTCCGATGCTGTTTCTGTGTTCCATCGTCAATAAGAGTGTCAGAGGGATACAGTGAACATGAAGTGAAGCATCGGAATCTTTAACTAGTGTCACAGGAATGGTTCAAACATAGTCAGTAAGAAGAGTCTGTCTTCTTATTGTTAAGTCGGCATTGTGCCTTTTGTATTTAATTCCGATGATATTTCTGTGTTTCATCGTCAATAAGAAGATCCAAGGGATACAGAAAACCTAAAGTAAAGCATCGGAATCTATAACTAGTATCACAGGAATGGATCAAGGTATAGTCAGTATGAAGATCAGTCTTCTTGTACATAAGTCGGCATTGTGCCTTTTGTATTCAATTCCGACGCAATTTCTGTGTTTCATTGTCAATAAGAAGGTCCAAGGGATACAGTAAACCTGAAGTGAAGCATCGGAATCCATAACTAGTGTCACAGGAATGGTTCAAAACATAGACACTAAGAAGAGACAGTCTTCTTGTACTTAAGTCAGCATTGTGCCTTTTGTATTTAATTCCGATGCTATTTCTGTGTTTCATCTTCAATAAGAAGGTCAGAGGGACACAGTAGACCTGAAATGAATCATCGGAATCTATAACTAGTGTCACAGGAATGGTTCCAATCATAGTCAGTTAGAAGAGCCAGTCTTCTTGTACTTGATTCGGCATTGTGTCTTTTCTACTTAATTCCGATGCTATTTCAGTGTTTCATCGTCAATAAGAAGGTCCAAGGGATGAAGTAAAGCTGAAGTGAAGCATCGGAATCTATAACTAGTGTCACAGATATGGTTCAAAACATAGTCAGTAAGAAGAGTCAGTCTTCTTGTACTTAAGTCGGCATTGTGCCTTTTGTATTTAATTCCGATTCAATTTCTGTGTTTCATCGTCAATAGGATGGTCAGAGGGATACAGTACACCTGAAGTGAAGCGTCGGAATCTAGAACTTTTGTCACATGAATGGTTCAGAACATAGTCAGTAAGAAGGGTCGGTCATCTTCTACTTAAGTCGGCATTGTGCCCTTTGTATTTAATTCCGATGCAATTTCTGTATTTCATCGTCAATAAGAAGGTCCAAGGGATACAGTAAACAAGAAGTGAAGCATCGGAATCTATAACTAGTGTCACAGGAATGGTTCAAAACATAGACAGTAAGAGGAGTCAGTCTTCTTGTACTTTAGTTGGCATTGTGTCCTTTTCAAATTAAGTCCGATGCAATTACTGTGTTTCATCGTCAATACGAAGGTCAGAGGGATACAATAAACCTGAATTGAAGCATCGGAATCTCTAACTGGTGTCACAGGAATGGTTCAAACATAGTCAGTAAGTTGTGTCAGCCTTCTTGTACTTAAGTCGGCATTGTGACTTTTCTATTTAATTCCGATGCAATTTCTATGTTTCATCGTCAATAAGAAGGTGAGAGGGATACAGTAAACCTGACGTGAAGCGTCGGAATCGATAACTAGAATCACAGGAATGGTTGATAACATAGTCAGTAAGGACAATCAGTCTTCTTGTACTTATGTCGGCATTGTGCTTTTTCTATTTAATTGCGATGCAATTTCTGTGTTTCATCGCCAATAAGAATGTCCAAGGGATACAGTAAACCTGAAGTGAAGCATCGGAACCTGTAACTAGCGTCACAGGAGTGGTTCAAGACATAGACAGTAAGAAGAGTCAGTCTTCTTGTACGTAAGTCGGCATTGTGCTTTTGTATTTAATTTCGCTGCAATTTCTGTGTTTCATCATCGATAAGAATGTCAGAGGGATACAGTAAAGCTGAAGTGAAGCATCGGAATCTAAAACTAGTGTCACAGGAATGGTTCAAAACATAGGCAGTAGGAAGAGTCAGTCATCTTGTACTTAAGTCGGCATTGTGCCTTTTCTATTTAATTCCGATGCAATTTCTGTGTTCCATCGTCAATAAGAGTGTCGGAGGGATACAGTGAACATGAAGTGAAGCATCGGAATCTATAACTAGTGTCACAGGAATGGTTCAAAACATAGTCAGTGAGAAGAGTCTGTCTTCTTGTCCTTAACCCGGCATTGTGCCTTTTGTATTTAATTCCGATGCAATTTATGTGTTTCATCGTCAATAAGAAGGTAAAAGGGATACAGTAAACCGGAAGTGAAGCATCGGAATCTATAACTAGTGTCACAGGGATGGTTCAAAACATAGTCAGTAACAAGAGTCAGTCTTCTTGTACCTAAGTCGGAATTGTGCCTTTTCTATTTAAATCCGATGCCATTTCGGTGTTTCATCGTCAATAAGAAGGTCCAAGGGATACAGTAAACCTGGTGTGAAGAATCGGAATCTATTACTACTGTCACAGGAATGGTTCAAAACATAGACAGTAAGAACAGTCAGTCTTCTTGTACTTAAGTCGGCATTGTGGCTTTTGTATTTAATTCCGATGCAATTTCTGTGTTTTGTCGTCAATAAGAAGGTCCAAGGGATTCAGTAAACCTGAAGTGAAGCATCGGAATCTCTAACTAGTGTCACAGGAATGGTTCAAAACCTAGTCTGTAGGAAGAGTCAGTCTTCTTGTACTTAAGTCGGAATTGTGCCTTTTGTACTTAATTCCGCTGCAATTTCTGTGTTTCATCGTCAGTAAGAAGGTCAGAGGGATACACTAAACCTGGAGTGAAGCATCGGAATCTATAACTAGTGTCACAGGAATGGTTCAAAACATAGTCAGTGAGAAGAGTCTGTCTTCTTGTCCTTAAGTCGGCATTGTGCCTTTTGTATTTCATTCCGATGCAATTTCTGTGTTTCATCGACAATAAGAAGATCCAAGGGATACAGTAAACCTGAAGTGAAGCATCAGAACCTATAACTAGTGTAGAAAGAATGGTTCAAAACATAGACAGTAACAAGAATCAGTCTTCCTGCACTTAAGTCGGCATTGTGCCTTTTGTATTTAATTCCGTTGCAATTTCTGTGTTTCATCGTCAATAAGAAGGTCAGAGGGATACACTAAACCTGGAGTGAAGCATCGGAATCTATAACTAGTGGCACAGGAATGGTTCAAAACATAGACAGTAAGAAGACACAGTCTTCTTGTTCTTAAGTCGGCATTGTGCCTTTTCTATTTAATTCCGAGGCAATTTCTGTGTTTCATCGTCAATAAGAAGGTCAGAGGGATACAGTAAACCTGAAGTGAAGCATCTAATTCTATAACTAGTGTCACAGGAATGGTTCAAAACATAGTAACTAATACGAGTCAGTCTTCTTGTCCTTAAGTCGGCGTTGTGCCTTTTGTATTTAATTCCGGTGCAATTTCTGTGTTTCATCGTCAATAAGAAAGTCAGAGGGATACAGTAAACCGAAAGTGAAGCATCGGAATCTATAACAAGTGTCACAGGAATGGTTCAAAACATAGTCAGTAGGAAGAGTCAGTCTTCTTGTACTTAAGTTGGCATTGTGCCTTTTGTATTTACTTCCGATGCAATTTATGTTTTCCATCGTTAATAAGATGGTCCAAGGGATACAGTTAACCTGAAGTGAAGCATCGGAATCTATAACTAGTGTCACAGGAATGGTTCAAAACATAGTCAGTGAGAAGAGTCAGTCTTCTTGTACTATAGTCGGCATTGTGCCTTTTGTATTTAATTCCTATGCAATTTCTGAGTTTCATCGTCAATAAGAAGGTCCAAGGGATACAGTAAACCTGGAGCGAAGCATCTGAATCTATAACTAGTGTCACAGGAATGGTTCAAAACATAGACATTAGGAAGAGTCAGTCTTCTTGTACTTCAGTCGCCATTGTGCCTTTTTCTATTTAATTCCGATGCAATTTCTGTGTTTCATCGTCAATAAGACGGTCCAAGGGATACAGTAAACCTGAAGTGAAGCATCGGATTGTATAACTAGTGTCACAGGAATAGTTCAAAACACAGTCAGTGAGAAGAGTCAGACTTCTTGTACTTAAGTCGGCATTGTGCCTTTTCTATTTAATTCCGATGCTGTTTCTGTGTTCCATCGTCAATAAGAGTGTCAGAGGGATACAGTGAACATGAAGTGAAGCATCGGAATCTTTAACTAGTGTCACAGGAATGGTTCAAACATAGTCAGTAAGAAGAGTCTGTCTTCTTATTGTTAAGTCGGCATTGTGCCTTTTGTATTTAATTCCGATGCAATTTCTGTGTTTCATCGTCAATAAGAAGGTCAGAGGGATACAGTAAAGCTGAAGTGAAGCATCGGAATCTAAAACTAGTGTCACAGGAATGGTTCAAAACATAGACAGTAGGAAGGGTCAGTCATCTTGTACTTAAGTCGGCATTGTGCCTTTTCTATTTAATTCCGATGCAATTTCTGTGTTTCTTCGTCAATAAGAAGGTCCAAGGGATACAGTAAACCTGGAGTGAAGCATCGGACTCTATAACTAGTGTCACAGGAATGGTTCAAAACATAGACAGTATGAAGAGTCAGTCTTTTTGTACTTAAGTCGGCATTGTGCCTTTTCTATTCTATTCTGAAGTGAACCATCGGAATCTATAACTAGTGTCAAAGGAATGGTGCGAAACATAGTAAGTAAGAAGAATCAGTCTTCATGTACTTAAGTCGGCATTGTGCCTTTTGTATTTAATTCCGATGTAATTTCATTGTATCATCGTTAATAAGAAGGTCCAAGGGAAACAGTAAACCTGAAGTGAAGCATCGGAAGCTACAACTAGTGTCAATGGAATGGTTCAAACATAGACAGTAGGATGAGTCAGTCTTCTTGTACTTAAGTCGGCATTGTGCCTTTTTTATTTAATTCCGATGCAATTTCTGTGTTTCATCGTCAATAAGAAGGTCCAAGGGATACAGTAAACCTGAAGTGAAGCATCGGAATCCATAACTAGTGTCACAGGAATGGATCAACACATTGACAGAAGGAAGAGTCAGTCTTTTTGCACTTAAGTCAGCATTGTGCCTTTTGTATTTAATTCCGATGCAATTTCTGTGTTTCATCGTCAATAAGACGGTCCAAGGGATACAGTAAACCTGAAGTGAAGCATCGGATTGTATAACTAGTGTCACACGAATGGTTCAAAACATAGTCAGTAAGAAGAGTCAGTCTTCTTGTACTTAAGTCGGCATTGTGCCTTTTCTATTTAATTCCGATGCAATTTCTGTGTTTCATCGTCAATAAGAAGGTCCAAGGGATACAGTAAACCTGAAGTGAAGCATCAGAACCTATAACTAGTGTCACAGGAAGGGTTCAAAACATAGACAGTGAGAAGAGTCAGTCTCCTTTCACTTAAGTCGGCATTGTGCCTTTTATATTCAATTCCGATGCAATTTCTGTGTTTCATCGTCAATAAGGTGAGAGGGATACAGTAATAACGAAGTGAAGCATCGGAAACTATAGCTAGTGTCACAGGAAGGGTTCAAACCATACACAGTGAGAAGAGTCAGTCTCCTTGCACTTAAGTCGGCATTGTGCCTTTTGAATTTAATTCCGATGCAATTTCTGTGTTTCATCGTCAGTAAGAAGGTCAGAGGGATACAGTAAACCTGAAGTGAAGCATCGGAATCTATAACTAGTGTCACAGGAATGGTTCAAATCATAGGCAGTAAGAAGATACAGTCTTCTTGTCCTTAATTCGGCATTGTGCCTTTTGTATTTAATACCGATGCTATTTCTGTGTTTCATCGTCAATAAGAAGGCCAAAGGGATACAGTAAACCTGAAATGAAGCATCGAAATCTATAACTAGTGTCAAAGGAATGGTTCAAACATAGTCAGTAAGATGTGTCAGTCTTCTTGTACTTAAGTCGGTATTGTGACTTTTCTATTTAATTCCGATGCAATTTCTATGTTTCATCGTCAATAAGAAGGTGAGAGGGATACAGTAAACCTGACGTGAAGCGTCGGAATCGATAACTAGAATCACAGGAATGGTTGATAACATAGTCAGTAAGGACAATCAGTCTTCTTGTACTTATGTCGGCATTGTGCTTTTTCTATTTAATTGCGATGCAATTTCTGTGTTTCATCGCCAATAAGAATGTCCAAGGGATACAGTAAACCTGAAGTGAAGCATCGGAACCTGTAACTAGCGTCACAGGAGTGGTTCAAGACATAGACAGTAAGAAGAGTCAGTCTTCTTGTACTTAAGTCGGCATTGTGCTTTTGTATTTAATTTCGCTGCAATTTCTGTGTTTCATCATCGATAAGAATGTCAGAGGGATACAGTAAAGCTGAAGTGAAGCATCGGAATCTAAAACTAGTGTCACAGGAATGGTTCAAATCATAGGCAGTAGGAAGAGTCAGTCATCTTGTACTTAAGTCGGCATTGTGCCTTTTCTATTTAATTCCGATGCAATTTCTGTGCTCCATCGTCAATAAGAGTGTCGGAGGGATACAGTGAACATGAAGTGAAGCATCGGAATCTATAACTAGTGTCACAGGAATGGTTCAAAACATAGTCAGTGAGAAGAGTCTGTCTTCTTGTCCTTAAGCCGGCATTGTGCCTTTTGTATTTAATTCCGATGCAATTTATGTGTTTCATCGTCAATAAGAAGGTAAAAGGGATACAGTAAACCGGAAGTGATGCATCGGAATCTATAACTAGTGTCACAGGGATGGTTCAAAACATAGTCAGTAACAAGAGTCAGTCTTCTTGTACCTAAGTCGGAATTGTGCCTTTTCTATTTAAATCCGATGCCATTTCGGTGTTTCATCGTCAATAAGAAGGTCCAAGGGATACAGTAAACCTGGTGTGAAGAATCGGAATCTATTACTACTGTCACAGGAATGGTTCAAAACATAGACAGTAAGAACAGTCAGTCTTCTTGTACTTAAGTCGGCATTGTGGCTTTTGTATTTAATTCCGATGCAATTTCTGTGTTTTGTCGTCAATAAGAAGGTCCAAGGGATTCAGTAAACCTGAAGTGAAGCATCGGAATCTCTAACTAGTGTCACAGGAATGGTTCAAAACCTAGTCTGTAGGAAGAGTCAGTCTTCTTGTACTTAAGTCGGAATTGTGCCTTTTGTACTTAATTCCGCTGCAATTTCTGTGTTTCATCGTCAGTAAGAAGGTCAGAGGGATACACTAAACCTGGAGTGAAGCATCGGAATCTATAACTAGTGTCACAGGAATGGTTCACAACATAGTCAGTGAGAAGAGTCTGTCTTCTTGTCCTTAAGTCGGCATTGTGCCTTTTGTATTTCATTCCGATGCAATTTCTGTGTTTCATCGACAATAAGAAGATCCAAGGGATACAGTAAACCTGAAGTGAAGCATCAGAACCCATAACTAGTGTAGAAAGAATGGTTCAAAACATAGACAGTAACAAGAATCAGTCTTCCTGCACTTAAGTCGGCATTGTGCCTTTTGTATTTAATTCCGTTGCAATTTCTGTGTTTCATCGTCAATAAGAAGGTCAGAGGGATACACTAAACCTGGAGTGAAGCATCGGAATCTATAACTAGTGGCACAGGAATGGTTCAAAACATAGACAGTAAGAAGACTCAGTCTTCTTGTTCTTAAGTCGGCATTGTGCCTTTTCTATTTAATTCCGAGGCAATTTCTGTGTTTCATCGTCAATAAGAAGGTCAGAGGGATACAGTAAACCTGAAGTGAAGCATCTAATTCTATAACTAGTGTCACAGGAATGGTTCAAAACACAGTAACTAATACGAGTCAGTCTTCTTGTCCTTAAGTCGGCGTTGTGCCTTTTGTATTTAATTCCGGTGCAATTTCTGTGTTTCATCGTCAATAAGAAAGTCAGAGGGATACAGTAAACCGAAAGTGAAGCATCGGAATCTATAACAAGTGTCACAGGAATGGTTCAAAACATAGACAGTAGGAAGAGTCAGTCTTCTTGTACTTAAGTCGGCATTGTGCCTTTTGTATTTACTTCCGATGCAATTTATGTTTTCCATCGTTAATAAGATGGTCCAAGGGATACAGTAAACCTGAAGTGAAGCATCGGAATCTATAACTAGTGTCACAGGAATGGTTCAAAACATAGTCAGTGAGAAGAGTCAGTCTTCTTGTACTATAGTCGGCATTGTGCCTTTTGTATTTAATTCCGATGCAATTTCTGAGTTTCATCGTCAATAAGAAGGTCCAAGGGATACAGTAAACCTGGAGCGAAGCATCTGAATCTATAACTGGTGTCACAGGAATGGTTCAAAACATAGACATTAGGAAGAGTCAGTCTTCTTGTACTTCAGTCGCCATTGTGCCTTTTTCTATTTAATTCCGATGCAATTTCTGTGTTTCATCGTCAATAAGACGGTCCAAGGGATACAGTAAACCTGAAGTGAAGCATCGGATTGTATAACTAGTGTCACAGGAATGGTTCAAAACACAGTCAGTGAGAAGAGTCAGACTTCTTGTACTTAAGTCGGCATTGTGCCTTTTCTATTTAATTCCGATGCTGTTTCTGTGTTCCATCGTCAATAAGAGTGTCAGAGGGATACAGTGAACGTGAAGTGAAGCATCGGAATCTTTAACTAGTGTCACAGGAATGGTTCAAACATTGTCAGTAAGAAGAGTCTGTCTTCTTATTGTTAAGTCGGCATTGTGCCTTTTGTATTTAATTCCGATGCAATTTCTGTGTTTCATCGTCAATAAGAAGGTCAGATGGATACAGTAAACCTGAAGTGAAGCATCAGAACCTATAACTAGTGTCACAGGAAGGGTTCAAAACATAGACAGTGAGAAGAGTCAGTCTCCTTTCACTTAAGTCGGCATTGTGCCTTTTATATTTAATTCCGATGCAATTTCTGTGTTTCATAGTCAATAAGGTGAAATAAGGTGAGAGGGATACAGTAATAACGAAGTGAAGCATCGGAAACTATAGCTAGTGTCACAGGAAGGGTTCAAACCATAGACAGTGAGAAGAGTCAGTCTCCTTGCACTTAAGTCGGCATTGTGCCTTTTGAATTTAATTCCGATGCAATTTCTGTGTTTCATCGTCAGTAAGAAGGTCAGAGGGATACAGTAAACCTGAAGTGAAGCATCGGAATCTATAACTAGTGTCACAGGAATGGTTCAAATCATAGGCAGTAAGAAGATACAGTCTTCTTGTCCTTAATTCGGCATTGTGCCTTTTGTATTTAATACCGATGCTATTTCTGTGTTTCATCGTCAATAAGAAGGTCCAAGGGATACAGTAAACCTGGAGTGAAGCATCGGAATCTATCACTAGTGTCACAGGAATGGTTCAAAACTTAGACAGTAAGAAGAGTCAGCCTTCTTGTAAATAAGTCGGCATTGTGCCTTTTGTATTTAATTCCGATGCAATTTCTGTGTTTCATCGTCAATAAGAAGGTCCAACGGATACAGTAAACCTGAAGTGAAGCATCGGAATCTATAACTAGTGTCACAGGAATGGTTCAAAACATAGTCAGTAAGAAGAATCAGTCTACATGTACTTAAGTCGGCATTGTGCCTTTTGTATTTAATTCCGATGCAATTTCATTGTTTCATCGTTAATAAGAAGGTCCAAGGGAAACCGTAATCCTGAAGTGAAGCATCGGAAGCTATAACTAGTGTCAATGGAATGGTCCAAACATAGACAGTAGGATGAGTCAGTGTTCTTGTACTTAAGGCGGCATTGTGCCTTTTGTATTTAATTCCGATGCAATTTCTGTGTTTCATCGTCAATAAGAAGGTCAGAGATATACAGTAACCCTGAAGTGAAGCATCGGAATCTATAACTAGTGTCACAGAAATGGTTCAAAACATAGACAGTAGGAAGACTCAGTCTTCATGTACTTAAGTCGGCATTGTGCATTTTGTATTTAATTCCGATGCAATTTCTGTGTTTCATCGTATATAAGAAGGTCAGATCGATACAGTAAACCTGAAGTGATGCATCGGAATTTACAACTAGTGTCACAGGAGTGGTTCAAAACATAGACAATCAGAAGAGTCAGTCTTCTTGAACTTGAGTCGGCATTGTGCCTTTTGCATTAAATTCCGATGCAATTTCTGTGTTTCATCGTCAATAAGAAGTTCCAAGGGATACAGTAAACCTGAAGTCAAGCATCGGAATCTATAACTAGTGTCACAGGAATGGTTCAAAACATAGACAGTAAGAAGAGTCAGTCTTCTTGTACTTAAGTCCTCATTGTCCCTTTTCTATTTAATTCCTATCCAATGTCTGTGTTTCATCGTCAATAAGAACGTCAGAGGGATACAGTACACCTGAAGTGAAGCATCGGAATCTATAACTAGTGTCACAGGAATGGTTCAAATCATAGTCAGTAAGAAGAGTCAGTCTTTTTGTACTTAAGTCGGCATTGTGCATTTTGTATTTAATTTCGATGTAATTTCTGTGTTTCATTGTCAACAAGAAGGTCCAAATGATACAGTAAACCTGAAGTGAAGCATCGGAATCTATATCTAGTGTCACAGGAGTGGTTCAAAACATAGACAGTAAGAAGAGTCAGTCTTCTTGTACCTAAGCCGGTATTGTGCCTTTCGTATTTAATTCCGATGCAATTTCTGTGTTTCATCGTCAATAAGGTCAGAGGGATACAGTAATAACGAGGTGAAGCATCGGAATCTATAGCTAGTGTCACAGGAATGTTTCAAAACATAGACAGTAAGAAGAGTCAGTCTTCTTATACTTAAATCGTCATTGTGCCTTTTGTATTTAATTCCGATGCAATTTCTGTGTTTCATCGTCAATAAGAAGGTCCAAGGGATACAGTAAACCTGGAGTGAAGTATCGGAATCCATAACTAGTGTCACAGGAATGGGCCAAACGTAGTCAGTAAGAAGAGTCAGTCTTCTTGTCCTTAAGTCGGCATTGTGCCTTTTGTATTTAATTCTGATGCAATATCTGTGTTTCATCGTCAATAAGAAGATCCAAGGGATACAGTAAACCTGAAGTGAGGCATCAGAACCTATAACTAGTGTCACAGGAAGGGTTCAGAACGTAGACAGTGAGAAGAGTCAGTCTCCTTGCACTTAAGTCGGCATTGTGCCTTTCGAATTTAATTCCGATGCAATTTCTGCGTTTCATCGTCAATAAGAAGGTCAGAGGGATACAGTAAACCTGAAGTGAGGCATCGGAATCTGTAACTAGTGTCACAGGAATAGTTCAAAACATAGGCAGTAAGAAGATACAGTCTTCATGTCCTTAAGTCGGCATTGTGCCTTTTGTATTTCATTCCGATGCAATTTCTGTGTTTCATCGTCAATAAGAATGTGCAAGGGTTACAGTAAACCTGGAGTGAAGGATCGGAATCTATCACTAGTGTCACAGGAATGGTTCAAATCAGAGACAGTAAGAAGTATCAGTCTTCATGTACTTAAGTCGGCATTGTGCCTTTTGTATTTAATTCCGATGCAATTTCATTGTTTCATCGTTAATAAGAACGTCCAAGGGAAACAGTAAAACTGAAGTGAAGCTTCGGAAGCTATAACTAGTGTCAATGGAATGTTTCAAATATCGACAGTAGGATGAGTCAGTCTTCTGGTACTTAAGTCGGCATTGTGCCTTTTGTATTTAATTCCGATGCAATTTCTGTGTTTCATCGTCAATAAGAAGGTCCAACGGATACAGTAAACCTGAAGTGCAGCATCGGAATCTATAAATAGTGTCACAGGAATGGTTCAAAACATAGTCTGTAAGAAGAGTCAGTCTCCTTGCACTTAAGTCGGCATTGTGCCTTTTGAATTTAATTCCGATGCAATTTCTGTGTTTCATCGTCAGTAAGAAGGTCAGAGGGATACAATAAACCTGAAGTGAAGCATCGGAATCTATAACTAGTGTCACAGGAATGGTTCAAATCATAGGCAGTAAGAAGATACAGTCTTCTTGTCCTTAATTCGGCATTGTGCCTTTTGTATTTAATTCCGATGCTATTTCTGTGTTTCATCGTCAATAAGAAGGTCCAAGGTATACAGTAAACCTGGAGTGAAGCATCGGAATCTATCACTAGTGTCACAGGAATGGTTCAAAACATAGACAGTAAGAAGAGTCAGCCATCATGTAAATAAGTCGGCATTGTGCCTTTTGTATTTAATTCCGATGCAATTTATGTGTTTCATCGTCAATAAGAAGGTCCAACGGATACAGTAAACCTGAAGTGAAGCATCGGAATCTATAACTAGTGTCACAGGAATGGTTCAAAACATAGTCAGTAAGAAGAATCAGTGTACATGTACTTAACTCGGCATTGTGCCTTTTGTATTTAATTCCGATGCAATTTCTGTGTTTCATCGTATATAAGAAGGTCAGACCGATACAGTAAACCTGAACTGATGCATCGGAATTTACAACTAGTGTAACAGGAGTGGTTCAAAACATAGACAGTAAGAAGAGTCAGTCTTCTTGTACCTAAGTTGGTATTTTGCCTTTCGTATATAATTCCGATGCAATTTCTGTGTTTCATCGTCAATAAGGTCAGAGGGATACAGTAATAACGAAGTGAAGCATCGGAATCTATAGCTAGTGTCACAGGAATGTTTCAAAACATAGACAGTAAGAAGAGTCAGCCTTCTTATACTTACGTCGTCATTGTGCCTTTTGTATTTAATTCCGATGCAATTTCTGTGTTTCATCGTCAATAAGAAGGTCCAACGGATACAGTAAACCTGAAGTGAACCATTGGAATCTATAACTAGTGTCACAGGAATGGTATAAAACGTAGTCAGTAAGAAGAATCAGTCTTCATGTACTTAAGTCAGCCTTGTGCCTTTTGTATTTAATTCCGATGCAATTTCTGTGTTTCATCGTCAATAAGAAGGTCCAAGGGATGCAGTAAACCTGAAGTGAAGCATCGGATTCCATGACTAGTGTCACAGGAATGGATCAAAACATAGTCATTTGGAACAGTCAGTCTTCTTGTACTTAAGTAGCCGTTGTGACTATTGTATTTAATTCTGATGCAATTTCTGTGTTTCATCGTCAATAAGAAGGTCAGAGGGATGCAGTAACCCTGAAGTGAAGCATCGGAATCTATAACTAGTGTCACAGAAATGGTGCAAAACATAGACAGTAAGAAGAGTCAGTCTTCATATACTTAAGTCGGCATTGTGACTTTTGTATTTAATTCCGATGCAATTTCTGTGTTTCATCGTCAATAAGAATGTGCAAGGGATACAGTAAACCTGGAGTGAAGGATCGGAATCTATCACTAGTGTCACAGGAATGGTTCAAATCATAGACAGTAAGAAGAATCAGTCTTCATGTACTTAAGTCGGCATTGTGCCTTTTGTATTTAATTCCGATGCAATTTCATTGTTTCATCGTTAATAAGAACGTCAAAGGGAAACAGTAAAACTGAAGTGAAGCTTCGGAAGCTATAACTAGTGTCAATGGAATGGTTCAAACATAGACAGTAGGATGAGTCAGTCTTCTTGTACTTAAGTCGGCATTGTGCCTTTTGTATTTAATTCCGATGCAATTTCTGTGTTTCATCGTCAATAAGAAGGTCAGAGGGATACAGTAAACCTGAAGTGAAGCATCGGAATCTATAACTAGTGTCACAGGAATGGTTCAAAACATAGTCAGTAACAAGAGTCAGTCTTCTTGTACCTAAGTCGACATTGTGCCTTTTTTATGAAAATCCGAAGCTATTTCGGTGTTTCATCGTCAATAAGAATGTTCAAGGTATAAGGTAAACCTGGTGTGAAGAATCGGAATCTATAACTACTGTCACAGGAATGGTTCAAAACATAGACAGTAAGAACAGTCAGTCTTCTTGTACTTAAATAGGCATTGTGCCTTTTGTTTTTAATTCCGATGCAATTTCTGTGTTTTGTTGTCAATAAGAAGTTCCAAGGGATTCAGTAAACCTGAAGTGAAGCATCGGAATCTCTAACTAGTGTCATAGGGATGGTTCAAAACCTAGTCTGTAGGAAGAGTCAGTCTTCTTGTACATAAGTCGGATTTGTGCCTTTTGCACTTAATTCCGCTGCAATTTCTGTGTTTCACCGTCAATAAGAAGGTCAGAGGGATACAGTAAGGCTGAAGTGAAGCATCGGAATCTAAAACTAGTGTCACAGGAATGGTTCAAAACATAGACAGTAGAAAGAGTCAGTCTTCTTGTACTTAAGTCGCCATTGTGCCTTTTTCTATTTAATTCCGATGCAATTTCTGTGTTTCATCGTCAATAAGACGGTCCAAGGGATACAGTAAACCTGAAGTGAAGCATCGGATTGTATAACTAGTGTCACAGGAATGGTTCAAAACACAGTCAGTGAGAAGAGTCAGACTTCTTGTACTTAAGTCGGCATTGTGCCTTTTCTATTTAATTCCGATGCTGTTTCTGTGTTCCATCGTCAATAAGAGTGTCAGAGGGATACAGTGAACATGAAGTGAAGCATCGGAATCTTTAACTAGTGTCACAGGAATGGTTCAAACATAGTCAGTAAGAAGAGTCTGTCTTCTTATTGTTAAGTCGGCATTGTGCCTTTTGTATTTAATTCCGATGCAATTTCGGTGTTTCATCGTCAATAAGAAGGTCAGAGGGATACAGTAAAGCTGAAGTGAAGCATCGGAATCTAAAACTAGTGTCACAGGAATGGTTCAAAACATAGACAGTATGAAGAGTCAGTCTTTTTGTACTTAAGTCGGCATTGTGCCTTTTCTATTCTATTCTGAAGTGAACCATCGGAATCTATAACTAGTGTCAAAGGAATGGTTCGAAACATAGTCAGTAAGAAGAATCAGTCTTCATGTACTTAAGTCGGCATTGTGCCTTTTGTATTTAATTCCGATGCAATTTCATTGTTTCATCGTTAATAAGAAGGTCCAAGTGAAACAGTAAACCTGAAGTGAAGCATCGGAAGCTATAACTAGTGTCAATGGAATGGTTCAAACATAGACAGTAGGATGAGTCAGTCTTCTTGTACTTAAGTCGGCATTGTGCCTTTTTTATTTAATTCCGATGCAATTTCTGTGTTTCATCGTCAATAAGAAGGTCCAAGGGATACAGTAAACCTGAAGTGAAGCATCGGAATCCATAACTAGTGTCACAGGAATGGATCAACACATTGACAGAAGGAAGAGTCAGTCTTTTTGCACTTAAGTCCGCATTGTGCCTTTTGTATTTAATTCCGATGCAATTTCTGTGTTTCATCGTCAATAAGACGGTCCAAGGGATACAGTAAACCTGAAGTGAAGCATCGGATTGTATAACTAGTGTCACACGAATGGTTCAAAACATAGACAGTAAGAAGCGTCAGTCTTCTTGTACTTACGTCGGCATTGTGCCTTTTCTATTTAATTCCGATGCAATTTCTGTGTTTCATCGTCAATAAGAAGGTCCAAGGGATACAGTAAACCTGAAGTGAAGCATCAGAACCTATAACTAGTGTCACAGGAAGGGTTTAAAACATAGACAGTGAGAAGAGTCAGTCTCCTTGCACTTAAGTCGGCATTGTGCCTTTTCTATTTAATTCCGATGCAATTTCTGTGTTTCATCGTCAATAAGAAGGTCCATGGGATACAGCAAACTTGAAGTGAAGCATCAGAACCTATAACTAATGTCACAGGAAGGGTTCAAAACATAGACAGTGAGAAGAGTCAGTCTCCTTGCACTTAAGTCGGCATTGTGCCTTTTGAATTTAATTCCGATGCAATTTCTGTGTTTCATCGCCAGTAAGAAGGTCAGAGGGATACAGTAAACCTGAAGTGAAGCATCGGAATCTATAACTAGTGTCACAGGAATGGTTCAAATCATAGGCAGTAAGAAGATACAGTCTTCTTGTCCTTAATTCGGCATTGTGCATTTTGTATTTAATACCGATGCTATTTCTGTGTTTCATCGTCAATAAGAAGGTCCAAGGGATACAGTAAACCTGGAGTGAAGCATCGGAATCTATCACTAGTGTAACAGGAATGGTTCAAAACTTAGACAGTAAGAAGAGTCAGCCTTCTTGTAAATAAGTCGGCATTGTGCCTTTTGTATTTAATTCCGATGCAATTTCTGTGTTTCATCGTCAATAAGAATGTCAGAGGGATACAGCAAACCTGAAGTGAAGCATCGGAATCTATAACTTGTGTCACATAAATGGTTCAAAACATAGACAGTAAGAAGAGTCAGTTTTCTTGTACTTAAGTCGGCATTGTGCCTTTTGTATTTAATTCCGATGCAATTTCTGTGTTTCATCGTCAATAAGAAGGTCCATGGGATACAGCAAACCTGAAGTGAAGCATC
This sequence comes from Schistocerca serialis cubense, assembly GCF_023864345.2. Classification (NCBI taxonomy): domain Eukaryota; kingdom Metazoa; phylum Arthropoda; class Insecta; order Orthoptera; family Acrididae; genus Schistocerca; species Schistocerca serialis. Next base: position 8,247,569 of record NW_026047584.1, on the reverse strand, counting down.
AGAACCTATAACTAATGTCACAGGAAGGGTTCAAAACATAGACAGTGAGAAGAGTCAGTCTCCTTGCACTTAAGTCGGCATTGTGCCTTTTGAATTTAATTCCGATGCAATTTCTGTGTTTCATCGTCAGTAAGAAGGTCAGAGGGATACAGTAAACCTGAAGTGAAGCATCGGAATCTATAACTAGTGTCACAGGAATGGTTCAAATCATAGGCAGTAAGAAGATACAGTCTTCTTGTCCTTAATTCGGCATTGTGCCTTTTGTATTTAATACCGATGCTATTTCTGTGTTTCATCGTCAATAAGAAGTTCCAAGGGATTCAGTAAACCTGAAGTGAAGCATCGGAATCTCTAACAAGTGTCATAGGGATGGTTCAAAACCTAGTCTGTAGGAAGAGTCAGTCTTCTTGTACATAAGTCGGATTTGTGCCTTTTGCACTTAATTCCGCTGCAATTTCTGTGTTTCACCGTCAATAAGAAGGTCAGAGGGATACAGTAAGGCTGAAGTGAAGCATCGGAATCTAAAACTAGTGTCACAGGAATGGTTCAAAACATAGACAGTAGAAAGAGTCAGTCTTCTTGTACTTAAGTCGCCATTGTGCCTTTTTCTATTTAATTCCGATGCAATTTCTGTGTTTCATCGTCAATAAGACGGTCCAAGGGATACAGTAAACCTGAAGTGAAGCATCGGATTGTATAACTAGTGTCACAGGAATGGTTCAAAACACAGTCAGTGAGAAGAGTCAGACTTCTTGTACTTAAGTCGGCATTGTGCCTTTTCTATTTAATTCCGATGCTGTTTCTGTGTTCCATCGTCAATAAGAGTGTCAGAGGGATACAGTGAACATGAAGTGAAGCATCGGAATCTTTAACTAGTGTCACAGGAATGGTTCAAACATAGTCAGTAAGAAGAGTCTGTCTTCTTATTGTTAAGTCGGCATTGTGCCTTTTGTATTTAATTCCGATGCAATTTCGGTGTTTCATCGTCAATAAGAAGGTCAGAGGGATACAGTAAAGCTGAAGTGAAGCACCGGAATCTAAAACTAGTGTCACAGGAATGGTTCAAACATAGACAGTAGGCAGGGTCAGTCATCTTGTACTTAAGTCGGCATTGTGCCTTTTCTATTTAATTCCGATGCAATTTCTGTGTTTCATCGTCAATAAGAAGGTCCAAGGGATACAGTAAACCTGGAGTGAAGCATCGGACTCTATAACTAGTGTCACAGGAATGGTTCAAAACATAGACAGTATGAAGAGTCAGTCTTTTTGTACTTAAGTCGGCATTGTGCCTTTTCTATTCTATTCTGAAGTGAACCATCGGAATCTATAACTAGTGTCAAAGGAATGGTTCGAAACATAGTCAGTAAGAAGAATCAGTCTTCATGTACTTAAGTCGGCATTGTGCCTTTTGTATTTAATTCCGATGCAATTTCATTGTTTCATCGTTAATAAGAAGGTCCAAGTGAAACAGTAAACCTGAAGTGAAGCATCGGAAGCTATAACTAGTGTCAATGGAATGGTTCAAACATAGACAGTAGGATGAGTCAGTCTTCTTGTACTTAAGTCGGCATTGTGCCTTTTTTATTTAATTCCGATGCAATTTCTGTGTTTCATCGTCAATAAGAAGGTCCAAGGGATACAGTAAACCTGAAGTGAAGCATCGGAATCCATAACTAGTGTCACAGGAATGGATCAACACATTGACAGAAGGAAGAGTCAGTCTTTTTGCACTTAAGTCCGCATTGTGCCTTTTGTATTTAATTCCGATGCAATTTCTGTGTTTCATCGTCAATAAGACGGTCCAAGGGATACAGTAAACCTGAAGTGAAGCATCGGATTGTATAACTAGTGTCACACGAATGGTTCAAAACATAGACAGTAAGAAGCGTCAGTCTTCTTGTACTTACGTCGGCATTGTGCCTTTTCTATTTAATTCCGATGCAATTTCTGTGTTTCATCGTCAATAAGAAGGTCCAAGGGATACAGTAAACCTGAAGTGAAGCATCAGAACCTATAACTAGTGTCACAGGAAGGGTTTAAAACATAGACAGTGAGAAGAGTCAGTCTCCTTGCACTTAAGTCGGCATTGTGCCTTTTCTATTTAATTCCGATGCAATTTCTGTGTTTCATCGTCAATAAGAAGGTCCATGGGATACAGCAAACTTGAAGTGAAGCATCAGAACCTATAACTAATGTCACAGGAAGGGTTCAAAACATAGACAGTGAGAAGAGTCAGTCTCCTTGCACTTAAGTCGGCATTGTGCCTTTTGAATTTAATTCCGATGCAATTTCTGTGTTTCATCGTCAGTAAGAAGGTCAGAGGGATACAGTAAACCTGAAGTGAAGCATCGGAATCTATAACTAGTGTCACAGGAATGGTTCAAATCATAGGCAGTAAGAAGATACAGTCTTCTTGTCCTTAATTCGGCATTGTGCATTTTGTATTTAATACCGATGCTATTTCTGTGTTTCATCGTCAATAAGAAGGTCCAAGGGATACAGTAAACCTGGAGTGAAGCATCGGAATCTATCACTAGTGTAACAGGAATGGTTCAAAACTTAGACAGTAAGAAGAGTCAGCCTTCTTGTAAATAAGTCGGCATTGTGCCTTTTGTATTTAATTCCGATGCAATTTCTGTGTTTCATCGTCAATAAGAATGTCAGAGGGATACAGCAAACCTGAAGTGAAGCATCGGAATCTATAACTTGTGTCACATAAATGGTTCAAAACATAGACAGTAAGAAGAGTCAGTTTTCTTGTACTTAAGTCGGCATTGTGCCTTTTGTATTTAATTCCGATGCAATTTCTGTGTTTCATCGTCAATAAGAAGGTCCATGGGATACAGCAAACCTGAAGTGAAGCATCAGAACCTATAACTAATGTCACAGGAAGCGTTCAAAACATAGACAGTGAGAAGAGTCAGTCTCCTTGCACTTAAGTCGGCATTGTGCCTTTTGAATTTAATTCCGATGCAATTTCTGTGTTTCATCGTCAGTAAGAAGGTCAGAGGGATACAGTAAACCTGAAGTGAAGCATCGGAATCTATAACTAGTGTCACAGGAATGGTTCAAATCATAGGCAGTAAGAAGATACAGTCTTCTTGTCCTTAATTCGGCATTGTGCCTTTTGTATTTAATACCGATGCTATTTCTGTGTTTCATCGTCAATAAGAAGTTCCAAGGGATTCAGTAAACCTGAAGTGAAGCATCGGAATCTCTAACTAGTGTCATAGGGATGGTTCAAAACCTAGTCTGTAGGAAGAGTCAGTCTTCTTGTACATAAGTCGGATTTGTGCCTTTTGCACTTAATTCCGCTGCAATTTCTGTGTTTCACCGTCAATAAGAAGGTCAGAGGGATACAGTAAGGCTGAAGTGAAGCATCGGAATCTAAAACTAGTGTCACAGGAATGGTTCAAAACATAGACAGTAGAAAGAGTCAGTCTTCTTGTACTTAAGTCGCCATTGTGCCTTTTTCTATTTAATTCCGATGCAATTTCTGTGTTTCATCGTCAATAAGACGGTCCAAGGGATACAGTAAACCTGAAGTGAAGCATCGGATTGTATAACTAGTGTCACAGGAATGGTTCAAAACACAGTCAGTGAGAAGAGTCAGACTTCTTGTACTTAAGTCGGCATTGTGCCTTTTCTATTTAATTCCGATGCTGTTTCTGTGTTCCATCGTCAATAAGAGTGTCAGAGGGATACAGTGAACATGAAGTGAAGCATCGGAATCTTTAACTAGTGTCACAGGAATGGTTCAAACATAGTCAGTAAGAAGAGTCTGTCTTCTTATTGTTAAGTCGGCATTGTGCCTTTTGTATTTAATTCCGATGCAATTTCGGTGTTTCATCGTCAATAAGAAGGTCAGAGGGATACAGTAAAGCTGAAGTGAAGCATCGGAATCTAAAACTAGTGTCACAGGAATGGTTCAAACATAGACAGTAGGCAGGGTCAGTCATCTTGTACTTAAGTCGGCATTGTGCCTTTTCTATTTAATTCCGATGCAATTTCTGTGTTTCATCGTCAATAAGAAGGTCCAAGGGATACAGTAAACCTGGAGTGAAGCATCGGACTCTATAACTAGTGTCACAGGAATGGTTCAAAACATAGACAGTATGAAGAGTCAGTCTTTTTGTACTTAAGTCGGCATTGTGCCTTTTCTATTCTATTCTGAAGTGAACCATCGGAATCTATAACTAGTGTCAAAGGAATGGTTCGAAACATAGTCAGTAAGAAGAATCAGTCTTCATGTACTTAAGTCGGCATTGTGCCTTTTGTATTTAATTCCGATGCAATTTCATTGTTTCATCGTTAATAAGAAGGTCCAAGTGAAACAGTAAACCTGAAGTGAAGCATCGGAAGCTATAACTAGTGTCAATGGAATGGTTCAAACATAGACAGTAGGATGAGTCAGTCTTCTTGTACTTAAGTCGGCATTGTGCCTTTTTTATTTAATTCCGATGCAATTTCTGTGTTTCATCGTCAATAAGAAGGTCCAAGGGATACAGTAAACCTGAAGTGAAGCATCGGAATCCATAACTAGTGTCACAGGAATGGATCAACACATTGACAGAAGGAAGAGTCAGTCTTTTTGCACTTAAGTCCGCATTGTGCCTTTTGTATTTAATTCCGATGCAATTTCTGTGTTTCATCGTCAATAAGACGGTCCAAGGGATACAGTAAACCTGAAGTGAAGCATCGGATTGTATAACTAGTGTCACACGAATGGTTCAAAACATAGACAGTAAGAAGAGTCAGTCTTCTTGTACTTACGTCGGCATTGTGCCTTTTCTATTTAATTCCGATGCAATTTCTGTGTTTCATCGTCAATAAGAAGGTCCAAGGGATACAGTAAACCTGAAGTGAAGCATCAGAACCTATAACTAGTGTCACAGGAAGGGTTCAAAACATAGACAGTGAGAAGAGTCAGTCTCCTTGCACTTAAGTCGGCATTGTGCCTTTTCTATTTAATTCCGATGCAATTTCTGTGTTTCATCGTCAATAAGAAGGTCCATGGGATACAGTAAACCTGAAGTGAAGCATCAGAACCTATAACTAATGTCACAGGAAGGGTTCAAAACATAGACAGTGAGAAGAGTCAGTCTCCTTGCACTTAAGTCGGCATTGTGCCTTTTGAATTTAATTCCGATGCAATTTCTGTGTTTCATCGTCAGTAAGAAGGTCAGAGGGATACAGTAAACCTGAAGTGAAGCATCGGAATCTATAACTAGTGTCACAGGAATGGTTCAAATCATAGGCAGTAAGAAGATACAGTCTTCTTGTCCTTAATTCAGCATTGTGCCTTTTGTATTTAATACCGATGCTATTTCTGTGTTTCATCGTCAATAAGAAGGTCCAAGGGATACAGTAAACCTGGAGTGAAGCATCGGAATCTATCACTAGTGTAACAGGAATGGTTCAAAACTTAGACAGTAAGAAGAGTCAGCCTTCTTGTAAATAAGTCGGCATTGTGCCTTTTGTATTTAATTCCGATGCAATTTCTGTGTTTCATCGTCAATAAGAATGTCAGAGGGATACAGCAAACCTGAAGTGAAGCATCGGAATCTATAACTTGTGTCACATAAATGGTTCAAAACATAGACAGTAAGAAGAGTCAGTTTTCTTGTACTTAAGTCGGCATTGTGCCTTTAGTATTTAATTCCGGTTTAACTTCTGTGTTTCATCGTCAACAAGAAGGTCAGAGGGATACAGTAAACCTGAAGTGAAGCATCGGAATCTGTAACTAGTGTCACACGAATGGTTCAAAACATAGTCAGTAAGAAGAGTCAGTCTTCTTGTACTTACGTCGGCATTGTGCCTTTTCTATTTAATTCCGATGCAATTTCTGTGTTTCATCGTCAATAAGAAGGTCCAAGGGATACAGTAAACCTGAAGTGAAGCATCAGAACCTATAACTAGTGTCACTGGAAGGGTTCAAAACATAGACAGTGAGAAGAGTCAGTCTCCTTGCACTTAAGTCGGCATTGTGCCTTTTGTATTTAATTCCGATGCAATTTCATTGTTTCATCGTTAATAAGAAGGTCCAAGTGAAACAGTAAACCTAAAGTGAAGCATCGGAAGCTATAACTAGTGTCACAGGAATGGTTCAAAACATAGACAGTAAGAAGAGTCAGTCTTCTTGTACTTAATTCGGCATTGTGCCTTTTCTATTTAATTCCGATGCAATGTCTGTGTTTCATCGTCAATAAGAAGTTCAGAGGGATAATGTAAACCTCAAGTGAAGCATCGGAATCTATAACTAGTCTCACATGAATGGTTCAAACATAGACAGTAAGAAGAGTCAGTTTTCTTGTACTTAAGTCAGCATTGTGCCTTTTGTATTTAATTCCGATGCAATTTCTAGGTTTCATCGTCAATAAGAATGTCAGAGGGATACAGCAAACCTGAAGTGAAGCATCGGAATCTATAACTTGTGTCACAGAAATGGTTCAAAACATAGACAGTAAGAAGAGTCAGTTTTCTTGTACTTAAGTCGGCATTGTGCCTTTTGTATTTAATTCCGATGCAAATTCAATGTTTGATCGTCAATAAGAAGGTCAGAGGCATACTGTAAACCTGAAGTGAAGCATCGGAATCTATAACTAGTGTCACAGGAATTGTTGAAAACATAGACAGTAAGAAGGGTCAGTCGGTATTGTGAATTTTGTATTTAAATCCGATGCAATTTCTGTGTTTAATCGTGAATAAGGTCAGAGGGATACAGTAAACCTGAAGTGAAGCATCGGAATCTATAACTAGTGTCACAGGAATGGTTCAAAACATAGACAGTAGGAAGAGTCAGTCTTCTTGTACTTAAGCCGGCATATTGGCTTTTGTATTTAATTCCGATGCAATTTCAGTGTTCATCGTCAATAAGTATGTAAAAGGGATACAGTAAACCTGGAGTGAAGCATCGGAATCTATAACTAGTGTCAATGGAATGGTTCAAAACATAGACAGTAAGAAGAGTCAGTCTTCTTCTACTTAAGTTGGCATTGTGCCTTTTCTATTTAATTCCGATGCAATTACTGTGTTCATCGTCAATAAGAAGGTCCAAGGGATACTCTAAACCTAAAGTGAAGCATCGGAATCTATAACTAGTGTCACAGGAATGGTTCAAAACATAGACATTAAGAAGAGTCCGACTTCTTGTACTTAAGTCGGCATTGTGCCTTTTCTATTTATTTCCGAGGCAATTTCTGTGTTTCATCGTCAATAAGAAGGTCAGAGGGATACAGTAAACCTGAAGTGAAGCATTGGAATCTATAACTAGTGTCACAGGAATGGTTCAAAACATAGACAGTAAGAAGAGTCAGTCTTCTTGTACTTGAGTCGGCATCGTGCCTTTTGTATTTAATTCCGATGCAATTTCAGTGTTTCATCGTCAATAAGAAGGTCAGAGGGATACAGTAAACCTGAAGTGAAGCATTGGAATCTATAACTAGTGTCACAGGAATGGTTCAAAACATAGACAGTAAGAAGAGTCAGTCTTCTTGTACTTGAGTCGGCATTGTGCCTTTTGTATTAAATTCCGATGCAATTTCGGTGTTTTATCGTCAATAAGAAGGTCTAAGGGATTCAGTAAATCTGAAGTCAAGCATCGGAATCTATAACTAGTGTCAATGGAATGGTTCAAAGCATAGACAGTAGGAAGAGTCAGTCTCCTTGTACTTAATTCGGCATTGTGCCTTTTATATTTAATTCCGATGCTATGTCTGTGTTTCATCATCAATCAAAAGGTCCAAGGGATACAGTAAACCTGAAGTGAAGCATCGGAATATATAACTAGTGTCACAGAAATGGATCAAAACATAGACAGTAGGAAGAGTCAGTCTTCTTGTACTTAATTCGGCATTGTGCCTTTTCTATTTAATTCCGATGCAATTTCTGTGTTTCATCGTCAATAAGAAGGTCCAAGGGATACAGTAAACCTGAAGTGAAGCATCGGAATCCATAACTAGTGTCACAGGAATGGATCAACACACTGACAGAAGGAAGAGTCAGTCTTTTTGCACTTAAGTCGGCATTGTGCCTTTTGTATTTAATTCCGATGCAATTTCTGTGTTTCATCGTCAATAAGACGGTCCAAGGGATACAGTAAACCTGAAGTGAAGCATCGGATTGTATAACTAGTGTCACACGAATGTTTCAAAACATAGTCAGTAAGAAGAGTCAGTCTTCTTGTACTTAAGTTGGCATTGTGCCTTTTGTATTTAATTCCGATGCAATTTCTGTGTTTCATCGTCAATAAGAAGGTCCAAGGGTTACAGTAAACCTAGAGTGAAGCATCGGAATCTATAACTAGTGTCACAGGAATGGTTCAAACATAGACATTAAGAACAGTCAGTCTTCTTGTACTTAAGTCGGCATTGTGCCTTTTCTATTTAATTCCGATGCAATGTCTGTGTTTCATCGTCAATAAGAAGTTCAGAGGGATAATGTAAACCTCAAGTGAAGCATCGGAATCTATAACTAGTGTCACATGAATGGTTCAAACATAGACAGTAAGAAGAGTCAGTTTTCTTGTACTTAAGTCAGCATTGTGCCTTTTGTATTTAATTCCGATGCAATTTCTATCTTTCATCGTCAATAAGAATGTCAGAGGGATACAGCAAACCTGAAGTGAAGCATCGGAATCTATAACTTGTGTCACATAAATTGTTTAAAACATAGACAGTAAGAAGAGTCAGTTTTCTTGTACTTAAGTCAGCATTGTGCCTTTTGTATTTATTTCCGTTGCAACTTCTGTGTTTCATCGTCAATAAGAAAGTAAGAGGGATACAGTAAACATGAAGAAAACATCGGAATCTATAACTAGTGTCACAGGAATGTTTCAAAACATAGACAGTAAGAAGAGTCAGTCTTCTTGTACTTGAGTCGGCATTGTGCCTTTTGTATTAAATTCCGATACAATTTCTGTATTTCATCGTCCATAAGAAGGTCCAAGGATACAGTAAACCTGAAGTCAAGCATCGGAATCTATAACTAGTGTCACAGGAATGGTTCAAAACATAGAAAGTAAGAAGAGTCAGTCTTCTTGTACTTAATTCGGCATTGTGCCTTTTCTATTTAATTCCGATGCAATGTCTGTGTTTCATCGTCAATAAGAAGTTCAGAGGGATAATGTAAACCTCAAGTGAAGCATCGGAATCTATAACTAGTGTCACATGAATGGTTCAAACATAGACAGTAAGAAGAGTCAGTTTTCTTGTACTTATGTCAGCATTGTGCCTTTTGTATTTAATTCCGATGCAATTTCTATGTTTCATCGTCAATAAGAATGTCAGAGGGATACAGAAAACCTGAAGTGAAGCATCGGAATCTATAACTTGTGTCACAGAAATGGTTCAAAACATAGACAGTAAGAAGAGTCAGTTTTCCTGTACTTAAGTCGGCATTGTGCCTTTTCTATTTAATTCCGAGGCAATTTCTGTGTGTCTTCGTCAATAAGAAGGTCAGAGGGATACAGTAAACCTAAAGTGAAGCATCGGAATCTATAACTATTGTCACAGGAATGGTTCAAAACATAGTCAGTATGAAGAGTCAGTCTTCTTTTACTTAGGTTAGCATTGTGCCTTTTCTATTTAATTCCGATGCAATTACTGTGTTCATCGTCAATAAGAAGGTCCAAGGGATATTCTAAACCTAAAGTGAAGCATCGGAATCTAAAACTAGTGTCACAGGAATGGTTCAAAACATAGACATTAAGAAGAGTCCGTCTTCTTGTACTTAAGTCGGCATTGTGCCTTTTCTATTTATTTCCGAGGCAATTTCTGTGTTTCATCGTGAATAAGAAGGTCAGAGGGATACAGTAAACCTGAAGTGAAGCATTGGAATCTATAACTAGTGTCACAGGAATGGTTCAAAACATAGACAGTAAGAAGAGTCAGTCTTCTTGTACTTGAGTCGGCATTGTGCCTTTTGTATTTAATTCCGATGCAATTTCAGTGTTTCATCGTCAATAAGAAGGTCAGAGGGACACAGTAAACCTGAAGTGAAGCATTGGAATCTATAACTAGTGTCACAGTAATGGTTCAAAACATAGACAGTAAGAAGAGTCAGTCTTCTTGTACTTGAGTCGGCATTGTGCCTTTTGTATTAAATTCCGATGCAATTTCGGTGTTTTATCGTCAATAAGAAGGTCCAAGGGATTCAGTAAATCTGAAGTCAAGCATCGGAATCTATAACTAGTGTCAATGGAATGGTTCAAAGCATAGACAATAGGAAGAGTCAGTCTCCTTGTACTTAATTCGGCATTGTGCCTTTTGTATTTAATTCCGATGCTATGTCTGTGTTTCATCGTCAATCATAAGGTCCAAGGGATACAGTAAACCTGAAGTGAAGCATCGGAATATATAACTAGTGTCACAGAAATGGATCAAAACATAGACAGTAGGAAGAGTCAGTCTTCTTGTACTTAATTCGGCATTGTGCCTTTTGTATTTAATTCCGATGCAATTTCTGAGTTTCATCGTCAATAAGAAGGTCAGAGGGATACAGTAAACCTGAAGTGAAGCATCGGAATCTATAACTAGCGTCACAGGAATGGTTCAAAACATAGTCAGTAAGATGGGTCAGTCTTCTTGTCCTTAAGTCAGCATTGTGCCTTTTGTATTTAATTCCGGTTTAACTTCTGTGTTTCATCGTCAATAAGAAAGTCAGAGGGATACAGTAAACCTGAAGTGAAGCATCGGAATCTATAACTAGTGTCACAGGAATGTTTCAAAACATATACAGTAAGAAGAGTCAGTCTTCTTGTACTTAAGTCGGCATTGTGCCTTTTGTATTAAATTCCGATGCAATTTCTGTGTTTTATCGTCAATAAGAAGGTCCAAGGGAATCAGTAAACCTGAAGTCAAGCATCGGAATCTATAACTAGTGTCAATGGAACGGTTCATTACATAGACAGTAGGAAGAGTCAGTCTTCTTGTACTTAATTCGGCATTGTGCCTTTTGTATTTAATTCCGATGGAATTTCTGTGTTTCATCGTGAATAAGGTCAGAGGGATACAGTAAACCTGAAGTGAAGCATCGGAATCTATATCTAGTGTCACAGGAATTGTTCAAAACATAGACAGTAAGAAGAGTCAGTCGGTATTGTGCCTTTTGTATTTAATTCCGATGCAATTTCTGTGTTTCATCGTGAATAAGGTCAGAGGGATACAGTAAACCTTGAAGTGAAGCATCGGAATCTATAACTAGTGTCACAGGAATGGTTCAAAACATTGTCAGTAGGAAGAGTCAGTCTTCTTGTCCCTAAGTCGGCATTGTGCCTTTTGTATTTAATTCCGATGCAATTTCTGTGTTTCATCGTCAATAAGAAGGTTTAAGGGTTACAGTAAACCTAGAGTGAAGCATCGGAGTCTATAACTAGTGTCACAGGAATGGTTCAAAACATAGACATTAAGAAGAGTCAGTCTTCTTGTACTTAAGTCGGCATTGTGCCTTTTCTATTTAATTCCGAGGCAATTTCTGTGTGTCTTCGTCAATAAGAAGGTCAGAGGGATACAGTAAACCTGAAGTGAAGCATCGGAATCTATAACTAGTGTCACAGGAATGCTTCAAAACATAGTCAATATGAAGAGTCAGTCTTCTTGTCCTTAAGTCGGCATTGTGCCTTTTGTATTTAATTCCGATGCAATTTCTGTGTTTCATCGTCAATAAGAAGGTCCAAGGGATACAGTTAACCTGGAGTGAAGCATTGGAATCTATAACTACTGTAACAGGAATGGTTCAAAACATAGACAGTAAGATGAGTCAGTCTTCTTGTACTTGAGTCGGCATTGTGCCTTTTGTATTAAATTCCGATGCAATTTCTGTGTTTTATCCTCAATAAGAAGGTCCAAGGGATTCAGTAAACCTGAAGTCAAGCATCGGAATCTATAACTAGTGTCAATGGATTGGTTCAAAACATAGACAGTAGGAAGAGTCAGTCTTCTTGTACTTAATTCGGCATTGTGCCTGTTGTATTTAATTCCGATGCTATTTCTGTGTTTCATCGTCAATAATAAGGTCCAAGGGATACAGTAAACCTGAAGTGAAGCATCGGAATATATAACTAGTGTCACAGAAATGGTTCAAAACATAGACAGTAGGAAGTGTCAGTCTTCTTGTACTTAATTCGGCATTGTGCCTTTTGTATTTAATTCCGATGCAATTTCTGAGTTTCATGGTTAATAAGAAGGTCAGATGGATACAGTAAACCTGAAGTGAAGCATCGGAATCAATAACTAGTGTCACAGGAATGGTTCAAAACATAGTCAGTAAGAAGGTTCAGTCTTCTTGTCCTTAAGTCAGCATTGTGCCTTTTGTATTTAATTCCGGTTTATTTTCTGTGTTTCATCGTCAATAAGAAAGTCACAGGAATGTTTCAAACATAGTCAGTAAGAAGAGTCAGTCTTCTTGTCCTTAAGTCGGCATTGTGCCTTTTGTATTTAATTCGGATGCAATTTCTGTGTTTCATGGTGCAATAAGAAGGTCTAAGGGATACAGTAAACCTGGAGTGAAGCATCGGAATCTATAACTAGTGTCACAGGAATGTTTCAAAACATAGACAGTATGAAGATACAGTCTTCTTGTACTTAAGTCGGCATTGTGCCTTTTGTATTTAATTCCGATGCAATTACTGTGTTTCATCGTCAATTAGAAGGTCCAGGGGATACAGTAAACCGGAAGTGAAGCATCGGAATATATAACTAGTGTCACAGAAAAGGTTCAAAACATAGACAGTAGGAAGATACAGTCTTCTTGTACTTAATTCGGCATTGTGCCTTTTCTATTTAATTCCGATGCAATTTCTGTGTTTCATCGTCAATAAGAAGGTCAGAGGGATACTGTAAACCTGAAGTGAAGCATTGGAATGTATAACTAGTGTCACAGGAATAATTCAAAACATAGACAGTAAGAACAGTCAGTCTTCTTGTACTTGAGTCGGCATTGTGCCTTTTGTATTAAATTCCGATGCAATTTCTGTGCTTTATCGTCAATAAGAAGGTCCAAGGGATTCAGTAAACCTGAAGTCAAGCATCGGAATCTATAACTAGTGTCAATGGAATGGTTCAATACATAGACAGTAGGAAGAGTCAGTCTTCTTGTACTTAATTCGGCATTGTGCCTTTTCTATTTAATTCCGATGCAATGTCTGTGTTTCATCGACAATAAGAAGTTCAGAGGGATAATGTAAACCTCAAGTGAAGCATCGGAATCTATAACTAGTGTCACATGAATAATTCAAAACATAGGCAGTAAGAAGAGTCAGTTTTCTTGTACTATCGTCGGCATTGTGCCTTTTGTATTTAAATCCTTTGCAAATTCAATGTTTCATCGTCAATAAGAAGGTCAGAGGCATACAGTAAACTTGAAGTGAAGCATCGGAATCTATAACTAGTGTCACAGGAATTGTTCAAAACATAGACAGTAAGAATGCTCAGTCCGTATTGTGCCTTTTGTATTTAATTCCGATGCAATTTCTGTGTTTCATCGTGAATAAGGTCAGAGGGATACAGTAAACCTGAAGTGAAGCATCGGAATCTATAACTAGTGGCACAGGAATGGTTCAAAACATAGTCAGTAAGAAGAGTCAGTCTTTTTGTACTTAAGTCGGCATTATGCTTTTTGTATTTGATTCCGATGTAATTTCTGAGTTTCATCGTCAATAAGAAGTTCAAAATGATACAGTAAACCTGAAGGGAAGCATCGGAATCAATAACTAGTGTCACAGGAATGGTTCAAAGCATAGACAGTAAGAAGAGTCAGTCTTCTTGTACTTAAGTCGGTATTGTGCCTTTTGTATTTCATTCCGATGCAATTTCTGTGTTTCATCGTGAATAAGGTCAGAGGGATACAGTACACCTGAAGTGAAGCATCGGAATCTATAACTAGTGTCACAGGAATGGTTCAAAACATAGACAGTAGGAAGAGTCAGTGTTCTTGTACTTAAGCCGGCATTTTGACTTTTGTATTTAATTCCGATGCAATTTCAGTGTTTCATCGTCAATAAGAATGTAAAAGGGATACAGTAAACCTGGAGTGAAGCATCGGAATCAATAATTAGTGTCACAGGAATGGTTCAAAACATAGTCAGTAAGAAGAGTCAGTCTTCTTGTCCTTAAGTCGGCATTGTGCCTTTTGTATTTAATTCCGGTGCAATTTCTGTGTTTCATCGTCAATACGAAAGTCAGAGGGATACAGTAAACCTGAAGTGAGAATCGGAATCTTTAACTAGTGTCACAGGAATGGTTCAAAACATAGTCAGTAAGAAGAGTCAGTCTTCTTGTACTTAAGTCGGCCTTGGGCCTTTTGTATTTAATTCCGATGCATTTTCTGTGTTTCATCGTCAATAAGAAGGTCCAAGGGATACAGTAAACCTGGAGTGAAGCATCGGAATCTATAACTAGTGTCAAAGGAATGGTTCAAAGCATAGACAGGAAGAAGAGTCAGTCTTCTTGTACTTGAGTCGGCATTGTGCCTTTTGTATTAAATTCCGATGCAATTTCTGTGGTTCATCGTCAATAAGAAGGTCCAAGGGATTCAGTAAACCTGAAGTAAAGCATCGGAATCCATAACTAGTGTCACAGCAATGGTTCAAACTATAATCACTTAGAAGAGTCAGTCTTCCTGAACTTAAGTCGGCATTGTGCCTTTTCTATTTAATTCCGATGCAATTTCTGTGTTTCATCGTCAATAAGAAGGTCCAAGGGATACAGTAAAGCTGGAGTGAAGCATCGAAAACTATAACTAGTGTCACAGGAATGGTTCAAAACATAGACAGTAAGAAGAGTCAGTCTTCTTGTTTTTAAGTCGGCATTGTGAGTTTTCTATTTAATTCCGATGCAATTTCTGTGTTTCATCGTCAATAAGAAGGTCAGAAGGGTACGGTAAACCTGAAGTGAAGCATCGGATTCTATAACTAGTGTCACAGGAATGGTTCAAAACATAGACTGTAAGAAGAGTCAGTCTTCGTGTACTAAAGTTGGCATTTTGCCTTTTGTATTTAATTCCAATGGTATTTCTGTGTGTCACCGTCAATAACAAGGTCCAAGGGATACAGTAAACTTGAAGGGAAGCATCGGAATCTATAACTATAGTCACCGGAATGGTTCAAACTATTATCAGTAAGAAGAGTCAGTCCTCTTGTACTTAAGTCGGCATTGTGCCGTTTCTATTTCATTCCGATGCAGTTTGTGTTATTCATCGTCAATAAGAAGGTCCAAGGGATACAGTAAACCTGGAGTGAAGCATCGGATTCTATAACTAGTGTCACAGGAATGGTTCAAAGCATAGACAGTAGAAGGAGTCAGCCTTCTTGTACTTAAGTCGGCATTGTGCCTTTTGTTTTTAATTCCGATGCAATTTCTGTGTTTCATTGTCAATAAGAAGGTCAGAGGGATACAGTAAACCTGAAGTGAAGCATCGGAATCTATAACTAGTGTCACAGGAATGGTTCAAAACATAGACAGTAAGATGAGTCAGTCTTCTTGTCCTTAAGTCGGCATTGTGCCTTTTGTATTTAATTCCGATGCAATTTCTGTGTTTCATCGTCAACAAGAAGGTTCAAGGGATACAGTAAACCTGGAGTGAAGCATCTGAATCTATACCTAGTGTCACAGTAATGGTTCTAAACATAGACAGTAAGAAGAGTCAGTCTTCTTGTACTTAAGTCGGCATTGTACCTTTTGCATTTAATTTCGATGCAATTTCTGTGTTTCATCGTCAATAAGAAGGTCCAAGGAATACAGTAAACCTGAAGTGAAGCATCGGAATCTATAACTAGTGTCACTGGAATGGTTCAAAATATAGACAGTAAGAAGAGTCAGTCTTCTTGTACTTAAGTCAGCATTGTGCCTTTTGTGTTTAATTCCGATGCAATTCCTGTGATTCATCGTCAATAAGAAGGTCCAAGGGATACAGTGAACCTGAAGTGAAGCATCGGAATCTATAACTAGAGTCACAGGAATGTTTCAAAGCATAGTCAGTAAGAAGAGTGAGTCTTCTTGTCCTTAAGTCGGCATTGTGCCTTTTGTCTTTAATTCCGATGCAATTTCTGTGTTTCATCGGCAATAAGGTCAGAGGGATACAGTAAAGCTGAAGTGAAGCATCGGAATCTATAACTAGTGTCACAGGAATGGTTCAAACATAGACAGTAGGAAGAGTCAGTCTTCTTGTACTTAAGTCGGCATTGTGCCTTTTGTATTTAATTCCGATGCAATTTCTGTGTTTCATTGTCAATAAGAAGGTCAGAGAGATACAGTCAACCTGAGGTGAAGCATCGGAATCCAAAACTAGTGTCACAGGAATGTTTCAAAGCATAGACAGTAGGAAGAGTCAGTCTTCTTGTACTTAAGTCGGCATTGTGCCTTTTCTATTTTATTCCAATGCAATTTCTGTGTTTCATCGTCAATAAGAAGGTCCAAGGGTTACAGTAAACCTGGAGTGAAGCATCGGAATCTATAACTAGTGTCACAGGAATGGTTCAAAGCATAGACAGTAATGCGGCATTGTGCCTTTTGTATTTAATTTCGATGCAATTTCTGTGTTTCATCGTCAATAAGAAGGTCAGAGGGATACAGTAAACCTGAAGTGAAGCAACGGATTCTATAACTAGAGTCACAGGAATGGTTCAAAACATAGACAGTAGGAAGAGTCAGTCTTCCAGTACTTAAGCCGGCATTGTGCCTTTTCTATTTAATTCGGATGCAATTTCTGTGTTTCATCGTCAATAAGACTGTCAGAGGGATACAGTAAACCTGAAGTGAAGCATCGGAATGTATAACTAGTGTCACAGGAATGGTTCAAAACATAGACAGTTGGAAGAGTCAGTCTTTTTGTACTTAAGTCGGCATTGTGCCTTTTGTATTTAATTCCGATGCAATTTCTGTGTTTCATCGTCAATAAGAAGGTCAGAGGGATACAGTAATCCTGAAGTTAAGCATCGGAATCTATGACTAGTGTCACAGGAATGGTTCAAAGCATAGTCAGTAATAAGAGTCTGTCTTCTTGTACTTAAGTCGGTATTGTGCCTTTTGTATTTAATTCCGATGCAATTTCTGTGTTTCATCGTCAATAAGAAGGTCAGAGGGATACAGTAAACCTGAAGTGAAGCAACGGAATCTATAACTAGTGTCACAGCAATGGTTCAAAACATAGTCAGTAAGAAGAGTCAGTCTTCTTGTACTTAAGTCGGCATTGTGCATTTTGTACTTAATTCCGATGCAGTTTTTGTGTTTCATCGTCAATAAGACGGTCCAAGGGATACAGTCAACCTGGAGTGAAACATCGGAATCTATAACTAGGGTCACAGGAATGGTTCAAAGCATAGTCAGTAAAAGGAGTCAGTCTTCTTGTAGTGAAGTTGGCGTTGTGCCTTTTGTATTGAATTCCGATGCAATTTCTGTGTTTCATCGACAATAAGAAGGTCCAAGGGATACAGAAAACCTGAAGTGAAGCATCGGAATCTATAACAAGTGTCTTAGGAATGGTTCAAATCATAGACAGTAGGAAGAGTCAGGCTTCTAGTACTTAAGTCGGCATTGTGCCTTTTCTATTTGATTCGGATGCAATTTCTGTGTTTCATCGTCACTAAGAAAGTCAGAGGGATACAGTAATCCGGAAGTTAAGCATCGGAATCCATAACTAGAGTCAGAGGAATGGTTCAAAGCACAGTCAGTAAGAGGAGTCAGTCTTCTTGTAGTTAAGTCGGCCTTGTGCCTTTTGTACTTAATTCCGATGCAATTTCTGTGTTTCATCGACAATAAGATGGTCCAAGGGATACAGTAAACCTGAAGTGAAGCATCGGAATCTACAACTAGTGTCACAGGAATGGTTCAAAACATAATCAGGAAGAAGAGTCAGTCTTCTTGTACTTAAGTTGGAATTGTGCCTTTCGTATTTAATTCCGATGTAATTTCTGTGTTTCACCGTCAATAAGAAGGTCAGAGGGATACAGTAAACCTGAAGTGAAGCATCGGAATCTATAACTAGTGTCACAGGAATGGTTCAAACATAGACAGTAAGAAGAGTCAGTCTTCTTGTACTTAAGTTGGCATTGTGCCTTTTGTATTTAATTCCGATGCAATTTCTGTGTTTCATCGTCAATAAGAAGGTCAGAGGGATACTTTAAACCTGAAGTGAAGCATCGGAATCTATAACTTGTGTCACATTAATGGTTCAAAACATAGACAGTAGGAAGAGTCAGTCTTCTTGTACTTAAGTCGGCATTGTGCCTTTTGTATTTAATTCCGATACTATTTCTGTGTTTCATCGTCAATAAGAAGGTCCAAGGGATACAGTAAACATGAAGTGAAGCATCGGAATCTATAACTAGTGTCACTGGAATGGTTCAAATTATAGACAGTATGAAGAGTCAGTCTTCTTGTACTTAAGTCGGCATTGTACCTTTTGTATTTAATTTGGATGCAATTTCTGTGTTTCATCGTCAATAAGAAGGTCAGAAGGATACAGTAATCCTGAAGTTAAGCATCGGAATCTCTGACTAGTGTCACAGGAATGGTTCAAAGCATAGTCCATAAGAAGAGTCAGTCTTCTTGTTCTTAAGTCGGTATTGTGCTTTTTGTATTTAATTCCGATGCAATTTCTGTGTTTCATCGTCAATAACACGGTCCAAGGGATACAGTAAACCTGAAGTGAAGCATCGGAATCTATAACTAGTGTCACAATAATGGTTGAAAGCAAAGACTGTAGGAAGTGTCAGTCTTCTTGTACTTAAGTCGGCATTGTGCCTATTGTATTTAATTCCTATGTAATTTCTGTGTTTCATCGACAATAATTAGGTCTAAGGGACACAGTAAACCTGCAGTGAAGCATCGGAATCTATAACTAGTGTCACAGGGATGGTTCAAAGCATTGACAGTAAGAAGAGTCCGTCTTCTTTTACTTAAGTCGGCATTGTGCCTTTTGTATTTAATTCCGATGCAATTTCTGTGTTTCATCGTCAATAAGAAGGTCCAAGGGATACAGTCAACCTGGAGTGAAACATCGGAATCTATAACTAGTGTCACAGGGACGGTTCAAAACATAGACAGTAAGATGAGTCAGCATTCTTGTACTTAAATCGGCATTGTGCTTTTTGTATTTAATTCCGATGCAATTTCTGTGTTTCATCGTCACTAAGAAGGTCAGAGGGATACAGTAATCCGGACGTTAAGCATCGGAATCTATAACTAGAGTCACAGGAATGGTTCAAAGCATAGTCAGTAAGAAGGGTCAGTCTTCTTGTAGTTCAGTCGGCCTTGTACCTTTTGTATTGAATTCCGATGCTATTTCTATGTTTCATCGACAATAAGGAGGTCCAAGGGATACAGTAAACCTGAAGTGAAGCATCGGAATCTATAACAAGTGTCTTAGGAATGGTTCAAAACATAGACAGTAGGAAGAGTCAGTCTTCTAGTACTTAAGTTGGCATTGTGCCTTTTCTATTTCATTCGGAACCAATTTCTGTGTTTCATCGTCAATAAGACGGTCAGGGGGATACAGTAAACCTGAATTGAAGCATCGGAATCTATAACTAGTGTCACAGGAATGGTTGAAAGCATAGACAGTTGGAAGAGTCAGTCTTCTGGTACTTAAGTCGGCATTGTGTCTTTTGTATTTAATTCCGATGCTATTTCTCTGTTTCATCGGCAATAAGAAGGTCCAAGGGATACAGTAAACCTGAAGTGAAGCATCGGAATCTACAACTAGTGTCACAGGAATGATTCAAAACGTAGTCAGGAAGAAGAGTCAGTCTTCTTGTACTCAAGTCGGCATTGTGCCTTTTGTATTTAATTCCGATGCAATATCTGTGTTTCATCGTCAATAAGAAGGTCTAAGGGACACAGTAAGCCTGCAGTGATGCATCGGAATCTATAACTAGTGTCACAGGGATGGTTCAAAGCATAGACAGTAAGAAGAGTCAGTCTTCTTGTACTTAAGTCGGCATTGTGCCTTTTGTATTTAATTCCGATGCAATTTCTGTGTTTCATCGTCAATAAGAAAGTCGAAGGGATACAGTAAACCTGGAGTGAAGCATCGGAGTCTATAACTAGTGTCACAAGAATGATTAAAAGCATAGACAGTAAGAAGTGTCAGTCTTCTTGTACTTAATCCGGCATTGTGCCTTTTGTATTTAGTTCCGATGCAATTTCTGTGTTTCATCGTCAATAAGAAGGTCAGAGGGATACAGTAAACCTAAAGTAAAGCAACGGAATCCTTAACTTGTGTCAAAGGAATGGTTCAAAACATAGACAGTAGGAAAAGTCAGTCTTCCAGTACTTAAGTCGGCATTGTGCCTTTTCTATTTAATTCGGATGCAATTTCTGTGTTTCATCGTCAATAAGACGGTCAGAGGGATACAGTAAACCTGAAGTGAAGCATCGGAATGTATAACTAGTGTCACAGGAATGGGTCAAAACATAGACAGTTGGAAGAGTCAGTCTTCTTGTACTTAAGTCGGCATTGTGCCTTTTGTATTTAATTCCGATGCAATTTCTGTGATTCATCGTAAATAACAAGGTCCAAGGGATACAGTAAACCTGAAGTGAAGCATCGGACTCTATAACTAGCGTCACAGAAATGGTTCAAAACATAGACAGTAGGAAGAGTCAGTCTTCTTGTACATAAGTCGGCATTGTGCCTTTTGTATTTAATTCCGATGCAATTTCTGTGTTTCATCGTCAATAAGAAGGTCCTAGCGAAACAGTAAACCTGAAGTGAAGCATCGGAATCTATAACTAGTGTCACAGGAATGGTGCTAATCATAGACTGTAAGATGAGTCAGTATTCTTGTACTTAAGTCGGCATTGTGTCTTTTGTATTTAATTCCGATGCAATTTCTGCGTTTCATCGTCAATAAGAATTTCCAAGGGATACAGTAAACCTGAAGTGAAGCATCGGAATCTACAACTAGTGTCACAGGAATGGTTCAAAACATAATCAGGAAGAAGAGTCAGTCTTCTTGTACTTAAGTTGGCATTGTGCCTTTCGTATTTAATTCCGATGAAATTTCTGTGTTTCACCGTCAATAAGAAGGTCAGAGGGATACAGTAAACCTGAAGTGAAGCATCGGAATCTATAACTAGTGTCACAGGAATGGTTCAAACATAGACAGTAAGAAGAGTCAGTCTTCTTGTACTTAAGTTGGCATTGTGCCTTTTGTATTTAATTCCGATGCAATATCTGTGTTTCATCGTCAATAAGAAGGTCAGAGGGATACAGTAAACCTGAAGTGAAGCATCGGAATCTATAAATAGTGTCACAGGAATGGTTCAAAACATAGTCTGTAAGAAGAGTCAGTCTTCTTGTACTTAAGTCGGCATTGTGCCTTTTGTATTTAATTCCGATGCAATTTCTGTGTTTCATCGTCAATAAGAAGGTCCAAGGGATACAGTACACCTGGGGTGAAGCATCGCAATCTATAACTAGTGTCACATTAATGGTTCAAAACATAGACAGTAGGAAGAGTCAGTCTTCTTGTACTTAAGTCGGCATTGTGCCTTTTGTATTTAATTCCGATGCAATTTCTGTGTTTCATCGTCAATAAGAAGGTCCAAGGGATACAGTAAACATGAAGTGAAGCATCGGAATGTATAACTAGTGTCACAGAAATGGTTCAAAACATAGACAGTAGGAAGAGTCAGTCTTCTTGTACATAAGTCGGCATTGTGCCATTTGTATTTAATTCCGATGCAATTTCTGTGTTTCATCGTCAATAAGAAGGTCCAAGGGAAACAGTAAACCTGAAGTGAAGCATCGGAATCTATAACTAGTGTCACAGGAATGGTGCTAATCATAGACTGTAAGATGAGTCAGTATTCTTGTACTTAAGTCGGCATTGTGTCTTTTGTATTTAATTCCTATGCAATTTCTGCGTTTCATCGTCAATAAGAAGGTCCAAGGGATACAGTAAACCTGAAGTGAAGCATCGGAATCTACAACTAGTGTCACAGGAATGGTTCAAAACATAATCAGGAAGAAGAGTCAGTCTTCTTGTACTTAAGTTGGCATTGTGCCTTTCGTATTTAATTCCGATGAAATTTCTGTGTTTCACCGTCAATAAGAAGGTCAGAGGGATACAGTAAACCTGAAGTGAAGCATCGGAATCTATAAATAGTGTCACAGGAATGGGTCTAAACATAGTCTGTAAGAAGAGTCAGTCTTCTTGTACTTAAGTCGGCATTGTGCCTTTTGTATTTAATTCCGATGCAATTTCTGTGTTTCATCGTCAATAAGAAGGTCCAAGGGATACAGTAAACCTGGAGTGAAGCATCGGAATCTATAACTTGTGTCACATTAATGGTTCAAAACATAGACAGTAGGAAGAGTCAGTCTTCTTGTACTTAAGTCGGCATTGTGCCTTTTGTATTTAATTCCGATACAATTTCTGTGTTTCATCGTCAAAAAGAAGGTCCAAGGGATACAGTAAACATGAAGTGAAGCATCGGAATCTATAACTAGTGTCACTGGAATGGTTCAAATTATAGACAGTTTGAAGAGTCCGTCTTCTTGTACTTAAGTCGGCATTGTACCTTTTGTATTTAATTTGGATGCAATTTCTGTGTTGCATCGTCAATAAGAAGGTCAGAAGGATACAGTAATCCTGAAGTTAAGCATCGGAATCTCTGACTAGTGTCTCAGGAATGGTTCAAAGCATAGTCTATAAGAAGAGTCAGTCTTCTTGTTCTTAAGTCGGTATTGTGCTTTTTGTATTTAATTCCGATGCAATTTTTGTGTTTCATCGTCAATAACACGGTCCAAGGGATACAGTAAACCTGAAGTGAAGCATCGGAATCTATAACTAGTGTCACAATAATGGTTGAAAACATAGACTGTAGGAAGTGTCAGTCTTCTTGTACTTAAGTCGGCATTGTGCCTATTGTATTTAATTCCTATGTAATTTCTGTGTTTCATCGTCAATAAGAAGGTCTAAGGGACAGAGTAAACCTGCAGTGAAGCATCGGAATCTATAACTAGTGTCACAGGGATGGTTCAAAGCATTGACAGTAAGAAGAGTCAGTCTTCTTGTACTTAAGTCGGCATTGTGCCTTTTGTATTTAATTCCGATGCAATTTCTGTGTTTCATCGTCAATAAGAAGGTCCAAGGGATACAGTCAACCTGGAGTGAAACATCGGAATCTATAACTAGTGTCACAGGGACGGTTCAAAACATAGACAGTAAGATGAGTCAGTATTCTTGTACTTAAATCGGCATTGTGCTTTTTGTATTTAATTCCGATGCAATTTCTGTGTTTCATCGTCACTAAGAAGGTCAGAGGGATACAGTAATCCGGAAGTTAAGCATCGGAATCTATAACTAGAGTCACAGGAATGGTTCAAAGCATAGTCAGTAAGAAGGGTCAGTCTTCTTGTAGTTCAGTCGGCCTTGTGCCTTTTGTAT
The DNA here is from genome assembly GCF_023864345.2 of Schistocerca serialis cubense. Taxonomy (NCBI): domain Eukaryota; kingdom Metazoa; phylum Arthropoda; class Insecta; order Orthoptera; family Acrididae; genus Schistocerca; species Schistocerca serialis. The sequence continues at coordinate 8,224,180 of NW_026047584.1, read as the reverse complement.
TGAATTCCGATGCTATTTCTGTGTTTCATCGACAATAAGGAGGTCCAAGGGATACAGTAAACCTGAAGTGAAGCATCGGAATCTATAACAAGTGTCTTAGGAATGGTTCAAAACATAGACAGTAGGAAGAGTCAGTCTTCTAGTACTTAAGTCGGCATTGTGCCTTTTCTATTCATTCGGAAGCAATTTCTGTGTTTCATCGTCAATAAGACGGTCAGGGGGATACAGTAAACCTGAATTGAAGCATCGGATTCTATAACTAGTGTCACAGGAATGGTTGAAAGCATAGACAGTTGGTAGAGTCAGTCTTCTGGTACTTAAGTCGGCATTGTGTCTTTTGTATTTAATTCCGATGCTATTTCTCTGTTTCATCGGCAATAAGAAGGTCCAAGGGATACAGTAAACCTGAAGTGAAGCATCGGAATCTACAACTAGTGTCACAGGAATGATTCAAAACGTAGTTAGGAAGAAGAGTCAGTTTCTTGTACTCAAGTCGGCATTGTGCCTTTTGTATTTAATTCCGATGCAATATCTGTGTTTCATCGTCAATAAGAAGGTCTAAGGGACACAGTGAGCCTGCAGTGAAGCATCGGAATCTATAACTAGTGTCACAGGGATGGTTCAAAGCATAGACAGTAAGAAGAGTCAGTCTTCTTGTACTTAAGTCGGCATTGTGCCTTTTGTATTTAATTCCGATGCAATTTCTGTGTTTCATCGTCAATAAGAAGGACGAAGGGATACAGTAAACCTGGAGTGAAGCATCGGAGTCTATAACTAGTGTCACAAGAATGGTTAAAAGCATAGACAGTAAGAAGTGTCAGTCTTCTTGTACTTAATCCGGCATTGTGCCTTTTGTATTTAATTCCGATGCAATTTCTGTGTTTCATCGTCAATAAGAAGGTCAGAGGGATACAGTAAACCTAAAGTGAAGCAACGGAATCTATAACTTGTGTCAAAGGAATGGTTCAAAACATAGACAGTAGGAAGAGTCAGTCTTCCAGTACTTAAGTCGGCATTGTGCCTTTTCTATTTAATTCGGATGCAATTTCTGTGTTTCATCGTCAATAAGACGGTCAGAGGGATACAGTAAACCTGAAGTGAAGCATCGGAATGTATAACTAGTGTCACAGAAATGGTTCAAAACATAGACAGTTGGAAGAGTCAGTCTTCTTGTACTTAAGTCGGCATTGTGCCTTTTGTATTTAATTCCGATGCAATTTCTGTGATTCATCGTAAATAACAAGGTCCAAGGGATACAGTAAACCTGAAGTGAAGCATCGGACTCTATAACTAGCGTCACACAAATGGTGCAAAACATAGACAGTAGGAAGAGTCAGTCTTCTTGTACATAAGTCGGCATTGTGCCTTTTGTATTTAATTCCGATGCAATTTCTGTGTTTCATCGTCAATAAGAAGGTCCTAGGGAAACAGTAAACCTGAAGTGAAGCATCGGATTCTATAACTAGTGTCACAGGAATGGTGCTAATCATAGACTGTAAGATGAGTCAGTATTCTTGTACTTAAGTCGGCATTGTGTCTTTTGTATTTAATTCCGATGCAATTTCTGCGTTTCATCGTCAATAAGAAGGTCCAAGGGATACAGTAAACCTGAAGTGAAGCATCGGAATCTACAACTAGTGTCACAGGAATGGTTCAAAACATAATCAGGAAGAAGAGTCAGTCTTCTTGTACTTAAGTTGGCATTGTGCCTTTCGTATTTAATTCCGATGAAATTTCTGTGTTTCACCGTCAATAAGAAGGTCAGAGGGATACAGTAAACCTGAAGTGAAGCATCGGAATCTATAACTAGTGTCACAGGAATGGTTCAAACATAGACAGTAAGAAGAGTCAGTCTTCTTGTACTTAAGTTGGCATTGTGCCTTTTGTATTTAATTCCGATGCAATTTCTGTGTTTCATCGTCAATAAGAAGGTCAGAGGGATACAGTAAACCTGAAGTGAAGCATCGGAATCTATAAATAGTGTCACAGGAATGGTTCAAAGCATAGTCTGTAAGAAGAGTCAGTCTTCTTGTACTTAAGTCGGCATTGTGCCTTTTGTATTTAATTCCGATGCAATTTCTGTGTTTCATCGTCAATAAGAAGGTCCAAGGGATACAGTACACCTGGGGTGAAGCATCGGAATCTATAACTAGTGTCACATTAATGGTTCAAAACATAGACAGTAGGAAGAGTCAGTCTTCTTGTACTTAAGTCGGCATTGTGCCTTTTGTATTTAATTCCGATGCAATATCTGTGTTTCATCGTCAATAAGAAGGTCCAAGGGATACAGTAAACATGAAGTGAAGCATCGGAATCTATAACTAGTGTCACAGAAATGGTTCAAAACATAGACAGTAGGAAGAGTCAGTCTTCTTGTACATAAGTCGGCATTGTGCCTTTTGTATTTAATTCCGATGCAATTTCTGTGTTTCATCGTCAATAAGAAGGTCCAAGGGAAACAGTAAACCTGAAGTGAAGCATCGGAATCTATAACTAGTGTCACAGGAATGGTGCTAATCATAGACTGTAAGATGAGTCAGTATTCTTGTACTTAAGTCGGCATTGTGTCTTTTGTATTTAATTCCGATGCAATTTCTGCGTTTCATCGTCAATAAGAAGGTCCAAGGGATGCAGTAAACCTGAAGTGAAGCATCGGAATCCACAACTAGTGTCACAGGAATGGTTCAAAACATAATCAGGAAGAAGAGTCAGTCTTCTTGTACTTAAGTTGGCGTTGTGCCTTTCGTATTTAATTCCGATGAAATTTCTGTGTTTCACCGTCAATAAGAAGGTCAGAGGGATACAGTAAACCTGAAGTGAAGCATCGGAATCTATAACTAGTGTTACAGGAATGGTTCAAACATAGACAGTAAGAAGAGTCAGTCTTCTTGTACTTAAGTTGGCATTGTGCCTTTTTTATTTAATTCCGATGCAATTTCTGTGTTTCATCGTCAATAAGAAGGTCAGAGGGATACAGTAAACCTGAAGTGAAGCATCGGAATCTATAAATAGTGTCACAGGAATGGTTCAAAACATAGTCTGTAAGAAGAGTCAGTCTTCTTGTACTTAAGTCGGCATTGTGCCTTTTTTATTTATTTCCGATGCAATTTCTGTGTTTCATCGTCAATAAGAAGGTCCAAGGGATACAGTACACCTGGGGTGAAGTATCGGAATCTATAACTAGTGTCACATTAATGGTTCAAAACATAGACAGTAGGAAGAGTCAGTCTTCTTGTACTTAAGTCGGCATTGTGCCTTTTGTATTTAATTCCGATGCAATTTCTGTGTTTCATCGTCAATAAGAAGGTCCAAGGGATACAGTAAACATGAAGTGAAGCATCGGAATCTATAACTAGTGTCACTGGAATGGTTCAAATTATAGACAGTATGAAGAGTCAGTCTTCTTGTACTTAAGTCGGCATTGTGCCTTTTGTATTTAATTCCGATACAATTTCTGTGTTTCATCGCCAATAAGAAGGTCAGAGGGATACAGTAAACCTGAAGTGAAGCATCGGAATCTATAACTAGTGTGACAGGAATGGTTCAAACATAGACAGTAAGAAGAGTCAGTCTTCTTGTACTTAAGTTGGCATTGTGCCTTTTTTATTTAATTCCGATGCAATTTCTGTGTTTCATCGTCAATAAGAAGTTCAGAGGGATACAGTAAACCTGAAGTGAAGCATCGGAATCTATAAATAGTGTCACAGGAGTGGTTCTAAACATAGTCTGTAAGAAGAGTCAGTCTTCTTGTACTTAAGTCGGCATTGTGCCTTTTGTATTTAATTCCGATGCAATTTCTGTGTTTCATCGTCAATAAGAAGGTCCAAGGGATACAGTAAACCTGGAGTGAAGCATCGGAATCTACAACTTGTGTCACATTAATGGTTCAAAACATAGACAGTAGGAAGATTCAGTCTTCTTGTACTTAAGTCGGCATTGTGCCTTTTGTATTTAATTCCGATACAATTTCTGTGTTTCATCGTCAATAAGAAGGTACAAGGGATACACTAAACATGAAGTGAAGCATCGGAATCTATAACTAGTGTCACTGGAATGGTTCAAATTATAGACAGTATGAAGAGTCAGTCTTCTTGTACTTAAGTCGGCATTGTACCTTTTGTATTTAATTTGGATGCAATTTCTGTGTTTCATCGTCAATAAGAAGGTCAGAAGGATACAGTAATCCTGAAGTTAAGCATCGGAATCTCTGACTAGTGTCTCAGGAATGGTTCAAAGCATAGTCTATAAGAAGAGTCAGTCTTCTTGTTCTTAAGTCGGTATTGTGCTTTTTGTATTTAATTCCGATGCAATTTCTGTGTTTCATCGTCAATAACACGGTCCAAGGGATACAGTAAACCTGAAGTGAAGCATCGGAATCTATAACTAGTTTCACAATAATGGTTGAAAACATAGACTGTAGCAAGTGTCAGTCTTCTTGTACTTAAGTCGGCATTGTGCCTATTGTATTTAATTCCTATGTAATATCTGTGTTTCATCGTCAATAAGAAGGTCTAAGGGACACAGTAAACCTGCAGTGAAGCATCGGAATCTATAACTAGTGTCACAGGGATGGTTCAAAGCATTGACAGTAAGAAGAGTCAGTCTTCTTGTACTTAAGTCGGCATTGTGCCTTTTGTATTTAATTCCGATGCAATTTCTGTGTTTCATCGTCAATAAGAAGGTCCAAGGGATACAGTCAACCTGGAGTGAAACATCGGAATCTACAACTAGTGTCACAGGAACGGTTCAAAACATAGACAGTAAGATGAGTCAGTATTCTTGTACTTAAATCGGCATTGTGCTTTTTGTATTTAATTCCGATGCAATTTCTGTGTTTCATCGTCAATAAGAAGTTCAGAGGGATACAGTAAACCTGAAGTGAAGCATCGGAATCTATAAATAGTGTCACAGGAGTGGTTCTAAACATAGTCTGTAAGAAGAGTCAGTCTTCTTGTACTTAAGTCGGCATTGTGCCTTTTGTATTTAATTCCGATGCAATTTCTGTGTTTCATCGTCAATAAGAAGGTCCAAGGGATACAGTAAACCTGGAGTGAAGCATCGGAATCTACAACTTGTGTCACATTAATGGTTCAAAGCATAGTCAGTAAGAAGGGTCAGTCTTCTTGTAGTTCAGTCGGCCTTGTGCCTTTTGTATTGAATTCCGATGCTATTTCTGTGTTTCATCGACAATAAGGAGGTCCAAGGGATACAGTAAACCTGAAGTGAAGCATCGGAATCTATAACAAGTGTCTTAGGAATGGTTCAAAACATAGACAGTAGGAAGAGTCAGTCTTCTAGTACTTAAGTCGGCATTGTGCCTTTTCTATTCATTCGGAAGCAATTTCTGTGTTTCATCGTCAATAAGACGGTCAGGGGGATACAGTAAACCTGCATTGAAGCATCGGATTCTATAACTAGTGTCACAGGAATGGTTGAAAGCATAGACAGTTGGAAGAGTCAGTCTTCTGGTACTTAAGTCGGCATTGTGTCTCTTGTATTTAATTCCGATGCTATTTCTCTGTTTCATCGGCAATAAGAAGGTCCAAGGGATACAGTAAACCTGAAGTGAAGCATCGGAATCTACAACTAGTGTCACAGGAATGATTCAAAACGTAGTTAGGAAGAAGAGTCAGTTTCTTGTACTCAAGTCGGCATTGTGCCTTTTGTATTTAATTCCGATGCAATATCTGTGTTTCATCGTCAATAAGAAGGTCTAAGGGACACAGTAAGCCTGCAGTGAAGCATCGGAATCTATAACTAGTGTCACAGGGATGGTTCAAAGGATAGACAGTAAGAAGAGTCAGTCTTCTTGTACTTAAGTCGGCTTTGTGCCTTTTGTATTTAATTCCGATGCAATTTCTGTGTTTCACCGTCAATAAGAAGGACGAAGGGATACAGTAAACCTGGAGTGAAGCATCGGAGTCTATAACTAGTGTCACAAGAATGGTTAAAAGCATAGACAGTAAGAAGTGTCAGTCTTCTTGTACTTAATCCGGCATTGTGCCTTTTGTATTTAATTCCGATGCAATTTCTGTGTGTCATCGTCAATAAGAAGATCAGAGGGATACAGTAAACCTAAAGTGAAGCAACGGAATCTATAACTAGTGTCACAGGAATGGTTCAAAGCATAGACAGTAAGAAGAGTCAGTCTTCTTGTACTTAAGTCGGCATTGTGCCTTTTGTATTTAATTCCGATGCAATTTCTGTGATTCATCGTAAATAACAAGGTCCAAGGGATACAGTAAACCTGAAGTGAAGCATCGGACTCTATAACTAGCGTCACACAAATGGTGCAAAACATAGACAGTAGGAAGAGTCAGTCTTCTTGTACATAAGTCGGCATTGTGCCTTTTGTATTTAATTCCGATGCAATTTCTGTGTTTCATCGTCAATAAGAAGGTCCTAGGGAAACAGTAAACCTGAAGTGAAGCATCGGAATCTATAACTAGTGTCACAGGAATGGTGCTAATCATAGACTGTAAGATGAGTCAGTATTCTTGTACTTAAGTCGGCGTTGTGTCTTTTGTATTTAATTCCGATGCAATTTCTGCGTTTCATCGTCAATAAGAAGGTCCAAGGGATACAGTAAACCTGAAGTGAAGCATCGGAATCTACAACTAGTGTCACAGGAATGGTTCAAAACATAATCAGGAAGAAGAGTCAGTCTTCTTGTACTTAAGTTGGCATTGTGCCTTTCGTATTTAATTCCGATGAAATTTCTGTGTTTCACCGTCAATAAGAAGGTCAGAGGGATACAGTAAACCTGAAGTGAAGCATCGGAATCTATAACTAGTGTCACAGGAATGGTTCAAACATAGACAGTAAGAAGAGTCAGTCTTCTTGTACTTAAGTTGGCATTGTGCCTTTTGTATTTAATTCCGATGCAATTTCTGTGTTTCATCGTCAATAAGAGGGTCAGAGGGATACAGTAAACCTGAAGTGAAGCATCGGAATCTATAAATAGTGTCACAGGAATGATTCAAAACATAGTCTGTAAGAAGAGTCAGTCTTCTTGTACTTAAGTCGGCATTGTGCATTTTGTATTTAATTCCGATGCAATTTCTGTGTTTCATCGTCAATAAGAAGGTCCAAGGGATACAGTACACCTGGGGTGAAGCATCGGAATCTATAACTAGTGTCACATTAATGGTTCAAAACATAGACAGTAGGAAGAGTCAGTCTTCTTGTACTTAAGTCGGCATTGTGCCTTTTGTATTTAATTCCGATGCAATTTCTGTGTTTCATCGTCAATAAGAAGGTCCAAGGGATACAGTAAACATGAAGTGAAGCATCGGAATCTATAACTAGTGTCACAGAAATGGTTCAAAACATAGACAGTAGGAAGAGTCAGTCTTCTTGTACATAAGTCGGCATTGTGCCTTTCGTATTTAATTCCGATGAAATTTCTGTGTTTCACCGTCAATAAGAAGGTCAGAGGGATACAGTAAACCTGAAGTGAAGCATCGCAATCTATAACTAGTGTGACAGGAATGGTTCAAACATAGACAGTAAGAAGAGTCAGTCTTCTTGTACTTAAGTTGGCATTGTGCCTTTTTTATTTAATTCCGATGCAATTTCTGTGTTTCATCGTCAATAAGAAGGTCAGAGGGATACAGTAAACCTGAAGTGAAGCATCGGATCTATAAATAGTGTCACAGGAATGGTTCAAAACATAGTCTGTAAGAAGAGTCAGTCTTCTTGTACTTAAGTCGGCATTGTGCCTTTTGTATTTAATTCCGATGCAATTTCTGGGTTCATCGACAATAAGAACGTCCAAGGGATACAGTACACCTGGGGTGAAGTATCGGAATCTATAACTAGTGTCACATTAATGGTTCAAAACATAGACAGTAGGAAGAGTCAGTCTTCTTGTACTTAAGTCGGCATTGTGCCTTTTGTATTTAATTCCGATGCAATTTCTGTGTTTCATCGTCAATAAGAAGGTCCAAGGGATACAGTAAACATGAAGTGAAGCATCGGAATCTATAACTAGTGTCACTGGAATGGTTCAAATTATAGACAGTATGAAGAGTCAGTCTTCTTGTACTTAAGTCGGCATTGTGCCTTTTCTATTTAATTCGGATGCAATTTCTGTGTTTCAACGTCAATAAGATGGTCAGGGGGATACAGTAAACCTGAAGTGAAGCATCGGAATGTATAACTAGTGTCACAGGAATGGTTCAAAACATAGACAGTTGGAGGAGTCAGTCTTCTTCTACTTAAGTTGGCATTGTGCCTTTTGTATTTAATTCCGATGCAATTTCTGTGATTCATCGTAAATAACAAGGTCCAAGGGATACAGTAAACCTGAAGTGAAACATCGGACTCTATAACTAGTGTCACAGAAATGGTTTCAAGACATAGAGAGTAGGAAGAGTCAGTCTTCTTGTACATAAGACGGCATTGTGCCTTTTGTATTTAATTCCTATGCAATTTCTGTGTTTCATCGTCAATAAGAAGGTCCAAGGGAAACAGTAAACCTGTAGTGAGGCATCGGAATCTATAACTAGTGTCACAGGAATGGTTCGAAACATAGTCAGTAAGAAGAGTCAGTCTCCTTGTACTTAAGTTGGCATTGTGCCTTTCGTATTTAATTCCGATGCAATTTCTGTGTTTCACCGTCAATAAGAAGGTCCAAGGGATACAGTAAACCTGAAGTGAAGCATCGGACTCTATAACAAGTGTCACAGAAATGGGTCAAAACATAGACAGTAGAAAGAGTCACTCTTCTTGTACATAAGTCGGCATTGTGCCTTTTGTATTTAATTCCGATGCAATTTCTGTGTTTCATCGTCACTAAGAAGGTCAGAGGGATACAGTAATCCAGAAGTTAAGCATCGGAATCCATAACTAGAGTCAGAGGAATGGTTCAAAGCAGAGTCAGTAAGAGGAGTCAGTCCTCTTGTAGTTAAGTCGGCCTTGTGCCTTTTGTATTTAATTCCGATGCAATTTCTGTGTTTCATCGACAATAAGAAGGTCCAAGGGATACAGTAAACCCGAAGTGAAGCATCGGAATCTATAACAAGTGTCTTAGGAATGGTTCAAAACATAGACAGTAGGAAGAGTCAGTCTTCTAGTACTTAAGTCGTCATTGTGCCTTTTCTATTTAATTCGGATGCAATATCTCTGTTTCATCGTGACTAAGACGGTCAGAGGGATACAGTAAACCTGAAGTGAAGCGATGGAATCTTCTACTAGTGTCACCGGAATGGTTCAAAACATAGTCAGTAAGAACAGTCAGTCTTCTTGTACTTAAGTCGGCATTGTGCATATTGTATTTAATTCCGATGCAATTTCTGTGTTTCATCGTCAATAACAAGGTCCAAGGGATACAGTCAACCTCGAGTGAAACATCGGAATCTATAACTAGGGTCACAGGAACGGTTCAAAACATAGACGGTAAGAAGAGTCAGTCTTCTTGTACTTAAGTCGGCATTGTGCCTTTTGTATTTAATTCCGATGCAATTTCTGCGTTTCATCGTCAATAAGAAGGATTAAGGGATACAGTAAACCTGAAGTGAAGCATCGGAATCTATAACTAGTGTCACTGGAATGGTTCAAAACATAGTCAGTAAGAAGAGTCAGTCTTCTTGTACTTAAATTGGCATTGTGCCTTTCGTATTTAATTCCAATGCAATTTCTGTGTTTCACCGTCAATAAGAAGGTCCAAGGGATACAGTAAACCTGAAGTGAAGCATCGGACTCTATAACTAGTGTCACAGAAATGGGTCAAAACATAGACAGTAAGAAGAGTCAGTCTTCTTGTACTTAAGTCGGCATTGTGCCTATTGTATTTAATTCCGATGTAATTTCTGTGTTTCATCGTCAATAAAAGGTCTAAGGGACCAAGTAAACCTGCAGTAAAGCATCGGAATCTATAACTAGTGTCACAGGGATGGTTCACAGCATAGACAGTAAGAAAAGTCAGTCTTCATGTACTTAAGTAAGCATTGTGCCTTTTGTATTTAATTCTGATGCAATTTCTGTGTTTCATCGTCAATAAGACGGTCAGGGGGATACAGTAAGCCTGAAGTGAAGCATCGGAATCTATAACTAGTGTCTCAGGAATGGTTCAAAACATTGGAAGAGTCAGTCTTCTTGTACTTAAGTCGGCATTGTGTCTTTTGTATTTAATTCCGATGTTATTTCTGTGTTTCATCGTCTATAAGAAGGTCCAAGGGATACAGTAAACCTGAAGTGAAGCATCGGAATCTACAACTAGTGTCACAGGAATGGTTGAAAACATAGTCAGGAAGAAGAGTCAGTCTTCTTGTACTTAAGTTGGCAATGTGCGTTTCGTATTTAATTCCGATGCAATATCGGTGTTTCACCGTCAAAAAGAAGGTCCAAGGGATACAGTAAACCTGGAGTGAAGCATCGGAATCTATAACTAGTGTCACTGGAATGGTTCAAATTATAGACAGTAAGAAGAGACAGTCTTCTTGTACTTAAGTCGGCATTGTGCCTTTTGTATTTATCTCCGATGCAATTTCTGTGATTCATCGTAAATAACAAGGTCCAAGGGATACATTGAACCTGAAGTGAAGCATCGGAATCTATAACTAGTGTCACAGGAATGGTGCAATTCATAGACAATAAGATGGGTCAGTATTCTTGTACTTAAGTCGGCATTGTGCTTTTTGTATTTATTTCCGTAGCAATTTCTGTGTTTCATCGTCACTAAGAAGGTCAGAGGGATACAGTAATCCTGAAGTGAAGCATCGGAATCTATAACTAGAGTCACAGGAATGGTTCAAAGCATAGTCAGTAAGAAGAGTCAGTCTTCTTGTAGTTAAGTCGGCATTGTGCCTTTTGTATTTAATTCCGATGCACTTTCTGTGTTTCATCGTCAATAAGAAGGTCCAAGGCATACAGTAAACCTGAAGTGAAGCATCGGAATCTATAATTAGTGTCACTGGAATGGTTCAAATTATAGACAGTAAGAAGAGTCGGTCTTCTTGTACTTAAGTCGGCATTGTGTCTTTTGTATTTAATTCCGATGCAATTTCTGTGATTCATCGTAAATAACAAGATCCAAGGGATACAGTAAACCTGAAGTGAAGCATCGGACTCTATAACTAGCGTCACAGAAATGGTTCAAAACATAGACAGTAGGAAGAATCAGTCTTCTTGTACATAAGTCGGCATTGTGCCTTTTGTATTTAATTCCGATGCAATTTCTGTGTTTCATCGTCAATAAGAGGGTCCAAGAGAAACAGTAAACCTGAAGTGAAGCATCGGAATCTATAACTAGTGTCACAGGAATGGTGCAAATCATAGACAGTAAGATGAGTCAGTATTCTTGTACTTAAGTCGGCATTGTGCTTTTTGTATTTAATTCCGATGCAATTTCTGTGTCTCATCGTCACTAACAAGGTCAGTGGTATACAGTAATCCTGAAGATAGGCATCGGAATCTATAACTAGTGTCACTGGAATGGTTCAAAGCATAGTCAGTAAGAAGAGTCAGTGTTCTTGTAGTTAAGTCGGCATTGTGCCTTTTGTATTTAATTCCGAACCAATTTCTGTGTTTCATCGTCAATAAGAAGGTGCAGGGGATACAGTAAACCTGAAGTGAAGCATCGGAATCTATAACTAGTGTCACAGGAATGGTTCAAAGCATAGACAGTAAGAAGAGTCAGTCTTCTTGTACTTAAGTTGGCATACTGCCTTTTCTATTTAATTCCGATGCAATTTCAGTGTTTCATCGTCAATAAGAAGGTCAGAAGGATACAGTAAACCTGAAGTGAAGCATCGGAATCTATAACTAGTGTCACTGGAATGGTTCAAAGCATAGTCAGTAAGAAGAGTCAGTCTTCTTGTACTTAAGTCGGCATTGTGCCTATTGTATTTAATTCCGATGTAATTTCTGTGTTTCATCGTCAATAAGAACGTCTAAGGGACACAGTAAATCTGCAGTGAAGCATCGGAATCTATAACTAGTGTCACAGGGATGGTTCAAAGCATAGACAGTAAGAAGAGTCAGTCTTCATGTACTTAAGTCGGCATTGTGCCTTTTGTATTTAATTCTGATGCAATTTCTGTGTTTCATCGTCAATAAGAAGGTCGAAGGGATACAGTAAACCTGGACTGAAGCATCGGAGCCTATAACTAGTGTCACAGGAATGGTTAAAAGCATAGACAGTAAGAAGAGTCAGTCTTCTTGTACTTAAGTCGGCATTGTGTATTTTGTATTTAATTCCGATGCAATTTCTGCGTTTCATCGTCAATAAGAAGGTTTAAGGGATACAGTAAACCTGAAGTGAAGCATCGGAATCTATAACTAGTGTCACTGGAATGGTTCAAAACATAGTCAGTAAGAAGAGTCAGTCTTCTTGTACTTAAGTTGGCATTGTGCCTTTCGTAATTAATTCCAATGCAATTTCTGTGTTTCACCGTCAATAAGAAGGTCCAAGGGATACAGTAAACCTGAAGTGAAGCATCGGACTCTATAACTAGTGTCACAGAAATGAGTCAAAACATAGACAGTAGGAAGAGTCAGTCTTCTTGTACATAAGTCGGCATTGTGCATTTTGTATTTAATTCCGGTGCAATCTCTGTGTTTCATCGTCAATAAGAAGGTCCAAGGGATACAGTAAACATGAAGTGAAGCATCGGAATCTATAACTAGTGGCACTGGAATGGTTCAAACTATAGACAGTGAGAAGAGTCAGTCTTCTTGTACTTAAGTCGGCATTGTGCCTATTGTATTTAATTCCGATGTAATTTCTGTGTTTCATCGTCAATAAGAAGGTCTAAGGGACACAGTAAACCTGCAGTTAAGCATCGGAATCAATAACTAGTGTCACAGGGATGGTTCAAAGCATAGACAGTAAGAAGAGTCAGTCTTCATGTACTTAAGTCGGCATTGTGCCTTTTGTATTTAATTCCGATGCAATTTCTGTGTTTCATCGTCAATATGAAGGTCGAAGGGATACAGTAAATCTGGAGCGAAGCATCGGAGTCTATAACTAGTGCCACTGGAATGGTTAAAAGCATAGACAGTAAGAAGAGTCAGTCTTCTTGTACTTAATTCGGCATTGTGCCTTTTGTATTTAATTCCGATGCAATTTCTGTGTTTCATCGTCAATAAGAAGGTCAGAGGGATACAGCAAAATTGAAGTGAAGCAACGGAATCTATAACAAGTGTCTTAGGTATGGTTCAAAACATAGACAGCAGGAAGAGTCAGTCTTCTAGTACTTAAGTGGGCATTGTGCCTTTTCTATTTAATTCGGATGCAATTTCTGTGTTTCATCGTCAATAAGACGGTCAGGGGGATACAGTAAGCCTGAAGTGAAGCATCGGAATCTATAACTAGTGTCTCAGGAATGGTTCAAAACATAGACAGTTGGAAGAGTCAATCTTCTTGTACTTAAGTCGGCATTGTGTCTTTTGTATTTAATTCCGATGCTATTTCTGTGTTTCATCGTCAATAAGAAGGTCGAAGGGATACAGTAAATCTGGAGCGAAGCATCGGAGTCTATAACTAGTGTCACAGGAATGGTTAAAAGCATAGACAGTAAGAAGAGTCAGTCTTCTTGTACTTAAGTCGGCATTTTGTCTTTTGTATTTATCTCCAATGCAATTTCTGTGATTCATCGTAAATAACACGGTCCAAGGGATACATTAAACCTGTCGTGAAGCATCGGAATCTATAACTAGTGTCACAGGAATTGTGCAATTCAGAGACATTAAGATGAGTCAGTATTCTTGTACTTAAGTCGGCATTGTGCTTTTTGTATTTAATTCCGATGCAATTTCTGTGTTTCATCGTCACTAAGAAGGTCAGAGGGATACAGTAATCCTGAAGTGAAGCATCGGAATCTATAACTAGTGTCACAGGAATGGTTCAAAGCATAGACAGTAAGAAGAGTCAGTCTTCTTGTACTTAAGTTGGCATACTGCCTTTTCTATTTAATTCCGATGCAATTTCTGTGTTTCATCGTCAATAAGAAGGTCAGAAGGATACAGTAAACCTGAAGTGAAGCATCGGAATCTATAACTAGTGTCACAGGAACGGTTCAATACATAGTCAGTAAGAAGAGTGAGTCTTGTTGAACTTAAGTTGGAATTGTGCCTTTCGTATTTAATTCCGATGCAATTTCTGTGTTTCACCGTCAATAAGAAGGCCTAAGGGATACAGTAAACCTGAAGTGAAGCAACGGACTCTATAACTAGTGTCACAGAAATGGTTCAAAACATAGACAGTAGGAAGAGTTAGTCTTCTTGTACATAAGTCGGCATTGTGCCTTTTGTATTTAATTCCGATGCAATTTCTGTGTTTCACCATCATTAAGAAGGTACAAGGGAAACAGTAAACCTGAAGTGAAGCATCGGAATCTTTAACTAGTGTCACAGGACTGGTTCAAAACATAGATAGTAAGAAGGGTCAGTCTTCTTGTCCTTAAGTCGGCATTGTGCCTTTTGTATTTAATTCCGATGCAATTTCTGTGTTTCATCGGCAATAAGGTCAGAGGGATACACTAAACCTAAATTGAAGCATCGGAATCTATAACTAGTGTCACAGGAATGGTTCAAAATATAGACAGTAGGAAGAGTCAGTCTTCTTGTACTTAAGTCGGCATTGTGCCTTTTGTATTTAATACGGATGCAATTTCTGTGTTTCATCGTCAATAGGAAGGTCAGAGGGATACAGTAATCCTGAAGTTAAGCATCGGAATCTATGACTAGTGTCACAGGAATGGTTCAAAGCATAGTCAATAAGAAGAGTCAGTCTTCTTGTTCTTAAGTCGGTATTGTGCTTTTTGTATTTATTTCCGATGCAATTTCTGTGTTTCATCGTCAATAACACGGTCCACGGGATACAGTAAACCTAAAGTGAAACATCGGAATCTATAACTAGTGTCACAGGGATGGTTCAAAGCGTTGACAGTAAGAAGAGTCAGTCTTCTTGTACTTAAGTCGGCATTGTGCCTTTTGTATTGAATTCCGAACAATTTCTGTGTATCATCGTCAATAAGAAGGTGCAAGGGATACAGTAAACCTGAAGTGAAGCATCGGAATCTATAACTAGTGTCACAGGAATGGTTCAAAGCATAGACAGTAAGAAGAGTCAGTCTTCTTGTACTTAAGTCGGCATTGTGACTTTTCTATTTAATTCCGATGCAATTTCTGTGTTTCATCGTCAATAAGAAGGTCAGAGGGATACAGTAAACCTGAAGTGAAGCATCGGAATCTATAAATAGTGTCACAGGAATGGTTCAAAACATAGTCAGTAAGAAGAGTGAGTCTTCTTGTACTTAAGTTGGCATTGTGCCTTTCGTATTTAATTCCGATGCAATTTCTGTGTTTCACCGTCAATAAGAAGGTCCAAGGGATACAGTAAACCTGAAGTGAAGCATCGGACTCTATAACTAGTGTCACAGAAATGGGTCAAAACATAGACAGTAGGAAGAGTCACTCTTCTTGTACATAAGTCGGCATTGTGCCTTTTGTATTTAATTCCGATGCAATTTCTGTGTTTCATCGTCACTAAGAAGGTCAGAGGGATACAGTAATCCGGAAGTTAAGCATCGGAATCTATAAATAGTGTCACAGGAATGGTTCAAAACATAGTCAGTAAGAAGAGTCAGTCTTCTTGTACTCAAGTCGGCCTTGTACCTTTTGTATTGAATTCCGATGCAATTTCTGTGTTTCATCGACAATAAGTAGGTCCTAGGGATACAGTAAACCTGAAGTGAAGCATCGGAATCTATAACAAGTGTCTTAGGAATGGTTCAAAACATAGACAGTAGGAAGAGTCAGTCTTCTAGTACTTAAGTCGTCATTGTGCCTTTTCTATTTAATTCGGATGCAATTTCTGTGTTTCATCGTCACTAAGACGGTCAGAGGGATACAGTAAACCTGAAGTGAAGCATCGGAATCTATAACTAGTGTCACTGGAATGGTTCAAACTATAGACAGTAAGAAGAGTCAGTCTTCTTGTAATTAAGTCGGCATTGTGCCTATTGTTATTTAATTCCGATGTAATTTCTGTGTTTCATCGTCAATAAGAAGGTCTAAGGGACACAGTAAACCTGCAGTGAAGCATCGGAATCTATAACTAGTGTCACAGGGATGGTTCAAAGCATAGACAGTCAGAAGAGTCAGTCTTCATGTACTTAAGTCGGCATTGTGCCTTTTGTATTTAATTCCGATGCAATTTCTGTGTTTCATCGTCAATAAGAAGGTCGAAGGGATACAGTAAACCTGGACTGAAGCATCGGAGTCTATAACTAGTGTCACAGGAATGGTTAAAAGCATAGACAGTAAGAAGAGTCAGTCTTCTTGTACTTAATTCGGCATTGTGCCTTTTGTATTTAATTCCGATGCAATTTCTGTGTTTCATTGTCAATGAGAAGGTCCAAGGGATACAGTAAACATGAAGTGTAGCATCGGAATCTATAACTAGTGTCACTGGAATGGTTCAAACTATAGACAGTAAGAAGAGTCAGTCTTCTTGTACTTAAGTCGGCATTGTGCCTATTGTATTTAATTCCGATGTAATTTCTGTGTTTCATCGTCAATAAGAAGGTCCAAGGGACACAGTAAATCTGCAGTGAAGCATTGGAATCTATAACTAGTGTCACAGGGACGGTTCAAAGCATAGACAGTAAGAAGAGTCAGTCTTCATGTACTTAAGTCGGCATTGTGCCTTTTGTATTTAATTCCGATGCAATTTCTGTGTTTCATCGTCAATAAGAAGGTCGAAGGGATACAGTAAACCTGGACTGAAGCATCGGAGCCTATAACTAGTGTCACAGGAATGGTTAAAAGCATAGACAGTAAGAAGAGTCAGTCTTCTTGTACTTAAGTCGGCATTGTGTATTTTGTATTTAATTCCGATGCAATTTCTGCGTTTCATCGTCAATAAGAAGGTTTGAGGGATACAGTAAACCTGAAGTGAAGCATCGGAATCTATAACTAGTGTCACTGGAATGGTTCAAAACATAGTCAGTAAGAAGAGTCAGTCTTCTTGTCAGTTGGCATTGTGCCTTTCGTAATTAATTCCAATGCAATTTCTGTGTTTCACCGTCAATAAGAAGGTCCAAGGGATACAGTAAACCTGAAGTGAAGCATCGGACTCTATAACTAGTGTCACAGAAATGAGTCAAAACATAGACAGTAGGAAGAGTCAGTCTTCTTGTACATAAGTCGGCATTGTGCATTTTGTATTTAATTCCGGTGCAATTTCTGTGTTTCATCGTCAATAAGAAGGTCCAAGGGATACAGTAAACATGAAGTGAAGCATCGGAATCTATAACTAGTGGCACTGGAATGGTTCAAACTATAGACAGTGAGAAGAGTCAGTCTTCTTGTACTTAAGTCGGCATTGTGCCTATTGTATTTAATTCCGATGTAATTTCTGTGTTTCATCGTCAATAAGAAGGTCGAAGGGATACAGTAAATCTGGAGCGAAGCATCGGAGTCTATAACTAGTGTCACAGGAATGGTTAAAAGCATAGACAGTAAGAAGAGTCAGTCTTCTTGTACTTAATTCGGCATTGTGCCTTTTCTATTTAATTCGGATGCAATTTCTGTGTTTCATCGTCAATAAGACGGTCAGGGGGATACAGTAAAAATGAAGTGAAGCAACGAAATCTATAACAAGTGTCTTAGGAATGGTTCAAAGCATAGACAGCAGGAAGAGTCAGTCTTCTAGTACTTAAGTCGGGATTGTGCCTTTTCTATTTAATTCGGATGCAATTTCTGTGTTTCATCGTCAATAAGACGGTCAGGGGGATACAGTAAGCCTGAAGTGAAGCATCGGAATCTATAACTAGTGTCTCAGGATTGGTTCAAAACATAGACAGTTGGAAGAGTCAATCTTCTTGTACTTAAGTCGGCATTGTGTCTTTTGTATTTAATTCCGATGCTATTTCTGTGTTTCATCGTCAATAAGAAGGTCGAAGGGATACAGTAAATCTGGAGCGAAGCATCGGAGTCTATAACTAGTGTCACAGGAATGGTTAAAAGCATAGACAGTAAGAAGAGTCAGTCTTCTTGTACTTAAGGCGGCATTTTGTCTTTTGTATTTATCTCCAATGCAATTTCTGTGATTCATCGTAAATAACACGGTCCAAGGGATACATTAAACCTGTCGTGAAGCATCGGAATCTATAACTAGTGTCACAGGAATTGTGCAATTCAGAGACATTAAGATGAGTCAGTATTCTTGTACTTGAGTCGGCATTGTGCTTTTTGTATTTAATTCCGATGCAATTTCTGTGTTTCATCGTCACTAAGAAGGTCAGAGGGATACAGTAATCCTGTAGTGAAGCATCGGAATCTATAACTAGTGTCACAGGAATGGTTCAAAGCATAGACAGTAAGAAGAGTCAGTCTTCTTGTACTTAAGTTGGCATACTGCCTTTTCTATTTAATTCCGATGCAATTTCTGTGTTTCATCGTCAATAAGAAGGTCAGAAGGATACAGTAAACCTGAAGTGAAGCATCGGAATCTATAACTAGTGTCACAGGAACGGTTCAATACATAGTCAGTAAGAAGAGTGAGTCTTGTTGAACTTAAGTTGGAATTGTGCCTTTCGTATTTAATTCCGATGCAATTTCTGTGTTTCACCGTCAATAAGAAGGCCTAAGGGATACAGTAAACCTGAAGTGAAGCAACGGACTCTATAACTAGTGTCACAGAAATGGTTCAAAACATAGACAGTAGGAAGAGTTAGTCTTCTTGTACATAAGTCGGCATTGTGCCTTTTGTATTTAATTCCGATGCAATTTCTGTGTTTCATCGTCATTAAGAAGGTACAAGGGAAACAGTAAACCTGAAGTGAAGCATCGGAATCTTTAACTAGTGTCACAGGACTGGTTCAAAACATAGATAGTAAGAAGGGTCAGTCATCTTGTCCTTAAGTCGGCATTGTGCCTTTTGTATTTAATTACGATGCAATATCTGTGTTTCATCGGCAATAAGGTCAGAGGGATACACTAAACCTAAATTGAAGCATCGGAATCTATAACTAGTGTCACAGGAATGGTTCAAAATATAGACAGTAGGAAGAGTCAGTCTTCTTGTACTTAAGTCGGCATTGTGCCTTTTGTATTTAATACGGATGCAATTTCTGTGTTTCATCGTCAATAGGAAGGTCAGAGGGATACAGTAATCCTGAAGTTAAGCATCGGAATCTATGACTAGTGTCACAGGAATGGTTCAAAGCATAGTCAATAAGAAGAGTCAGTCTTCTTGTTCTTAAGTCGGTATTGTGCTTTTTGTATTTATTTCCGATGCAATTTCTGTGTTTCATCGTCAATAACACGGTCCACGGGATACAGTAAACCTAAAGTGAAACATCGGAATCTATAACTAGTGTCACAGGGATGGTTCAAAGCGTAGACAGTAAGAAGAGTCAGTCTTCTTGTACTTAAGTCGGCATTGTGCCTTTTGTATTGAATTCCGAACAATTTCTGTGTATCATCGTCAATAAGAAGGTGCAAGGGATACAGTAAACCTGAAGTGAAGCATCGGAATCTATAACTAGTGTCACAGGAATGGTTCAAAGCATAGACAGTAAGAAGAGTCAGTCTTCTTGTACTTAAGTCGGCATTGTGACTTTTCTATTTAATTCCGATGCAATTTCTGTGTTTCATCGTCAATAAGAAGGTCAGAGGGATACAGTAAACCTGAAGTGAAGCATCGGAATCTATAAATAGTGTCACAGGAATGGTTCAAAACATAGTCAGTAAGAAGAGTGAGTCTTCTTGTACTTAAGTTGGCATTGTGCCTTTCGTATTTAATTCCGATGCAATTTCTGTGTTTCACCGTCAATAAGAAGGTCCAAGGGATACAGTAAACCTGAAGTGAAGCATCGGACTCTAAAACTAGTGTCACAGAAATGGGTCAAAACATAGACAGTAGGAAGAGTCACTCTTCTTGTACATAAGTCGGCATTGTGCCTTTTGTATTTAATTCCGATGCAATTTCTGTGTTTCATCGTCACTAAGAAGGTCAGAGGGATACAGTAATCCGGAAGTTAAGCATCGGAATCTATAAATAGTGTCACAGGAATGGTTCAAAACATAGTCAGTAAGAAGAGTCAGTCTTCTTGTACTTAGGTCGGCCTTGTACCTTTTGTATTGAATTCCGATGCAATTTCTGTGTTTCATCGACAATAAGTAGGTCCTAGGGATACAGTAAACCTGAAGTGAAGCATCGGAATCTATAACAAGTGTCTTAGGAATGGTTCAAAACATAGACAGTAGGAAGAGTCAGTCTTCTAGTACTTAAGTCGTCATTGTGCCTTTTCTATTTAATTCGGATGCAATTTCTGTGTTTCATCGTCACTAAGACGGTCAAAGGGATACAGTAAACCTGAAGTGAAGCATCGGAATCTATAACTAGCGTCACAGGAATGGTTCAAAACATAGACAGTTGGAAGAGTCAGTCTTCTTGTACTTAAGGTGGCATTGAGCCTTTCGTATTTAATTCCAATGCAATTTCTGTGTTTCACCGTCAATAAGAAAGTCCAAGGGATACAGTAAACCTGAAGTGAAGCATCGAACTCTATAACTAGTGTCACAGAAATGGGTCACAACATAGACAGTAGGAAGAGTCAGTCTTCTTGTACGTAAGTCGGTTGTGCCTTTTGTATTTAATTCCGATGCAATTTCTGTGTTTCATCGCCAATAAGAAGGTCCAAGGGATACAGTAAACATGAAGTGAAGCATCGGAATCTATAACTAGTGTCACTGGAATGGTTCAAACTATAGACAGTAAGAAGAGTCAGTCTTCTTGTAATTAAGTCGGCATTGTGCCTATTGTTATTTAATTCCGATGTAATTTCTGTGTTTCATCGTCAATAAGAAGGTCTAAGGGACACAGTAAACCTGCAGTGAAGCATAGGAATCTATAACTAGTGTCACAGGGATGGTTCAAAGCATAGACAGTCAGAAGAGTCAGTCTTCATGTACTTAAGTCGGCATTGTGCCTTTTGTATTTAATTCCGATGCAATTTCTGTGTTTCATCGTCAATAAGAAGGTCGAAGGGATACAGTAAACCTGGACTGAAGCATCGGAGTCTATAACTAGTGTCACAGGAATGGTTAAAAGCATAGACAGTAAGAAGAGTCAGTCTTCTTGTACTTAATTCGGCATTGTGCGTTTTGTATTTAATTCCGATGCAATTTCTGTGTTTCATTGTCAAAGAGAAGGTCCAAGGGATACAGTAAACATGAAGTGTAGCATCGGAATCTATAACTAGTGTCACTGGAATGGTTCAAACTATAGACAGTAAGAAGAGTCAGTCTTCTTGTACTTAAGTCGGCATTGTGCCTATTGTATTTAATTCTGATGTAATTTCTGTGTTTCATCGTCAATAAGAAGGTCTAAGGGACACAGTAAATCTGCAGTGAAGCATCGGAATCTATAACTAGTGTCACAGGGATGGTTCAAAGCATAGACAGTAAGAAGAGTCAGTCTTCATTTACTTAAGTCGGCATTGTGCCTTTTGTATTTAATTCCGATGCAATTTCTGTGTTTCATCGTCAATAAGAAGGTCGAAGGGATACAGTAAACCTGGACTGAAGCATCGGAGCCTATAACTAGTGTCACAGGAATGGTTAAAAGCATAGACAGTAAGAAGAGTCAGTCTTCTTGTACTTAAGTCGGCATTGTGTATTTTGTATTTAATTCCGATGCAATTTCTGCATTTCATCGTCAATAAGAAGGTTTAAGGGATACAGTAAACATGAAGTGAAGCATCGGAATCTATAACTAGTGTCACTGGAATGGTTCAAAACATAGTCAGTAAGAAGAGTCAGTCTTCTTGTACTTAAGTTGGCATAGTGCCTTTCGTAATTAATTCCAATGCAATTTCTGTGTTTCACCGTCAATAAGAAGGTCCAAGGGAAACAGTAAACCTGAAGTGAAGCATCGGACCCTATAACTAGTGTCACAGAAAGGAGTCAAAACATAGACAGTAGGAAGAGTCAGTCTTCTTGTACATAAGTCGGCATTGTGCATTTTGTATTTAATTCCGGTGCAATTTCTGTGTTTCATCGTCAATAAGAAGGTCGAAGGGATACAGTAAACATGAAGTGAAGCATCGGAATCTATAACTAGTGGCACTGGAATGGTTCAAACTATAGACAGTGAGAAGAGTCAGTCTTCTTGTACATAAGTCGGCATTGTGCCTATTGTATTTAATTCCGATGTAATTTCTGTGTTTCATCGTCAATAAGAAGGTCTAAGGGACACAGTAAACCTGCAGTTAAGCATCGGAATCAATAACTAGTGTCACAGGGATGGTTCAAAGCATAGACAGTAAGAAGAGTCAGTCTTCATGTACTTAAGTCGGCATTGTGCCTTTTGTATTTAATTCCGATGCAATTTCTGTGTTTCATCGTCAATAAGAAGGTCGAAGGGATACAGTAAATCTGGAGCGAAGCATCGGAGTCTATAACTAGTGTCTCAGGAATGGTTAAAAGCATAGACAGTAAGAAGAGTCAGTCTTCTTGTACTTAATTCGGCATTGTGCCTTTTGTATTTAATTCCGATGCAATTTCTGTGTTTCATCGTCAATAAGAAGGTCAGAGGGATACAGTAAAAATGAAGTGAAGCAACGGAATCTATAACAAGTGTCTTAGGAATGGTTCAAAACATAGACAGCAGGAAGAGTCAGTCTTCTAGTACTTAAGTCGGCATTGTGCCTTTTCTATTTAATTCGGATGCAATTTCTGTGTTTCATCGTCAATAAGACGGTCAGGGGGATACAGTAAGCCTGAAGTGAAGCATCGGAATCTATAACTAGTGTCTCAGGAATGGTTCAAAACATAGACAGTTGGAAGAGTCAATCTTCTTGTACTTAAGTCGGCATTGTGTCTTTTGTATTTAATTCCGATGCTATTTCTGTGTTTCATCGTCAATAAGAAGGTCGAAGGGATACAGTAAATCTGGAGCGAAGCATCGGAGTCTATAACTAGTGTCACAGGAATGGTTAAAAGCATAGACAGTAAGAAGAGTCAGTCTTCTTGTACTTAAGTCGGCATTTTGTCTTTTGTATTTATCTCCAATGCAATTTCTGTGATTCATCGTATATAACACGGTCCAAGGGATGCATTAAACCTGTCGTGAAGCATCGGAATCTATAACTAGTGTCACAGGAATTGTGCAATTCAGAGACATTAAGATGAGTCAGTACTCTTGTACTTAAGTCGGCATTGTGCTTTTTGTGTTTAATTCCGATGCAATTTCTGTGTTTCATCGTCACTAAGAAGGTCAGAGGGATACAGTAATCCTGAAGTGTAGCATCGGAATCTATAACTAGTGTCACAGGAATGGTTCAAAGCATAGACAGTAAGAAGAGTCAGTCTTCTTGTACTTAAGTTGGCATACTGCCTTTTCTATTTAATTCCGATGCAATTTCTGTGTTTCATCGTCAATAAGAAGGTCAGAAGGATACAGTAAACCTGAAGTGAAGCATCGGAATCTATAACTAGTGTCACAGGAACGGTTCAATACATAGTCAGTAAGAAGAGTGAGTCTTGTTGAACTTAAGTTGGAATTGTGCCTTTCGTATTTAATTCCGATGCAATTTCTGTGTTTCACCGTCAATAAGAAGGCCTAAGGGATACAGTAAACCTGAAGTGAAGCAACGGACTCTATAACTAGTGTCACAGAAATGGTTCAAAATATAGACAGTAGGAAGAGTTAGTCTTCTTGTACATAAGTCGGCATTGTGCCTTTTGTATTTAATTCCGATGCAATTTCTGTGTTTCATCGTCATTAAGAAGGTACAAGGGAAACAGTAAACCTGAAGTGAAGCATCGGAATCTTTAACTAGTGTCACAGGACTGGTTCAAAACATAGATAGTAAGAAGGGTCAGTCTTCTTGTCCTTAAGTCGGCATTGTGCCTTTTGTATTTAATTCCGATGCAATTTCTGTGTTTCATCGGCAATAAGGTCAGAGGGATACACTAAACCTAAATTGAAGCATCGGAATCTATAACTAGTGTCACAGGAATGGTTCAAAACATAGACAGCAGGAAGAGTCAGTCTTCTAGTACTTAAGTCGGCATTGTGCCTTTTCTATTTAATTCGGATGCAATTTCTGTGTTTCATCGTCAATAAGACGGTCAGGGGGATACAGTAAGCCTGAAGTGAAGCATCGGAATCTATAACTAGTGTCTCAGGAATGGTTCAAAACATAGACAGTTGGAAGAGTCAATCTTCTTGTACTTAAGTCGGCATTGTGTCTTTTGTATTTAATTCCGATGCTATTTCTGTGTTTCATCGTCAATAAGAAGGTCGAAGGGATACAGTAAATCTGGAGCGAAGCATCGGAGTCTATAACTAGTGTCACAGGAATGGTTAAAAGCATAGACAGTAAGAAGAGTCAGTCTTCTTGTACTTAAGTCGGCATTTTGTCTTTTGTATTTATCTCCAATGCAATTTCTGTGATTCATCGTATATAACACGGTCCAAGGGATGCATTAAACCTGTCGTGAAGCATCGGAATCTATAACTAGTGTCACAGGAATTGTGCAATTCAGAGACATTAAGATGAGTCAGTACTCTTGTACTTAAGTCGGCATTGTGCTTTTTGTGTTTAATTCCGATGCAATTTCTGTGTTTCATCGTCACTAAGAAGGTCAGAGGGATACAGTAATCCTGAAGTGTAGCATCGGAATCTATAACTAGTGTCACAGGAATGGTTCAAAGCATAGACAGTAAGAAGAGTCAGTCTTCTTGTACTTAAGTTGGCATACTGCCTTTTCTATTTAATTCCGATGCAATTTCTGTGTTTCATCGTCAATAAGAAGGTCAGAAGGATACAGTAAACCTGAAGTGAAGCATCGGAATCTATAACTAGTGTCACAGGAACGGTTCAATACATAGTCAGTAAGAAGAGTGAGTCTTGTTGAACTTAAGTTGGAATTGTGCCTTTCGTATTTAATTCCGATGCAATTTCTGTGTTTCACCGTCAATAAGAAGGCCTAAGGGATACAGTAAACCTGAAGTGAAGCAACGGACTCTATAACTAGTGTCACAGAAATGGTTCAAAATATAGACAGTAGGAAGAGTTAGTCTTCTTGTACATAAGTCGGCATTGTGCCTTTTGTATTTAATTCCGATGCAATTTCTGTGTTTCATCGTCATTAAGAAGGTACAAGGGAAACAGTAAACCTGAAGTGAAGCATCGGAATCTTTAACTAGTGTCACAGGACTGGTTCAAAACATAGATAGTAAGAAGGGTCAGTCTTCTTGTCCTTAAGTCGGCATTGTGCCTTTTGTATTTAATTCCGATGCAATTTCTGTGTTTCATCGGCAATAAGGTCAGAGGGATACACTAAACCTAAATTGAAGCATCGGAATCTATAACTAGTGTCACAGGAATGGTTCAAAATATAGACAGTAGGAAGAGTCAGTCTTCTTGTACTTAAGTCGGCATTGTGCCTTTTGTATTTAATACGGATGCAATTTCTGTGTTTCATCGTCAATAGGAAGGTCAGAGGGATACAGTAATCCTGAAGTTAAGCATCGGAATCTATAACTAGTGTCACAGGAATGGTTCAAAGCATAGTCAATAAGAAGAGTCAGTCTTCTTGTTCTTAAGTCGGTATTGTGCTTTTTGTATTTATTTCCGATGCAATTTCTGTGTTTCATCGTCAATAACACGGTCCACGGGATACAGTAAACCTAAAGTAAAACATCGGAATCTATAACTAGTGTCACAGGGATGGTTCAAAGCGTAGACAGTAAGAAGAGTCAGTCTTCTTGTACTTAAGTCGGCATTGTGCCTTTTGTATTGAATTCCGAACAATTTCTGTGTATCATCGTCAATAAGAAGGTGCAAGAGATACAGTAAACCTGAAGTGAAGCATCGGAATCTATAACTAGAGTCACAGGAATGGTTCAAAGCATAGACAGTAAGAAGAGTCAGTCTTCTTGTACTTAAGTCGGCATTGTGACTTTTCTATTTAATTCCGATGCAATTTCTGTGTTTCATCGTCAATAAGAAGGTCAGAGGGATACAGTAAACCTGAAGTGAAGCATCGGAATCTATAAATAGTGTCACAGGAATGGTTCAAAACATAGTCAGTAAGAAGAGTGAGTCTTCTTGTACTTAAGTTGGCATTGTGCCTTTCGTATTTAATTCCGATGCAATTTCTGTGTTTCACCGTCAATAAGAAGGTCCAAGGGATACAGTAAACCTGAAGTGAAGCATCGGACTCTATAACTAGTGTCACAGAAATGGGTCAAAACATAGACAGTAGGAAGAGTCACTCTTCTTGTACATAAGTCGGCATTGTGCCTTTTGTATTTAATTCCGATGCAATTTCTGTGTTTCATCGTCACTAAGAAGGTCAGAGGGATACAGTAATCCGGAAGTTAAGCATCGGAATCTATAAATAGTGTCACAGGAATGGTTCAAAACATAGTCAGTAAGAAGAGTCAGTCTTCTTGTACTTAAGTCGGCCTTGTACCTTTTGTATTGAATTCCGATGCAATTTCTGTGTTTCATCGACAATAAGTAGGTCCAAGGGATACAGTAAACCTGAAGTGAAGCATCGGAATCTATAACAAGTGTCTTAGGAATGGTTCAAAACATAGACAGTAGGAAGAGTCAGTCTTCTAGTACATAAGTCGTCATTGTGCCTTTTCTATTTAATTCGGATGCAATTTCTGTGTTTCATCGTCACTAAGACGGTCAGAGGGATACAGTAAACCTGAAGTGAAGCATCGGAATCTATAACTAGCGTCACAGGAATGGTTCAAAACATAGACAGTTGGAAGAGTCAGTCTTCTTGTACCTAAGTCGGCATTGTGTCTTTTTGTATTTAATTCCGATGCAATTTCTCCGTTTCATCGTCAATAAGAAGGTTTACGGGATACAGTAAACCTGAAGTGAAGCATCGGAATCTATAACTAGTGTCTCTGGAATGGTTCAAAACATAGTCAGTAAGAAGAGTCAGTCTTCTTGTACTTAAGTTGGCATTGTGCCTTTCGTATTTAATTCCAATGCAATTTCTGTGTTTCACCGTCAATAAGAAGGTCCAAGGGATACAGTAAACCTGAAGTGAAGCATCGAACTCTATAACTAGTGTCACAGAAATGGGTCACAACATAGACAGTAGGAAGAGTCAGTCTTCTTGTACTTAAGTCGGCATTGTGCCTTTTGTATTTAATTCCGATGCAATTTCTGTGTTTCATCGTCAATAAGAAGGTCCAAGGGATACAGTAAACATGAAGTGAAGCATTGGAATCTATAACTAGTGTCACTGGAATGGTTCAAACTATAGAGTAAGAAGAGTCAGTCTTCTTGTACTTAAGTCGGCATTGTGCCTATTGTATTTAATTCCGATGTAATTTCTGTGTTTCATCGTCAATAAGAAGGTCTAAGGGACACAGTAAACCTGCAGTGAAGCATCGGAATCTATAACAAGTGTCACAGGGATGGTTCAAAGCATAGACAGTAAGAAGAGTCAGTCTTCATGTACTTAAGTCGGCATTGTGCCTTTTGTATTTAATTCCGATGCAATTTCTGTGTTTCATCGTCAATAAGAAGGTCGAAGGGATACAGTAAACCTGGACTGAAGCATCGGAGTCTATAACTAGTGTCACAGGAATGGTTAAAAGCATAGACAGTAAGAAGAGTCAGTCTTCTTGTACTTAATTCGGCATTGTGCCTTTTGTATTTAATTCCGATGCAATTTCTGTGTTTCATCGTCAATAAGAAGGTCAGAGGGATACAGTATATCTGAAGTGAAGCAACGGAATCTATAACTAGTGTCACAGGAATGGTTCAAAACATAGTCAGTAAGAAGAGTCAGTCTTCTTGTACTTAAGTCGGCAATGTGCATTTTGTATTTAATTCCGATGCAATTTCTGTGTTTCATCGTCAATAAGAAGGTCCAAGGGATACAGTCAACCTGGAGTGAAACATCGGAATCTATAACTAGGGTCACAGGGACGGTTCAAAACATAGACAGTAAGAAGAGTCAGTCTTCTTGTACTTAAGTCGGCATTGTGCCTTTTGTATTAATTCGGATGCAATTTCTGTGTTTCATCGTCACTAAGACGGTCAGAGGGATACAGTAAACCTGAAGTGAAGCATCGGAATCTATAACTAGCGTCACAGGAATGGTTCAAAACATAGACAGTTGGAAGAGTCAGTCTTCTTGTACTTAAGTCGGCATTGTGTCTTTTGTATTTAATTCCGATGCAATTTCTGCGTTTCATCGTCAATAAGAAGGTTTAAGGGATACAGTAAACCTGAAGTGAAGCATCGGAATCTATAACTAGTGTCACTGGAATGGTTCAAAACATAGTCAGTAAGAAGAGTCAGTCTTCTTGTACTTAAGTTGGCATTGTGCCTTTCGTATTAAATTCCAATGCAATTTCTGTGTTTCACCGTCAATAAGAAGGTCCAAGGGATACAGTAAACCTGAAGTGAAGCATCGGACTCTATAACTAGTGTCACAGAAATGGGTCAAAAATAGACAGTAGGAAGAGTCAGTCTTCTTGTACATAAGTCGGCATTGTGCATTTTGTATTTAAATCCGGTGCAATTTCTGTGTTTCATCGTCAATAAGAAGGTCCAAGGGATACAGTAAACATGAAGTGAAGCATCGGAATCTATAACTAGTGGCACTGGAATGGTTCCAACTATAGACAGTAAGAAGAGTCAGTCTTCTTGTACTTAAGTCGGCATTGTGCCTATTGTATTTAATTCCGATGTAATTTCTGTGTTTCATCGTCAATAAGAAAGTCTAAGGGACACAGTAAACCTGCAGTGAAGCATCGGAATCTATAACTAGTGTCACAGGGATGGTTCAAAGCATAGACAGTAAGAAGAGTCAGTCTTCATGTTCTTAAGTCGGCATTGTGCCTTTTGTATTTAATTCCGATGCAATTTCTGTGTTTCATCGTCAATAAGAAGGTCAGAGGGATACAGTAAAAATGAAGTGAAGCAATGGAATATATAACAAGTGTCTTAGGAATGGTTCAAAACATAGACAGCAGGAAGAGTCAGTCTTCTAGTACTTAAGTCGGCATTGTGCCTTTTCTATTTAATTCGGATGCAATTTCTGTGTTTCATCGTCAATAAGACGGTCAGCGGGATACAGTAAGCCTGAAGTGAAGCACCGGAATCTATTACTAGTGTCTCAGGAATGGTTCAAAACATAGACAGTTGGAAGAGTCGTTCTTCTTGTACTTAAGTCGGCATTGTGTCTTTTGTATTTAATTCCGATGCTATTTCTGTGTTTCATCGTCAATATGAAGGTCCATGGGATACAGTGAACCTGAAGTGAAGCATCGGAATCTACAACTAGTGTCACAGGAATGGTTGAAAACATAGTCAGGAAGAAGAGTCAGTCTTCTTGTACTTAAGTTGGCAATGTCCCTTTCGTATTTAATTCCGATGCAATTTCTGTATTTCACCGTCAATAAGAAGGTCAGAAGGATATAGTAAACCTGAAGTGAAGCATCGGAATCTATAACTAGTGTCACAGGAACGGTTCAATACATAGTCAGTAAGAAGAGTGAGTCTTCTTGTACTTAAGTCGGCATTGTGCATTTTGTATTTAATTCCGATGCAATTTCTGTGTTTCATCGTCAATAAGAAGGTCCTAGGGATACAGTCAACCTGGAGTGAAACATCGGAATCTATAACTAGGGTCACAGGGACGGTTCAAAACATAGACAGTAAGAAGAGTCAGTCTTCTTGTACTTAAGTCGGCATTGTGCCTTTTGTATTAATTCGGATGCAATTTCTGTGTTTCATCGTCACTAAGACGGTCAGAGGGATACAGTAAACCTGAAGTGAAGCATCGGAATCTATAACTAGCGTCACAGGAATGGTTCAAAACATAGACAGTTGGAAGAGTCAGTCTTCTTGTACTTAAGTCGGCATTGTGTCTTTTGTATTTAATTCCGATGCAATTTCTGCGTTTCATCGTCAATAAGAAGGTTTAAGGGATACAGTAAACCTGAAGTGAAGCATCGGAATCTATAACTAGTGTCACTGGAATGGTTCAAAACATAGTCAGTAAGAAAAGTCAGTCTTCTTGTACTTAAGTTGGCATTGTGCCTTTCGTATTTAATTCCAATGCAATTTCTGTGTTTCATCGTCAATAAGAAGGTCCAAGGGATACAGTAAACATGAAGTGAAGCATCGGAATCTATAACTAGTGGCACTGGAATGGTTCAAACTATAGACAGTAAGAAGAGTCAGTCTACTTGTACTTAAGTCGGCATTGTGCCTATTGTATTTAATTCCGATGTAATTTCTGTGTTTCATCGTCAATAAGAAAGTCTAAGGGACACAGTAAACCTGCAGTGAAGCATCGGAATCTATAACTAGTGTCACAGTAATGGTTCAAAACATAGACAGTAGGAAGAGTCAGTCTTCTTGTACTTAAGTCGGCATTGTGCCTTTTTTATGTAATTCCGATGCAATTTCTGTGTTTCATCTTCAATAAGAAGGTCCGAGGGATACAGTAAACATAAAGTGAAGCATCGGAATCTATTACTAGTGCACTGGAATGGTTCAAATTATAGACAGTAAGAAGAGTCAGTCCTCTTGTACTTAAGTCGGCATTGTGCCTTTTGTATTTATCTCCAATGCAATTTCTGTGATTCATCGTAAATAACACGGTCCAAGGGATACATTAAACCTGAAGTGAAGCATCGGAATCTATAACTAGTGTCACTGGAATGGTTCAAATTATAGACAGTAAGAAGAGTCGGTCTTCTTGTACTTAAGTCGGCATTGTGCCTTTTGTATTTAATTCCGATGCAATTTCTGTGATTCATCGTAAATAACAAGGTCCAAGGGATACAGTAAACCCGAAGTGAAGCATCGGACTCTATAACTAGTGTCACAGAAATGATTCAAAACATAGACAGAAGGAAGAGTCAGTCTTCTTGTACATAAGTCGGGATTGTGCCTTTTGTATTTAATTCCGATGCAATTTCTGTGTTTCATCGTCAATAAGAAGGTCCAAGAGAAACAGTGAACCTGAAGTGAAGCATCGGAATCTATAACTAGTGTCACAGGAATGATTCAAAGCATAGACAGTAAGAAGAGTCAGTCTTCTTGTACTTAAGTTGGCATACTGCCTTTTCTATTTAATTTCGATGCAATTTCTGTGTTTCATCGTCAATAAGAAGGTCAGAAGGATACAGTAAACCTGAAGTGAAGCATCGGAATCTATAACTAGTGTCACAGGAACGGTTCAATACATAGTCAGTAAGAAGAGTGAGTCTTGTTGAACTTAAGTTGGAATTGTGCCTTTCGTATTTAATTCCGCTGCAATTTCTGTGTTTCACCGTCAATAAGAAGGCCCAAGGGATACAGTAAACCTGAAGTGAAGCAACGAACTCTATAACTAGTGTCACAGAAATGGTTCAAAACATAGACAGTAGGAAGAGTTAGTCTTCTTGTACATAAGTCGGCATTGTGCCTTTTGTATTTAATTCCGATGCAATTTCTGTGTTTCATCGTCATTAAGAAGGTCCAAGGGAAACAGTAAACCTGAAGTGAAGCATCGGAATCTGTAACTAGTGTCACAGGACTGGTTCAAAAGATAGATAGTAAGAAGGGTCAGTCTTCTTGTCCTTAAGTGGGCATTGTGCCTTTTGTATTTAATTCCGATGCGATTTCTGTGTTTCATAGTCAATAAGAAGGTCCAAGGTGTACAGTAAACCTGAAGTGAAGCATCGGAATCTATAACTAGTGTCACAGGAATTGCTCAAAGCATAGTCAGTGAGAAGCGTCAGTCTTCTTGTACTTAAGTCGACATTGTGCCTTTTCTATTTATATCCGATGCAATTTCTGTGTTTCATCGTCAATAAGATGGTCCATGGGATACAGTAAACCCGAAGTGAAGCATCGGAATTTATAACTAGTGTCACAGGAATGGTCCAAAACATAGTCATTAATAAGAGTCAGTCTTCTTGTACTTAAGTCGGCATTGTGCCTTTTGTATTTAATTCCGATGCAATTTCAGTGTTTCTTCGTCAATAAGAAGGACCAAGGGCTACAGTAAACCAGGAGTGAAGCATCGGAAACTATAACTAGTGTCACAGGGATGGTTCAAATCATAGACCGTAGGAAGAGTCAGACTTCTTGTACTTAAGTCGGCATTGTGCCTTTTGTATTTAATACGGATGCAATTTCTGTGTTTCATCGTCAATAAGAAGGTCAGAGGGATACAGTAATCCTGAAGATAAGCATCGGAATCCATGACTAGTGTCACAGGAATGGTTCAAAGCATAGTCAATAAGAAGAGTCAGTCTTCTTGTTCTAATGTCGGTATTGTGCTTTTTGTATTTATTTCCGATGCAATTTCTGTGTTTCATCGTCAATAACACGGTCCACGGGATACAGTAAAGCTAAAGTGAAACATCGGAATCTATAACTAGTGTCACAGGGATGGTTCAAAGCGTAGACAGTAAGAAGAGTCAGTCTTCTTGTAGTTAAGTCGGCCTTGTGCCTTTTGTATTGAATTCCGATGCAATTTCTGTCTTTCATCGACAATAAGTAGGTCCAAGGGATACAGTAAACCTGAAGTGAAGCATCGGAATCTATAACAAGTGTCTTAGGAATGGTTCAAAACATAGACAGTAGGAAGAGTCAGTCTTCTAGTACTTAAGTCGTCATTGTGCCTTTTCTATTTAATTCGGATGCAAATTCTCTGTTTCATCGTCACTAAGACGGTCAGAGGGATACAGTAAACCTGAAGTGAAGCATCGGAATCTATAACTAGCGTCACAGGAATGGATCAAAGCATAGACAGTTGGAAGAGTCAGTCTTTTTGTACTTAAGTCGGCATTGTGTCTTTTGTATTTAATTCCGATGCAATTTCTGCGTTTCATCGTCAATAAGAAGGTTTACGGGATACAGTAAACCTGAAGTGAAGCATCGGAATCTATAACTAGTGTCACTGGAATGGTTCAAAACATAGTCAGTAAGAAGAGTCAGTCTTCTTGTACTTAAGTTGGCATTGTGCCTTTCGTATTTAATTCCAATGCAATTTCTGTGTTTCACCGTCAATAAGAAGGTCCAAGGGATACAGTAAACCTGAAGTGAAGCATCGAACTCTATAACTAGTGTCACAGAAATGGGTCACAACATAGACAGTAGGAAGAGTCAGTCTACTTGTACTTAAGTCGGCATTGTCCCTTTTGTATTTAATTCCGATGCAATTTCTGTGTTTCATCGCCAATAAGAAGGTCCAAGGGATACAGTAAACATGAAGTGTAGCATCGGAATCTATAACTAGTGTCACTGGAATGGTTCAAACTATAGACAGTAAGAAGAGTCAGTCTTCCTGTACTTAAGTCGGCATTGTGCCTATTGTATTTCATTCCGATGTAATTTCTGTGTTTCATCGTCAATAAGAAGGTCTAAGGGACACAGTAAACCTGCAGTGAAGCATCGGAATCTATAACTAGTGTCACAGGGATGGTTCAAAGCATAGACAGTAAGAAGAGTCAGTCTTCATGTACTTAAGTCGGCATTGTGCCTTTTGTATTTATTTCCGATGCAACTTCTGTGTTCCATCGTCAATGAGAAGGTCGAAGGGATACAGTAAACCTGGACTGAAGCATCGGAGTCTATAACTAGTGTCACAGGAATGGTTAAAACATACACAGTAAGAAGAGTCAGTCTTCTTGTACTTAAGTCGGCATTGTGCATTTTGTATTTAATTCCGATGCAATTTCTGTGTTTCATCGTCAATAAGAAGGTCCAAGGGATACAGTCAACCTGGAGTGAAACATCGGAATCTATAACTAGGGTCACAGGGACGGTTCAAAACATAGACGGTAAGAAGAGTCAGTCTTCTTGTACTCAAGTCGGCATTGTGCCTTTTGTATTAATTCGGATGCAATTTCTGTGTTTCATCGTCACTACGACGGACAGAGGGATACAGTAAACCTGAAGTGAAGCATCGGAATCTATAACTAGCGTCACAGGAATGGTTCAAAACATAGACAGTTGGAAGAGTCAGTCTTCTTGTACTTAAGTCGGCATTGTATCTTTTGTATTTAATTCCCATGCAATTTCTGCGTTTCATCGTCAATAAGAAGGTTTAAGGGATACAGTAAACATGAAGTGTAGCATCGGAATCTATAACTAGTGTCACTGGAATGGTTCAAACTATAGACAGTAAGAAGAGTCAGTCTTCCTGTACTTAAGTCGGCATTGTGCCTATTGTATTTAACTCCGATGTAATTTCTGTGTTTCATCGTCAATAAGAAGGTCTAAGGGACACAGTAAACCTGCTGTGAAGCATCGGAATCTATAACTAGTGTCACAGGGATGGTTCAAAGCATAGACAGTAAGAAGAGTCAGTCTTCATGTACTTAAGTCGGCATTGTGCCTTTTGTATTTATTTCCGATGCAATTTCTGTGTTCCATCGTCAATAAGAAGGTCGAAGGGATACAGTAAACCTGGACTGAAGCATCGGAGTCTATAACTAGTGTCACAGGAATGGTTAAAACATACACAGTAAGAAGAGTCAGTCTTCATGTACTTAAGTCGGCATTGTGCCTTTTGTATTTAATTCCGATGCAATTTCTGTGTTTCATCGTCAATAAGATGGTCCATGGGATACAGTAAACCCGAAGTGAAGCATCGGAATTTATAACTAGTGTCACAGGAATGGTCCAAAACATAGTCATTAATAAGAGTCAGTCTTCTTGTACTTAAGTCGGCATTGTGCCTTTTGTATTTAATTCCGATGCAATTTCAGTGTTTCTTCGTCAATAAGAAGGACCAAGGGCTACAGTAAACCAGGAGTGAAGCATCGGAAACTATAACTAGTGTCACAGGGATGGTTCAAATCATAGACAGTAAGAAGAGTCAGACTTCTTGTACTTAAGTCGGCATTGTGCCTTTTGTATTTAATACGGATGCAATTTCTGTGTTTCATCGTCAATAAGAAGGTCAGAGGGATACAGTAATCCTGAAGATAAGCATCGGAATCCATGACTAGTGTCACAGGAATGGTTCAAAGCATAGTCAATAAGAAGAGTCAGTCTTCTTGTTCTAATGTCGGTATTGTGCTTTTTGTATTTATTTCCGATGCACTTTCTGTGTTTCATCGTCAATAACACGGTCCACGGGATACAGTAAAGCTAAAGTGAAACATCGGAATCTATAACTAGTGTCACAGGGATGGTTCAAAGCGTAGACAGTAAGAAGAGTCAGTCTTCTTGTAGTTAAGTCGGCCTTGTGCCTTTTGTATTGAATTCCGATGCAATTTCTGTCTTTCATCGACAATAAGTAGGTCCAAGGGATACAGTAAACCTGAAGTGAAGCATCGGAATCTATAACAAGTGTCTTAGGAATGGTTCAAAACATAGACAGTAGGAAGAGTCAGTCTTCTAGTACTTAAGTCGTCATTGTGCCTTTTCTATTTAATTCGGATGCAATTTCTCTGTTTCATCGTCACTAAGACGGTCAGAGGGATACAGTAAACCTGAAGTGAAGCATCGGAATCTATAACTAGCGTCACAGGAATGGATCAAAGCATAGACAGTTGGAAGAGTCAGTCTTTTTGTACTTAAGTCGGCATTGTGTCTTTTGTATTTAATTCCGATGCAATTTCTGCGTTTCATCGTCAATAAGAAGGTTTACGGGATACAGTAAACCTGAAGTGAAGCATCGGAATCTATAACTAGTGTCACTGGAATGGTTCAAAACATAGTCAGTAAGAAGAGTCAGTCTTCTTGTACTTAAGTTGGCATTGTGCCTTTCGTATTTAATTCCAATGCAATTTCTGTGTTTCACCGTCAATAAGAAGGTCCAAGGGATACAGTAAACCTGAAGTGAAGCATCGAACTCTATAACTAGTGTCACAGAAATGGGTCACAACATAGACAGTAGGAAGAGTCAGTCTACTTGTACTTAAGTCGGCATTGTCCCTTTTGTATTTAATTCCGATGCAATTTCTGTGTTTCATCCCCAATAAGAAGGTCCAAGGGATACAGTAAACATGAAGTGTAGCATCGGAATCTATAACTAGTGTCACTGGAATGGTTCAAACTATAGACAGTAAGAAGAGTCAGTCATCCTGTACTTAAGTCGGCATTGTGCCTATTGTATTTCATTCCGATGTAATTTCTGTGTTTCATCGTCAATAAGAAGGTCTAAGGGACACAGTAAACCTGCAGTGAAGCATCGGAATCTATAACTAGTGTCACAGGGATGGTTCAAAGCATAGACAGTAAGAAGAGTCAGTCTTCATGTACTTAAGTCGGCATTGTGCCTTTTGTATTTATTTCCGATGCAACTTCTGTGTTCCATCGTCAATGAGAAGGTCGAAGGGATACAGTAAACCTGGACTGAAGCATCGGAGTCTATAACTAGTGTCACAGGAATGGTTAAAACATACACAGTAAGAAGAGTCAGTCTTCTTGTACTTAATTCGGCATTGTGCCTTTTGTATTTAATTCCGATGCAATTTCTGTGTTTCATCGTCAATAAGAAGGTCAGAGGGATACAGTATACCTGAAGTGAAGCAATGGAATCTATAACTAGTGTCACAGGAATCGTTCAAAACATAGTCAGTAAGAAGAGTCAGTCTTCTTGTACTTAAGTCGGCATTGTGCATTTTGTATTTAATTCCGATGCAATTTCTGTGTTTCATCGTCAATAAGAAGGTCCAAGGGATACAGTCAACCTGGAGTGAAACATCGGAATCTATAACTAGGGTCACAGGGACGGTTCAAAACATAGACGGTAAGAAGAGTCAGTCTTCTTGTACTTAAGTCGGCATTGTGCCTTTTGTATTAATTCGGATGCAATTTCTGTGTTTCATCGTCACTACGACGGACAGAGGGATACAGTAAACCTGAAGTGAAGCATCGGAATCTATAACTAGCGTCACAGGAATGGTTCAAAACATAGACAGTTGGAAGAGTCAGTCTTCTTGTACTTAAGTCGGCATTGTGTCTTTTGTATTTAATTCCCATGCAATTTCTGCGTTTCATCGTCAATAAGAAGGTTTAAGGGATACAGTAAACATGAAGTGTAGCATCGGAATCTATAACTAGTGTCACTGGAATGGTTCAAACTATAGACAGTAAGAAGAGTCAGTCTTCCTGTACTTAAGTCGGCATTGTGCCTATTGTATTTAACTCCGATGTAATTTCTGTGTTTCATCGTCAATAAGAAGGTCTAAGGGACACAGTAAACCTGCTGTGAAGCATCGGAATCTATAACTAGTGTCACAGGGATGGTTCAAAGCATAGACAGTAAGAAGAGTCAGTCTTCATGTACTTAAGTCGGCATTGTGCTTTTTGTATTTATTTCCGATGCAGTTTCTGTGTTCCATCGTCAATAAGAAGGTCGAAGGGATACAGTAAACCTGGACTGAAGCATCGGAGTCTATAACTAGTGTCACAGGAATGGTTAAAACATACACAGTAAGAAGAGTCAGTCTTCATGTACTTAAGTCGGCATTGTGCCTTTTGTATTTAATTCCGATGCAATTTCTGTGTTTCATCGTCAATAAGAAGGTCGAAGGGATACAGTAAATCTGGAGCGAAGCAACGGAGTCTATAAGTAGTGTCACAGGAATGGTTAAAATCATAGACAGTAAGAAGAGTCAGTCTTCTTGTACTTAATTCGGCATTGTGCCTTTTGTATTTAATTCCGATGCAATTTTTGTGTTTCATCGTCAACAAGAAGGTCAGAGGGATACAGTAAAAATGAAGTGAAGCAATGGAATCTATAACAAGTGTCTTAGGAATGGTTCAAAACATAGACAGCAGGAAGAGTCAGTCTTCTATTACTTAAGTCGGCATTGTGCCTTTTCTATTTAATTCGGATGCAATTTCTGTGTTTCATCGTCAATAAGACGGTCAGGGGGATACAGTAAGCCTGAAGTGATGCATCGGAATCTATAACTAGTGTCTCAGGAATGGTTCAAAACATAGACAGTTGGAAGAGTCAGTCTTCGTGTACTTAAGTCGGCATTGTGTCTTTTGTATTTAATTCCGATGCTATTTCTGTGTTTCATCGTCAATATGAAGGTCCATGGGATACAGTGAACCTGAAGTGAAGCATCGGAATCTACAACTAGTGTCACAGGAATGGTTGAAAACATAGTCAGGAAGAAGAGTCAGTCTTCTTGTACTTAAGTTGGCAATGTGCCTTTCGTATCTAATTCCGATGCAATTTCTGTGTTTCACCGTCAATACGAAGGTCCAAGGGATACAGTAAACCTGGAGTGAAGCATCGGAATCTATAACTAGTGACACAGTAATGGTTCAAAACATAGACAGTAGGAAGAGTCAGTCTTCTTGTACTTAAGTCGGCATTGTGCCTTTTGTATGTAATTCCGATGCAATTTCTGTGTTTCATCGTCAATAAGAAGGTCCGAGGGATACAGTAAACATGAAGTGAAGCATCGGAATCTATAACTAGTGTCACTGGAATGGTTCAAATTATAGACAGTAAGAAGAGTCAGTCTTCTTGTACTTAAGTCGGCATTGTGCCTTTTGTATTTATCTCCAATGCAATTTCTGTGATTCATCGTAAATAACACGGTCCAAGGGATACATTAAACCTGACGTGAAGCATCGGAATCTATAACTAGTGTCACAGGAATTGTGCAATTCATAGACAATAAGATGAGTCAGTATTCTTGTACTTAAGTCGGCATTGTGCTTTTTGTATTTAATTCCGATGCAATTTCTGTGTTTCATCGTCACTAAGAAGGTCAGAGGGATACAGTAATCATGAAGTGAAGCATCGGAATCTATAACTAGTGTCACTGGAATGGTTCAAATTATAGACAGTTGAAGAGTCGGTCTTCTTGTACTTAAGTCGGCATTGTGCCTTTTGTATTTAATTCCGATGCAACGTCTGTGATTCATCGTAAATAACAAGGTCCAAGGGATACAGTAAACCCGAAGTGAAGCATCGGACTCTATAACTAGTGTCACAGAAACGATTCAAAACATAGACAGAAGGAAGAGTCAGTCTTCTTGCACATAAGTCGGCATTGTGCCTTTTGTATTTAATTCCGATGCAATTTCTGTCTTTCATCGTCAATAAGAAGGTCCAAGAGAAACAGTAAACCTGAAGTGAAGCATCGGAATCTATAACTAGTGTCACAGGAATGGTTCAAAACATAGACAGTTAGAAGAGTCAGTCTTCTTGTACTTAAGTTGGCATACTGCCGTTTCTATTTAATTCCGATGCAATTTCTGTGTTTCATCGTCAATAAGAAGGTCAGAAGGATACAGTAAACCTGAAGTGAAGCATCGGAATCTATAACTAGTGTCACAGGAACGGTTCAATACATAGTCAGTAAGAAGAGTGAGTCTTGTTGAACTTAAGTTGGAATTGTGCCTTTCGTATTTAATTCCGATGCAATTTCTCTGTTTCACCGTCAATAAGAAGGCCCAAGAGAAACAGTAAACCTGAAGTGAAGCAACGGACTCTATAACTAGTGTCACAGAAATGGTTCAAAACATAGACAGTAGAAAGAGTTAGTCTTCTTGTACATAAGTCGGCATTGTGCCTTTTGTATTTAATTCCGATGCAATTTCTGTGTTTCATTTTCATTAAGAAGGTCAAAGGGAAACAGTAAACCTGAAGTGAAGCATCGGAATCTGTAACTAGTGTCACAGGACTGGTTCAAAACATAGATAGTAAGAAGGGTCAGTATTCTTGTCCTTAAGTCGGCATTGTGCCTTTTGTATTTAATTCCGATGCAATTTCTGTGTTTCATCGGCAATAAGGTCAGACGGATTCAGTAAACCTAAATTGAAGCATCGGAATCTAAAACTAGTGTCACAGGAATGGTTCAAAATATAGACAGTAGGCAGAGTCAGTCTTCTTGTACTTAAGTCGGCATTGTGCCTTTTCTATTTAATTCGGATGCAATTTCTCTGTTTCATCGTCACTAAGACGGTCAGAGGGATACTGTAAACCTGAAGTGAAGCATCGGAATCTATAACTAGCGTCACAGGAATGGTTCAAAACATAGACAGTTGGAAGAGTCAGTCTTCTTGTACTTAAGTCGGCATTGTGTCTTTTGTATATAATTCCGATGCAATTTCTGCGTTTCATCGTCAATAAGAAGGTTAACGGGATACAGTAAACCTGATGTGAAGCATCGGAATCTATAACTTGTGTCACTGGAATGGTTCAAAACATAGTCAGTAAGAAGAGTCAGTCTTCTTGTACTTAAGTTGGCATTGTGCCTGTCGTATTTAATTCCAATGCAATTTCTGTGTTTCACCGTCAATAAGAAGGTCCAAGGGATACAGTAAACCTGAAGTGAAGCATCGAACTCTATAACTAGTGTCACAGAAATGGGTCACAACATAGACAGTAGGAAGAGTCAGTCTTCTTGTACTTAAGTCGGCATTGTGCATTTTGTATTTAATTCCGATGCAATTTCTGTGTTTCATCGTCAATAAGAAGGTCCAAGGGATACAGTAAACATGAAGTGAAGCATCGGAATCTATAACTAGTGTCACTGGAATGGTTCAAACTATAGATTGTAAGAAGAGTCAGTCTTCTTGTACTTAAGTCGGCATTGTGCCTATTGTATTTAATTCCGATGTAATTTCTGTGTTTCATCGTCAATAAGAAGGTCTAAGGGACACAGTAAACCTGCAGTGAAGCATCGGAATCTATAACTAGTGTCACAGGGATGGTTCATGTCATAGACAGTAAGAAGAGTCAGTCTTCATGTACTTAAGTCGGCATTGTGCCTTATGTATTTAATTCCGATGCAATTTCTGTGTTTCATCGTCAATAAGAAGGTCGAAGGGATACAGTAAACCTGGACTGAAGCATCGGAGTCTATAACTAGTGTAACAGGAATGGTTAAAAGCATAGACAGTAAGAAGAGTCAGTCTTCTTGTACTTAATTCGGCATTGTGCCTTTTGTATTTAATTCCGATGCAATTTCTGTGATTCATCGTCAATAAGAAGGTCAGAGGGATACAGTATACCTGAAGTGAAGCAACGGAATCTATAACTAGTGTCACAGGAATGGTTCAAAATATAGTCAGTAAGAAGAGTCAGTCTTCTTGTACTTAAGTCGGCATTGTGCATTTTGTATTTAATTCCGGTGCAATTTCTGTGTTTCATCGTCAATAAGAAGGTCCAAGGGATACAGTAAACATGAAGTGAAGCATCGGAATCTATAACTAGTGGCACTGGAATGGTTCAAACTATAGACAGTAAGAAGAGTCAGTCTTCTTGTACTTAAGTCGGCATTGTGCCTATTGTATTTAATTCCGATGTAATTTCTGTGTTTCATCGTCAATAAGAAGGTCTAAGGGCACAGTAAACCTGCAGTGAAGCATCGGAATCCATAACTAGTGTCACAGGGATGGTTCAAAGCATAGACAGTAAGAAGAGTCAGTTTTCATGTACTTAAGTCGGCATTGTGCCTTATGTATTTAATTCCGATGCAATTTCTGTGTTTCATCGTCAATAAGAAGGTCCAAGGGATACAGTAAACATGAAGTGAAGCATAGGAATCTATAACTAGTGTCTCAGGAATGGTTCAAAACATAGACAGTTGGAAGAGTCAGTCTTCTTGTACTTATGTTGGCAATGTGCCTTTCGTATTTAATTCCGATGCAATTTCTGTGTTTCACCGTCAATAAGATGGTCCAAGGGACACAGTAAACCTGAAGTGAAGCATCGGAATCTATAACTAGTGTCACTGGAATGGTTCAAAACATAGTCAGTAAGAAGAGTCAGTCTTCTTGTACTTAAGTTGGCATTGTACCTTTCGTATTTAATTCCGATGCAATTTCTGTGTTTCACCGTCAATAAGAACGCCCACGGGGTACAGTAAACCTGAAGTGAAGCAACGGACTCTATAACTAGTGTCACAGGACTGGTTCAAAACATAGATAGTAAGAAGGGTCAGTCTTCTTGTCCTTAAGTTGGCATTGTGCCTTTTGTATTTAATTCCGATGCAATTTCTGATTGTCATCGGCAATAAGGTCAGAGGGATACAGTAAACCTAAATTGAAGCATCGGAATCTATAACTAGTGTCACAGGAATGGTTCAAAATATAGACAGTAGGAGGAGTCAGTCTTCTTGTACTTAAGTCGGCATTGTGCCTTTTGTATTTAATTCCGATGCGATTTCTGTGTTTCATAGTCAATAAGAAGGTCCAAGG
This sequence comes from Schistocerca serialis cubense, assembly GCF_023864345.2. Classification (NCBI taxonomy): domain Eukaryota; kingdom Metazoa; phylum Arthropoda; class Insecta; order Orthoptera; family Acrididae; genus Schistocerca; species Schistocerca serialis. The sequence continues at coordinate 8,182,046 of NW_026047584.1, read as the reverse complement.
TGTACAGTAAACCTGAAGTGAAGCATCGGAATCTATAACTAGTGTCACAGGAATGGTTCAAAGCATAGTCAGTGAGAAGCGTCAGTCTTCTTGTACTTAAGTCGACATTGTGCCTTTTCTATTTATATCCGATGCAATTTCTGTGTTTCATCGTCAATAAGATGGTCCAAGGGATACAGTAAACCTGAAGTGAAGCATCGGAATTTATAACTAGTGTCACAGGAATGGTCCAAAACATAGTCATTAATAAGAGTCAGTCTTCTTGTACTTAAGTCGGCATTGTGCCTTTTGTATTTCATTCCGATGCAATTTCAGTGTTTCTTCGTCAATAAGAAGGACCAAGGGATACAGTAAACCAGGAGTGAACCATCGGAAACTATAACTAGTGTCACAGGGATGGTTCAAAACATAGACAGTAAGAAGAGTCAGACATTTTGTACTTAAGTCGGCATTGTGCCTTTTGTATTTAATTCCGATGCAATTTCTGTGTTTCATCGTCAATAAGAAGGTCGAAGGGATACAGTAAACCTGGACTGAAGCATCGGAGTCTATAACTAGTGTCACAGGAATGGTTAAAATCATAGACAGTAAGAAGAGTCAGTCTTCTTGTACTTAATTCGGCATTGTGCCTTTTGTATTTAATTCCGATGCAATTTCTGTGTTTCATCGTCAATAAGAAGGTCAGAGGGATACAGTAAACATGAAGTCAAGCATCGGAATCTATAACTAGTGTCACTGGAATGGTTCAAATTATAGACAGTAAGAAGAGTCAGTCTTCTTGTACTTAAGTCGGCATTGTGTCTTTTGTATTTATCTCCGATGCAATTTCTGTGATTCATCTTAAATAACAAGGTCCAAGGGATACATTAAACCTGACGTGAAGCATCGGAATCTATAACTAGTGTCACAGGAATGGTGCAATTCATAGACAATAAGATGAGTCAGTATTCTTGTACATAAGTCGGCATTGTGCTTTTTGTATTTAATTCCGATGCAATTTCTGTGTTTCATCGTCACTAAGAAGGTCAGAGGGATACAGTAATCCTGAAGTGAAGCATCGGAATCTATAACTAGTGTCACTGGAATGGTTCAAATTATAGACAGTAAGAAAAGTCGGTCTTCTTGTACTTAAGTCGGCATTGTGCCTTTTGTATTTAATTCCGATGTAATTTCTGTGTTTCATCGTCAATAAGAAGATCTAAGGGACACAGTAAACCTGCAGTGAAGCATCGGAATCTATAACTAGTGACACAGGGATGGTTCAAAGCATAGACAGTAAGAAGAGTCAGTCTTCATGTACTTAAGTCGACATTGTGCCTTTTGTATTTAATTCCGATGCAATTTCTGTGTTTCATCGTCAATAAGAAGGTCGAAGGGATACAGTAAACCTGGACTGAAGCATCGGAGTCTATAACTAGTGTCACAGGAATGGTTAAAAGCATAGACAGTAAGAAGAGTCAGTATTCATGTACTTAAGTCGGCATTGTGCCTTTTCTATTTAATTCCGATGCAATTTCTGTGTTTCATCGTCAATAAGAAGGTCCAAGGGATACAGTCAACCTGGAGTGAAACATCGGAATCTATAACTAGGGTCACAGGGACGGTTCAAAACATAGACGGTAAGAAGAGTCAGTCTTCTTGTACTTAAGTCGGCATTGTGTCTTTTGTATTTAATTCCGATGCAATTCCTGCGTTTCATCCTCAATAAGAAGGTTTAAGGGATACAGTAAACCTGAAGTGAAGCATCGGAATCTATAACTAGTGTCACTGGAATGGTTCAAAACATAGTCAGTAAGAAGAGTCAGTCTTCTTGTACTTAAGGTGGCATTGTGCCTTTCGTATTTAATTCAAATGCAATTTCTGTGTTTCACCGTCAATAAGAAGGTCCAAGGGATACATTAAACCTGAAGTGAAGCATCGGACTCTATAACTAGTGTCACAGAAATGGGTCAAAACATAGACAGTAGGAAGAGTTAGTCTTCTTGTACATAAGTCGGCATTGTGCCTTTTGTATTTAATTCCGATGCAATTTCTGTGTTTCGTCGTCAATAAGAAGATCCGAGGGATACAGTAAACATGAAGTGAAGCATCGGAATCTATAACTAGTGTCACTGGAATGGTTCAAATTATAGACAGTAAGGAGAGTCAGTCTTCTTGTACTTAAGTCGGCATTGTGCCTTTTGTATTTATCTCCGATGCAATTTCTGTGATTCATCGTAAATAACAAGGTCCAAGGGATACATTAAACCTGACGTGAAGCATCGGAATCTATAACTAGTGTCACAGGAATGGTGCAATTCATAGACAATAAGATGAGTCAGTATTCTTGTACATAAGTCGGCATTGTGCTTTTTGTATTTAATTCCGATGCAATTTCTGTGTTTCATCGTCACTAAGAAGGTCAGAGGGATACAGTAATCCAGAAGTGAAGCATCGGAATCTATAACTAGTGTCACTGGAATGGTTCAAATTATAGACAGTAAGAAAAGTCGGTCTTCTTGTACTTAAGTCGGCATTGTGCCTTTTGTATTTAATTCCGATGTAATTTCTGTGTTTCATCGTCAATAAGAAGGTCTAAGGGACACAGTAAACCTGCAGTGAAGCATCGGAATCTACCACTAGTGTCACAGGGATGGTTCAAACCATAGACAGTAAGAAGAGTCAGTCTTCATGTACTTAAGTCGACATTGTGCCTTTTGTATTTAATTCCGATGCAATTTCTGTGTTTCATAGTCAATAAGAAGGTCCAAGGTGTACAGTAAACCTGAAGTGAAGCATCGGAATCTATAACTAGTGTCACAGGAATGGTTCAAAAGATAGATAGTAAGAAGGGTCAGTCTTCTTGTCCTTAAGTTGGCATTGTGCCTTTTGTATTTAATTCCGATGCAATTTCTGTGTTTCATCGGCAATAAGGTCCGAGGGATACAGTAAACCTAAATTGAAGCATCGGAATCTATAACTAGTGTCACAGGAATGGTTCAAAATATAGACAGTAGGAAGAGTCAGTCATCTTGTACTTAAGTCGGCATTGAGCGTTTTCTATTTAATTCCGATGCGATTTCTGTGTTTCATAGTCAATAAGAAGGTCCAAGGTGTACAGTAAACCTGAAGTGAAGCATCGGAATCAATAACTAGTGTCACAGGAATGGTTCAAAGCATAGTCAGTGAGAAGCGTCAGTCTTCTTGTACTTAAGTCGACATTGTGCCTTTTCTATTTATATCCGATGCAATTTCTGTGTTTCATCGTCAATAAGATGGTCCAAGGGATACAGTAAACCCGAAGTGAAGCATCGGAATTTATAACTAGTGTCACAGGAATGGTCCAAAACATAGTCATTAATAAGAGTCAGTCTTCTTGTACTTAAATCGGCATTGTGAATTTTGTATTTCATTCCGATGCAATTTCAGTGTTTCTTCGTCAATAGGAAGGACCAAGGGATACAGTAAACCAGGAGTGAAGCATCGGAAACTATTACTAGTGTCACAGGGATCGTTCTAAACATAGACAGTAAGAAGAGTCAGACTTCTTGTACTTAAGTCGGCATTGTGCCTTTTGTATTTAATTCCGATGCAATTTCTGTGTTTCATCGTCAATAAGAAGGTCGAAGGGATACAGTAAACCTGGACTGAAGCATCGGAGTCTATAACTAGTGTCACAGGAATGGTTAAAAGCATAGACAGTAAGAAGAGTCAGTCTTCTTGTACTTAATTCGGCATTGTGCCTTTTGTATTTAATTCCGATGCAATTTCTGTGTTTCATCGTCAATAAGAAGGTCAGAGGGATACAGTAAACCTGAAGTGAAGCAACGGAATCTATAACTAGTGTCACAGGAATGGTTCAAAACATAGTCAGTAAGAAGAGTCAGTCTTCTTGTACTTAAGTCGGCATTGTGCATTTTGTATTTAATTCCGATGCAATTTCTGTGTTTCATCGTCAATAAGAAGGTCCAAGAGATACAGTCAACCTGGAGTGAAACATCGGAATCTATGATTAGGGTCACAGGGACGGGTCAAAACATAGACGGTAAGAAGAGGTAGTCTTCTTGGACTTAAGTCGGCATTGTGTGTTTTGTATTTAATTCCGATGCAATTTCTGCGTTTCATCGTCAATAAGAAGGTTTAAGGGATACAGTAAACCTGAAGTGTAGCATCGGAATCTATAACTAGTGTCACTGGAATGGTTCAAAACATAGTCAGTAAGAAGAGTCAGTATTCTTGTACTTAAGTTGGCATTGTGCCTTTCGTATTTAATTCCGATGCAATTTCTGTGTTTCACCGTCAATAAGAAGGCCCAAGGGGTACAGTAAACCTGAAGTGAAGCAACGGACTCTATAACTAGTGTCACAGAAATGGTTCAAAACATAGACAGTAGGAAGAGTTAGTCTTCTTGTACATAAGTCGGCATTGTGCCTTTTGTATTTAATTCCGATGCAATTTCTGTGTTTCATCGTCATTAAGAAGGTCCAAGGGAAACAGTAAACCTGAAGTGAAACATCGGAATCTGTAACTAGTGTCACAGGACTGGTTCAAAACATAGATTGTAAGAAAGGTCAGTCTTCTTGTCCTTAAGTCGGCATTGTGCCTTTTGCATTTAATTCCGATGCAATTTCTGTGTTTCGTCGGCAATATGGTCAGAGGGATACAGTAAACCTAAATTGAAGCATCGGAATCTATAACTAGTGTCACAGGAATGGTTCAAAATATAGACAGTAGGAAGAGTCAGTCTTCTTGTACTTAAGTCGGCATTGTGCATTTTGTATTTAATTCCGATGCGACTTCTGTGTTTCATAGTCAATAAGAAGGTCCTAGGTGTACAGTAAACCTGAAGTGAAGCATCGGAATCTATAACTAGTGTCACAGGAATGGTTCAAAGCATAGTCAGTGAGAAGCGTCAGTCTTCTTGTACTTAAGACGACATTGTGCCTTTTCTATTTATATCCGATGCAATTTCTGTGTTTCATCGTCAATAAGATGGTCCAAGGGATACAGTAAACCCGAAGTGAAGCATCGGAATTTATAACTAGTGTCACAGGAATGGTCCAAAACATAGTCATTAATAAGAGTCAGTCTTCTTGTACTTAAGTCGGCATTGTGCCTTTTGTATTTCATTCCGATGGAATTTCAGTGTTTCTTCGTCAATAAGAAGGACCAAGGGATACAGTAAACCAGGAGTGAAGCATCGGAAACTATAACTAGTGTCTCAGGGATGGTTCAAAACATAGACAGTAAGAAGAGTCTGACTTCTTGTACTTAAGTCGGCATTGTGCCTTTTGTATTTAATTCCGATGCAATTTCTGTGTTTCATCGTCAATAAGAAGGTCCAAGGGATACAGTCAACCTGGAGTGAAACATCGGAATCTATTACTAGGGTCACAGGGACGGTTCAAAACATAGACGGTAAGAAGAGTCAGTCTTCTTGTACTTAAGTCGGCATTGTGTCTTTTGTATTTAATTCCGATGTAATTTCTGCGTTTCATTGTCAATAAGAAGGTTTAAGGGATACAGTAAACCTGAAGTGAAGCATCGGAATCTATAACTAGTGTCACTGGAATGGTTCAAAACATAGTCAGTAAGAAGAGTCAGTCTTCTTGTAATTAAGTTGGCATTGTGCCTTTCGTATTTAAATCCAATGCAATTTCTGTGTTTCACCGTCAATAAGAAGGTCCAAGGGATACAGTAAACCTGAAGTGAAGCATCGGACTCTATAACTAGTGTCACAGAAATGGGTCATAACATAGACAGTAGGAAGAGTCAGTCTTCTTGTACATAAGTCGGCATTGTGCATTTTGTATTTAATTCCGATCCAATATCTGTGTTTCATCGTCAATAAGAAGGTCCAAGGGATACGGTAAACATGAAGTCAAGCATCGGAATCTATAACTAGTGCCACTGGAATGGTTCAAACTATAGACAGTAAGAAGTGTCAGTCTTCTTGTACTTAAGTCGGCATTGTGCCTATTGTATTTAATTCCGATGTAATTTCTGTGTTTCATCGTCAATAAAAAGGTCTCAGGGACACAGTAAACCGGCAGTGAAGCATCGGAATCTATTACTAGTGTCACAGGGATGGTTCAAAGCATAGACAGTAAGAAGAGTCAGTCTTCATGTACTTAAGTCGCATTGTGCCTTTTGTATTTAATTCCGATGCAATTTCAGTGTTTCATCGTCAATAAGAAGGTCGAAGGGATACAGTAAATCTGGAGCGAAGCATCGGAGTCTATAACTAGTGTCACAGGAATGGTTAAGAGCATAGACAGTAAGAAGAGTGAGTCTTCTTGTACTTAATTCGGCATTGTGCCTTTTGTATTTAATTCCGATGCAATTTCTGTGTTTCATCGTCAATAAGAAGGTCAGAGGGATACAGTACACCTGAAGTGAAGCAACGGAATCTATAACAAGTGTCTTAGGAATGGTTCAAAACATAGACAGTGGGAAGAGTCAGTCTTCTAGTACTTAAGTCGGCATTGTGCCTTTTCTATTTAATTTGGATGCAATTTCTGTGTTTCATCGTCAATAAGACGGTCAGGGGGATACAGTAAGCCTGAAGTGAAGCATCGGAATCTATAACTAGTGTCTCAGGAATGGTTCAAAACACAGACAGTTGGAAGAGTCAGTCTTCTTGTACTTAAGTCGGCATTGTGTCTTTTGTATTTAATTCCGATGCTATTTCGTGTTTCATCGTCAATAAGAAGGTCCAAGGGATACAGTAAACCTGAAGTGAAGCATCGGAATCTACAACTAGTGACACAGGAATGGTTGAAAACATAGTCAGGGAGAAGAGTCAGTCTTCTTGTACTTAAGTTGGCAATGTGCCTTTCGTATTTAATTCCGATGCAATTTCTGTGTTTCACCGTTAATAAGAAGGTCCAAGGGATACAGTAAACCTGGAGTGAAGCATCGGAATCTATAACTAGTGTCACAGTAATGGTTCAAAACATAGACAGTAGGAAGAGTCAGTCTTCTTGTACTTAAGTCGGCATTGTGCCTTTTGTATTTAATTCCGATGCAATTTCTGTGTTTCATCGGCAATAAGGTCAGAGGGATACAGTAAACCTAAATTGAAGCATCGGAATCTATAACTAGTGTCACAGGAATGGTTCAAAATATAGACAGTAGGAAGAGTCAGTCTTCTTGTACTTAAGTCGGCATTGTGCCTTTTGTATTTAATTCCGATGCGACTTCTGTGTTTCATAGTCAATAAGAAGGTCCTAGGTGTACAGTAAACCTGAAGTGAAGCATCGGAATCTATAACTAGTGTCACAGGAATGGTTCAAAGCATAGTCAGTGAGAAGCGTAAGTCTTCTTGTACTTGAGACGACATTGTGCCTTTTCTATTTAAATCCGATGCAATTTCTGTGTTTCATCGTCAATAAGATGGTCCAAGGGATACAGTAAACCCGAAGTGAAGCATCGGAATTTATAACTAGTGTCACAGGAATGGTCCAAAACATAGTCATTAATAAGATTCAGTCTTCTTGTACTTAAGTCGGCATTGTGCCTTTTGTATTTCATTCCGATGCAATTTCAGTGTTTCTTCGTCAATAAGAAGGACCAAGGCATACAGTAAACCAGGAGTGAAGCATCGGAAACTATAACTAGTGTCACAGGGATGGTTCAAAACATAGACAGTAAGAAGAGTCTGACTTCTTGTACTTAAGTCGGCATTGTGCCTTTTGTATTTAATTCCGATGCAATTTCTGTGTTTCATCGTCAATAAGAAGGTCCAAGGGATACAGTCAACCTGGAGTGAAACATCGGAATCTATTACTAGGGTCACAGGGACGGTTCAAAACATAGACGGTAAGAAGAGTCAGTCTTCTTGTACTTAAGTCGGCATTGTGTCTTTTGTATTTAATTCCGATGTAATTTCTGCGTTTCATCGTCAATAAGAAGGTTTGAGGGATACAGTAAACCTGAAGTGAAGCATCGGAATCTATAACTAGTGTCACTGGAATGGTTCAAAACATAGTCAGTAAGAAGAGTCAGTCTTCTTGTACTTAAGTTGGCATTGTGCCTTTCGTATTTAATTCCAATGCAATTTCTGTGTTTCACCGTCAATAAGAAGGTCCAAGGGATACAGTAAACCTGAAGTGAAGCATCGGACTCTTTAACTAGTGTTACAGAAATGGGTCACAACATAGACAGTAGGAAGAGTCAGTCTTCTTGTACATAAGTCGGCATTGTGCATTTTGTATTTAATTCCGATCCAATTTCTGTGTTTCATCGTCAATAAGAAGGTCCAAGGGATACAGTAAACATGAAGTCATGCATCGGAATCTATAACTAGTGGCACTGGAATGGTTCAAACTATAGACAGTAAGAAGTGTCAGTCTTCTTGTACTTAAGTCGGCATTGTGCCTATTGTATTTAATTCCGATGTAATTTCTGTGTTTCATCGTCAATAAGAAGGTCTAAGGGACACAGTAAACCTGCAGTGAAGCATCGTAATCTATAACTAGTGTCACAGGGATGGTTCAAAGCATAGACAGTAAGAAGAGTCAGTCTTCATGTACTTAAGTTGGCATTGTGCCTTTCGTATTTAATTCCGATGCAATTTCAGTGTTTCATCGTCAATAAGAAGGTCGAAGGGATACAGTAAATCTGGAGCGAAGCATCGGAGTCTATAACTAGTGTCACAGGAATGGTTAAAAGCATAGACAGTAAGAAGAGTCAGTCTTCTTGTACTTAATTCGGCATTGTGCCTTTTGTATTTAATTCCGATGCAATTTCTGTGTTTCATCGTCAATAAGAAGGTCAGAGGGATACAGTAAACCTGAAGTGAAGCAACGGAATCTATAACAAGTGTCTTAGGAATGGCTCAAAACATAGACAGTAGGAAGAGTCAGTCTTCTTGTACTTAAGTCGGCATTGTGCCTTTTGTATTTAATTCCGATGCAATTTCGGTGTTTCATCGGCAATAAGGTCAGAGGGATACAGTAAACCTAAATTGAAGCATCGGAATCTATAACTAGTGTCACAGGAATGGTTCAAAATATAGACAGTAGGAAGAGTCAGTCTTCTTGTACTTAAGTCGGCATTGTGCCTTTTGTATTTAATTCCGATGCGATTTCTGTGTTTCATAGTCAATAAGAAGGTCCAAGGTGTACAGTAAACCTGAAGTGAAGCATCGGAATCTATAACTAGTGTCACAGGAATGGTTCAAAGCATAGTCAGTGAGAAGCGTCAGTCTTCTTGTACTTAAGTCGACATTGTGCCTTTTCAATTTATATCCGATGCAATTTCTGTGTTTCATCGTCAATAAGATGGTCCAAGGGATACAGTAAACCCGAAGTGAAGCATCGGAATTTATAACTAGTGTCACAGGAATGGTCCAAAACATAGTCATTAATAAGAGTCAGTCTTCTTGTACTTAAGTCGGCATTGTGCCTTTTGTATTTCATTCCGATGCAATTTCAGTGTTTCTTCGTCAATAGGAAGGACCAAGGGATACAGTAAACCAGGAGTGAAGCATCGGAAACTATAACTAGTGTCACAGGGATGGTTCAAAACATAGACAGTAAGAACAGTCAGACTTCTTGTACTTAAGTCGGCATTGTGCCTTTTGTATTTAATTCCGATGCAATTTCTGTGTTTCATCGTCAATAAGAAGGTCGAAGGGATACAGTATACCTGGACTGAAGCATCGGAGTCTATAACTAGTGTCACAGGAATGGTTAAAAGCATAGACAGTAAGAAGAGTCAGTCTTCTTGTACTTAATTCGGCATTGTGTCTTTTGTATTTAATTCCGATACAATTTCTGCGTTTCATCGTCAATAAGAAGGTTTAAGGGATACAGTAAACCTGAAGTGAAGCATCGGAATCTATAACTAGTGTCACTGGAATGGTTCAAAACATAGTCAGTAAGAAGAGTCAGTCTTCTTGTACTTAAGTTGGCATTGTGCCTTTCGTATTTAATTCCGATGCAATTTCTGTGTTTCACCGTCAATAAGAAGGCCCAAGGGGTACAGTAAACCTGAAGTGAAGCAACGGACTCTATAACTAGTGTCGCAGAAATGGTTCAAAACATAGACAGTAGGAAGAGTTAGTCTTCTTGTACATAAGTCGGCATTGTGCCATTTGTATTTAATTCCGATGCAATTTCTGTGTTTCATCGTCATTAAGAAGGTCCAAGGGAAACAGTAAACCTGAAGTGAAACATCGGAATCTGTAACTAGTGTCACAGGTCTGGTTTAAAACATAGATAGTAAGAAGGGTCAGTCTTCTTGTCCTTAAGTCGGCATTGTGCCTTTTGTATTTAATTCCGATGCAATTTCTGTGTTTCTTCGGCAATAAGGTCAGAGGGATACAGTAAACCTAAATTGAAGCATCGGTATCTATAACTAGTGTCACAGGAATGGTTCAAAATATAGACAGTAGGAAGAGTCAGTCTTCTTGTACTTAAGTCGGCATTGTGCCTTTTGTATTTAATTCCGATGCGATTCCTGTGTTTCATAGTCAATAAGAAGGTCCTAGGTGTACAGTAAACCTGAAGTGAGGCATCGGAATCTATAACTAGTGTCACAGGAATGGTTCAAAGCATAGTCAGTGAGAAGCGTCAGTCTTCTTGTACTTAAGTCGACATTGTGCCTTTTCTATTTATATCCGATGCAATTTCTGTGTTTCATCGTCAATAAGACGGTCCAAGGGATACAGTAAATCCGAAGTGAAGCATCGGAATTTATAACTAGTGTCACAGGAATGGTCCAAAACATAGTCATTAATAAGAGTCAGTCTTCTTGTACTTAAGTCGGCATTGTGCCTTTTGTATTTAATTCCGATGCAATTTCTGTGTTTCATCGTCAATAAGAAGGTCCAAGGGATACAGTCAACCTGGAGTGAAACATCGGAATCTATAACTAGGGTCACAGAGACGGTTCAAAACATAGACGGTAAGAAGAGTCAGTCTTCTTGTACTTAAGTCGGCATTGTGTCTTTAGTATTTAATTCCGATGCAATTTCTGCGTTTCATCGTCAATAAGATGGTTTAAGGGATACAGTAAACCTGAAGTGAAGCATCGGAATCTATAACTAGTGTCACTGGAATGGTTCAAAACATAGTCAGTAAGAAGAGTCAGTCTTTTTGTACTTAAGTTGGCATTGTGCCTTTCGTATTTAATTCCAATGCAATTTCTGTGTTTCACCGTCAATAAGAAGGTCCAAGGGATACAGTAAACCTGAAGTGAAGCATCGGAATCTACAACTAGTGTCACAGGAATGGTTGAAAACATAGTCAGGGAGAAGAGTCAGTCTTCTTGTACTTAAGTTGGCAATGTGCCTTTCGTATTTAATTCCGATGCAATTTCTGTGTTTCACCGTTAATAAGAAGGTCCAAGGGATACAGTAAACCTGGAGTGAAGCATCGGAATCTATAACTAGTGTCACAGTAATGGTTCAAAACATAGACAGTAGGAAGAGTCAGTCTTCTTGTACTTAAGTCGGCATTGTGCCTTTTGTATTTAATTCCGATGCAATTTCTGTGTTTCATCGGCAATAGGGTCAGAGGGATACAGTAAACCTAAATTGAAGCATCGGAATCTATAACTAGTGTCACAGGAATGGTTCAAAATATAGACAGTAGGAAGAGTCAGTCTTCTTGTACTTAAGTCGGCATTGTGCCTATTGTATTTAATGCCGATGCGATTTCTGTGTTTCATAGTCAATAAGAAGGTCCAAGGTGTACAGTAAACCTGAAGTGAAGCATCGGAATCTATAACTAGTGTCACAGGAATGGTTCAAAGCATAGTCAGTGAGAAGCGTCTGTCTTCTTGTACTTAAGTCGACATTGTGCCTTTTCTATTTATATCCGATGCAATTTCTGTGTTTCTTCGTCAATAAGATTGTCCAAGGGATACAGTAAACCCGAAGTGAAGCATCGGAAATTATAACTAGTGTCACAGGAATGGTCCAAAACATAGTCATTTATAAGAGTCAGTCTTCTTGTACTTAAGTCGGCATTGTGCCTTTTGTATTTCATTCCGATGCAATTTCAGTGTTTCTTCGTCAATAGGAAGGACCAAGGGATACAGTAAACCAGGAGTGAAGCATCGGAAACTATAACTAGTGTCACAGGGATGGTTCAAAACATAGACAGTAAGAACAGTCAGACTTCTTGTACTTAAGTCGGCATTGTGCCTTTTGTATTTAATTCCGATGCAATTTCTGTGTTTCATCGTCAATAAGAAGGTCGAAGGGATACAGTAAACCTGGACTGAAGCATCGGAGTCTATAACTAGTGTCACAGGAATGGTTAAAAGCATAGACAGTAAGAAGAGTCAGTCTTCTTGTACTTAATTCGGCATTGTGTCTTTTGTATTTAATTCCGATGCAATTTCTGCGTTTCATCGTCAATAAGAAGGTTTAATGGATACAGTAAACCTGAAGTGAAGCATCGGAATCTATAACTAGTGTCACTGGAATGGTTCAAAACATAGTCAGTAAGAAGAGTCAGTCTTCTTGTACTTAAGTTGGCATTGTGCCTTTCGTATTTAATTCCGATGCAATTTCTGTGATTCACCGTCAATAAGAAGGCCCAAGGGGTACAGTAAACCTGAAGTGAAGCAACGGACTCTATAACTAGTGTCACAGAAATGGTTCAAAACATAGACAGTAGGAAGAGTTAGTCTTGTTGTACATAAGTCGGCATTGTGCCATTTGTATTTAATTCCGATGCAATTTCTGTGTTTCATCGTCATTAAGAAGGTCCAAGGGAAACAGTAAACCTGAAGTGAAACATCGGAATCTGTAACTAGTGTCACAGGTCTGGTTTAAAACATAGATAGTAAGAAAGGTCAGTCTTCTTGTCCTTAAGTCGGCATTGTGCCTTTTGTATTTAATTCCGATGCAATTTCTGTGTTTCCTCGGCAATAAGGTCAGAGGGATACAGTAAACCTAAATTGAAGCATCGGAATCTATAACTAGTGTCACAGGAATGGTTCAAAATATAGACAGTAGGAAGAGTCAGTCTTCTTGTACTTAAGTCGGCATTGTGCCTTTTGTGTTTAATTCCGATGCGATTTCTGTGTTTCATAGTCAATAAGAAGGTCCTAGGTGTACAGTAAACCTGAAGTGAGGCATCGGAATCTATAACTAGTGTCACAGGAATGGTTCAAAGCATAGTCAGTGAGAAGCGTCAGTCTTCTTGTACTTAAGTCGACATTGTGCCTTTTCTATTTATATCCGATGCAATTTCTGTGTTTCATCGTCAATAAGACGGTCCAAGGGATACAGTAAACCCGAAGTGAAGCATCGGAATTTATAGCTAGTGTCACAGGAATGGTCCAAAACATAGTCATTAATAAGAGTCATGCTTCTTGTACTTAAGTCGGCATTGTGCCTTTTGTATTTAATTCCGATGCAATTTCTGTGTTTCATCGTCAATAAGAAGGTCCAAGGGATACAGTCAACCTGGAGTGAAACATCGGAATCTATAACTAGGGTCACAGAGACGGTTCAAAACATAGACGGTAAGAAGAGTCAGTCTTCTTGTACTTAAGTCGGCATTGTGTCTTTTGTATTTAATTCCGATGCAATTTCTGCGTTTCATCGTCAATAAGAAGGTCCAAGGGATACAGTAAACATGAAGTCAAGCATCGGAATCTATAACTAGTGGCACTGGAATGGTTCAAACTATAGACAGTAAGAAGAGTCAGTCTTCTTGTACTTAAGTCGGCATTGTGCCTATTGTATTTAATTCCGATGTAATTTCTGTGTTTCATCGTCAATAAGAAGGTCTAAGGGACACAGTAAACCTGCAGTGATGCATCGGAATCTATAACTAGTGTCACAGGGATGGTTCAAAGCATAGACAGTAAGAAGAGTCAGTTTTCATGTACTTAAGTCGGCATTGTGCCTTTTGTATTTAATTCCGATGCAATTTCTGTGTTTCATCGTCAATAAGAAGGTCGAAGGGATACAGTAAATCTGGAGCGAAGCATCGGAGTCTATAACTAGTGTCCCAGGAATGGTTAAAAGCATAGACAGTAAGAAGAGTCAGTCTTCTTGTACTTAATTCGGCATTGTGCCTTTCGTATTTAATTCTGATGCAATTTCTGTGTTTCATCGTCAATAAGAAGGTCAGAGGGATACAGTAAACCTGAAGTGAAGTAACGGAATCTATAACAAGTGTCTTAGGAATGGTTCAAAATATAGACAGTAGGAAGAGTCAGTCTTCTAGTACTTAAGTCGGCATTGTGCCTTTTCTATTTAATTCGGATGCAATTTCTGTGTTTCATCGTCAATAAGACGGTCAGGGGGATACAGTAAGCCTGAAGTGAAGCATCGGATTCTATAACTAGTGTCTCAGGAATGGTTCAAAACACAGACAGTTGGAAGAGTCAGTCTTCTTGTACTTAAGTCGGCATTGTGTCTTTTGTATTTAATTCCGATGCTATTTCTGTGTTTCATCGTCAATAAGAAGGTCCAAGGGATACAGTAAACCTGAAGTGAAGCATCGGAATCTACAACTAGTGTCACAGGAATGGTTGAAAACATAGTCAGGGAGAAGAGTCAGTCTTCTTGTACTTAAGTTGGCAATGTGCCTTTCGTATTTAATTCCGATGCAATTTCTGTGTTTCACCGTTAATAAGAAGGTCCAAGGGATACAGTAAACCTGGAGTGAAGCATCGGAATCTATAACTAGTATCACAGTAATGGTTCAAAACATAGACAGTAGGAAGAGTCAGTCTTCTTGTACTTAAGTCGGCATTGTGCCTTTTGTATTTAATTCCGATGCAATTTCTGTGTTTCATCGGCAATAAGGTCAGAGGAATACAGTAAACCTAAATTGAAGCATCGGAATCTATAACTAGTGTCACAGGAATGGTTCAAAATATAGACAGTAGGAAGAGTCAGTCTTCTTGTACTTAAGTCGGCATTGTGCCTTTTGTATTTAATTCCGATGCGATTTCTGTGTTTCATAGTCAATAAGAAGGTCCAAGGTGTACAGTAAACCTGAAGTGAAGCATCGGAATCTATAACTAGTGTCACAGGAATGGTTCAAAGCATAGTCAGTGAGAAGCGTCAGTCTTCTTGTACTTAAGTCGACATTGTGCCTTTTCTATTTATATCCGATGCAATTTCTGTGTTTCATCGTCAATAAGATGGTCCAAGGGATACAGTAAACCCGAAGTGAAGCATCGGAATTTATAACTAGTGCCACAGGAATGGTCCAAAACATAGTCATTAATAAGAGTCAGTCTTCTTGTACTTATGTCGGCATTGTGCCTTTTGTATTTCATTCCGATGCAATTTCAGTGTTTCTTCGTCAATAGGAAGGACCAAGGGGTACAGTAAACCAGGAGTGAAGCATCGGAAACTATAACTAGTGTCACAGGGATGGTTCAAAACATAGGCAGTAAGAACAGTCAGACTTCTTTTACTTAAGTCAGCATTGTGCCTTTTGTATTTAATTCCGATGCAATTTCTGTGTTTCATCGTCAATAAGAAGGTCGAAGGGATACAGTAAACCTGGACTGAAGCATCGGAGTCTATAACTAGTGTCACAGGAATTGTTAAAAGCATAGACAGTAAGAAGAGTCAGTCTTCTTGTACTTAATTCGGCATTGTGCCTTTTGTATTTAATTCCGATGCAATTTCTGTGTTTCATCGTCAATAAGAAGGTCAGAGGGATACAGTAAACCTGAAGTGAAGCAACGGAATCTATAACTAGTGTCACAGGAATGGTTCAAAACATAGTCAGTAAGAAGAGTCAGTCTTCTTGTACTTAGGTCGGCATTGTGCATTTTGTATTTAATTCCGATTCAATTTCTGTGTTTCATCGTCAATAAGAAGGTCCAAGGGATACAGTCAACCTGGAGTGAAACATCGGAATCTTTAACTAGGGTCACAGGGACGGGTCAAAACATAGACGGTAAGAAGAGTCAGTCTTCTTGTACTTAAGTCGGCATTGTGTCTTTTGTATTTAATTCCGATGCAATTTCTGCGTTTCATCATCAATAAGAAGGTTTAAGGGATACAGTAAACCTGAAGTGAAGCATCGGAATCTATAACTAGTGTCACTGGAATGGTTCAAAACATAGTCAGTAAGAAGAGTCAGTCTTCTTGTACTTAAGTTGGCATTGTGCCTTTCGTATTTAATTCCGATGCAATTTCTGTGTTTCACCGTCAATAAGAAGGCCCAAGGGGTACACTACACCTGAAGTGAAGCAACGGACTCTATAACTAGTGTCACAGAAATGGTTCAAAACATAGACAGTTGGAAGAGTTAGTCTTCTTGTACATAAGTCGGCATTGTGCCATTTGTATTTAATTCCGATGCAATTTCTGTGTTCCATGTCATTAAGAAGGTCCAAGGGAAACAGTAAACCTGAAGTGAAACATCGGAATCTGTAACTAGTGTCACAGGTCTGGTTTAAAACATAGATAGTAAGAAGGGTCAGTCTTCTTGTACTTAAGTCGGCATTGTGCCTTTTGTATTTAATTCCGATGCAATTTCTGTGTTTCTTCGGCAATAAGGTCAGAGGGATACAGTAAACCTAAACTGAAGCATCGGAATCTATAACTAGTGTCACAGGAATGGTTCAAAATATAGACAGTAGGAAGAGTCAGTCTTCTTGTACTTAAGTCGGCATTGTGCCTTTTGTATTTAATTCCGATGCGATTTCTGTGTTTCATAGTCAATAAGAAGGTCCTAGGTGTACAGTAAACCTTAAGTGAAGCATCGGAATCTATAACTAGTGTCACAGGAATGGTTCAAAGCATAGTCAGTGAGAAGCGTCAGTCTTCTTTTACTTAAGTCGACATTGTGCCTTTTCTATTTATATCCGATGCAATTTCTGTGTTTCATCGTCAATAAGACGGTCCAAGGGATACAGTAAACCCGAAGTGAAGCATCGGAATTAATAACTAGTGTCACAGGAATGGTCCAAAACATAGTCATTAATAAGAGTCAGTCTTCTTGTACTTAAGTCGGCATTGTGCCTTTTGTATTTCATTCCGAAGCAATTTCAGTGTTTCTTCGTCAATAAGAAGGACCAAGGGATACAGTAAACCAGGAGTGAAGCATCGGAAACTATAACTAGTGTCACAGGGATGGTTCAAAGCATAGACAGTAAGAAGAGTCTGATTTCTTGTACTTAGGTCGGCATTGTGCCTTTTGTATTTAATTCCGATGCAATTTCTGTGTTTCATCGTCAATAAGAAGGTCCAAGGGATACAGTCAACCTGGAGTGAAACATCGGAATCTATAACTAGGGTCACAGGGACGGTTCAAAACATAGACGGTAAGAAGAGTCAGTCTTCTTGTACTTAAGTCGGCATTGTGTCTTTTGTATTTAATTCCGATGCAATTACTGCGTTTCATCGTCAATAAGAAAGTTTAAGGGATACAGTAAACCTGAAGTGAAGCATCGGAATCTATAACTAGTGTCACTGGAATGGTTCAAAACATAGTCAGTAAGAAGAGTCAGTCTTCTTGTACTTAAGTTGGCATTGTGCCTTTCGTATTTAATTCCAATGCAATTTCTGTGTTTCACCGTCAATAAGAAGGTCCAAGGGATACAGTAAACCTGAAGTGAATCATCGGACTCTATAACTAGTGTCACAGAAATGGGTCAAAACTTAGACAGTAGGAAGAGTCAGTCTTCTTGTACATAAGTCGGCATTGTGCATTTTGTATTTTATTCCGATGCAATTTCTGTGTTTCATCGTCAATAAGAAGGTCCAAGGGATACAGTAAAAATGAAGTCAAGCATCGGAATCTATAACTAGTGGCACTGGAATGGTTCAAACTATAGACAGTAAGAAGAGTCAGTCTTCTTGTACTTAAGTCGGCATTGTGCCTATTGTATTTAATTCCGATGTAATTTCTGTGTTTCATCGTCAATAAGAAGGTCTAAGGGACACAGTAAACCTGCAGTGAAGCATCGGAATCTACAACTAGTGTCACAGGAATGGTTGAAAACATAGTCGGGAAGAAGAGTCAGTCTTCTTGTACTTAAGTTGGCAATGTGCCTTTCGTATTTAATTCCGATGCAATTTCTGTGTTTCACCGTTAATAAGAAGGACCAAGGGATACAGTAAACCAGGAGTGAAGCATCGGAAACTATAACTAGTGTCACAGGGATGGTTCAAAACATAGACAGTAAGAAGAGTCTGAGTTCTTGTACTTAGGTCGCCATTGTGCCTTTTGTATTTAATTCCGATGCAATTTCTGTGTTTCATCGTCAATAAGAAGGTCAGAGGGATACAGTAAACCTGAAGTGAAGCAACGGAATCTATAACAAGTGTCTTAGGAATGGTTCAAAACATAGACAGTAGGAAGAGTCAGTCTTCTAGTACTTAAGTCGGCATAGTGCCTTTTCTATTTAATTCGGATGCAATTTCTGTGTTTCATCGTCAATAAGACGGTCAGGGGGATACAGTAAGCCTGAAGTGAAGCATCGGAATCTATAACTAGTGTCTCAAAATGGTTCAAAACATAGACAGTTGGAAGAGTCAGTCTTCTTGTACTTAAGTCGGCATTGTGTCTTTTGTATTTAATTCCGATGCCATTTCTGTGTTTCATCGTCAATAAGAAGGTCCAAGGGATACAGTAAACCTGAAGTGAAGCATCGGAATCTACAACTAGTGTCACAGGAATGGTTGAAAACATAGTCAGGAAGAAGAGTCAGTCTTCTTGTACTTAAGTTGGCAATGTGCCTTTCGTATTTAATTCCGATGCAATTTCTGTGTTTCACCGTTAATTAGAAGGTCCAAGGGATACAGTAAACCTGGAGTGAAGCATCGGAATCTATAACTAGTGTCACTGGAATGGTTCAAATTATAGACAGTAAGAAGAGTCAGTCCTCTTGTACTTAAGTCGGCATTGTGCCTTTTGTATTTATTTCCGATGCAATTTCTGTGTTTCATCGTCAATAACAGGGTCCGAGGAATACAGTAAACATGAAGTGAAGCATCGGAATCTATAACTAGTGTCACTGGAATGGTTCAAATTATAGACAGTAAGAAGAGTCAGTCTTCTTGTACTTAAGTCGGCATTGTGCCTTTTGTATTTATCTCCGATGCAATTTCTGTGATTCAACGTAAATAACAAGGTCCAAGGGATGCATTAATCCTGACGTGAAGCATCGCAATCTCTAACTAGTGTCACAGGAATGGTGCAATTCATAGACAATAAGATGAGTCAGTATTTTTGTACATAAGTCGGCATTGTGCTTTTTGTATTTAATTCCGATGCAATTTCTGTGTTTCATCGTCACTAAGAAGGTCAGAGGGATACAGTAATCCTGAAGTGAAGCATCGGAATCTATAACTATTGTCACTGGAATGGTTCAAATTATAGACAGTAAGAAGATTCTGTCTTCTTGTACTTAAGTCGGCATTGTGCCTTTTGTATATAATTCCGATGCAATTTCTGTGTTTCATCGTCAATAAGAAGGTCCAAAGGAAACAGTAAACCTGAAGTGAAGCATCGGAATCTATAACTAGTGTCACAGGAATGGTGAAAATCATAGACAGTAAGATGAGTCAGTATTCTTGTACTTAAGTCGGCATTGTGCTTTTTGTATTTAATTCTGATGCAATTTCTGTGTTTCATCGTCACTAACAAGGTCAGTGGGATACAGTAATCCTGAAGTTAGGCATCGGAATCTATAACTAGTGTAACTGGAATGGTTCAAAGCATAGTCAGTAAGAAGAGTCAGTGTTCTTGTAGTTAAGTCGGCATTGTGCCTTTTGTATTGAATTCCGAACCAATTTCTGTGTTTCATCGTCAATAAGAAGGTGCAAGGGATACAGTAAACCTGAAGTGAAGCATCGGAATCTATAACTACTGTCACAGGAATGGTTCAAAGCATAGACAGTAAGAAGAGTCAGTCTTCTTGTACTTAAGTTGGCATACTGCCTTTTCTATTTAATTCCGATGCAATTTCTGTGTTTCATCGTCAATAAGAAGGTCAGAAGGATACAGTAAACCTGAAGTGAAGCATCGGAATCTGTAACTAGTGTCACAGGAACGGTTCAATACATAGTCAGTAAGAAGAGTCAGTCTTGTTGAACTTAAGTTGGCATTGTGCCTTTCGTATTTTATTCCGATGCAATTTCTGTGTTTCACCGTCAATAAGAAGGCCCAAGGGATACAGTAAACCTGAAGTGAAGCAACGGACTCTATAACTAGTGTCACAGAAATGGTTCAAAACATAGACAGTAGGAAGAGTTAGTCTTCTTGTACATAAGTCGGCATTGTGCATTTTGTATTTAATTCCGATGCAATTTCTGTGTTTCATCGTCAATAAGAAGGTCCAAGGGAAACAGTAAACCTGTAGTGAAGCATCGGAATCTATAACTAGTGTCACAGGACTGGTTCAAAACATAGATAGTAAGAAGGGTCAGTCTTCTTGTCCTTAAGTCGGCATTGTGCCTTTTGTATTTAATTCCGATGCAATTTCTGTGTTTCATCGGCAATAAGGTCAGAGGGATACAGTAAACCTAAATAGAAGCATCGGAATCTATAACTAGTGTCTCAGGAATGGTTCAAAATATAGACAGTAGGAAGAGTCAGTCTTCATGTACTTAAGTCGGCATTGTGCCTTTTGTATTTAATTCCGATGCGATTTCTGTGTTTCATAGTCAATAAGAAGGTCCAAGGTGTACAGTAAACCTGAAGTGAAGCATCGGAATCTATAACTAGTGTCACAGGAGTGGTTCAAAGCATAGTCAGTGAGAAGCGTCAGTCTTCTTGTATTTAAGTCGACATTGTGCCTTTTCTATTTATATCCGATGCAATTTCTGTGTTTCATCGTCAATTAGATGGGCCAAGGGATACAGTAAACCCGAAGTGAAGCATCGGAATTTATAACTAGTGTCACAGGAATGGTCCAAAACATAGTCATTAAAAAGAGTCAGTCTTCTTGTACTTAAGTCGGCATTGTGCCTTTTGTATTTAATTCCGATGCAATTTCAGTGTTTCTTCGTCAATAAGAAGGACCAAGGGATACAGTAAACCAGGAGTGAAGCATCGGTAACTATAACTAGTGTCACAGGGATGGTTCAAAACATAGACAGTAAGAACAGTCAGACTTCTTGTACTTAAGTCGGCATTGTGCCTTTTGTATTTAATACGGATGCAATTTCTGTGTTTCATCGTCAATAAGAAGGTCAGAGGGATACAGTAATCCTGAAGTTAAGCATCGGAATCTATGACTAGTGGCACAGGAATAGTTCAAAGCATAGTCCATAAGAAGAGTCAGTCTTCTTGTTCTTAAGTCGGTATTGTGCTTTTTGTATTTATTTCCGATGCAATTTCTGTGTTTCATCGTCAACAACACGATCCACGGGATACAGTAAACCTCAATTGAAACATCGGAATCTATAACTAGTGTCACAGGGATGGTTCAAAACATAGTCATTAATAAGAGTCAGTCTTCTTGTACTTAAGTCGGCATTGTGCCTTTTGTATATAATTCCGATGCAATTTCTGTGTTTCTTCGTCATTAAGAAGGACCAAGGGATACAGTAAACCTGGAGTGAAGCATCGGAATCTATAACTAGTGTCACTCGAATTGTTCAAAACATACACAGTAGGAAGAGTCAGTCTTCTTGTACTTAATTCGGCATTGTGCCTTTTGTATTTAATTCCGATGCAATTTCTGTGTTTCATCGTCAATAAGAAGGTCAGAGGGATACAGTAATCCTGAAGTAAAGCGTAGGAATCTAAAACTAGTGTCACAGGAATGGTTCAAAGCATAGACAGTAAGAAGAGTCAGTCTTCTTGTACTTAAGTCGGCATAATGCCTTTTCTACTTAATTCCGATGCAATTTCTGTGTTTCATCGTCAATAAGAAGGTCAGAAGGATACAGTAAACCTGCAGTGAAGCATCGGAATCTATAACTAGAGTCACAGGAATGGTTCAAAACATAGTCAGTAAGAAAAGTCAGTCTTCTTGAACTTAAGTTGGCATTGTGCCTTTCGTATTTAATTCCGATGCAATTTCTGTGTTTCACCGTCAATGAGAAGGCCCAAAGGATACAGTAAACCTGAATTGAAGCAACGGACTCTATGACTTGTGTCACAGAAATGGTTCAAAACATAGACAGTAGGAAGAGTTAGTCTTCTTGTACATAAGTCGGCATTGTGCCTTTTGTATTTAATTCCGATGCAATTTCTGTGTTTCATCGTCAATAAGAAGGTCCAAGGGAAACAGTAAACCTGAAGTGAAGCATCGGAATCTATAACTAGTGTCACAGGACTGGTTCAAAACATAGATAGTAAGAAGGGTCAGTCTTCTTGTCCTTAAGTCGGCATTGTGCCTTTTGTATTTAATTCCGATGCAATTTCTGTGTTTCATCGGCAATTAGGTCAGAGGGATACAGTAAACCTAAATTGAAGCATCGGAATCTATAACTAGTGTCACAGGAATGGTTCAAAATATAGACAGTAGGAAGAGTCAGTCTTCTTGTACTTAAGTCGGCATTGTGCCTTTTGTATTTAATTCCGATGCGATTTCTGTGTTTCATAGTCAATAAGAAGGTCCAAGGTGTACAGTAAACCTGAAGTGAAGCATCGGAATCTATAACTAGTGTCACAGGAAAGGTTCAAAGCATAGTCAGTGAGAAGCGTCAGTCTTCTTGTACTTAAGTCGACATTGTGCCTTTTCTATTTATATCCGATGCAATTTCTGTTTTTCATCGTGAATAAGATGGTCCAAGGGATACAGTAAACCTGAAGTGAAGCATCGGAATTTATAACTAGTGTCACAGGAATGGTCCAAAACATAGTCATTAATAAGAGTCAGTCTTCTTGTACTTAAGTCGGCATTGTGCCTTTTGTATATAATTCCGATGCAATTTCTGTGTTTCTTCGTCAATAAGAAGGACCAAGGGATACAGTAAACCTGGAGTGAAGCATCAGAATCTATAACTAGTGTCACTCGAATGGTTCAAAACATACACAGTAGGAAGAGTCAGTCTTCTTGTACTTAAGTCGGCATTGTGCCTATTGTATTTCATTCCGATGTAATTTCTGTGGATCATCGTCAATAAGAAGGTCTAAGGGACACAGTAAACCTGCAGTGAAGCATCGGAATCTATAACTAGTGTCACAGGGATGGTTCAAATCATGGACAGTAAGTAGAGTCAGTCTTCTTGTACTTAAGTCGGCATTGTGCCGTTTGTATTTAATTCCGATGCAATTTCTATGTTTCATCGTCAATAAGAAGGTCAGAGGGATACAGTAAACCTAAATTGAAGCATCGGAAAATATAACTAGTGTCACAGGAATGGTTCAAAATATAGAGAGTAGGAAGAGTCAGTCTTCTTGTACTTAAGTCGCCATTGTGCCTTTTCTATTTAATTCCGATGCGATTTCTATGTTTCATAGTCAATAAGAAGGTCCAAGGTGTACAGTAAACCTGAAGTGAAGCATCGGAATCAATAACTAGTGTCACAGGAATGGTTCAAAGCATAGTCAGTGAGAAGCGTCAGTCTTCTTGTACTTAAGTCGACATTGTGCCTTTTCTATTTATATCCGATGCAATTTCTGTGTTTCATCCTCAATAAGATGGTCCAAGTGATTCAGTAAACCCGAAGTGAAGCATCGGAATTTATAACTAGTGTCACAGGAATGGTCCAAAACATAGTCATTAATAAGAGTCAGTCTTCTTGTACTTAAGTCGGCATTGTGCCTTTTGTATAGAATTCCGATGCAATTTCTGTGTTTCTTCGTCAAAAAGAAGGACCAAGGGATGCAGTAAACCTGGAGTGAAGCATCGGAAACTATAACTAGTGTCAGAGGCATGGTTCAAAACATAGACAGTAAGAAGAGTCAGACTTCTTGTACTTAAGTCGGCATTGTGCCTTTTGTATTTAATTCGGATGCAATTTCTGTGTTTCATCGTCAATAAGAAGGTCGGAGGGATACAGTAATCTTGAAGTTAAGCATCGGAATCTATGACTAGTGTCACAGGAATGGTTCAAAGCATAGTCCATAAAAGAGTCAGTCTTCTTGTCCTTAAGTCGGTATTGTGGTTTTTGTATTTATTTCCGATGCAATTTCTGTGTTTCATCGTCAATAACACGGTCCAAGGGATACAGTAAACCTGAAGTGAAGCATCGGAATCAATACCTAGTGTCACTCGAATGGTTCAAAACATAGACAGTAGGAAGAGTCAGTCTTCTTGTACTTAAGTCGGCATTGTGCCTATTGTATTTAATTCCGATGTAATTTCTGTGTTTCATCGTCAATAAGAAGGGCTAAGGGACACAGTAAACCTGCAGTGAAGCAACAGAATCTATAACCAGTGTCACAGGGATGGTTCAAATCATAGACAGTAAGAAGAGTCAGTCTTCTTGTACTTAATTCGGCATTGTGCCTTTTTATTTAATTCCGATGCAATTTCTGTGTTTCATCGTCAATAAGAAGGTCAGAGGGATACAGTAAACCTGAAGTGAAGCAACGGAATCTATAACTAGTGTCACAGGAATGGTTCAAAACATAGTCAGTAAGAAGGGTCAATCTTCTTGTACTTAAGTCGGCATTGTGCATTTTGTATTTAATTCCGATGCAATTTCTGTGTTTCATCGTCAATAAGAAGGTCCAAGGGATACAGTCAACCTGGAGTGAAACATCGGAATCAATAACCAGTGTCACAGGGATAGTTCAAAACATAGACAGTAAGATGAGTCAGTATTCTTGTACTTAAGTCGGCATTGTGCTTTTTGTATTTAATTCCGATGCAATCTCTGTGTTTCATCGTCAATAAGAAGGTCAGAGGGATACAGTAATCTGGAAGTTAAGCATCGGAATGTATAACTAGAGTCACAGGAATGGTTCAAAACATAGACAGTTGGAAGAGTCAGTCTTCTAGTACTTAAGTCGGCATTGTGCATTTTGTATTTAATTCCGATGCAATTTCTGTGTTTCATCGTCAATAAGAAGTTCGAAGGGATAGAGGAAACCTGGAGTGAAGCATCGGAATCTATAACTAGTGTCTCAGGAATGGTTCAAAACATAGACAGTTGGAGAAGTCAATCTTCTTGTACTTAAGTCGGCATTGTGTCTTTTGTATTTAATTCTGATGCTATTTCTGTGTTTCATCGTCAATGAGAAGGTCCAAGGGATACAGTAAACCTGGAGTGAAGCATCGAAATCTGTAACTAGTGTCACAGTAATGGTTCAAAACATAGACAGTAGGAAGAGTCAGTCTTCTTGTACTTAAGTCGGCATTGTGCCTTTTGTATTTAATTCCGATGCAATTTCTGTGTTTCATCGTCAATACGAAGGTCCAAGGGATACAGTAAACCTGAAGTGAAGCATCGGAATCTATAACTAGTGTCACTGGTATGGTTCAAATTATAGACAGTAAGAAGAGTCAGTCTTCTTGTACTTAAGTCGGCATTGTGCCTTTTGTATTTAATTCCGATGCAATTTCTGTGATTCATCGTAAATATCAAGGTCCAAGGGATACAGTAAACCTGAAGTGAAGCATCGGAATCTATAACTAGTGTCACAGGAATGGTGCATTCATAGAAAGTAAGATGAGTCAGTATTCTTGTACTTAAGTCGGCATTGTGCTTTTTGTATTTTATTCCGATGCAATTTCTGTGTTTCATCGTCACTACGATGGTCAGAGGGATACAGTTATCCTGAAGTTAAGCATCGGAATCTGTAACTAGAGTCACAGGAATGGTTCAAAGCATAGTCAGTAAGAAGAGTCAGTCTGCTTGTAGTTAAGTCGGCATTGTGCCTTTTGTATTTAATTCCGATACACTTTCTGTGTTTCATCGTCAATAAGAAGTTCCAAGAGATACAGTAAACCTGAAGTGAAGCATCGGAATCTATAACTAGTGTTACTGGAATGGTTCAAATTATAGACAGTAAGAAGAGTCGGTCTTCTTGTACTTAAGTCGGCATTGTGCCTTTTGTATTTAATTCCGATGCAATTTCTGTGATTCATCGTAAATAACAAGGTCCAAGGGATACAGTAAACCGGAAGTGAAGCATCCGATCCTATAACTAGTGTCACAGAAATGGTTCAAATCATAGACAGTAGAAAGAGTCAGTCATCTTGTACATAAGTCGGCATTGTGCCTTTTGTATTTAATTCCGATGCAATTTCTGTGTTTCATCGTCAATAAGAAGGTCCAAGGGAAACAGTAAACCTGAATTGAAGCATCGGAATCTATAGTTAGTGTCACAGGAATGGTGCAAATCATAGACAGTAAGATGAGTCAGTATTCTTGTACTTAAGTCGGCATTGTCCTTTTTGTATTTAATTCTGATGCAATTTCTGTGTTTCATCGTCACTAACAAGGTCAGTTGGATACAGTAATCCTGAAGTTAGGCATCTTAATCTATAACTAGTGTCACTGGAATGGATCAAAGCATAGTCAGTAAGAAGAGTCAGTCTTCTTGTAGTTAAGTCGGCATTGTGCCTTTTGTATTGAATTCCGAACTAATTTCTGTGTTTCATCGTCAATAAGAAGGTGCAAGGGATACAGTAAACATGAAGTGAAGCATCGGAATCTATAACTAGTGTCACAGGAATGGTTCAAAGCATAGACAGTAAGAAGAGTCAGTCTTCTTGTACTTAAGTCGGCATTGTGTCTTTTGTATTTAATTCCGATGCTATTTCTGTGTTTCATCGTCAATAAGAAGGTCCAAGGGATACAGTAAACCTGAATTGAAGCATCGGAATCTACAACTAGTGTCACAGGAATGGTTGAAAACATAGTCGGGAAGAAGAGTCAGTCTTCTTGTACTTAAGTTGGCAATGTGCCTTTCGTATTTAATTCCGATGCAATTTCTGTGTTTCACCGTTAATAAGAAGGTCCAAGGGATACAGTAAACCTGGAGTGAAGCATCGGAATCTATAACTAGTGTCACAGTAATGGTTCAAAACATAGACAGTAGGAAGAGTCAGTCTTCTTGTACTTAAGTCGGCATTGTGCCTTTTGTATTTAATTCCGATGCAATTTCTGTGTTTCATCGGCAATAAGGTCAGAGGGATACAGTAAACCTAAATTGAATCATCGGAATCTATAACTAGTGTCACAGGAATGGTTCAAAATATAGACAGTAGGAAGAGTCAGTCTTCTTGTACTTAAGTCGGCATTGTGCCTTTTGTATTTAATTCCGATGCGATTTCTGTGTTTCATAGTCAATAAGAAGGTCCAAGGTGTACAGTAAACCTGAAGTGAAGCATCGGAATCTATATCTAGTGTCACAGGAATGGTTCAAAGCATAGTCAGTGAGAAGCGTCAGTCTTCTTGTACTTAAGTCGACATTGTGCCTTTTCTATTTATATCCGATGCAATTTCTGTGTTTCATCGTCAATAAGATGGTCCAAGGGAGACAGTAAATCCGAAGTGAAGCATCGGAATTTATAACTAGTGTCACAGGAATGGTCCAAAACATAGTCATTAATAAGAGTCAGTCTTCTTGTACTTAAGACGGCATTGTGCCTTTTGTATTTCATTCCGATGCAATTTCAGTGTTTCTTCGTCAATAAGAAGGACCAAGGGATACAGTAAACCAGGAGTGAAGCATCGGAGACTATAACTAGTGTCACAGGGATGGTTCAAAACATAGACAGTAAGAAGAGTCAGACTTCTTGTACTTAAGTCGGCATTGTGCCTTTTGTATTTAATTCCGATGCAATTTCTGTGTTTCATCGTCAATAAGAAGGTCGAAGGGATACAGTAAACCTGGACTGAAGCATCGGAGTCTATAACTAGTGTCACAGGAATGGTTAAAATCATAGACAGTAAGAAGAGTCAGTCTTCTTGTACTTAATTTGGCATTATGCCTTTTGTAATTATTTCCGATGCAATTTCTGTGTTTCATCGTCAATAAGAAGGTCAGAGGGATACAGTAAACCTGAAGTGAAGCAACGGAATCTATAACTAGTGTCACAGGAATGGTTCAAAACATAGTCAGTAAGTAGAGTCAGTCTTCTTGTACTTAAGTCGGCATTGTGCATTTTG
Organism: Schistocerca serialis cubense; assembly: GCF_023864345.2. Classification (NCBI taxonomy): domain Eukaryota; kingdom Metazoa; phylum Arthropoda; class Insecta; order Orthoptera; family Acrididae; genus Schistocerca; species Schistocerca serialis. The sequence continues at coordinate 8,154,106 of NW_026047584.1, read as the reverse complement.
TATTTAATTCCGATGCAATTTCTGTGTTTCATCGTTAATAAGAAGGTCCAAGGGATACAGTCAACCTGGAGTGAAACATCGGAATCTATAACTAGGGTCACAGGGACGGTTCAAAACATAGACGGTAAGGAGAGTCAGTCTCATTGTACTTAAGTCGGCATTGTGTCTTTTGTATTTAATTCCGATGCAATTTCTGCGTTTCATCGTCAATAAGAAGGTTTAAGGGATACAGTAAACCTGAAGTGAAGCATCGGATTCTATAACTAGTGCCACTGGAATGGTTCAAAACATAGTCTGTAAGAAGAGTCAGTCTTCTTGTACTTAAGTTGGCATTGTGCCTTTCGTATTAAATTCCAATGCAATTTCTGTGTTTCACCGTCAATAAGAAGGTCCAAGGGATACAGTAAACCTGAAGTGAAGCATCGGACTCTATAACTAGTGTCACAGAAATGGGTCAAAACATAGACAGTAGGAAGAGTCAGTCTTCTTGTACATAAGTCGGCATTGTGCATTTTGTATTTTATTCCGATGCAATTTCTGTGTTTCATCGCCAATAAGAAGGTCCAAGGGAAACAGTAAACCTGAAGTGAAGCATCGGAATCTATAACTAGTGTCACAGGACTGGTTCAAAACATAGATAGTAAGAAGGGTCAGTCTTCTTTTCCTTAAGTCGGCATTGTGCCTTTTGTATTTAATTCCGATGCAATTTCTGTGTTTCATCGGCAATAAGGTCAGAGGGATACAGTAAACCTAAATTGAAGCATCGGAAAATATAACTAGTGTCACAGGAATGGTTCAAAATATAGACAGTAGGAAGAGTCAGTCTTCTTGTACTTAAGTCGCCATTGTGCCTTTTCTATTTAATTCCGATGCGATTTCTATGTTTCATAGTCAATAAGAAGGTCCAAGGTGTACAGTAAACCTGAAGTGAAGCATCGGAATCAATAACTAGTGTCACAGGAATGGTTCAAAGCATAGTCAGTGAGAAGCGTCAGTCTTCTTGTACTTAAGTCGACATTGTGCCTTTTCTATTTATATCCGATGCAATTTCTGTGTTTCATCCTCAATAAGATGGTCCAAGTGATTCAGTAAACCCGAAGTGAAGCATCGGAATTTATAACTAGTGTCACAGGAATGGTCCAAAACATAGTCATTAATAAGAGTCAGTCTTCTTGTACTTAAGTCGGCATTGTGCCTTATGTATAGAATTCCGATGCAATTTCTGTGTTTCTTCGTCAAAAAGAAGGACCAAGGGATGCAGTAAACCTGGAGTGAAGCATCGGAAACTATAACTAGTGTCAGAGGGATGGTTCAAACTTAGACAGTAAGAAGAGTCAGACTTCTTGTACTTAAGTCGGCATTGTGCCTTTTGTATTTAATTCGGATGCAATTTCTGTGTTTCATCGTCAATAAGAAGGTCAGAGGGATACAGTAATCTTGAAGTTAAGCATCGGAATCTATGACTAGTGTCACAGGAATGGTTCAAAGCATAGTCCATAAAAGAGTCAGTCTTCTTGTCCTTAAGTCGGTATTGTGGTTTTTGTATTTATTTCCGATGCAATTTCTGTGTTTCATCGTCAATAACACGGTCCAAGGGATACAGTAAACCTGAAGTGAAGCATCGGAATCAATACCTAGTGTCACTCGAATGGTTCAAAACATAGACAGTAGGAAGAGTCAGTCTTCTTGTACTTAAGTCGGCATTGTGCCTATTGTATTTAATTCCGATGTAATTTCTGTGTTTCATCGTCAATAAGAAGGGCTAAGGGACACAGTAAACCTGCAGTGAAGCAACAGAATCTATAACCAGTGTCACAGGGATGGTTCAAATCATAGACAGTAAGAAGAGTCAGTCTTCTTGTACTTAAGTCAGCATTGTGCCTTTTGTATTTAATTCCGATGCAATTTCTGTGTTTCATCGTCAATAAGAAGGTCGAAGGGATACAGTAAACCTGGAGTGAAGCATCGGAGTCTATAACTAGTGTCACAGGAATGGTTAAAAGCATAGACAGTAAGAAGAGTCAGTCTTCTTGTACTTAATTCGGCATTGTGCCTTTTTATTTAATTCCGATGCAATTTCTGTCTTTCATCGTCAATAAGAAGGTCAGAGGGATACAGTAAACCTGAGGTGAAGCAACGGAATCTATAACTAGTGTCACAGGAATGGTTCAAAACATAGTCAGTAAGAAGGGTAAGTCTTCTTGTACTTAAGTCGGCATTGTGCATTTTGTATTTAATTCCGATGCAATTTCTGTGTTTCATCGTCAATAAGAAGGTCCAAGGGATACAGTCAACCTGGAGTGAAACATCGGAATCAATAACCAGTGTCACAGGGATAGTTCAAAACATAGACAGTAAGATGAGTCAGTATTCTTGTACTTAAGTCGGCATTGTGCTTTTTGTATTTAATTCCGATGCAATCTCTGTGTTTCATCGTCAATAAGAAGGTCAGAGGGATACAGTAATCTGGAAGTTAAGCATCGGAATGTATAACTAGAGTCACAGGAATGGTTCAAAACATAGACAGTTGGAAGAGTCAGTCTTCTTGTACTTAAGTCGGCATTGTGCATTTTGTATTTAATTCCGATGCAATTTCTGTGTTTCATCGTCAATAAGAAGTTCGAAGGGATAGAGGAAACCTGGAGTGAAGCATCGGAATCTATAACTAGTGTCTCAGGAATGGTTCAAAACATAGACAGTTGGAGAAGTCAATCTTCTTGTACTTAAGTCGGCATTGTATCTTTTGTATTTAATTCTGATGCTATTTCTGTGTTTCATCGTCAATAAGAAGGTCCAAGGGATACAGTAAACCTGGAGTGAAGCATCGAAATCTGTAACTAGTGTCACAGTAATGGTTCAAAACATAGACAGTAGGAAGAGTCAGTCTTCTTGTACTTAAGTCGGCATTGTGCCTTTTGTATTTAATTCCGAAGCAATTTCTGTGTTTCATCGTCAATACGAAGGTCCAAGGGATACAGTAAACCTGAAGTGAAGCATCGGAATCTATAACTAGTGTCACTGGAATGGTTCAAATTATAGACAGTAAGAAGAGTCAGTCTTCTTGTACTTAAGTCGGCATTGTGCCTTTTGTATTTAATTCCGATGCAATTTCTGTGATTCATCGTAATTATCAAGGTCCAAGGGATACAGTAAACCTGAAGTGAAGCATCGGAATCTATAACTAGTGTCACAGGAATGGTGCATTCATAGAAAGTAAGATGAGTCAGTATTCTTGTACTTAAGTCGGCATTGTGCTTTTTGTATTTTATTCCGATGCAATTTCTGTGTTTCATCGTCACTACGATGGTCAGAGGGATACAGTTATCCTGAAGTTAAGCATCGGAATCTGTAACTAGAGTCACAGGAATGGTTCAAAGCATAGTCAGTAAGAAGAGTCAGTCTGCTTGTAGTTAAGTCGGCATTGTGCCTTTTGTATTTAATTCCGATACACTTTCTGTGTTTCATCGTCAATAAGAAGTTCCAAGAGATACAATAAACCTGAAGTGAAGCATCGGAATCTATAACTAGTGTTACTGGAATGGTTCAAATTATAGACAGTAAGAAGAGTCGGTCTTCTTGTACTTAAGTCGGCATTGTCCTTTTTGTATTTAATTCTGATGCAATTTCTGTGTTTCATCGTCACTAACAAGGTCAGTTGGATACAGTAATCCTGATGTTAGGCATCTTAATCTATAACTAGTGTCACTGGAATGGTTCAAAGCATAGTCAGTAAGAAGAGTCAGTCTTCTTGTAGTTAAGTCGGCATTGTGCCTTTTGTATTGAATTCCGAACTAATTTCTGTGTTTCATCGTCAATAAGAAGGTGCAAGGGATACAGTAAACTTGAAGAGAAGCATCGGAATCTATAACTAGTGTCACAGGAATGGTTCAAAGCATAGACAGTAAGAAGAGTCAGTCTTCTTGTACTTAAGTCGGCATTGTGTCTTTTGTATTTAATTCCGATGCTATTTCTGTGTTTCATCGTCAATAAGAAGGTCCAAGGGATACAGTAAACCTGAATTGAAGCATCGGAATCTACAACTAGTGTCACAGGAATGGTTGAAAACATAGTCGGGAAGAAGAGTCAGTCTTCTTGTACTTAAGTTGGCAATGTGCCTTTCGTAATTAATTCCGATGCAATTTCTGTGTTTCATCGGCAATAAGGTCAGAGGGATACAGTAAACCTAAATTGAAGCATCGGAATCTATAACTAGTGTCACAGGAATGGTTCAAAATATAGACAGTAGGAAGAGTCAGTCTTCTTGTACTTAAGTTGGCATTGTGCCTTTTGTATTTAATTCCGATGCGATTTCTGTGTTTCATAGTCAATAAGAATGTCCAAGGTGTACAGTAAACCTGAAGTGAAGCATCGGAATCTATATCTAGTGTCACAGGAATGGTTCAAAGCATAGTCAGTGAGAAGCGTCAGTCTTCTTGTACTTAAGTCGACATTGTGCCTTTTCTATTTATATCCGATGCAATTTCTGTGTTTCATCGTCAATAAGATGGTCCAAGGGAGACAGTAAATCCGAAGTGAAGCATCGGAATTTATAACTAGTGTCACAGGAATGGTCCAAAACATAGTCATTAATAAGAGTCAGTCTTCTTGTACTTAAGACGGCATTGTGCCTTTTGTATTTCATTCCGATGCAATTTCAGTGTTTCTTCGTCAATAAGAAGGACCAAGGGATACAGTAAACCAGGAGTGAAGCATCGGAAACTATAACTAGTGTCACAGGGTTGGTTCAAAACATAGACAGTAAGAAGAGTCAGACTTATTGTACTTAAGTCGGCATTGTGCCTTTTGTATTTAATTCCGATGCAATTTCTGTGTTTCATCGTCAATAAGAAGGTCGAAGGGATACAGTAAACCTGGACTGAAGCTTCGGAGTCTATAACTAGTGTCACAGGAATGGTTAAAATCATAGACAGTAAGAAGAGTCAGTCTTCTTGTACTTAATTTGGCATTATGCCTTTTGTATTTAATTCCGATGCAATTTCTGTGTTTCATCGTCAATAAGAAGGTCAGAGGGATACAGTAAACCTGAAGTGAAGCAACGGAATCTATAACTAGTGTCACAGGAATGGTTCAAAACATAGTCAGTAAGTAGAGTCAGTCTTCTTGTACTTAAGTCGGCATTGTGCATTTTGTATTTAATTCCGATGCAATTTCTGTGTTTCATCGTTAATAAGAAGGTCCAAGGGATACAGTCAACCTGGAGTGAAACATCGGAATCTATAACTAGGGTCACAGGGACGGTTCAAAACATAGACGGTAAGAAGAGTCAGTCTCATTGTACTTAAGTCGGCATTGTGTCTTTTGTATTTAATTCCGATGCAATTTCTGCGTTTCATCGTCAATAAGAAGGTTTAAGGGATACAGTAAACCTGAAGTGAAGCATCGGATTCTATAACTAGTGTCACTGGAATGGTTCAAAACATAGTCTGTAAGAAGAGTCAGTCTTCTTGTACTTAAGTTGGCATTGTGCCTTTCGTATTAAATTCCAATGCAATTTCTGTGTTTCACCGTCAATAAGAAGGTCCAAGGGATACAGTAAACCTCAAGTGAAGCATCGGACTCTATAACTAGTGTCACAGAAATGGGTCAAAACATAGACAGTAGGAAGAGTCAGTCTTCTTGTACATAAGTCGGCATTGTGCATTTTGTATTTTATTCCGATGCAATTTCTGTGTTTCATCGTCAATAAGAAGGTCCAAGGGATACAGTAAACATGAAGTCAAGCATCGGAATCTATAACTAGTGGCACTGGAATGGTTCAAACTATAGACAGTAAGAAGGGTCAGTCTTCTTGTACTTAAGTCGGCATTGTGCCTATTGTATTTAATTCCGATGTAATTTCTGTGTTTCATCGTCAATAAGAAGGTCTAAGGGACACAGTAAACCTGCAGTGAAGCATCGGAATCTATAACTAGTGTCACAGGGATGGTTCAAAGCATAGACAGTAAGAAGTGTCAGTCTTCATGTACTTAAGTCGGCATTGTGCCTTTTGTATTTAATTCCGATGCAATTTCTGTGTTTCATCGTCAATAAGAAGGTGTAAGGGATACAGTAAATCTGGAGCGAAGCATCGGAGTCTATAACTAGTGTCACAGGAATGGTTAAAAGCATAGACAGTAAGAATAGTCAGTCTTCTTGTACTTAATTCGGCATTGCGCCTTTTGTATTTAATTCCGATGCAATTTCTGTGTTTCATCGTCAATAAGAAGGTCAGAGGGATACAGTAAATCTGAAGTGAAGCAACGGAATCTATAACAAGTGTCTTAGGAATGGTTAAAAACATAGAGAGTAGGAAGAGTCAGTCTTCTAGTACTTAAATCGGCATTGTGCCTTTTCTATTTAATTCGGATGCAATTTCTGTGTTTCATCGTCAATAAGACGGTCAGGGGGATACAGTAAGCCTGAAGTGAAGCATCGGAATCTATAACTAGTGTCTCAGGAATGGTCCAAAACATAGACAGTTGGAAGAGTCAGTCTTCTTGTACTTAAGTCGGCATTGTGTCTTTTGTATTTAATTCCGATGCTATTTCTGTGTTTCATCGTCAATAAGAAGGTCCAAGGGATACAGTAAACCTGAAGTGAAGCATCGGAATCTACCACTAGTGTCACAGGAATGGTTGAAAACATAGTCAGGAAGAAGAGTCAGTCTTCTTGTACTTAAGTTGGCAATGTGCCTTTCGTATTTAATTCCGATGCAATTTCTTTGTTTCACCGTTAATAAGAAGGTCCAAGGGATACAGTAAACCTGTAGTGAAGCATCGGAATCTATATCTAGTGTCACAGTAATGGTTCAAAACATAGACAGTAGGAAGAGTCAGTCTTCTTGTACTTGAGTCGGCATTGTGCCTTTTGTATTTAATTCCGATGCAATTTCTGTGTTTCATCGTCAATAAGAGGGTCCGAGGGATAGAGTAAACATGAAGTGAAGCATCGGAATCTATAACTAGTGTCACTGGAATGGTTCAAATTATAGACAGTAAGAAGAGTCAGTCTTCTTGTACTTAAGTCGGCAGTGTGCCTTTTGTATTTATCTCCGATGCAATTTCTGTGATTCATCGTAAATAACAACGTCCAAGGTACGCATTAATCCTGACGTGAAGCATCGCAATCTATAACTAGTGTCACAGGAATGGTGCAATTCATAGACAATAAGATGAGTCAGTATTTTTGTACATAAGTCGGCATTGTGCTTTTTGTATTTAATTCCAATGCAATTTCTGTGTTTCATCGTCACTAAGAAGGTCAGAGGGATACAGTAATCCTGAAGTGAAGCATCGGAATCTATAACTAGTGTCACTGGAATGGTTCAAATTATAGACAGTAAGAAGATTCGGTCTTCTTGTACTTAAGTCGGCATTGTGCCTTTTGTATTTAATTCCGATGCAATTTCTGTGTTTCATCGTCAATAAGAAGGTCCAAATGAAACAGTAAACCTGAAGTGAAGCATCGGAATCTATAACTAGTGTCACAGGAATGGTGAAAATCATAGACAGTAAGATGAGTCAGTATTCTTGTACTTAATTCGGCATTGTGCCTTTAGTATTTCATTCCGATGCAATTTCTGTGTTTCATCGTCAATAAGAAGGTCAGAGGGATAGAGTAAACCTGAAGTGAAGCAACGGAATCTATAACTAGTGTCACAGGAATGGTTCAAAACATAGTCAGTAAGTAGATTCAGTCTTCTTGTAGTTAAGTCGGCATTGTGCCTTTTGTATTGAATTCCGAACCAATTTCTGTGTTTCATCGTCAATAAGAAGGTGCAAGGGATACAGTAAACTGAAAGTGAAGCATCGGAATCTATAACTAGTGTCACAGGAATGGTTCAAAGCATAGACAGTAAGAAGAGTCAGTCTTCTTCTACTTAGGTTGGCATACTGCCTTTTCTATTTAATTCCGATGCAATTTCTGTGTTTCATCGTCAATAAGAAGGTCAGAAGGATACAGTAAACCTGAAGTGAAGCATCGGAATCTGTAACTAGTGTCACAGGAACGGTTCAATACATAGTCAGTAAGAAGAGTCAGTCTTGTTGAACTTAAGTTGGCATTGTGCCTTTCGTATTTTATTCCGATGCAATTTCTGTGTTTCACCGTCAATAAGAAGGCCCAAGGGATACAGTAAACCTGAAGTGAAGCAACGGACTCTATAACTAGTGTCACAGAAATGGTTCAAAACATAGACAGTAGGAAGAGTTAGTCTTCTTGTACATGAGTCGGCATTGTGCCTTTTGTATTTAATTCCGATGCTATTTCTGTGTTTCATCGTCAATAAGAAGGTCCAAGGGAAACAGTAAACCTGAAGGGAAGCATCGGAATCTATAACTAGTGTCACAGGACTGGTTCAAAACATAGATAGTAAGAAGGGTCAGTCTTCTTGTCCTTAAGTCGGCATTGTGCCTTTTGTATTTAATTCCGATGCAATTTCTGTGATTCATTGGCAATAAGGTCAGAGGGATACAGTAAACCTAAATTGAAGCATCGTAATCTATAACTAGTGTCACAGGAATGGTTCAAAATATAGACAGTAGGAAGAGTCAGTCTTCTTGTACTTAAGTCGGCATTGTGCCTTTTGTATTTAATTCCGATGCGATTTCTGTGTTTCATAGTCAATAAGAAGGTCCAAGGTGTACAGTAAACCTGAAGTGAAGCATCGGAATCTATAACTAGTGTCACAGGAATGGTTCAAAGCATAGTCAGTGAGAAGCGTCAGTCTTCTTGTACTTAAGTCGACATTGTGCCTTTTCTATTTACATCCGATGCAATTTCTGTGTTTCATCGTCAATAAGATGGTCCAAGGGATACAGTAAACCCGAAGTGAAGCATCGGAATTTATAACTAGTCTCACAGGAATGGTCCAAAACATAGTCATTAATCAGAGTCAGTCTTCTTGTACTTAAGTCGGCATTGTACCTTTTGTATTTAATTCCGATGCAATTTCAGTGTTTCTTCGTCAATAAGAAGGACCAAGGGATACAGTAAACAAGGAGTGAAGCATCGGAAACTATAACTAGTGTCACAGGGATGGTTCAAAACATAGACAGTAAGAAGAGTCGGATTTCTTGTACTTAAGTCGGCATTGTGCCTTTTGTATTTAATACGGATGCAATTTCTGTGTTTCATCGTGAATAAGAAGGTCAGAGGGATACAGTAAACCTGAAGTGAAGCAACGGAATCTATAACTAGTGTCACAGGAATGGTTCAAAACACAGTCAATAGAAGGGTCAGTCTTCTTGTAGTTAAGTCGGCCTTGTGCCTTTTGTATTGAATTCCGATGCAATTTCTGTGTTTCATCGACAATAAGAAGGTCCAAGGGATACAGTAAACCTGAAGTGAAGCATCGGAATCTATAACAAGTGTCTTAGGAATGGTTCAAAATATAGTCAGGAAGAAGAGTCAGTCTTCTTGTGCTTAAGTTGGCAATGTGCCTTTCGTATTTAATTCCGATGCAATTTCTGTGTTTCACCGTCAATAAGAAGGTCCAAGGGATACAGTAAACCTGGAGTGAAGCATCGGAATCTATAACTAGTGTCACAGTAATGGTTCAAAACATAGACAGTAGGAAGAGTCAGTCTTCTTGTTCTTAAGTGGGCATTGTGCCTTTTGTATTTAATTCCGATGCATTTTCAGTGTTTCATCGTCAATAAGAAGGACCAAGGGATACAGTTAACCTGGAGTGAAGCATCGGAATCTATAACTAGTGTCACAGGGATGGTTCAAAACATAGACAGTAAGAAGAGTCAGTCTTCTTGTACTTAAGTCGACAATGTGCCTTTTGTATTTATTTCCGATGCAATTTCTGTGTTTCATCGTCAATAAGAAGGTCCAAGGGATACAGTAAACCTGAAGTGAATCATCGGAATTTAAGTGTCACAGGAAAGGCTCAAATCATAATCAGTAAGAAGAGCCAGTCTTCTTGTACTTATGTCGGCATTGTGCCTTTTGTATTTAAATCCGATGCAATTTCTGTGTTTCATCTCAATAAGAAGGTCCAAGGGATACAGTAGACCTGAATTGAAGCATCGGAATCTATAACTAGAGTCACAGGAATGGTTCAAAGCATAGACAGTCAGTAGAGTCAGTCTTCTTGTACTTAAGTCGGCATTGTGCCTTTTGTATTTAATTCCGATGCAATTTCTGTGTTTCATCGTCAATTAGAAGGTTTCAGGGCTACTGTAAACCTGAAGTGAAGCATCGGAATCTATAGCTAGTGTCACAAGAATGGTTCAAAACATAGTCAGTAAGAAGAGTCAGTGTCTTGTACTGAAGTTGTCATGGTGCCTTTCGTATTTAATTCCGATGCAATTTCTGTGTATCACCGTCAATGAGAAGGCCCAAAGGATACAGTAAACCTGAATTGAAGCAACGGACTCTATGACTAGTGTCACAGAAATGGTTCAAAACATAGACAGTAGGAAGAGTTAGTCTTCTTGTACATAAGTCGGCATTGTGCCTTTTGTATTTAATTCCGATGCAATTTCTGTGTTTCATCGTCAATAAGAAGGTCCAAGGTGTACAGTAAACCTGAAGTGAAGCATCGGAATCTATAACTAGTGTCACCGGAATGGTTCAAATCATAGTCAGTGAGAAGCGTCAGTCTTCTTGTACTTAAGTCGACATTGTGCCTTTTCTATTTATATGCGATGCAATTTCTGTTTTTCATCATGAATAAGATGGTCCAAGGGATACAGTAAACCCGAAGTGAAGCATCGGAATTTATAACTAGTGTCACAGGAATGGTCCAAAACATAGTTATTAATAAGAGTCAGTCTTCTTGTACTTAAGTCGGCATTGTGCCTTTTGTATATAATTCCGATGCAATTTCTGTGTTTCTTCGTCAATAAGAAGGACCAAGGGATACAGTAAACCTGGAGTGAAGCATCGGAATCTATAACTAGTGTCACTCGAATGGTTCAAATCATAGACAGTAGGAAGAGTCAGTCTTCTTGTACTTAAGTCGGCATTGTGCCTATTGTATTTCATTCCGATGTAATTTCTGTGGTTCATCGTCAATAAGAAGGTCTAAGGGACACAGTAAACCTGCAGTGAAGCATCGGAATCTATAACTAGTGTCACAGGGATGGTTCAAATCATAGACAGTAAGTAGAGTCAGTCTTCTTGTACTTAAGTCGGCATTGTGCCGTTTGTATTTAATTCCGATGCAATTTCTGTGTTTCATCGTCAATAAGAAGGTCGAGGGGATACAGTAAACCTGAAGTGGAGCAACGGAATCTATAACTAGTGTCACAGGAATGGTTCAAAACATAGTCAGTAAGAAGGGTCAGTCTTCTTGTACTTAAGTCGGCATTGTGCATTTTGTATTTAATTCCGATGCAATTTCTGTGTTTCATCGTCAATAAGAAGGTCCAAGGGATACAGTGATCCTGGAGTGAAACATCGGAATCTATAACTACTGTCACAGGGACGGTTCAAAACATAGACAGTAAGATGAGTCAGTATTCTTGTACTTAAGTCGGCATTGTGCTTTTTGTATTTAATTCCGATGCAATTTCTTTGTTTCATCGTCACTAACAAGGTCAGTGGGATACAGTAATCCTGAGGTTAGGCATCGAAATCTATAACTAGTGTCACTGGAATGGTTCAAAGCATAGTCAGTAAGAAGAGTCAGTCTTCTTGTAGTTAAGTCGGCATTGTGCCTTTTGTATTGAATTCCGAACCAATTTCTGTGTTTCATCGTCAATAAGAAGGTGCAAGGGATACAGTAAACCTGAAGTGAAGCATCGGAATCTATAACTAGTGTCACAGGAATGGTTCAAAACGTAGACAGTAAGAAGAGTCAGTCTTCTTGTACTTAAGTCGGCATACTGCCTTTTCTATTTAATTCCGATGCAATTTCTGTGTTTCATCGTCAATAAGAAGGTCAGAAGGATACAGTAAACCTGAAGTGAAGCATCGGAATCTATAACTAGTGTCACAGGAATGGTTCAAAACATAGTCAGTAAGAAGAGTCAGTCTTCTTGAACTTAAGTTGGCATTGTGCCTTTCGTATTTAATTCCGATGCAATTTCTGTGTTTCACCGTCAATAAGAAGGCCCAAGGGATACAGTAAACCTGAAGTGAAGCAACGGACTCTATAACTAGTGTCACAGAAATGGTTCAAAACATAGACAGTAGTAAGAGTTAGTCTTCTTGTACATAAGTCGGCATTGTGCCTTTTGTATTTAATTCCGATGCAATTTCTGTGTTTCATCGGCAATAAGGTCAGAGGGATACAGTAAACCTAAATTGAAGCATCGGAATCTATAACTAGTGTCACAGGAATGGTTCAAAATATAGACAGTAGGAAGAGTCAGTCTTCTTGTACTTAAGTCGGCATTGTGCCTTTTCTATTTAATTCCGATGCGATTTCTGTGTTTCATAGTCAATAAGAAGGTCCAAGGTGTACAGTAAACCTGAAGTGAAGCATCGGAATCTATAACTAGTGTCACAGGAATGGTTCAAAGCATAGTCAGTGAGAAGCGTCAGTCTTCTTGTACTTAAGTCGACATTGTGCCTTTTCTATTTATATCCGATGCAATTTCTGTGTTTCATCCTCAATAAGATGGTCCAAGGGATACAGTAAACCCGAAGTAAAGCATCGGAATTTATAACTAGTGTCACAGGAATGGTCAAAAACATAGTCATTAATAAGAGTCAGTCTTCTTGTACTTAAGTCGGCATTGTGCCTTTTGTATATAATTCCGATGCAATTCCTGTGTTTCTTCGTCAAAAAGAAGGAACAAGGGATGCAGTAAACCTGGAGTGAAGCATCGGAAACTATAACTAGTGTCAGAGGGATGGTTCAAAACATAGACAGTAAGAAGAGTCAGACTTCTTGTACTTAAGTCGGCATTGTGCCTTTTGTATTTAATTCGGATGCAATTTCTGTGTTTCATCGTCAATAAGAAGGTCAGAGGGATACAGTAATCTTGAAGTTAAGCATCGGAATCTATGACTAGTGTCACAGGAATGGTTCAAAGCATAGTCCATAAAAGAGTCAGTCTTCTTGTTCTTAAGTCGGTATTGTGCTTTTTGTATTTATTTCCGATGCAATTTCTGTGTTTCATCGTCAATAACACGGTCCAAGGGATACAGTAAACCTGAAGTGAAGCATCGGAATCAATACCTAGTGTCACTCGAATGGTTCAAAACATAGACAGTAGGAAGAGTCAGTCTTCTTGTACTTAAGTCGGCATTGTGCCTATTGTATTTAATTCCGATCTAATTTCTGTGTTTCATCGTCAATAAGAAGGGCTAAGGGACACAGTAAACCTGCAGTGAAGCATCGGAATCTATAAATAGTGTCACAGGGATGGTTCAAATCATAGACAGTATGAAGAGTCAGTGTTCTTGTACTTAAGTCGGTATTGTGCCTTTTGTATTTAATTCCGATGCAATTTCTGTGTTTCATCGTCAATCAGAAGGTCGAAGGGATACAGTAAACCTGGAGTGAAGCATCGGAGTCTATAACTAGTGTCACAGGAATGGTTAAAAGCATAGACAGTAAGAAGAGTCAGTCTTCTTGTACTTAATTCGGCATTGTGCCTTTCGTATTTAATTCCGATGCAATTTCTGTGTTTCATCGTCAATAAGAAGGTCAGAGGGATACAGTAAACCTGAAGTGAAGCAACGGAACCTATAACTAGTGTCACAGGAATGGTTCAAAACATAGTCAGTAAGAAGGGTCAGTCTTCTTGTACTTACGTCGGCATTGTGCATTTTGTATTTAATTCCGATGCAATTTCTGTGTTTCATCGTCAATAAGAAGGTCCAAGGGATACAGTCAACCTGGAGTGAAACATCGGAATCAATAACTAGTGTCACAGGGACAGTTCAAAATATAGACAGTAAGATGAGTCAGTATTCTTGTACTTAAGTCGGCATTGTGCTTTTTATATTTAATTCCGATGCAATTTCTGTGTTTCATCGTCAATAAGATGGTCAGAGGGATACAGTAATCCGGAAGTTAAGCATCGGAATGTATAACTAGAGTCACAGGAATGGTTCAAAACATAGACAGTTGGAAGAGTCAGTCTTCTTGTACTTAAGTCGGCATTGTGCATTTTGTATTTAATTCCGATGCAATTTCTGTGTTTCATCGTCAATAAGAAGGTCGAAGGGATACAGTAAACCTGGAGTGAAGCATCGGAATCTATAACTAGTGTCTCAGGAATGGTTCAAAACATAGACAGTTGGAAGAGTCAATCTTCTTGTACTTAAGTCGGCATTGTGTCTTTTGTATTTAATTCCGATGCTATATCTGTGTTTCATCGTCAATAAGAAGGTCCAAGGGATACAGTAAACCTGAAGTGAAACACCGGAATCTACAACTAGTGTCACAGGAATGGTTCAAAACATAGTCAGGAAGAAGAGTCAGTCTTCTTGTACTTAAGTTGGCATTGTGCCTTTTGTATTTAATTCCGATGCAAATTCTGTGTATCACCGTCAATAAGAAGGTCCAACGGATACAGTAAACCTGGAGTGAAGCATCAGAATCTGTAACTAGTGTCACAGTAATGGTTCAAAACATAGACAGTAGGAAGAGTCAGTCTTCTTGTACTTAAGTCGGCATTGTGCCTTTTGTATTTAATTCCGAAGCAATTTCTGTGTTTCATCGTCAATAAGAAGGTCCAAGGGATACAGTAAACCTGAAGTGAAGCATCGGAATCTATAACTAGTGTCACTGGAATGGTTCAAATTATAGACAGTAAGAAGAGTCAGTCTTGTTGTACTTAAGTCGGCATTGTGCCTTTTGTATTTAATTCCGATGCAATTTCTGTGATTCATCGTAAATATCAAGGTCCAAGGGATACAGTAAACCTGAAGTGAAGCATTGGAATCTATAACTAGTGTCACAGGAATGTTGCATTCATAGACCGTAAGATGAGTCAGTATTCTTGTACTTAAGTCGGCATTGTGCTTTTTGTATTTAATTCCGATGCAATTTCTGTGTTTCATCGTCACTAAGATGGTCAGAGGGATACAGTAATCCTGAAGTTACGCATCGGAATCTGTAACCAGAGTCACAGGAATGGTTCAAAGCATAGTCAGTAAGAAGAGTCAGTCTTCTTGCAGTTAAGTCGGCATTGTGCCTTTTGTATTTAATTCCGATGCACTTTCTGTGTTTCAGCGTCAATAAGAAGTTCCAAGGGATACAGTAAACCTGAAGTGAAGCATCGGAATCTATAACTAGTGTCACTGGAATGGTTCAAATTATAGACAGTAAGAAGAGTCGGTCTTCTTGTACTTAAGTCGGCATTGTGCCTTTTGTATTTAATTCCGATGCAATTTCTGTGATTCATCGTAAATAACAAGGTCCAAGGGATACAGTAAACCTGAAGTGAAGCATCCGACTCTATGACTAGTGTCACAGAAATGGTTCAAAACATAGACAGTAGGAAGAGTCAGTCTTCTTGTACATAAGTCGGCATTGTGCCTTTTGTATTTAATTCCGATGCAATTTCTGTGTTTCATCGTCAATAAGAAGGTCCAAGGGAAACAGTAAACCTGAAGTGAAGCATCGGAATCTATAATTAGTGTCACAGGAATGGTGCAAATCATAGACAGTAAGAAGAGTCAGTCTTCTTGTACTTAAGTCGGCATAGTGCCTTTTGTATTGAATTCCGATGCAATTTCTGGGTTTCATCGTCAATAAGAAGGTCAGAAGGATACAGTAAACATGAAGTGAAGTATCGGAATCTATAACTAGTGTCACAGTAATGGTTCAAAACATAGTCAGTAAGAAGTGTCAGTCTTCTTGAACTTAAGTTGGCATTGTGCCTTTCGTATTTAATTCCGATGCAATTTCTGTGTTTCACCGTCAATAAGATGGTCCAAGGGATACAGTAAACCGGAAGTGAAGCATCGGACTCTATAACTAGTGTCACAGAAATGGTTCAAAACATAGACAGTAGGAAGAGTCAGTCTTCTTGTACATAAGTCGGCATTGTGCCTTTTGTATTTAATTCCGATGCAATTTCTGTGTTTCATCGTCAATAAGAAGGTCCAAGGGAAACAGTAAACCTGAAGTGAAGCATCGAAATCTATCACTAGTGTCACAGGACTGGTTCAAAACATAGATAGTAAGATGGGTCAGTCATCTTGTCCTTAAGTCGGCATTGTGCCTTTTGTATTTAATTCCGATGCAATTTCTATGTTTCATCGGCAATAAGGTCAGAGGGATACAGTAAACCTAAATTGAAGCATCGGAATCTATAACTAGTGTCACAGGAATGGTTCAAAAAATAGAGAGTAGGAAGAGACAGTCTTCTTGTACTTAAGTCAAAATTGTGCCTTTTGTATTTAATTCCGATGCGATTTCTGTGTTTCATAGGCAATAAGAAGGTCCAAGGTGTAAAGTAAACCTGAAGTGAAGCATCGGAATCTATAACTAGTGTCACAGGAATGGTTCATAGCATAGTCCGTAAGAAGCGTCAGTCTTCTTGTACTTAAGTCGGCATTGTGCCTTTCTATTTAATTCCGATGCAATTTCTGTGTTTCATCGTCAATAAGAAGGTCCAAGGGATATAGTAAACCTGGAGTGAAGCATCGGAATCTATAACTAGTGTCACAGGATTGGCTCAAAACACAGTCTGTAATAAGAGTCAGTCTTCTTGTTCTTAAGTCGGCATTGTGCCTTTTGTATTTAATTCCGATGCAATTTCTGTGTTTCTTCGTCAATAAGAAGGACCAAGGGATACAGTAAACCTGGAGTGAAGCATCGGAAACTCTAACTAGTGTCACAGGGATGGTTCAAAACATAGACAGTAAGAAGAGTCAGTCTTCTTGTCCTTAAGTCGGTATTGTGCCTTTTGTATTAAATTCCGATGCAATATCTGTGTTTCATCGTCAATAAGACGGTCCAAAGGATACAGTAAAACTGAAGTGAAGCATCGGAATCTATAACTAGTGTCACAGGAATGGTTCAAAACATAGACAGTAGGAAGAGTCAGTCTTCTTGTACTCATGTCGGCATTGTGCCTATTGTATTTAATTCCGATGTAACTTCTGTGTTTCATCGTCAATAAGAAGGTCTAAGGGACACAGTAAGCCTGCAGTGAAGCATCGGAATCTATAACTAGTGTCACGGGAATGGTTCAAAGCATGGATAGTAAAAAGTGTCAGTCTTCTTGTCCTCAAGTCGGCATTTTGCCTTTTGTATTTAATTCCGATGCAATTTCTGTGTTTCATCGTCAATAAGAAGGTCAGAGGGATACAGTAAACCTGAAGTGAAGCATCGGAATCTATAACTAGAGTCACAGGAATGGTTCAAAACATAGTCTGAAAGAAGCGTCAGTCTTCTTGTCCATAAGTCGGCATTGTGCCTTTTGTATTTAATTCCGATGCAATTTCTGTGTTTCATCGTCAATAAGAAGGTCCAAGGGATACAGTAAACCTGGAGTGTAGCATCGGAATCTATAACCAGTGTCACAGGAATGGTTCAAAGCATAGAAAGTAAGAAGAGTCGGTCTTCGTGTACTTATGTCGGCATTTTGCCTTTTGTATTTAATTCCGATGCAATTTCTGTGTTTTATCGTCAATAAGAAGGTCCTAGTTATACACCAAACCTGAAGTGAAGCATCGGAATCTATAACTAGGGTCACAGGAATGGTTTAAAACATAGTCAGTAAAAAGATTGAGTCTTCCTGTACTTAAGTCGGCTTTGTGCCTTTTCTATATAATTCCGATGCAATTTCTGTGTTTCATCGTCAATAAGATGGTCCAAGGGAAACGGTAAACCTGGAGTGAAGCATCGGAATCTATAACTAGTGTCAATGGAATGGTCCAAAACATAGACAGTAAGAAGAGACAGTCTTCTTGTACTTAAGTCGGCAATGTGCCGTTTGTATTTAATTCCGATGCAATATCTGGGTTTCATCGTCATTAAGAAGGTCAGCGGGATACAGTAAACCTGAAGTGAAGTATCGGAATCTATAACTAGTGTCACAGGAATGGTTCAAAATATAGATAGTAGGAAGAGTCAGTCTTCTTGTACTTAAGTCGGCATTGTGCCTTTTGTATTTAATTCCGATGCGATTTCTGTGTTTCATAGTCAATATGAAGGTCCAAGGTGTACAGTAAACCTGAAGTGAAGCATCGGAATCAATAACTAGTGTTACAGGAATGGTTCAAAACATAGAAAGTAAGAAGAGTCAGTCTTCATGTACTTAAGTCGGCATTTTGCCTTTTGTATTTAATTCCGATGCAATTTCTGTGTTTCATCGTCAATAAGAAGGTCCAAGGGATACAGTAAACCTGAAGTGAAGCATCGGAATCTATAACTAGTGTCACAGGAATGGTTCAAAACATAGTCAGTAAAAAGAGTCAGTCTTCTTGTACTTAAGTCGGCATTGAGCCTTTTCTATTTAATTCCGATGAAATTTCTGTGTTTCTTCGTCAATAAGAAAGTCCAAGTGATACAGTAAACCTGGGGTGAAGCATCGGAATCTATAACTAGTGTCACAGGAATGGTTCAAAACATAGTAAGTAAGAAGAGTCACTCTTCTTGTCCTTAAGTCGGCATTGTGCCTTTAGTATTTAATTCCGATGCAACTTCTGTGTTTCATCGTCTACAAGAAGGTCCAGGGAATACAGTAAACCTGGAGTGAAGCATCGGAATCTATAACTAGTGTCACAGGAATGGTTCAAAACATAGACAGTACGAAGTGTCAGTCTTCTTGTACTTAAGTCGGTATTGTGCCTTTTGTATTTAATTCCGATGCGATTTCTGTGTTTCATAGTCAATAAGAAGGTCCAAGGTGTACAGTAAACCTGAAGTGAAGCATCGGAATCAATAACTAGTGTTACAGGAATGGTTCAAAACATAGAAAGTAAGAAGAGTCAGTCTTCATGTACTTAAGTCGGCATTTTGCCTTTTGTATTTAATTCCGATGCAATTTCTGTGTTTCATCGTCAATAAGAAGGTCCAAGGGATACAGTAAACCTGAAGTGAAGCATCGGAATCTATAACTAGTGTCACAGGAATGGTTCAAAACATAGTCAGTAAATAGAGTCAGTCTTCTTGTACTTAAGTCGGCATTGAGCCTTTTCTATTTAATTCCGATGAAATCTCTGTGTTTCTTCGTCAATAAGAAAGTCCAAGTGATACAGTAAACCTGGGGTGAAGCATCGGAATCTATAACTAGTGTCACAGGAATGGTTCAAAACATAGTAAGAAGAGTCACTCTTCTTGTCCTTAAGTCGGCATTGTGCCTTTTGTATTTAATTCCGATGCAACTTTTGTGTTTCATCGTCTACAAGAAGGTCCAGGGAATACAGTAAACCTGGAGTGAAGCATCGGAATCTGTAACTAGTGTCACAGGAATGGTTCAAATCATAGACATTAAGAAGGGTCAGTCTTCTTGTACTTAAGTCGGCATTGTGCCTTTTGCATTTAATTCCGTTGCAATATCTGTGTTTCATCGTCAGTAAGAAGGTCCAAGGGATACAGTAAAACGAAAGTCAAGCATCAGAATCTATAACTAGTGTCACAGGAATGGTTCAAAGCATAGCCAGTAAGAAGAGTCAGTCTTCTTGTACTTTAGTAGGGATTGTGGCGTTTCTATTTAATTCCGATACAATTTCTGTGTTTCCTTGTCAATAAGAAGGTCGGAGGGATACAGTAAACCGGAAGTGAAGCATCGGAATCTATAACTAGTGTCACTGGAATGGTTCAAAATATAGATAGTAGGAAGAGTCAGTCTTCTTGTACTTAAGTCGGCATTGTGCCTTTTGTATTTAATTCCGATGCGATTTCTGTGTTTCATAGTCAATATGAAGGTCCAAGGTGTACAGTAAACCTGAAGTGAAGCATCGGAATCAATAACTAGTGTTACAGGAATGATTCAAAACATAGAAAGTAAGAAGAGTCAGTCTTCATGTACTTAAGTCGGCATTTTGCCTTTTGTATTTAATTCCGATGCAATTTCTGTGTTTCATCGTCAATAAGAAGGTCCAAGGGATACAGTAAACCTGAAGTGAAGCATCGGAATCTATAACTAGTGTCACAGGAATGGTTCAAAACATAGTCAGTAAAAAGAGTCAGTCTTCTTGTACTTAAGTCGGCATTGAGCCTTTTCTATTTAATTCCGATGAAATTTCTGTGTTTCTTCGTCAATAAGAAAGTCCAAGTGATACAGTAAACCTGGGGTGAAGCATCGGAATCTATAACTAGTGTCACAGGAATGGTTCAAAACATAGTAAGTAAGAAGAGTCACTCTTCTTGTCCTTAAGTCGGCATTGTGCCTTTAGTATTTAATTCCGATGCAACTTCTGTGTTTCATCGTCTACAAGAAGGTCCAGGGAATACAGTAAACCTGGAGTGAAGCATCGGAATCTATAACTAGTGTCACAGGAATGGTTCAAAACATAGACAGTACGAAGTGTCAGTCTTCTTGTACTTAAGTCGGTATTGTGCCTTTTGTATTTAATTCCGATGCGATTTCTGTGTTTCATAGTCAATAAGAAGGTCCAAGGTGTACAGTAAACCTGAAGTGAAGCATCGGAATCAATAACTAGTGTTACAGGAATGGTTCAAAACATAGAAAGTAAGAAGAGTCAGTCTTCATGTACTTAAGTCGGCATTTTGCCTTTTGTATTTAATTCCGATGCAATTTCTGTGTTTCATCGTCAATAAGAAGGTCCAAGGGATACAGTAAACCTGAAGTGAAGAATCGGAATCTATAACTAGTGTCACAGGAATGGTTCAAAACATAGTCAGTAAAAAGAGTCAGTCTTCTTGTACTTAAGTCGGCATTGAGCCTTTTCTATTTAATTCCGATGAAATCTCTGTGTTTCTTCGTCAATAAGAAAGTCCAAGTGATACAGTAAACCTGGGGTGAAGCATCGGAATTTATAACTAGTGTCACAGGAATGGTTCAAAACATAGTCAGTAAGAAGAATCACTCTTCTTGTCCTTAAGTCGGCATTGTGCCTTTTGTATTTAATTCCGATGCAACTTCTGTGTTTCATCGTCTACAAGAAGGTCCAGGGAATACAGTAAACCTGGAGTGAAGCATCGGAATCTATAACTAGTGTCACAGGAATGGTTCAAAACATAGACAGTACGAAGTGTCAGTCTTCTTGTACTTAAGTCGGTATTGTGCCTTTTGTATTTAATTCCGATGCAATTTCTGTGTTTCATCGTCAATAAGAAGGTCAGAGGGATACAGTAAACCTGAAGTGAAGCGTTGCAATCTGTAACTAGTGTCACAGGAATGGATCAAAACATAGTCAGTAAGAAGAGTCAGTCTTCTTGTACTTAAATCGGATTGTGCCTTTTGTATTTAATTCCGATGCAATTTCTGTGTTTAATCGTCAATAAGAAGCTCAGAGGGATACAGTAAACCCGAAGTGAAGCATCGGAATCTGTAACTAGTGTCACAGGAATGGTTCAAATCATAGACATTAAGAAGGGTCAGTCTTCTTGTACTTAAGTCGGCATTGTGCCTTTTGTATTTAATTCCGTTGCAATATCTGTGTTTCATCGTCAGTAAGAAGGTCCAAGGGATACAGTAAAACGAAAGTCAAGCATCAGAATCTATAACTAGTGTCACAGGAATGGTTCAAAGCATAGCCAGTAAGAAGAGTCAGTCTTCTTGTACTTTAGTAGGGATTGTGGCGTTTCTATTTAATTCCGATACAATTTCTGTGTTTCCTTGTCAATAAGAAGGTCGGAGGGATACAGTAAACCGGAAGTGAAGCATCGGAATCTATAACTAGTGTCACTGGAATGGTTCAAAACATAGACAGTAAGAAAAGTCAGTCGTCTTGTACTTAAGTCGGCATCGTGCCTTTTCTATTTAATTCCGATGCAATTTCTGTGTTTCATCGTCAACAAGAATGTCAGAGGGATACAGTAGACCTGAAGTGAAGCATCCTAATCTATAACTAGTGTCACAGGAATGGTTCAAAACATAGTCAGTAAAAAGAGTCAGACTTCATGTACTTAAGTCGGCATTGTGCCTTTGGTATCTAATTCCGATGCAATTTCTGTGTTTCATCGTCAATAAGAGGGTCAGAGGTATACAGTAAACCTGAAGTGAAGCATCGGAATCTATAACTAGTGTCACTGGAATGGTTCAAAACATAGTCAGTAAGAAGAGTCAGTCTTTTTGTACTTAAGTCGGCATTGTTCCTTTTGTGTTTAATTCCGATGCAATTTCTGTGTTTCATCGTCAATACGTAGGTCCAAGGGATACAGTACTCCTGAAGTGAAGCATCGGAATCTATAACTAGTGTCACAGGAATGGTTCAAAACATAGTCATTAAGAAGAGTCAGTCTTTTTGTACTTAAGTCGGCATTGTGCCTTTTGTTTTTAATTCCGATGCAATTTCTGTGTTTCATCGTCAATAAGTAGGTCCAAGTGATACATTAAACCTGAAGTGAAGCATCGGAATCTATAACTAGTGTCACAGGAATGGTTCAAAACATAGTTAGTAAGAAGAGTCAGTCTTCTTGTACTTAAGTTGGTATTGTGCATTTTGTTTTTAATTCTGATGCAATTTCTGTGTTTCATCGTCATTAAGAGGGTCCAAGGGATACAGTAAACCTGAAGTGAAGCATCGGAATCTATAACTAGTGTCACAGGAATGGTTCAAAACATAGACAGTAAGTAGAGTCAGTCTTCTTGTACTTAAGTCGGCATTGTGCCTTTTGTATTTATTTTCGATGCAATTTCTGTGTTTCATCGTCAATAAGAAGATCAGAGGGATACAGTAAACCTGAAGTGAAGCATCGGAGTCTATAACAAGTGTCAAAGGAATGGTTCAAAACATTGACAGTAGGAAGGGTCAGTCATCTTGTACTTAAGTCAGCATTGTCCCTGTTTTATTTAATTCCGATGCAAATTCTGTGTTTCATCGTCAATAAGAAGGTCCAAGGGATACAGTAAACCTGAAGTGAAGCATCGGAACCTATAACTAGCGTCACAGGAATGGTTCAAAACATAGACAGTAAGAAGAGTCAGTCTTCTCGTACTTAAGTCGGTATTGTGCCTTTTGAATTTAATTCCGATGCAATTTCTGTGTTTCATCGTCAATAAGAGGGTCCAAGGGATACAGTAAACCTGAAGTGAAGCATCGGAAGCTATAACGAGTGTCACAGGAATGGTTCAAAACACAGACAGTAAGAAGAATTAGTCTTCATGTACTTAAGTCGGCATTGTGCATTTTCTATATAATTACGATGCAATTTCTGTGTTTCATAGTCAATAAGAAGGTCCAAGGGATACAGTAAACCTGAAGTTAAGCATCGGAATCTATAACTAGTGTCACAGGAATGGTTCAAAACATAGACTGTAAGAAGGGTCAGTCTTCTTGTACTTAAGTCGGCATTGTGCCTTTTGTATTTAATTCCGATGCAATATCTGTGTTTCATCGTCAATAAGAAGGTCCAAGGGGTACAGTAAAACAGAAGTCAAGCATCGGAATCTATAACTAGTGTCACAGGAATGTTTCAAAACATAGCCAGTAAGTAGACTCAGTCTTCTCGTACTTAAGTAGGCACTGTGGCGTTTCTATTTAATTCCGATGCAATTTCTGTGTTTCCTCGTCAACAAGAAGGTCAGAGGGATACAGTAAACCTGAAGTGACGCATCGGGATCTATAACTAGTGTCACAGGAATGGTTCAAAACATAGACAGTAGGAAGAGTCAGTCTTCTTGTACTCAAGTCGGCATTGTGCCTATTGTATTTAATTCCGATGTAATTTCTGTGTTTCATCGTCAATAAGAAGGTCTAAGGGACACAGTAAGCCTGCAGTGAAGCATCGGAATCTATAACTAGAGTCACGGGAATGGTTCAAAGCATGGATAGTAAAAAGTGTCAGTCATCTTGTCCTTAAGTCGGCATTGTGCCTTTTGTATTTAATTCCGATGCAATTTCTGTGTTTCATCGTCAATAAGAAGGTCAGAGGAATACAGTAAACCTGAAGTGAAGCATCAGAATCTATAACTAGAGTTACAGGAATGGTTCAAAACATAGTCAGAAAGAAGCGTCAGTCTTCTAGTCCTTAAGTCGGCATTGTGCCTTTTGTATTTAATTCCGATGCAATTTCTGTGTTTCATCGTCAATAAGAAGGTCCAAGGGAAACGGTAAACCTGGAGTGAAGCATCGGAATCTATAACTAGTGTCAATGGAATGGTCCAAAACATAGACAGTAAGAAGAGTCAGTCTTCTTGTACTTAAGTCGGCATTGTGCCTTTTGTATTTAATTCCGATGCAATATCTGTTTTTCATCGTCAATAAGAAGGTCAGCGGGATACAGTAAACCTGAAGTGAAGTATCGGAATCTATAACTAGTGTCACAGGAATGGTTCAAAACATAGTCAGTAAGAAGAGTCAGTCTTCTTGTCCTTAAGTTGGCATTGTGCCTTTGGTATTTAATTCCGATGCAATTTCTGTGTTTCATCGTCTATAAGAATGTCCAAGGGATACAGTAAACCTGGAGTGAAGCATCGGAATCTATAACTAGTGTCACAGGAATGGTG
Organism: Schistocerca serialis cubense; assembly: GCF_023864345.2. Taxonomy (NCBI): domain Eukaryota; kingdom Metazoa; phylum Arthropoda; class Insecta; order Orthoptera; family Acrididae; genus Schistocerca; species Schistocerca serialis. Next base: position 8,129,606 of record NW_026047584.1, on the reverse strand, counting down.
CAAATCATAGACAGTAAGATGAGTCAGTAGTCTTGTACTTAAGTCGGCATTGTGCTTTTTGTATTTAATTCCGATGCAATTTCTGTGTTTCATCGTCACTAAGAAGGTCAGAGGGATACAGTAATCCTGAAGTTAAGCATCGGAATCTATAACTAGTGTCACAGGAATGGTTCAAAGCATAGTCAGTAAGAAGAGTCAGTCTTCTTGAACTTAAGTTGGCATTGTGCCTTTTCTATTTATTTCCGATGAAATTTCTGTGTTTCTTCGTCAATAAGAAGGTCCAAGTGATACAGTAAACCTGGGGTGAAGCATCGGAATCTATAACTAGTGTCACAGGAATGGTTCAAAACATAGTCAGTAAGAAGAGTCACTCTTCTTGTCCTTAAGTCGGCATTGTGCCTTTTGTATTTAATTCCGATGCAACTTCTGTGTTTCATCGTCTACAAGAAGGTCCAGGGAATACAGTAAACCTAGAGTGAAGCATCGGAATCTATAACTAGTGTCACAGGAATGGTTCAAAACATAGACAGTACGAAGTGTCAGTCTTCTTGTACTTAAGTCGGTATTGTGCCTTTTGTATTTAATTCCGATGCAATTTCTGTGTTTCATCGTCAATAAGAAGGTCAGAGGGATACAGTAAACCTGAAGTGAAGCGTTGCAATCTGTAACTAGTATCACAGGAATGGATCAAAACATAGTCAGTAAGAAGAGTCAGTCTTCTTGTACTTAAATCGGCATTGTGCCTTTTGTATTTAATTCCGATGCAAGTTCTGTGTTTCATCGTCAATAAGAAGGTCAGAGGGATACAGTAAACACGAAGTGATGCATCGGAATCTGTAACTAGTGTCACAGGAATGGTTCAAATCATAGACATTAAGAAGGGTCAGTCTTCTTGTACTTAAGTCGGCATTGTGCCTTTTGTATTTAATTCCGTTGCAATTTCTGTGTTTCATCGTCAGTAAGAAGGTCCAAGGGATACAGTAAAACGGAAGTCAAGCATCAGAATCTATAACTAGTGTCACAGGAATGGTTCAAAACATAGCCAGTAAGAAGAGTCAGTCTTCTTGTACTTTAATTGGGATTGTGGCGTTTCTATTTAATTCCGATACAATTTCTGTGTTTCCTCGTCAATAAGAAGGTCGGAGGGATACAGTAAACCGGAAGTGAAGCATCGGGATCTATAACTAGTGTCACAGGAAAGGTTCAAAACCTAGTCAGTAAGAAGAGTCAGTCTTCTTGTACTTAAGTCGGCATTGTGCCTTTTGTATTTAATTCCGATGCAATTTCTGTGTTTCATCGTCAATGAGAAGGTCCAAGGGATACAGTAAACCGGAAGTGAAGCATCGGAATCTATAACTAGTGTCACTGGAATGGTTCAAAACGTAGACAGTAAGAAAAGTCAGTCGTCTTGTACTTACGTCTGCATCGTGCCTTTTCTATTTAATTCCGATGCAATTTCTGTGTTTCATCGTCAACAAGAATGTCAGAGGGATACAGTAAACCTGAAGTGAAGCATCCTAATCTATAACTAGTGTCACAGGAATGGTTCAAAGCATAGTCAGTAAAAAGAGTCAGACTTCTTGTACTTAAGTCGCCATTGTGCCTTTTGTATCTAATTCCGATGCAATTTCTGTGTTTCATCGTCAATAAGAGGGTCAGAGGTATACAGTAAACCTGAAGTGAAGCATCGGAATCTATAACTAGTGTCACTGGAATGGTTCAAAACATAGTCAGTAAGAAGAGTCAGTCTTTTTCTACTTAAGTCGGCATTGTGCCTTTTGTGTTTAATTCCGATGCAATTTCTGTGTTTCATCGTCAATAAGTAGGTCCAAGTGATACATTAAACCTGAAGAGAAGCATCGGAATCTATAACTAGTGTCACAGGAATGGTTCAAAACATAGACAGTAAGAAGAGTCAGACTTCTTGTACTTAAGTTGGTATTGTGCCTTTTGTTTTTAATTCTGATGCAATTTCTGTGTTTCATCGTCAATAAGAGGGTCCAAGGGATACAGTAAACCTGAAGTGAAGCATCGGAATCTCTAACTAGTGTCACAGGAATGGTTCAAAACATAGACAGTAAGAAGAGTCAGTCTTCTTGTACTTTAATAGGGATTGTGGCGTTTCTATTTAATTCCGATACAATTTCTGTGTTTCCTCGTCAATAAGAAGGTCGGAGGGATACAGTAAACCGGAAGTGAAGCATCGGGATCTATAACTAGTGTCACAGGAAAGGTTCAAAACATAGTCAGTAAGAAGAGTCAGTCTTCTTGTACTTAAGTCGGCATTGTGCCTTTTGTATTTAATTCCGATGCAATTTCTGTGTTTCATCGTCAATGAGAAGGTCCAAGGGATACAGTAAACCGGAAGTGAAGCGTCGGAATCTATAACTAGTGTCACTGGAATGGTTCAAAACATAGACAGTAAGAAAAGTCAGTCGTCTTGTACTTAAGTCTGCATCGTGCCTTTTCTATTTAATTCCGATGCAATTTCTGTGTTTCATCGTCAACAAGAATGTCAGAGGGATACAGTAAACCTGAAGTGAAGCATCCTAATCTATAACTAGTGTCACAGGAATGGTTCAAAGCATAGTTAGTAAAAAGAGTCAGACTTCTTGTACTTAAGTCGCCATTGTGCCTTTTGTATCTAATTCCGATGCAATTTCTGTGTTTCATCGTCAATAAGAGGGTCAGAGGTATACAGTAAACCTGAAGTGAGGCATCGGAATCTATAACTAGTGTCACTGGAATGGTTCAAAACATAGTCAGTAAGAAGAGTCAGTCTTTTTCTACTTCAGTCGGCATTGTGCCTTTTGTGTTTAATTCCGATGCAATTTCTGTGTTTCATCGTCAATAAGTAGGTCCAAGGGATACAGTACACCTGAAGTGAAGCATCGGAATCTATAACTAGTGTCACAGGAATGGTTCAAAACATAGTCATTAAGAAGAGTCAGTCTTTTTGTACTTAAGTCGGCATTGTGCCTTTTGTGTTTAATTCCGATGCAATTTCTGTGTTTCATCGTCAATAAGTAGGTCGAAGTGATACATTAAACCTGAAGAGAAGCATCGGAATCTATAACTAGTGTCACAGGAATGGTTCAAAACATAGACAGTAAGAAGAGTCAGACTTCTTGTACTTAAGTTGGTATTGTGCCTTTTGTTTTTAATTCTGATGCAATTTCTGTGTTTCATCGTCAATAAGAGGGTCCAAGGGATACAGTAAACCTGAAGTGAAGCATCGGAATCTCTAACTAGTGTCACAGGAATGGTTCAAAACATAGACAGTAAGAAGAGTCAGTCTTCTTGTACTTTAATAGGGATTGTGGCGTTTCTATTTAATTCCGATACAATTTCTGTGTTTCCTCGTCAATAAGAAGGTCGGAGGGATACAGTAAACCGGAAGTGAAGCATCGGGATCTATAACTAGTGTCACAGGAAAGGTTCAAAACATAGTCAGTAAGAAGAGTCAGTCTTCTTGTACTTAAGTCGGCATTGTGCCTTTTGTATTTAATTTCGATGCAATTTCTGTGTTTCATCGTCAATGAGAAGGTCCAAGGGATACAGTAAACCGGAAGTGAAGCATCGGAATCTGTAACTAGTGTCACTGGAATGGTTCAAAACATAGACAGTAAGAAAAGTCAGTCGTCTTGTACATAAGTCTGCATCGTGCCTTTTCTATTTAATTCCGATGCAATTTCTGTGTTTCATCGTCAACAAGAATGTCAGAGGGATACAGTAAACCTGAAGTGAAGCATCCTAATCTATAACTAGTGTCACAGGAATGGTTCAAAGCATAGTCAGTAAAAAGAGTCAGACTTCTTGTACTTAGGTCGCCATTGTGCCTTTTGTATCTAATTCCGATGCAATTTCTGTGTTTCATCGTCAATAAGAGGGTCAGAGGTATACAGTAAACCTGAAGTGAAGCATCGGAATCTATAACTAGTGTCACTGGAATGGTTCAAAACATAGTCAGTAAGAAGAGTCAGTCTTTTTCTACTTAAGTCGGCATTGTGCCTTTTGTGTTTAATTCCGATGCAATTTCTGTGTTTCATCGTCAATAAGTAGGTCCAAGGGATACAGTACACCTGAAGTGAAGCATCGGAATCTATAACTAGGGTCACAGGAATGGTTCAAAACATAGTCATTAAGAAGAGTCAGTCTTTTTGTACTTAAGTCGGCATTGTGCCTTTTGTGTTTAATTCCGATGCAATTTCTGTGTTTCATCGTCAATAAGTAGGTCCAAGTGATACATTAAACCTGAAGAGAAGCATCGGAATCTATAACTAGTGTCACAGGAATGGTTCAAAACATAGACAGTGAGAAGAGTCAGACTTCTTGTACTTAAGTCGCCATTGTGCCTTTTGTATCTAATTCCGATGCAATTTCTGTGTTTCATCGTCAATAAGAGGGTCAGAGGTACACAGTAAACCAGAAGTGAAGCATCGGAATCTATAACTCGTGTCACTGGAATGGTTCAAAACATAGTCAGTAAGAAGAGTCAGTCTTTTTCTACTAAAGTCGGCATTGTGCCTTTTGTGTTTAATTCCGATGCTATTTCTGTGTTTCATCGTCAATAAGTAGGTCCAAGGGATACAGTACACCTGAAGTGAAGCATCGGAATCTATAACTAGTGTCACAGGAATGGTTCAAAACATAGTCATTAAGAAGAGTCAGTCTTTTTGTACTTAAGTCGGCATTGTGCCTTTTGTGTTTAATTCCGATGCAATTTCTGTGTTTCATCGTTAATAAGTAGGTCCAAGTGATACATTAAACCTGAAGAGAAGCATCGGAATCTATAACTAGTGTCACAGGAATGGTTCAAAATATAGACAGTAAGAAGAGTCAGACTTCTTGTACTTAAGTTGGTATTGTGCCTTTTGTTTTTAATTCTGATGCAATTTCTGTGTTTCATCGTCAATAAGAGGGTCCAAGGGATACAGTAAACCGGAAGTGAAGCATCGGAATCTCTAACTAGTGTCACAGGAATGGTTCAAAACATAGACAGTAAGAAGAGTCAGTCTTCTTGTCCTTAAGTCGGCATTGTGCCTTTTGTATTTAATTCCGATGCAATTTCTGTGTTTCATCGTCTATAAGAAGGTCCAAGGGATACAGTAAACCTGGAGTGAAGCATCGGAATCTATAACTAGTGTCACAGGAATGGTGCAAATCATAGACAGTAAGATGAGTCAGTATTCTTGTACTTAAGTCGGCATTGTGCTTTTTGTATTTAATTCCGATGCAATTTCTGTGTTTCATCGTCACTAAGAAGGTCAGAGGGATACAGTAATCCTGAAGTTAAGCATCGGAATCTATAACTAGTGTCACAGGAATGGTTCAAAGCATAGTCAGTAAGAAGAGTCAGTCTTCCTGTAGCTAAGTCGGCATTGTGCCTTTTGTATTGAATTCCGAACCAATTTCTTTGTTTCATCGGCAATAAGGTCAGAGGGATACAGTAAACCTGAAGAGAAGCATCGGAATCTATAACTAGTGTAACAGGAATGGTTTAAAGCATAGACAAAGCAGAAGAGACAGCCTTCTTGTACTTAAGTCGGTATTGTGCCTTTTCTATTTAATTCCGATGCAATTTCTGTGTTTCATCGGCAATTAGGTCAGAGGGATACAGTAAACCTGAAGTGAAGCATCGGAATCTATAAGTAGTTTCACAGGAATGGTTCAAAATATAGACAGTAGGAAGAGTCAGTCTTCTTGTACTTAAGTCGGCATTGTGCCTTTTGTATTTAATTCCGATGCGATTTCTGTGTTTCATAGTCAATAAGAAGGTCCAAGGTGTACAGTATACCTGAAGTGAAGCATCGGAATCAATAACTAGTGTTACAGGAATGGTTCAAAACATAGAAAGTAAGAAGAGTCAGTCTTCACGTACTTAAGTCGGCATTTTGCCTTTTGTATTTAATTCCGATGCAATTTCTGTGTTTCATCGTCAATAAGAAGGTCCAAGGGATACAGTAAACCTGAAGTGAAGCTTCGGAATCTATAACTAGTGTCACAGGAATGGTTCAAAACATAGACAGTAGGAAGAGTCAGTCTTCTTGTACTCAAGTCGGCATTGTGCCTATTGTATTTAATTCCGATGTAATTTCTGTGTTTCATCGTCAATAAGAAGGTCTAAGGGACACAGTAAGCCTGCAGTGAAGCATCGGAATCTATAACTAGAGTCACGGGAATGGTTCAAAGCATGGATAGTAAAAAGTGTCAGTCATCTTGTCCTTAAGTCGGCATTGTGCCTTTTGTATTTAATTCCGATGCAATTTCTGTGTTTCATCGTCAATAAGAAGGTCAGAGGGATACAGTAAACCTGAAGTGAAGCATCAGAATCTATAACTAGAGTTACAGGAATGGTTCAAAACATAGTCAGAAAGAAGCGTCAGTCTTCTAGTCCTTAAGTCGGCATTGTGCCTTTTGTATTTAATTCCGATGCAATTTCTGTGTTTCATCGTCAATAAGAAGGTCCAAGGGAAACGGTAAACCTGGAGTGAAGCATCGGAATCTATAACTAGTGTCAATGGAATGGTCCAAAACATAGACAGTAAGAAGAGTCAGTCTTCTTGTACTTAAGTCGGCATTGTGCCTTTTGTATTTAATTCCGATGCAATATCTGTTTTTCATCGTCAATAAGAAGGTCAGCGGGATACAGTAAACCTGAAGTGAAGTATCGGAATCTATAACTAGTGTCACAGGAATGGTTCAAAACATAGTCAGTAAGAAGAGTCAGTCTTCTTGTCCTTAAGTTGGCATTGTGCCTTTGGTATTTAATTCCGATGCAATTTCTGTGTTTCATCGCCTATAAGAATGTCCAAGGGATACAGTAAACCTGGAGTGAAGCATCGGAATCTATAACTAGTGTCACAGGAATGGTGCAAATCATAGACAGTAAGATGAGTCAGTAGTCTTGTACTTAAGTCGGCATTGTGCTTTTTGTATTTAATTCCGATGCAATTTCTGTGTTTCATCGTCACTAAGAAGGTCAGAGGGATACAGTAATCCTGAAGTTAAGCATCGGAATCTATAACTAGTGTCACAGGAATGGTTCAAAGCATAGTCAGTAAGAAGAGTCAGTCTTCTTGAACTTAAGTTGGCATTGTGCCTTTTCTATTTATTTCCGATGAAATTTCTGTGTTTCTTCGTCAATAAGAAGGTCCAAGTGATACAGTAAACCTGGGGTGAAGCATCGGAATCTATAACTAGTGTCACAGGAATGGTTCAAAACATAGTCAGTAAGAAGAGTCACTCTTCTTGTCCTTAAGTCGGCATTGTGCCTTTTGTATTTAATTCCGATGCAACTTCTGTGTTTCATCGTCTACAAGAAGGTCCAGGGAATACAGTAAACCTAGAGTGAAGCATCGGAATCTATAACTAGTGTCACAGGAATGGTTCAAAACATAGACAGTACGAAGTGTCAGTCTTCTTGTACTTAAGTCGGCATTGTGCCTTTTGTATTTAATTCCGATGCAATTTCTGTGTTTCATCGTCAATAAGAAGGTCAGAGGGATACAGTAAACACGAAGTGATGCATCGGAATCTGTAACTAGTGTCACAGGAATGGTTCAAATCATAGACATTAAGAAGGGTCAGTCTTCTTGTACTTAAGTCGGCATTGTGCCTTTTGTATTTAATTCCGTTGCAATTTCTGTGTTTCATCGTCAGTAAGAAGGTCCAAGGGATACAGTAAAACGGAAGTCAAGCATCAGAATCTATAACTAGTGTCACAGGAATGGTTCAAAACATAGCCAGTAAGAAGAGTCAGTCTTCTTGTACTTTAATTGGGATTGTGGCGTTTCTATTTAATTCCGATACAATTTCTGTGTTTCCTCGTCAATAAGAAGGTCGGAGGGATACAGTAAACCGGAAGTGAAGCATCGGGATCTATAACTAGTGTCACAGGAAAGGTTCAAAACCTAGTCAGTAAGAAGAGTCAGTCTTCTTGTACTTAAGTCGGCATTGTGCCTTTTGTATTTAATTCCGATGCAATTTCTGTGTTTCATCGTCAATGAGAAGGTCCAAGGGATACAGTAAACCGGAAGTGAAGCATCGGAATCTATAACTAGTGTCACTGGAATGGTTCAAAACGTAGACAGTAAGAAAAGTCAGTCGTCTTGTACTTACGTCTGCATCGTGCCTTTTCTATTTAATTCCGATGCAATTTCTGTGTTTCATCGTCAACAAGAATGTCAGAGGGATACAGTAAACCTGAAGTGAAGCATCCTAATCTATAACTAGTGTCACAGGAATGGTTCAAAGCATAGTCAGTAAAAAGAGTCAGACTTCTTGTACTTAAGTCGCCATTGTGCCTTTTGTATCTAATTCCGATGCAATTTCTGTGTTTCATCGTCAATAAGAGGGTCAGAGGTATACAGTAAACCTGAAGTGAAGCATCGGAATCTATAACTAGTGTCACTGGAATGGTTCAAAACATAGTCAGTAAGAAGAGTCAGTCTTTTTCTACTTAAGTCGGCATTGTGCCTTTTGTGTTTAATTCCGATGCAATTTCTGTGTTTCATCGTCAATAAGTAGGTCCAAGTGATACATTAAACCTGAAGAGAAGCATCGGAATCTATAACTAGTGTCACAGGAATGGTTCAAAACATAGACAGTAAGAAGAGTCAGACTTCTTGTACTTAAGTTGGTATTGTGCCTTTTGTTTTTAATTCTGATGCAATTTCTGTGTTTCATCGTCAATAAGAGGGTCCAAGGGATACAGTAAACCTGAAGTGAAGCATCGGAATCTCTAACTAGTGTCACAGGAATGGTTCAAAACATAGACAGTAAGAAGAGTCAGTCTTCTTGTACTTTAATAGGGATTGTGGCGTTTCTATTTAATTCCGATACAATTTCTGTGTTTCCTCGTCAATAAGAAGTTCGGAGGGATACAGTAAACCGGAAGTGAAGCATCGGGATCTATAACTAGTGTCACAGGAAAGGTTCAAAACATAGTCAGTAAGAAGAGTCAGTCTTCTTGTACTTAAGTCGGCATTGTGCCTTTTGTATTTAATTCCGATGCAATTTCTGTGTTTCATCGTCAATGAGAAGGTCCAAGGGATACAGTAAACCGGAAGTGAAGCGTCGGAATCTATAACTAGTGTCACTGGAATGGTTCAAAACATAGACAGTAAGAAAAGTCAGTCGTCTTGTACTTAAGTCTGCATCGTGCCTTTTCTATTTAATTCCGATGCAATTTCTGTGTTTCATCGTCAACAAGAATGTCAGAGGGATACAGTAAACCTGAAGTGAAGCATCCTAATCTATAACTAGTGTCACAGGAATGGTTCAAAGCATAGTTAGTAAAAAGAGTCAGACTTCTTGTACTTAAGTCGCCATTGTGCCTTTTGTATCTAATTCCGATGCAATTTCTGTGTTTCATCGTCAATAAGAGGGTCAGAGGTATACAGTAAACCTGAAGTGAGGCATCGGAATCTATAACTAGTGTCACTGGAATGGTTCAAAACATAGTCAGTAAGAAGAGTCAGTCTTTTTCTACTTCAGTCGGCATTGTGCCTTTTGTGTTTAATTCCGATGCAATTTCTGTGTTTCATCGTCAATAAGTAGGTCCAAGGGATACAGTACACCTGAAGTGAAGCATCGGAATCTATAACTAGTGTCACAGGAATGGTTCAAAACATAGTCATTAAGAAGAGTCAGTCTTTTTGTACTTAAGTCGGCATTGTGCCTTTTGTGTTTAATTCCGATGCAATTTCTGTGTTTCATCGTCAATAAGTAGGTCGAAGTGATACATTAAACCTGAAGAGAAGCATCGGAATCTATAACTAGTGTCACAGGAATGGTTCAAAACATAGACAGTAAGAAGAGTCAGACTTCTTGTACTTAAGTTGGTATTGTGCCTTTTGTTTTTAATTCTGATGCAATTTCTGTGTTTCATCGTCAATAAGAGGGTCCAAGGGATACAGTAAACCTGAAGTGAAGCATCGGAATCTCTAACTAGTGTCACAGGAATGGTTCAAAACATAGACAGTAAGAAGAGTCAGTCTTCTTGTACTTTAATAGGGATTGTGGCGTTTCTATTTAATTCCGATACAATTTCTGTGTTTCCTCGTCAATAAGAAGGTCGGAGGGATACAGTAAACCGGAAGTGAAGCATCGGGATCTATAACTAGTGTCACAGGAAAGGTTCAAAACATAGTCAGTAAGAAGAGTCAGTCTTCTTGTACTTAAGTCGGCATTGTGCCTTTTGTGTTTAATTCCGATGCAATTTCTGTGTTTCATCGTCAATAAGTAGGTCCAAGTGATACATTAAACCTGAAGAGAAGCATCGGAATCTATAACTAGTGTCACAGGAATGGTTCAAAACATAGACAGTAAGAAGAGTCAGACTTCTTGTACTTAAGTCGCCATTGTGCCTTTTGTATCTAATTCCGATGCAATTTCTGTGTTTCATCGTCAATAAGAGGGTCAGAGGTACACAGTAAACCAGAAGTGAAGCATCGGAATCTATAACTAGTGTCACTGGAATGGTTCAAAACATAGTCAGTAAGAAGAGTCAGTCTTTTTCTACTAAAGTCGGCATTGTGCCTTTTGTGTTTAATTCCGATGCTATTTCTGTGTTTCATCGTCAATAAGTAGGTCCAAGGGATACAGTACACCTGAAGTGAAGCATCGGAATCTATAACTAGTGTCACAGGAATGGTTCAAAACATAGTCATTAAGAAGAGTCAGTCTTTTTGTACTTAAGTCGGCATTGTGCCTTTTGTGTTTAATTCCGATGCAATTTCTGTGTTTCATCGTTAATAAGTAGGTCCAAGTGATACATTAAACCTGAAGAGAAGCATCGGAATCTATAACTAGTGTCACAGGAATGGTTCAAAATATAGACAGTAAGAAGAGTCAGACTTCTTGTACTTAAGTTGGTATTGTGCCTTTTGTTTTTAATTCTGATGCAATTTCTGTGTTTCATCGTCAATAAGAGGGTCCAAGGGATACAGTAAACCGGAAGTGAAGCATCGGAATCTCTAACTAGTGTCACAGGAATGGTTCAAAACATAGACAGTAAGAAGAGTCAGTCTTCTTGTCCTTAAGTCGGCATTGTGCCTTTTGTATTTAATTCCGATGCAATTTCTGTGTTTCATCGTCTATAAGAAGGTCCAAGGGATACAGTAAACCTGGAGTGAAGCATCGGAATCTATAACTAGTGTCACAGGAATGGTGCAAATCATAGACAGTAAGATGAGTCAGTATTCTTGTACTTAAGTCGGCATTGTGCTTTTTGTATTTAATTCCGATGCAATTTCTGTGTTTCATCGTCACTAAGAAGGTCAGAGGGATACAGTAATCCTGAAGTTAAGCATCGGAATCTATAACTAGTGTCACAGGAATGGTTCAAAGCATAGTCAGTAAGAAGAGTCAGTCTTCCTGTAGCTAAGTCGGCATTGTGCCTTTTGTATTGAATTCCGAACCAATTTCTTTGTTTCATCGGCAATAAGGTCAGAGGGATACAGTAAACCTGAAGAGAAGCATCGGAATCTATAACTAGTGTAACAGGAATGGTTTAAAGCATAGACAAAGCAGAAGAGACAGCCTTCTTGTACTTAAGTCGGTATTGTGCCTTTTCTATTTAATTCCGATGCAATTTCTGTGTTTCATCGGCAATTAGGTCAGAGGGATACAGTAAACCTGAAGTGAAGCATCGGAATCTATAAGTAGTTTCACAGGAATGGTTCAAAATATAGACAGTAGGAAGAGTCAGTCTTCTTGTACTTAAGTCGGCATTGTGCCTTTTGTATTTAATTCCGATGCGATTTCTGTGTTTCATAGTCAATAAGAAGGTCCAAGGTGTACAGTATACCTGAAGTGAAGCATCGGAATCAATAACTAGTGTTACAGGAATGGTTCAAAACATAGAAAGTAAGAAGAGTCAGTCTTCACGTACTTAAGTCGGCATTTTGCCTTTTGTATTTAATTCCGATGCAATTTCTGTGTTTCATCGTCAATAAGAAGGTCCAAGGGATACAGTAAACCTGAAGTGAAGCTTCGGAATCTATAACTAGTGTCACAGGAATGGTTCAAAACATAGTCAGTAAAAAGAGTCAGTCTTCTTGTACATAAGTCGGCATTGAGCCTTTTCTATTTAATTCCGATGAAATTTCTGTGTTTCTTCGTCAATAAGAAGGTCCAAGTGATACAGTAAACCTGGGGTGAAGCATCGGAATCTATAACTAGTGTCACAGGAATGGTTCAAAACATAGTCAGTAAGAAGAGTCAGCCTTCTTGTCCTTAAGTCGGCATTGTGCCTTTTGTATTTATTTTCGATGCAACTTCTGTGTTTCATCGTCTACAAGAAGGTCCAGGGAATACAGTAAACCTGGAGTGAAGCATCGGAATCTATAACTAGTGTCACAGGAATGGTTCAAAGCATAGACAGTACGAAGTGTCAGTCTTCTTGTACTTAAGTCGGTATTGTGCCTTTTGTATTTAATTCCGATGCAATTTCTGTGTTTCAGCGTCAATAAGAAGGTCAGAGGGATACAGTAAACCTGAAGTGAAGCGTTGCAATCTGTAACTAGTGTCACAGGAATGGATCAATACATATTCAGTAAGAAGAGTCAGTCTTCTTGTACTTAAATCGGCATTGTGCCTTTGGTATTTAATTCCGATGCAAGTTCTGTGTTTCATCGTCAATAAGAAGGTCAGAGGGATACAGTAAACACGAAGTGAAGCATCGGAATCTGTAACTAGTGTCACAGGAATGGTTCAAATCATAGACTTTAAGAAGGGACAGTCTTCTTGTCCTTAAGTCGGCATTGTGCCTTTTGTATTTAATTCCGTTGCAATTTCTGTGTTTCATCGTCAGTAAGAAGGTCCAAGGGATACAGTAAAACGGAAGTCAAGCATCAGAATCTATAACTAGTGTCACAGGAATGGTTCAAAGCATAGCCAGTAAGAAGAGTCAGTCTTCTTGTACTTTAGTAGGGATTGTGGCGTTTCTATTTAATTCCGATACAATTTCTGTGTTTCCTCGTCAATAAGAAGGTCGGAGTGATACAGTAAACCGGAAGTGAAACATCGGGATCTGTAACTAGTGTCACAGGAAAGGTTCAAAACATAGTCAGTAAGAAGAGTCAGTCTTCTTGTACTTAAGTCGGCATTGTGCCTTTTGTATTTAATTCCGATGCAATTTCTGTGTTTCATCGTCAATGAGAAGATCCAAGGGATACAGTAAACCGGAAGTGAAGCATCGGAATCTATAACTAGTGTCACTGGAATGGTTCAAAACATAGACAGTAAGAAAAGTCAGTCGTCTTGTACTTAAGTCGGCATCGTGCTTTTTTCTATTTAATTCCGATGCAATTTCTGTGTTTCATCGTCAACAAGAATGTCAGAGGGATACAGTAAACCTGAAGTGAAGCATCCTAATCTATAACTAGTGTCACAGGAATGGTTCAAAACATAGTCAGTAAAAAGAGTCAGACTTCTTGTACTTAAGTCGGCATTGTGCCTTTTGTATCTAATTCCGATGCAATTTCTGTGTTTCATCGTCAATAAGAGGGTCAGAGGTATACAGTAAACCTGAAGTGAAGCATCGGAATCTATAACTAGTGTCACTGGAATGGTTCAAAACATAGTCAGTAAGAAGAGTCAGTCTTTTTGTACTTAAGTCGGCATTGTGCCTTTTGTGTTTAATTCCGATGCAATTTCTGTGTTTCATCGTCAATAAGTAGGTCCAAGGGATACAGTACACCTGAAGTGAAGCATCGGAATCTATAACTAGTGTCACAGGAATGGTTCAAAACATAGTCATTAAGAGGAGTCAGTCTTTTTGTACTTAAGTCGGCATTGTGCCTTTTGTGTTTAATTCCGATGCAATTTCTGTGTTTCATCGTCAATAAGAAGGTCCAAGGGATACAGTAAACCTGAAGTGAAGCTTCGGAATCTATAACTAGTGTCACAGGAATGGTTCAAAACATAGTCAGTAAAAAGAGTCAGTCTTCTTGTACATAAGTCGGCATTGAGCCTTTTCTATTTAATTCCGATGAAATTTCTGTGTTTCTTCGTCAATAAGAAGGTCCAAGTGATACAGTAAACCTGGGGTGAAGCATCGGAATCTATAACTAGTGTCACAGGAATGGTTCAAAACATAGTCAGTAAGAAGAGTCAGCCTTCTTGTCCTTAAGTCGGCATTGTGCCTTTTGTATTTATTTCCGATGCAACTTCTGTGTTTCATCGTCTACAAGAAGGTCCAGGGAATACAGTAAACCTGGAGTGAAGCATCGGAATCTATAACTAGTGTCACAGGAATGGTTCAAAGCATAGACAGTACGAAGTGTCAGTCTTCTTGTACTTAAGTCGGTATTGTGCCTTTTGTATTTAATTCCGATGCAATTTCTGTGTTTCAGCGTCAATAAGAAGGTCAGAGGGATACAGTAAACCTGAAGTGAAGCGTTGCAATCTGTAACTAGTGTCACAGGAATGGATCAATACATATTCAGTAAGAAGAGTCAGTCTTCTTGTACTTAAATCGGCATTGTGCCTTTGGTATTTAATTCCGATGCAAGTTCTGTGTTTCATCGTCAATAAGAAGGTCAGAGGGATACAGTAAACACGAAGTGAAGCATCGGAATCTGTAACTAGTGTCACAGGAATGGTTCAAATCATAGACTTTAAGAAGGGACAGTCTTCTTGTCCTTAAGTCGGCATTGTGCCTTTTGTATTTAATTCCGTTGCAATTTCTGTGTTTCATCGTCAGTAAGAAGGTCCAAGGGATACAGTAAAACGGAAGTCAAGCATCAGAATCTATAACTAGTGTCACAGGAATGGTTCAAAGCATAGCCAGTAAGAAGAGTCAGTCTTCTTGTACTTTAGTAGGGATTGTGGCGTTTCTATTTAATTCCGATACAATTTCTGTGTTTCCTCGTCAATAAGAAGGTCGGAGTGATACAGTAAACCGGAAGTGAAACATCGGGATCTATAACTAGTGTCACAGGAAAGGTTCAAAACATAGTCAGTAAGAAGAGTCAGTCTTCTTGTACTTAAGTCGGCATTGTGCCTTTTGTATTTAATTCCGATGCAATTTCTGTGTTTCATCGTCAATGAGAAGATCCAAGGGATACAGTAAACCGGAAGTGAAGCATCGGAATCTATAACTAGTGTCACTGGAATGGTTCAAAACATAGACAGTAAGAAAAGTCAGTCGTCTTGTACTTAAGTCGGCATCGTGCTTTTTTCTATTTAATTCCGATGCAATTTCTGTGTTTCATCGTCAACAAGAATGTCAGAGGGATACAGTAAACCTGAAGTGAAGCATCCTAATCTATAACTAGTGTCACAGGAATGGTTCAAAACATAGTCAGTAAAAAGAGTCAGACTTCTTGTACTTAAGTCGGCATTGTGCCTTTTGTATCTAATTCCGATGCAATTTCTGTGTTTCATCGTCAATAAGAGGGTCAGAGGTATACAGTAAACCTGAAGTGAAGCATCGGAATCTATAACTAGTGTCACTGGAATGGTTCAAAACATAGTCAGTAAGAAGAGTCAGTCTTTTTGTACTTAAGTCGGCATTGTGCCTTTTGTGTTTAATTCCGATGCAATTTCTGTGTTTCATCGTCAATAAGTAGGTCCAAGGGATACAGTACACCTGAAGTGAAGCATCGGAATCTATAACTAGTGTCACAGGAATGGTTCAAAACATAGTCATTAAGAGGAGTCAGTCTTTTTGTACTTAAGTCGGCATTGTGCCTTTTGTGTTTAATTCCGATGCAATTTCTGTGTTTCATCGTCAATAAGTCGGTCCAAATGATACATTAAACCTGAAGTGAAGCATCGGAATCTATAACTAGTGTCACAGGAATGGTTCAAAACATAGACAGTAAGAAGAGTCAGTCTTCTTGTACTTAAGTCGGCATTGTGCCTTTTGTATTTATTTTCGATGCTTTTTCTGTGTTTCATCGTCAATAAGAAGATCAGAGGGATACAGTAAACCTGAAGTGAAGCATCGGAGTCTATAACAAGTGTCAAAGGAATGGTTCAAAACATTGACAGTAGGAAGGGTCAGTCTTCTTGTACTTAAATCGGCATTGTGCCTTTTTTATTTAATTCCGATGCAAATTCTGTGTTTCATCGTCAATAAGAAGGTCCAAGGGATACAGTAAACCTGAAGTGAAGCATCGGAATCTTTAACTAGTGTCACAGGAATGGTTCAAAACATAGACAGTAAGAAGAGTCAGTCTTCTCGTACTTAAGTCGGTATTGTGCCTTTTGTTTTTAATTCCGATGCAATTTCTGTGTTTCATCGTCAATAAGAGGGTCCAAGGGATACAGGAAACCTGAAGTGAAGCATCGGAAGCTATAACGAGTGTCACAGGAATGGTTCAAAACATAGACAGTAAGAAGAATCAGTCTTCATGTACTTAAGTCGGCATTGTGCATTTTCTATTTAATTACGATGCAATTTCTGTGTTTCATCGTCAATAAGAAGGTCCAAGGGATGCAGTAAACCTGAAGTTAAGCATCGGAATCTATAACTAGTGTCACAGGAATGGTTCAAAACATAGACTGTAAGAAGCGTCAGTCTTCTTGTACTTAAGTCGGCATTGTACCTTTTGTATTTAATTCCGATGCAATATCTGTGTTTCATCGTCAATAAGAAGGTCCAAGGGATACAGTAAAACCGAAGTCAAGCATCGGAATCTATAACTAGTATCACAGGAATGGTTCAAAACATAGACAGTAAGAAGAGTCAGTCTTCTTGTACTTAAGTCGGCATTGTGCCTTTTGTATTTATTTTCGATGCTTTTTCTGTGTTTCATCGTCAATAAGAAGATCAGAGGGATACAGTAAACCTGAAGTGAAGCATCAGAGTCTATAACAAGTGTCAAAGGAATGGTTCAAAACATTGACAGTAGGAAGGGTCAGTCTTCTTGTACTTAAGTCGGCATTGTGCCTTTTTTATTTAATTCCGATGCAAATTCTGTGTTTCATCGTCAATAAGAAGGTCCAAGGGATACAGTAAACCTGAAGTGAAGCATCGGAATCTATAACTAGTGTCACAGGAATGGTTCAAAACATAGAAGGTAAGAAGAGTCAGTCTTCTCGTACTTAAGTCGGTATTGTGCCTTTTGTTTTTAATTCCGATGCAAATTCTGTGTTTCATCGTCAATAAGAGGGTCCAAGGGATACAGGAAACCTGAAGTGAAGCATCGGAAGCTATAACGAGTGTCACAGGAATGGTTCAAAACATAGACAGTAAGAAGAATCAGTCTTCATGTACTTAAGTCGGCATTGTGCATTTTCTATTTAATTACGATGCAATTTCTGTGTTTCATCGTCAATAAGAAGGTCCAAGGGATGCAGTAAACCTGAAGTTAAGCATCGGAATCTATAACTAGTGTCACAGGAATGGTTCAAAACATAGACTGTAAGAAGGGTCAGTCTTCTTGTACTTAAGTCGGCATTGTACCTTTTGTATTTAATTCCGATGCTATATCTGTGTTTCATCGTCAATAAGAAGGTCCAAGGGATACAGTAAAACCGAAGTCAAGCATCGGAATCTATAACTAGTGTCACAGGAATGTTTCAAAACATACCCAGTAAGTAGACTCAGTCTTCTCGTACTTAAGTAGGCACTGTGGCGTATCTATTTAATTCCGATGCAATTTCTGTGTTTCTTCGTCAATAAGAAGTTCAGAGGGATACAGTAAACCTGAAGTGACGCATCGGGATCTATAACTAGTGTCACAGGAATGGTTCAAACCATAGTCAGTAAGAAGAGTCAGTCTTCTTGTACTTATGTCGGCATTGTGCCTTTTGTATTTAACTCGGATGCAATTTCTGTGTTTCATAGTCAATAAGAAGGTCCAAATGATACAGTAAACCTGAAGTGAAGCATCGGAATCTACAACTAGTGTCACAGGAAAGGTTCAAATCTTAGACAGTAAGAAAATTCAGTCGCCTTGTACTTAAGTCGGCATTGTGCCTTTTCTATTTTATTCCGATGCAATATCTTTGTTTATCGTCAATAAGAAGATCAGAGGGATACAGTAAACCTGAAGTGAAGCATCGGTATGTATTACTAGTGTGACAGGAAGGGTTCAAAACATTGACAGTAGGAAGAGTCAGTCTTCTTGTACTTAAGTCGGCATTGTGCCTTTTGTATTTTATTCCGATGCAATTTCTGAGATTCATCGTCAATAAGAAGGTCCAAAGGATACAATAAACCTGAAGTGAAGAATCGGAATCTATAACTAGTGTCACAGGAATGGTTCAAAACATAGACAGTAAGATGAGTCAGTCTTCTTGTACTTAATTCGGTATTGTGATTTTGTATTTAATTCCGATGCAATTTCTGTGTTTCATCGTCAATAAGAAGGTTTAAGGGATACAGTAAACCTGAAGTGAAGCATCGGAACCTATAGATAGTGTCACAAGAATGGTTCAAAACATAGTCAGTAAGAAGAGTCAGTCTTCTTAAACTTAAGTCGGCATTGTGCCTTATGTATTTAATTCCGATGCAATTTCTGTGTTTCATCGTCAATAAGAAGGTCCAAGGGATACGGTAATCCTGAAGTTAAGCATCGGAATCTATGACTAGTGTCACAGGAATGGTTCAAAACATAGTCAGTAAGAAGAGTCAGTCTTCTTGTACTTAAGTCGGCATTGTGACTTTTGTATTTAATTCCGATGCAATTTCTGTGTTTCATCGTCAATAAGAAGGTCAGAGGGATACAGTAATCCTGAAGTTAAGCATCGGATTCTATGACTAGTGTCACAGGAATGGTCCGAAACATAGTCAGTAAGAAGAGTCAGACTTCTTGTACTTAAGTCGGCATTGTGCCTTTTGTGTTTAATTCCGATGCAATTTCTGTGCTTCATCGTCAATAAGTAGGTCCAAGGGATACAGCACACCTGAAGTGAAGCATCGGAATCTATAACTAGAGTCACAGGAATGGTTCAAAACATAGTCATTAAGAAGAGTCAGTCTTTTTGTACTTAAGTCGGCATTGTGCCTTTTGTGTTAAATTCCGATGCAATTTCTGTGTTTCATCGTCAATAAGAAAGTCCAAATGATACAGTAAACCTGAAATGAAGCATCGGAAACTACAACTAGTGTCACAGGAATGGTTCAAATCTTAGACAGTAAGAAAATTCAGTCGTCTTGTACTTAAGTCGGCATTGTGCCTTTTCTATTTTATTCCGATGCAATATCTTTGTTTATCGTCAATAAGAAGATCAGAGGGATACAGTAAACCTGAAGTGAAGCATCGATATGTATTACTAGTGTGACAGGAATGGTTCAAAACATTGACAGTAGGAAGAGTCAGTCTTCTTGTACTTAAGTCGGCATTGTGCCTTTTGTATTTTATTCCGATGCAATTTCTGAGATTCATCGTCAATAAGAAGGTCCAAAGGATACAATAAACCTGAAGTGAAGCATCGGAATCTATAACTAGTCTCACAGGAATGGTTCAAAACATAGACAGTAAGATGAGTCAGTCTTCTTGTACTTAAGTCGGTATTGTGATTTTGTATTTAATTCCGATGCAATTTCTGTGTTTCATCGTCAATAAGAAGGGCCAAGGGATACAGTAAACCTGAAGAGAAGCATTGAAAACTATAACTAGTGTCACAGTAATGGTTCAAAACATAGACAGTAATTAGAGACAGTCTTCATGTACTTAAGTCGGCATTGTGCCTTTTCTATTTAATTCCGATGCATTTTCTGTGTTTCATCGTCAATAAGAAGGTCCAAGGGATACAGTAAACCTGAAGTGATGCATCGGAATCTATAACTAGTGTCACAGGAACGGTTCAAGTCGTAGTCAGTAAGAAGAGTCAGTCTTCTTGTACTTAAGTCGGCATTGTTCCTTTTGTATTTAATTCCGATGTAATTTCTGTGTTTCATCGTCAATAAGAAGGTCCAAGGGATACAGTAAACCTGGAGTTAACCATCGGAAACTATAACTAGTGTCACAGGAATGGTTAAAACATAGACTGAAAGAAGAGTCAGTCTTCTTGTACTTTATTTGGCATTGTGCCTTTTCTATTAAATTCCGATGCAATTTCTGTGTTTCATCGTCAATAAGAAGGTCCAAGGGATACAGTAAACCTGAAGTGATGCATCGGAATCCAAAACTAGTGTCACAGGAATGGTTCAAAACATAAACAGTAAGAAGAGTCAGTCTTCTTGTACTTAAGTCGGCATTGTTCCTTTTCTATTTAATTCCGATGCAATATCTGTGTTTCATCGTCAGTAAGAAGGTCCAAGGGATACAGTAATCCTGAAGTGAAGCATCGGAATCTGTAACTAGTGTCACAGCAATGGTTCAAAACATAGGCAGTAAGAAGAGTCAGTCTTCTTGTACTTAATTCTGCGTTGTGCCTTTTGTATTTAATTCCGATGCAATTTTTGTATTTCATCGTCAATAAGAAGGTCCAAGGGATGCAGTAAACCTGAAGTGAATCATCGGAATTTAAGTGTCACAGGAATGGCTCAAATCATAATCAGTTAGAAGAGTCAGTCTTCTTGTACTTAAGTCGGCATTGTGCCTTTTGTATTTAAATCCGATGCAATTTCTGTGTTTCATCGTCAATAAGAAGGGCCAAGGGATACAGTAATCCTGAAGTTAAGCATCGGAATTAAAACTAGTGTCACAGGAATGGTTCAAAACATAGACAGTAGGATGAGTCAGTCTACTTGTACTTAAGTCGACATTGTTCCTATTGTATTTAATTCCGATGCAATTTCTGTGTTTCATCGTCAATAAGTAGGTCCAAGGGACACAGTATACCTGGAGTGAAGCATCGGAATCTATAACTACTGTCACAGGGATGGTTCAAAACATAGTCAGTGAGAAGAGTCAGTCTTCTTGTACTTAAGTCGGCATTGTGCCTTTTGTATTTAAATCCGATGCAATTTCTGTGTTTCATCGTCAATAAGAAGGTCCAAGGGATACAGTAAACCTGAAGTGCAGCATCGGAATCTATAACTAGAGTCACAGGAATGGTTCAAAGCATAGACAGTCAGTAGAGTCAGTCTTCTTGTACTTAAGTCGGCATTGTGCCTTTTGTATTTAATTCCGATGCAATTTCTGTGTTTCATCGTCAATAAGAAGGTTTAAGGGATACAATAAACCTGAGTGAAGCATCGGAATCTGTAGCTAGTGTCACATGAATGGTACAAATCATAGTCAGTAAGAAGAGTCAGTCTTCTTGTACTTAAGTCGGCATTGTGCCTTTTGTATTTAATTCCGATGCAATTTCTGTGTTTCATCGTTAATAAGAAGGTCCAAGGTATACAGTAAACCTGATGCGAATCATCGGAATTTAGGTGTCACAGGAATGACTCAAATCATAATCAGTAAGAAGAGTCAGTCTTCTTGTTCTTAAGTCGGCATTGTGCCTTTTGTATTTAAACCCGATGCAATTTCTGTGTTTCATCGTCAATAAGAATGTCAGAGGGATACAGTAAACATGAAGTGAAGCGTTGCAATCTATAACTAGTGTCACAGGAATGGTTCAAACATAGTCAGTAAAAAGAGTCAGTCTTCTTGTACTTAAGTCGGCATTGTGCCTTTTGTATTTAATTCCGCTGCAAGTTCTGTGTTTCATCGTCGATAAGAAGGTCAGAGGGATACAGTAAACCTAAAGTGAAGCATCGGAATCTGTAACTAGTGTCACAGGAATGGTTCAAAGCATAGACATTAAGAAGGGTCAGTCTTCTTGTACTTAAGTCGGCATTGTGCCTTTTGCACTTAATTCCGATGCAATTTCTGTGTTTCATCGTCAGTAAGAAGGTCCAAGGGATACAGTAAAACGGAAGTCAAGCATCAGAATCTATAACTAGTGTCACACGAGTGGTTCAAAACATAGCCAGTAAGAAGAGTCAGTCTTCTTGTACCTTAGTAGGCATTGTGGCGTTTCTCTTTAATTCCGATACAATTTCTGTGTTCCATCGTCAATAAGAAGGTCCAACGGATACAGTAAACCTGAAGTGAAGCATCGGAATCTATAACTAGTGTCACAGGAATGGTTCAAAACATAGACTGTAAGAAGGGTCAGTCTTCCTGTACTTAAGTCGGCATTGTGCCTTTTGTATTTAATTCCGATGCAATTTCTGTGTTTCATCGTCAATAAGAAGGTAAAAGGGATACAGTAAAACCGAAGTCAAGCATCGGAATCTATAACTAGTGTCACAGGAATGTTTCAAAACATAGCCAGTAAGTAGAGTCAGTCTTCTCGTACTTAAGTAGGCACTGTGGCGTATCTGTTTAATTCCGATGCACTTTTTTGTGTTTCCTCGTCAATAAGAAGGTTAGAGGGATACAGTAAACCTGAAGTGAAGCATCGGAATCTATAACTAGTGTCACAGGAATGGTTCAAAACATTGACAGTAGGAAGAATCAGTCTTCTTGTACTTAAGTCGGCATTGTGCCTTTTCTATTTAATTCCGATGCAATTTCTGTGTTTCATCGTCAATAAGTAGGTCCAAACGAAACAGTATACCTGAAATAAAGCATCGAAAACTATAACTAGTGTCACAAGAATGGTTAAAACATAGACTGAAATAAGAGTCAGTCTTCTTGTACTTAAGTCGGCATTGTGCATTTTGTATTTAAATCCGATGCAATTTCTGTGTTTCATCGTCAATAAAACGGACCAAGGAATACAGTTAACCTGGAGTGAAGCATCGGAATCTATAACTAGTGTCACAGGGATGGTTCAAAACATAGACAGTAAGAAGAGTCAGTCTTCTTGTACTTAAGTCGGCATTGTGCCTTTTGTATTTATTTCCGATGCAATTTCTGTGTTTCATCGTCAATAAGAAGGTCCAAGGGATACAGTAAACCTGAAGTGAATCATCGGAATTTAAGTGTCACAGGAATGGCTCAAATCATAATCAGTAAGAAGAGCCAGTCTTCTTGTACTTAAGTCGGCATTGTGCCTTTTGTATTTAAATCCGATGCAATTTCTGTGTTTCATCGTCAATAAGAAGGTCCAAGGGATACAGTAAACCTGGAGGGAAGCATCGGAGTCTGTAACTAGTGTCACAGGAATGGTTCAAAGCGTAGACCAGAAGAAGAGTCAGTCTTCTTGTATTTTATTCGGCATTGCGCATTTTGTATTTAATTCCGATGCAATTTCTGTGTTTCATCGTCACTAAGAAGGTCAGAGGGATACAGTAAACCTGAAATGAACCATCGGATTCTATGACTAGTGTCTCAGGAATGGTTCAAATCATAGACAGTAGGAAAAGTCAATCTACATGTTCTTAAGTCGGCATTGTGCCTTATGTATTTAATTCCGATGCAATTTCTGTGTTTCATCGTACATAAGATGGTCAGAGGGATACAGTAAACCTGATGTGAAGCATCGGAATCTATAACTAGTGTCACAGGAATGCTTCAAAGCAAAGTCAGTAAGAAGAAACAGTCTTCTTGTACTTAAGTCGGCATTGTACCTTTTGTATTTAATTCCGATGCAATTTCTGTGTTTCATCGTCCATAAGAAGGTCAGAGGGATACAGTAATCCTGAAGTTAAGCATCGGATTCTATGACTAGTGTCACAGGAATGGTCCGAAACATAGTCAGTAAGAAGAGTCAGTTTTCTTGTACTTAAGTCGGTAATGTGCCTTTTGTATTTAATTCCGATGCAATTTCTGTGTTTCATCGTCAGTAAGAAGGTCCAAGGGATACAGTAAAACGAAAGTCAAGCATCAGAATCCATACCTAGTGTCACAGGAATGGTTCAAAACATAGCCAGTAAGAAGAGTCAGTCTTCTTGTACCTTAGTAGGCATTGTGGCGTTTCTATTTAATTCCGATACAATTTCTGTGTTTCCTCGTCAATAAGAAGGTCGGATGGATACAATAAACCGGAAGTGAAGCATAGGGATCTATAACTAGTGTCACAGGAATGGTTCAAAACATAGACAGTAAGAAGAGTCAGTCTTCTTGTACTTAAGTCGGTATTGTGCCTTTTGTATTTAAATCCGATGCAAGTTCTGTGTTTCATCGTCAATGAGAAGGTCCAAGGGAAACAGTAAACCGGAAGTGAAGCATCGGAATCTATGACTAGTGTCACAGGAATGGTTCAAAATATAGACAGTAAGAAAAGTCAGTCGTCTTGTACTTAAGTCGGCATTGTGCCTTTTCTATTTAATTCCGATGCAATTTCTGTGTTTCATCGTCAATAAGAAGGTCAAGGGATACAGTAAACCAGAAGTGAAGCATCGGAATCTATAACTAGTGTCACAGGAATGGTTCTAAACATAGACAGTAAGAAGAGTCAGTCTTCTTGTACTTAAGTCGGCATTGTGACATTTCTATTTAATTTCGATGCAATTTCTGTGTTTCATCGCCAATAAGAGGGTCAGACGGATACAGTAAACCTGAAGTGAGGCATCGGAATCTATAACTAGTGTCACTGGAATGGCTCAAAACATAGTCAGTAAGAAGAGTCTGTCTTTTTGTACTTATGTCGGCATTGTGCGTTTTGTGTTTAATTCTGATGCAATTTCTGTGTTTCATCGTCAATAAGTAGGTCCAAGGGATACAGTAAACTTGAAGTGAAGCATCGGAATCTATAACTAGTGTCACAGGAATGGTTCAAACATAGTCATTAAGAAGAGTCCATCTTTTTGTACTTAAGTCTTCATTGTGCCTTTTGTGTTTAATTCCGATGCAATTTCTGTGTTTCATCGTCAATAAGCAGGTCCAAGGGATACAGTAAACCTGAAGTGAAGCATCGGAATCTATAACTAGTGTCACAGGAATGGTTCAAAACATAGACAGTAAGAAGAGTCAGTCTTCTTGTTCTTAAGTCGTCATTGTGCCATTTGTATTTATTTTCGATGCAATTTCTGTGTTTCATCGTCAATAAGAATATCAGAGGGATACAGTAAACCTGAAGTGAAGCATCGGAATCTATAACAAGTGTCACAGGAATTGTTCAAAGCATTGACAGTAAGAAGCGTCAGTCTTCTTGTAGTTAGGTCAACATTGTGCCATTTGTATTTAATTCCGATGCAATTTCTGTGTTTCATCGACAATTAGAAGGTCCAAGGGATACAGTAAACCTGAAGTGAAGCATCGGAATATATAACTAGTGTCACAGGAATGGTTCAAAGCATAGACAGTAAGAAGAGTCAGTCTTCTTGTACTTAAGTCAGTATTGTGCCTTTTGTATTTAATTCCTATGAAATTTCTGTGTTTCATCGTCAATAAGAGGGTCCAAGGGATACAGTAAACCTGAAGTGAAGCATCGGAAGCTATAACTGGTGCCACAGGAATGGTTCAAAGCATAGACTGAAAGAAGGGTCTGTCTTCTTGTACTTAAGTCGGCATTGTTCCTTTTGTATTTAAATCCGATGCAATTTCTGTGTTTCATCGTCAATAAGAAGGTCCAAGGGATGCAGTAAAACCGAAGTCAAGCATCGGAATCTATAACTAGTGTCACAGGAATAGTTCAAAACATAGCCAGTAAGAAGAGTCAGTCTTCTCGTACTTAAGTAGGCACTGTGGCGTAACTATTTAATTCCGATGCAATTTCTGTGTTTCCTCGTCAATAAGAAGGTCAGAGGGATACAGTAAACCTAAAGTGAAGCATCGGGATCTATAACTAGTGTCACAGGAATGGTTCAAAACATAGTCAGTAAGAAGAGTCAGTCTTCTTGTACTTAAGTCGGCATATTGGCTTTTGTATTTAACTCCGATGCAGTTTCTGTGTTTCATCGTCAATAAGAAGGTCCAAATGATACAGTAAACCTGAAGAGAAGCATCGAAATCTACAACTAGTGTCACAGGAACGGTTCAAAACATAGACAGTAAGAAAAGTCAGTCGTCTTGTACTTATGTCGGCATTGTGCCTTTTCTATTTTATTCCGATGCAATTTCTGTGTTTATCGTCAATAAGAAGGTCAGAGGGATACAGTAAACCTGAAGTGAAGCATCGGAATCTATAACTTGTGTCACCGGAATGGTTCAAATCCTAGACTGAAAGAAGAGTCAGTCTTCTTGTACTTTAATTGGCATTGTGCCTTTTCTATTTAATTCCGATGCAATTTCTGTGTTTCATCGTCAATAAGAAGGTCCAAGGGATACAGTAAACCTGAAGTGATGCATCGGAATCCAAAACTAGTGTCACAGGAATGGTTCAAAGCCTAAACAGTAAGAAGAGTCAGTCTTCTTGTACTTAAGTCGGCATTGTTCCTTTTCTATTTAATTCCGATGCAATATCTGTGTTTCATCGTCAATAAGAAGGTCCAAGGGATACAGTAAACCTGAAGTGAAGCACCGGAATCTATAACTAGTGTCACAGGAATGGTTCAAAACATAGACAGTAAGAACATTAAGTCTTCTTGTACTTAATTCTGCATTGTGCCTTTTGTATTTAATTCCGATGCAATTTTTGTGTTTCATCGTCAATAAGAAGGTCCAAGGGATACAGTAAACCTGAAGTGAATCCTCGGAATTTAAGTGTCACAGGAATGGCTCAAATCATAATCAGTAAGAAGAGTCAGTCTTCTTGTACTTAAGTCGGTATTGTGCCTTTTGTATTTAAATCGGATGCAATTTCTGTGTTTCATCGTCAATAGGAAGGACCAAGGGATACAGTTAACCTGGAGTGAAGCATCGGAATCTATAACTAGTGTCACAGGGATGGTTCAAAACATAGACAGCAAGAAGAGTCAGTCTTCTTGTACTTAAGTCGGCATTGTGCCTTTTGTATTTATTCCGATGCTATTTCTGTGTTTCATCGTCAATAAGAAGGTCCAAGGGATGCAGTAATCCTGAAATTAAGCATCGGAATCTAAAACTAGTGTCACAGGAATGGTTCAAAGCATAGACAGTAGGAAGAGTCAGTCTACTTGTACTTAAAACGACATTGTTCCTATTGTATTTAATTCCGATGCAATTTCTCTGTTTCATCGTCAATAAGAAGGTCCAAGGGATACAGTAAACCTGAAGTTAAGCACTGGAATCTATAACTAGTGTCACAGGAATGATTCAAATCATAGACTGAAAGAAGGGGCAGTCTTCTTGTACTTAAGTCGGCATTGTGCCTTTTGTATTTAATTCCAATGCAATTTCTGTGTTTCATCGTCAATAAGAAGGTCCAAGGGATACAGTAAAACCGAAGTCAAGCATCGGAATCTATAACCAGTGTCACAGGAATAGTTCAAAACATAGCCAGTAAGAAGAGTCAGTCTTCTCGTACTTAAGTAGGCACTGTGGCGTATCTATTTAATTCCGATGCAATTTCTGTGTTTCCTCGTCAATAAGAAGGTCAGAGGGATACAGTAAACCTGAAGTGAAGCATCGGGATCTATAACTAGTGTCACAGGAATGGTTCAAAACATAGTCAGTAAGAAGAGTCAGTCTTCTTGTACTTAAGTCGACATTGTGGCTTTTGTATTGAACTCCGATGCAATTTCTGTGTTTCATCGTCAATACGAAGGTCCAAATGATACAGTAAACCTGAAGTGAAGCATCGAAATCTACAACTAGTGTCACAGTAACGGTTCAAAACATAGACAGTAAGAAAAGTCAGTCGTCTTGTACTTAAGTCGGCATTGTGCCTTTTCTATTTTATTCCGATGCAATTTCTGTGTTTATCGTCAATAAAAAGGTCAGAGGAATACAGTGAACCTGAAGTGAAGCATCCGAATCTATAACTAGTGTCACAGGAATGGTTCAAAACATAGTCAGTAAAAAAAATCAGTCTTCTTGTACTGAAGTCGGCATTGTGCCTTTTGTATTGATTCCGATGCAATTTCTGTGTTTCATCGTCAATTAGAAGGTCCAAGGGATACAGTAAAACCGAAGTCAAGCATCGGAATCTATAACTAGTGTCACAGGAATGGTTCAAAACATAGACAGTAAGAAGAGTCAGTCTTCTCGTACTTAAGTAGGTACTGTGGCGTATCTATTTAATTCCGATGCAATTGTTGTGTTTCCTCGTCAATAAGATGGTCAGAGGGATACAGTAAACCTGAAGTGAACCATCGGGATCTATAACTAGTGTCACAGGAATGGTTCAAAACATAGTCAGTAAGAAGAGTCAGTCTTCTTGTACTTAAGTCGGCATTGTGCCTTTTGTATTTAACTCCGACGCAATTTCTGTGATTCATCGTCAATAAGAAGGTCCAAATGATACAGTAAACCTGAAGTGAAGCATAGGAATCTACAACTAGTGTCACAGGAACAGTTCAAAACATACACAGTATGAAATATCAGTCGTCTTGTACTTAAGTCGGGATTGAGCCTTTTCTATTTTATTCCGATGCAATTTCTGTGTTTATCGTCAATAAGAAGGTCCAGAGGGATACAGTAAACCTGAAGTGAAGCATCGGAATCTATAACTTGTGTCACCGGAATGGTTCAAATCATAGACTGAAAGAAGAGTCAGTCTTCTTGTACTTTAGTTGGCATTGTGCCTTTTCTATTTAATTCCGATGCAATTTCTGTGTTTCATCGTCAGTAAGAAGCTCCAAGGGATACAGTAAACCTGAAGTGATGCATCGGAATCCAAAACTAGTGTCACAGGAATGGTTCAAAGCATAAACAGTAAGAAGAGTCAGTCTTCTTGTACTTAAGTCGGCATTGTTCCTTTTCTATTTAATTCCGATGCAATATCTGTGTTTCATCGTCATTAAGAAGTCCAAGGGATACAGTAAACCTGAAGTGAAGCATCGGAATCTATAACTAGTGTCACAGCAATGGTTCAAAACATAGTCAGTAAGAAACGTCAGTCTTCTTGTACTTTAGTAGGCATTGTGCCCTTTCTATTTAATTCTGATGCAATTTCTGTGTTTCATCGTCAATAAGAAGGTCCAAGGGATTCAGTAAACCTGGAGTGAAGCACCGGAATCTATAACTAGTGTCACAGGAATGGTTCAAAACATACACTGTAAGAAGAGTCAGTCTTCTTGTACATTAGTCGGCATTGTGCCTTTTGTATTTAATTCCGATGCAATTTCTGAGTTTCATCGTCAATAAGAAGGTCCAAGGGATACAGTAAACCTGGAGTGTAGCATCGGAATTTATAACTAGTGTCACAGGAATGGTTCACAACATAGACAGTAAGAACATTAAGTCTTCTTGTACTTAATTCTGCATTGTGCCTTTTGTATTTAATTCCGATGCAATTTTTGTGTTTCATCGTCAATAAGAAGGTCCAAGGGATACAGTAAACCTGAAGTGAATCCTCGGAATTTAAGTGTCACAGGAATGGCTCAAATCATAGTCAGTAAGAAGAGTCAGTCTTCTTGTACTTAAGTCGGCATTGTGCCTTTTGTATTTAAATCGGATGCAATTTCTGTGTTTCATCGTCAATAAGAAGGACCAAGGGATACAGTTAACCTGGAGTGAAGCATCGAAATCTATAACTAGTGTCACAGGGATGGTTCAAAACATAGACAGCAAGAAGAGTCAGTCTTCTTGTACTTAAGTCGGCATTGTGCCTTTTGTATTTATTCCGATGCAATTTCTGTGTTTCATCGTCAATAAGAAGGTCCAAGGGATACAGTAAACCTGAAGTGATGCATCGGAATCCAAAACTAGTGTCACAGGAATGGTTCAAAGCATAAACAATAAGAAGAGTCAGTCTTCTTGTACTTAAGTCGGCATTGTCCCTTTTCTATTTAATTCCGATGCAATATCTGTGTTTCATCGTCAATAAGAAGGTCCAAGGGATACAGTAAACCTGAAGTGAAGCATCGGGATCTATAACTAGTGTCACAGGAATGGTTCAAAACATAGTCAGTAAGAAGAGTCAGTCTTCTTGTACTTAAGTCGGCATATTGGCTTTTGTATTTAACTCCGATGCAGTTTCTGTGTTTCATCGTCAATAAGAAGGTCCAAATGATACAGTAAACCTGAAGTGAAGCATCGAAATCTACAACTAGTGTAACAGGAACGGTTCAAAACATAGACAGTAAGAAAAGTCAGTCGTCTTGTACTTATGTCGGCATTGTGCCTTTTCTATTTTATTCCGATGCAATTTCTGTGTTTATCGTCAATAAGAAGGTCAGAGGGATACAGTAACCCTGAAGTGAAGCATCGGAATCTATAACTTGTGTCACCGGAATGGTTCAAATCATAGACTGAAAGAAGAGTCAGTCTTCTTGTACTTTAGTTGGCATTGTGCCTTTTCTACTTAATTCCGATGCAATTTCTGTGTTTCATCGTCAATAAGAAGGTCCAAGGGATACAGTAAACCTGAAGTGATGCATCGGAATCCAAACCTAGTGTCACAGGAATGGTTCAAAGCATAAACAGTAAGAAGAGTCAGTCTTCTTGTACTTAAGTCGGCATTGTTCCTTTTCTATTTAATTCCGATGCAATATCTGTGTTTCATCGTCAATAAGAAGGTCCAAGGGATACAGTAAACCTGAAGTGAAGCATCGGAATCTATAACTAGTGTCACAGCAATGGTTCAAAACATAGTCAGTAAGAAACGTCAGTCTTCTTGTACTTTAGTAGGCATTGTGCCCTTTCTATTTAATTCTGATGCAATTTCTGTGTTTCATCGTCAATAAGAAGGTCCAAGGGATACAGTAAACCTGGAGTGAAGCACCGGAATCTATAACAAGTGTCACAGGAATGGTTCAAAACATACACTGTAAGAAGAGTCAGTCTTCTTGTACATTTGTCGGCATTGTGCCTTTTGTATTTAATTCCGATGCAATTTCTGAGTTTCATCGTCAATAAGAAGGTCCAAGGGATACAGTAAACCTGGAGTGTAGCATCGGAATTTATAACTAGTGTCAGAGGAATGGTTCACAACATAGACAGTAAGAAGATTAAGTCTTCTTGTACTTAATTCTGCATTGTGCCTTTTGTATTTAATTCCGATGCAATTTTTGTGTTTCATCGTCAATAAGAAGGTCGAAGGGATACAGTAAACCTGAAGTGAATCCTCGGAATTTAAGTGTCACAGGAATGGCTCAAATCATAATCAGTAAGAAGAGTCAGTCTTCTTGTACTTAAGTCGGCATTGTGCCTTTTGTATTTATTCCGATGCAATTTCTGTGTTTCATCGTCAATAAGAAGGTCCAAGGGATACAGTAATCCTGAAGTTAAGCATCGGAATCTAAAACTAGTGTCACAGGAATGGTTCAAAGCATAGACAGTAGGAAGAGTCAGTCTACTTGTACTTAAAACGACATTGTTCCTATTGTATTTAATTCCGATGCAATATCTGTTTTTCATCGTCAATAAGAAGGTCCAAGGGATACAGTAAACCTGAAGTTAAGCATTGGAATCTATAACTAGTGTCACAGGAATGGTTCAAATCATAGACTAAAAGAAGGGTCAGTCTTCTTGTACTTAAGTCGGCATTGTGCATTTTGTATTTAATTCCGATGCAATTTCTGTGTTTCATCGTCAACAAGAAGGTCCAAGGGATACAGTAAAACCGAAGTCAAGCATCGGAATCTATAACCAGTGTCACAGGAATAGTTCAAAACATAGCCAGTAAGAAGAGTCAGTCTTCTCGTACTTAAGTAGGCACTGTGGCGTATCTATTTAATTCCGATGCAATTTCTGTGTTTCCTCGTCAATAAGAAGGTCAGAGGGATACAGTAAACCTGAAGTGAAGCATCGGGATCTATAACTAGTGTCACAGGAATGGTTCAAAACATAGTCAGTAAGAAGAGTCAGTCTTCTTGTACTTAAGTCGACATTGTGGCTTTTGTATTTAACTCCGATGCAATTTCTGTGTTTCATCGTCAATAAGAAGGTCCAAATGATACAGTAAACCTGAAGTGAAGCATCGAAATCTACAACTAGTGTCACAGTAACGGTTCAAAACATAGACAGTAAGAAAAGTCAGTCGTCTTGTACTTAAGTCGGCATTGTGCCTTTTCTATTTTATTCCGATGCAATTTCTGTGTTTATCGTCAATAAAAAGGTCAGAGGGATACAGTAAACCTGAAGTGAAGCATCCGAATCTATAACTAGTGTCACAGGAATGGTTCAAAACATAGTCAGTAAAAAAAATCAGTCTTCTTGTACTGAAGTCGGCATTGTCTCTTTTGTATTTAATTCCGATGCAATTTCTGTGTTTCATCGTCAATAAGAAGGTCAGAGGGATACAGTATACCTGAAGTGAAGCATCGGAATCTATAACTAGTGTCACAGGAACGGTTCAAAACATAGCCGGTAAGAAGAGTCAGTCTTTTTGTACTTAAGTCGGCATTGTGCCTTTTGTGTTTAATTCAGATGCAATTTCTGTGTTTCATCGTCAATAACAAGGTCCACGGGATACAGCAAACCTGAAGTGAAGCATCGGAATCTATAACTAGTGTCACAAGAATGTTTCAAAACAGACAGTAAGAAGAGTCAGTCTTCTTGTACTTAAGTCGGCATTGTGCCTTTTGTATTGATTTTCGATGCAATTTCTGTGTTTCATCGTCAATAAGAACTTCAGAGGGATACAGTAAACCTGAAGTGAAGCATCGGAATCTATAACAAGTGTCACAGGAATGGTTCAAAACATTGACAGTAGGAAGGGTCAGTCTTCCTATACTTAAGTCGGCATTGTGCCTTTTGTATTTAATTCCGATGCAATTTCTGTGTTTCATCGTCAATAAGAAGGTCCAAGGGATACAGTAAACCTGAAGTGAAGCATCGGAATCTATAACTAGTGTCACAGGAATGGTTCAAAACATAGACAGTAAGAAGAGTCAGTCTTCTTGTACTTAAGTCGGTATTGTGCCTTTTGTATTTAAATCCGATGCAATTTCTGTGTTTCGTCGTCAATAAGAGGGTCCAAGGGATACAGTAAACCTGAAGTGAAGCATCGGAAGCTATAACCAGAGTCACTGGAATGGTTCAAAACATAGACAGTAAGAAGAAGCAGTCTTTATGTACTTAAGTCGGAATTGTGCATTTTCTATTTAATTACGATCTAATTTCTGTGTTTCATCGTCAATTAGAAGGTCCAAGGGATACAGTAAACCTGAAGTTAAGCATATGAATCTATAACTAGTGTCACAGGAATGGTTCGAAACATAGACTGTAGGAAGGGTCAGTCTTCTTGTACTTAAGTCGGCATTTTGCCTTTTGTATTTAATTCTGATGCAATTTCTGTGTTTCATCGTCAATAGGAAGGTCCAAGGGATACAGTAAAACCGAAGTCAAACATCGGAATCTATAACTAGTGTCACAGGAATGGTTCAAAGCATAGTCAGTAAGAAGAGTCAGTCTTCTTGTACTTAATTCTGCATTCTGCCTTTTGTATTTAATTCCGATGCAATTTTTGTATTTCATCGTCAATAAGATGGTCCAAGGGATGCAGTAAACCTGAAGTGAATCATCGGAATTTAAGTGTCAATGGAATGGCTCAAATCATAATCAGTAAGAAGAGCCAGTCTTCTTGTACTTAAGTCGGCATTGTGCCTTTTGTATTTAAATCCGATGCAATTTCTGTGTTTCATCGTCAATAAGACGGACCAAGGGATACAGCTAACCTGGAGTGAAGCATCGGAATCTATAACTAGTGTCACAGGGATGGTTCAAAACATAGACAGTAAGAAGAGTCAGTCTTCTTGTACTTAAGTCGGCATTGTGCCTTTTGTATTTATTTCCGATGCAATTTCTGTGTTTCATCGTCAATAAGAAGGTCCAAGGGATACAGTAAACCTGAAGTGAATCATCGGAATTTAAGTGTCACAGGAATGGCTCAAATCATAATCAGTAAGAAGAGCCAGTCTTCTTGTACTTAAGTCGGCATTGTGCCTTTTGTATTTAAATCCGATGCAATTTCTGTGTTTCATCGTCAATAAGAAGGTCCAAGGGATACAGTAAACCTGGAGTGAAGCATCGGAGTCTGTAACTAGTGTCACAGGAATGGTTCAAAGCGTAGACAAGAAGAAGAGTCAGTCTTCTTGTATTTTATTCGGCATTGCGCATTTTGTATTTAATTCCGATGCAACTTCTGTGTTTCATCGTCACTAAGAAGGTCAGAGGGATACAGTAAACCTGAAATGAACCATCGGATTCTATGACTAGTGTCAAGGGAATGGTTCAAATCATAGACAGTAGGAAAAGTCAATCTACATGTTCATAAGTCGGCATTGTGCCTTTTGTATTTAATTCCGATGCAATTTCTGTGTTTCATCGTACATCAGATGGTCAGAGGGATACAGTAAACCTGATGTGAAGCATCGGAATCTATAACTAGTGTCACAGAAATGCTTCAAAGCAAGGTCAGTAAGAAGAGTCAGTCTTCTTGTACTTAAGTCGGCATTGTACCTTTTGTATTGAATTCCGATGCAATTTCTGTGTTTCATCGTCAATAAGGAGGTCCAAGGGATACAGTAGACCTGAATTGAAGCATCGGAATCTATAACTAGAGTCACAGGAATGGTTCAAAGCATAGACAGTCAGTAGAGTCAGTCTTCTTGTACTTAAGTCGGCATTGTGCCTTTTGTATTTAATTCCGATGCAATTTCTGTGTTTCATCGTCAATAAGAAGGTTTAAGGGCTACAGTAAACCTGAAGTGAAGCATCGGAATCTATAGCTAGTGTCACAATAATGGTTCAAAACATAGTCAGTAAGAAGAGTCAGTCTTCTTGTACTGAAGTCGGCATTGTGCCTTTTGTATTTAATTCCGATGCAATTACTGTGTTTCATCGTCCATAAGAAGGTCAGAGGGATACTGTAATCCTGAAGTTAAGCATCGGATTCTATGACTAGTGTCACAGGAATGGTCCGAAACATAGTCAGTAAGAAGAGTCAGTTTTCTTGTACTTAAGTCGGTAATGTGCCTTTTGTATTTAATTCCGATGCAATTTCTCTGTTTCATCGTCAGTAAGAAGGTCCAAGGGATACAGTAAAACGAAAGTCAAGCATCAGAATCGATACCTAGTGTCACAGGAATGGTTCAAAACATAGCCAGTAAGAAGAGTCAGTCTTCTTGTACCTTAGTAGGCATTGTGGCGTTTCTATTTAATTCCGATACAATTTCTGTGTTTCCTCGTCAATAAGGAGGTCGGATGGATACAATAAACCGGAAGTGAAGCATCGGGATCTATAACTAGTGTCACAGGAATGGTTCAAAACATAGTCAGTAAGAAGAGTCAGTCTTCTTGTACTTAATTCGGTATTGTGCCTATTGTATTTAAATCCGATGCAAGTTCTGTGTTTCATCGTCAATGAGAAGGTCCAAGGGAAACAGTAAACCGGAAGTGAAGCATCGGAATCTATGACTAGTGTCACAGGAATGGTTCAAAACATAGGCAGTAAGAAAAGTCAGTCGTCTTGCACTTAAGTCGGCATTGTGCCTTTTCTATTTAATTCCGATGCAATTTCTGTGTTTCATCGTCAATAAGAAGGTCCAAGGGATACAGTAAACCTGAAGTGAAGCATCGGAATCTATAACTAGTGTCACAGGAATGGTTCTAAACATAGACAGTAAGAAGAGTCAGTCTTCTTGTACTTAAGTCGGCATTGTGACATTTCTATTTAATTACGATGCAATTTCTGTGTTTCATCGCCAATAAGAGGGTCAGAGGGATACAGTAAACCTAAAGTGAGGCATCGGAATCTATAACTAGTGTCACTGGAATGGCTCAAAACATAGTCAGTAAGAAGAGTCTGTCTTTTTGTACTTATGTCGGCATTGTGCTTTTTGTGTTTAATTCTGATGCAATTTCTGTGTTTCATCGTCAATAAGTAGGTCCAAGGGATACAGTAAACCTGAAGTGAAGCATCGGAATCTATAACTAGTGTCACAGGAATGGTTCAAACATAGTCATTAAGAAGAGTCAGTCTTTTTGTACTTAAGTCTTCATTGTGCCTTTTGTGTTTAATTCCGATGCAATTTCTGTGTTTCATCGTCAATAAGTAGGTCCAAGGGATACAGTAAACCTGAAGTGAAGCATCGGAATCTATAACTAGTGTCACAGGAATGGTTCAAAACATAGACAGTAAGAAGAGTCAGTCTTCTTGTTCTTATGTCGGCATTGTGCCTTTTGTATTTATTTTCGATGCAATTTCTGTGTTTCATCGTCAATAAGAATATCAGAGGGATACAGTAAACCTGAAGTGAAGCATCGGAATCTATAACAAGTGTCACAGGAATGGTTCAAAGCATTGACAGTAAGAAGCGTCAGTCTTCTTGTAGTTAGGTCAACATTGTGCCTTTTGTATTTAATTCCGATGCAATTTCTGTGTTTCATCGACAATAAGAAGGTCCAAGGGATACAGTAAACCTGAAGTGAAGCATCGGAATATATAACTAGTGTCACAGGAATGGTTCAAAGCATAGACAGTAAGAAGAGTCAGTCTTCTTGTACTTAAGTCAGTATTGTGCCCTTTGTATTTAATTCCTATGACATTTCTGTGTTTCATCGTCAATAAGAGGGTCCAAGGGATACAGTAAACCTGAAGTGAAGCATCGGAAGCTATAACTGGTGCCACAGGAATGGTTCAAAGCATAGACTGAAAGAAGGGTCAGTCTTCTTGTACTTAAGTCGGCATTGTTCTTTTGTATTTAATTCCGATGCAATTTCTGTGTTTCATCGTCAATAAGAAGGTCCAAGGGATGCAGTAAACCTGAAGTGAAGCATCGGAATCTATAACTAGTGTCACAGCAATGGTTCAAAACATAGTCAGTAAGAATCGTCAGTCTTCTTGTACTTTAGTAGGCATTGTGCCCTTTCTATTTAATTCTGATGCAATTTCTGTGTTTCATCGTCAATAAGAAGGTCCAAGGGATACAGTAAACCTGGAGTGAAGCACCGGAATCTATAACTAGTGTCACAGGAATGGTTCAGAACATACACTGTAAGAAGAGTCAGTCTTCTTGTACATTAGTCGGCATTGTGCCTTTTGTATTTAATTCCGATGCAATTTCTGAGTTTCATCGTCAATAAGAAGGTCAGAGGGATACAGTAAACCTGAAGTGAAGCATCGGGATCTATAACTAGTGTCACAGGAATGGTTCAAAACATAGTCAGTAAGAAGAGTCAGTCTTCTTGTACTTAAGTCGGCATATTGGCATTTGTATTTAACTCCGATGCAGTTTCTGTGTTTCATCGTCAATAAGAAGGTCCAAATGATACAGTAAACCTGAAGTGAAGCATCGAAATCTACAACTAGTGTCACAGGAACGGTTCAAAAGATAGACAGTAAGATAAGTCAGTCGTCTTGTATTTATGTCGGCATTGTGCCTTTTCTATTTTATTCCGATGCAATTTCTGTGTTTATCGTCAATAAGAAGGTCAGAGGGATACAGTAAACCTGAAGTGAAGCATCGGAATCTATAACTTGTGTCACCGGAATGGTTCAAATCATAGACTGAAAGAAGAGTCAGTCTTCTTGTACTTTAGTTGGCATTGTGCCTTTTCTATTTAATTCCGATGCTATATCTGTGTTTCATCGTCAACAAGAAGGTCCAAGGGATACAGTAAACCTGAAGTGAAGCATCGGAATCTATAACTAGTGTCACAGCAATGGTTCAAAACATAGTCAGTAAGAATCGTCAGTCTTCTTGTACTTTAGTAGGCATTGTGCCCTTTCTATTTAATTCTGATGCAATTTCTGTGTTTCATCGTCAATAAGAAGGTCCAAGGGATACAGTAAACCTGGAGTGAAGCACCGGAATCTATAACTAGTGTCACAGGAATGGTTCAGAACATACACTGTAAGAAGAGTCAGTCTTCTTGTACATTAGTCGGCATTGTGCCTTTTGTATTTAATTCCGATGCAATTTCTGAGTTTCATCGTCAATAAGAAGGTCCAAGGGATACAGTAAACCTGGAGTGTAGCATCGGAATTTATAACTAGTGTCACAGGAATGGTTCACAACATAGACAGTAAGAACATTAAGTCTTCTTGTACTTAATTCTGCATTGTGCCTTTTGTATTTAATTCCGATGCAATTTTTGTGTTTCATCGTCAATAAGAAGGTCCAAGGGATACAGTAAACCTGAAGTGAATCCTCGGAATTTAAGTGTCACAGGTATGGCTCAAATCATAATCAGTAAGAAGAGTCAGTCTTCTTGTACTTAAGTCGGCATTGTGCCTTTTGTATTTAAATCGGATGCAATTTCTGTGTTTCATCGTCAATAAGAAGGACCAAGGGATACAGTTAACCTGGAGTGAAGCATCGGAATCTATAACTAGTGTCACAGGGATGGTTCAAAACATAGACAGAAAGAACAGTCAGTCTTCTTGTACTTAAGTCGGCATTGCGCCTTTTGTATTTATTCCGATGCAATTTCTGTGTTTCATCGTCAATAAGAAGGTCCAAGGGATACAGTAATCCTGAAGTTAAGCATCGGAATCTAAAACTAGTGTCACAGGAATGGTTCAAAGCATAGACAGTAGGAAGAGTCAGTCTACTTGTACTTAAGTCGACATTGTTCCTATTGTATTTAATTCCGATGCAATTTCTGTGTTTCATCGTCAATAAGAAGGTCCAAGGGATACAGTAAACCTGAAGTTAAGCATTGGAATCTATAACTAGTGTCACAGGAATGGTTCAAATCATAGACTGAAAGAAGGGTCAGTCTTCTTGTACTTAAGTCGGCATTGTGCCTTTTGTATTTAATTCCGATGCAATTTCTGTGTTTCATCGTCAATAAGAAGGTCCAAGGGATACAGTAAAACCGAAGTCAACCATCGGAATCTATAACCAGTGTCACAGGAATAGTTCAAAACATAGCCAGTAAGAAGAGTCAGTCTTCTCGTACTTAAATAGGCACTGTGGCGTATCTATTTAATTCCGATGCAATTTCTGTGATTCCTCGTCAATAAGAAGGTCAGAGGGATACAGTAAACCTGAAGTGAAGCATCGGGATCTATAACTAGTGTCACAGGAATGGTTCAAAACATAGTCAGTAAGAAGAGTCAGTCTTCTTGTACTTAAGTCTACATTGTGGCTTTTGTATTTAACTCAGATGCAATTTCTGTGTTTCATCGTCAATAAGGAGGTCCAAGGGATACAGTAGACCTGAATTGAAGCATCGGAATCTATAACTAGAGTCACAGGAATGGTTCAAAGCATAGACAGTCAGTAGAGTCAGTCTTCTTGTACTTAAGTCGGCATTGTGCCTTTTGTATTTAATTCCGATGCAATTTCTGTGTTTCATCGTCAATAAGAAGGTTTAAGGGCTACAGTAAACCTGAAGTGAAGCATCGGAATCTATAGCTAGTGTCACAATAATGGTTCAAAACATAGTCAGTAAGAAGAGTCAGTCTTCTTGTACTGAAGTCGGCATTGTGCCTTTTGTATTTAATTCCGATGCAATTACTGTGTTTCATCGTCCATAAGAAGGTCAGAGGGATACTGTAATCCTGAAGTTAAGCATCGGATTCTATGACTAGTGTCACAGGAATGGTCCGAAACATAGTCAGTAAGAAGAGTCAGTTTTCTTGTACTTAAGTCGGTAATGTGCCTTTTGTATTTAATTCCGATGCAATTTCTCTGTTTCATCGTCAGTAAGAAGGTCCAAGGGATACAGTAAAACGAAAGTCAAGCATCAGAATCTATACCTAGTGTCACAGGAATGGTTCAAAACATAGCCAGTAAGAAGAGTCAGTCTTCTTGTACCTTAGTAGGCATTGTGGCGTTTCTATTTAATTCCGATACAATTTCTGTGTTTCCTCGTCAATAAGGAGGTCGGATGGATACAATAAACCGGAAGTGAAGCATCGGGATCTATAACTAGTGTCACAGGAATGGTTCAAAACATAGTCAGTAAGAAGAGTCAGTCTTCTTGTACTTAATTCGGTATTGTGCCTATTGTATTTAAATCCGATGCAAGTTCTGTGTTTCATCGTCAATGAGAAGGTCCAAGGGAAACAGTAAACCGGAAGTGAAGCATCGGAATCTATGACTAGTGTCACAGGAATGGTTCAAAACATAGACAGTAAGAAAAGTCAGTCGTCTTGTACTTAAGTCGGCATTGTGCCTTTTCTATTTAATTCCGATGCAATTTCTGTGTTTCATCGTCAATAAGAAGGTCCAAGGGATACAGTAAACCTGAAGTGAAGCATCGGAATCTATAACTAGTGTCACAGGAATGGTTCTAAACATAGACAGTAAGAAGAGTCAGTCTTCTTGTACTTAAGTCGGCATTGTGACATTTCTATTTAATTACGATGCAATTTCTGTGTTTCATCGCCAATAAGAGGGTCAGAGGGATACAGTAAACCTAAAGTGAGGCATCGGAATCTATAACTAGTGTCACTGGAATGGCTCAAAACATAGTCAGTAAGAAGAGTCTGTCTTTTTGTACTTAAGTCTTCATTGTGCCTTTTGTGTTTAATTCCGATGCAATTTCTGTGTTTCATCGTCAATAAGTAGGTCCAAGGGATACAGTAAACCTGAAGTGAAGCATCGGAATCTATAACTAGTGTCACAGGAATGGTTCAAAACATAGACAGTAAGAAGAGTCAGTCTTCTTGTTCTTATGTCGGCATTGTGCCTTTTGTATTTATTTTCGATGCAATTTCTGTGTTTCATCGTCAATAAGAATATCAGAGGGATACAGTAAACCTGAAGTGAAGCATCGGAATCTATAACAAGTGTCACAGGAATGGTTCAAAGCATTGACAGTAAGAAGCGTCAGTCTTCTTGTAGTTAGGTCAACATTGTGCCTTTTGTATTTAATTCCGATGCAATTTCTGTGTTTCATCGACAATAAGAAGGTCCAAGGGATACAGTAAACCTGAAGTGAAGCATCGGAATATATAACTAGTGTCACAGGAATGGTTCAAAGCATAGACAGTAAGAAGAGTCAGTCTTCTTGTACTTAAGTCAGTATTGTGCCTTTTGTATTTAATTCCTATGACATTTCTGTGTTTCATCGTCAATAAGAGGGTCCAAGGGATACAGTAAACCTGAAGTGAAGCATCGGAAGCTATAACTGGTGCCACAGGAATGGTTCAAAGCATAGACTGAAAGAAGGGTCAGTCTTCTTGTACTTAAGTCGGCATTGTTCCTTTTGTATTTAATTCCGATGCAATTTCTGTGTTTCATCGTCAATAAGAAGGTCCAAGGGATGCAGTAAACCTGAAGTGAAGCATCGGAATCTATAACTAGTGTCACAGCAATGGTTCAAAACATAGTCAGTAAGAATCGTCAGTCTTCTTGTACTTTAGTAGGCATTGTGCCCTTTCTATTTAATTCTGATGCAATTTCTGTGTTTCATCGTCAATAAGAAGGTCCAAGGGATACAGTAAACCTGGAGTGAAGCACCGGAATCTATAACTAGTGTCACAGGAATGGTTCAGAACATACACTGTAAGAAGAGTCAGTCTTCTTGTACATTAGTCGGCATTGTGCCTTTTGTATTTAATTCCGATGCAATTTCTGAGTTTCATCGTCAATAAGAAGGTCAGAGGGATACAGTAAACCTGAAGTGAAGCATCGGGATCTATAACTAGTGTCACAGGAATGGTTCAAAACATAGTCAGTAAGAAGAGTCAGTCTTCTTGTACTTAAGTCGGCATATTGGCATTTGTATTTAACTCCGATGCAGTTTCTGTGTTTCATCGTCAATTAGAAGGTCCAAATGATACAGTAAACCTGAAGTGAAGCATCGAAATCTACAACTAGTGTCACAGGAACGGTTCAAAAGATAGACAGTAAGAAAAGTCAGTCGTCTTGTACTTATGTCGGCATTGTGCCTTTTCTATTTTATTCCGATGCAATTTCTGTGTTTATCGTCAATAAGAAGGTCAGAGGGATACAGGAAACCTGAAGTGAAGCATCGGAATCTATAACTTGTGTCACCGGAATGGTTCAAATCATAGACTGAAAGAAGAGTCAGTCTTCTTGTACTTTAGTTGGCATTGTGCCTTTTCTATTTAATTCCGATGCTATATCTGTGTTTCATCGTCAACAAGAAGGTCCAAGGGATACAGTAAACCTGAAGTGAAGCATCGGAATCTATAACTAGTGTCACAGCAATGGTTCAAAACATAGTCAGTAAGAATCGTCAGTCTTCTTGTACTTTAGTAGGCATTGTGCCCTTTCTATTTAATTCTGATGCAATTTCTGTGTTTCATCGTCAATAAGAAGGTCCAAGGGATACAGTAAACCTGGAGTGAAGCACCGGAATCTATAACTAGTGTCACAGGAATGGTTCAGAACATACACTGTAAGAAGAGTCAGTCTTCTTGTACTTAAGTCGGCATTGTGCCTTTTGTATTTAAATCGGATGCAATTTCTGTGTTTCATCGTCAATAAGAAGGACCAAGGGATACAGTTAACCTGGAGTGAAGCATCGGAATCTATAACTAGTGTCACAGGGATGGTTCAAAACATAGACAGAAAGAACAGTCAGTCTTCTTGTACTTAAGTCGGCATTGCGCCTTTTGTATTTATTCCGATGCAATTTCTGTGTTTCATCGTCAATAAGAAGGTCCAAGGGATACAGTAATCCTGAAGTTAAGCATCGGAATCTAAAACTAGTGTCACAGGAATGGTTCAAAGCATAGACAGTAGGAAGAGTCAGTCTACTTGTACTTAAGTCGACATTGTTCCTATTGTATTTAATTCCGATGCAATTTCTGTGTTTCATCGTCAATAAGAAGGTCCAAGGGATACAGTAAACCTGAAGTTAAGCATTGGAATCTATAACTAGTGTCACAGGAATGGTTCAAATCATAGACTGAAAGAAGGGTCAGTCTTCTTGTACTTAAGTCGGCATTGTGCCTTTTGTATTTAATTCCGATGCTATTTCTGTGTTTCATCGTCAATAAGAAGGTCCAAGGGATACAGTAAAACCGAAGTCAAGCATCGGAATCTATAACCAGTGTCACAGGAATAGTTCAAAACATAGCCAGTAAGAAGAGTCAGTCTTCACGTACTTAAATAGGCACTGTGGCGTATCTATTTAATTCCGATGCAATTTCTGTGATTCCTCGTCAATAAGAAGGTCAGAGGGATACAGTAAACCTGAAGTGAAGCATCGGGATCTATAACTAGTGTCACAGGAATGGTTCAAAACATAGTCAGTAAGAAGAGTCAGTCTTCTTGTACTTAAGTCTACATTGTGGCTTTTGTATTTAACTCCGATGCAATTTCTGTGTTTCATCGTCAATAAGAAGGTCCAAATGATACAGTAAACCTGAAGTGAAGCATCGAAATCTACAACTAGTGTCACAGTAACGGTTCAAAACATAGACAGTAAGAAAAGTCAGTCGTCTTGTACTTAAGTCGGCATTGTGCCTTTTCTATTTTATTCCGATGCAATTTCTGTGTTTATCGTCAATAAAAAGGTCAGAGGGATACAGTAACCTGAAGTGAAGCATCCGAATCTATAACTAGTGTCACAGGAATGGTTCAAAACATAGTCAGTAAAAAAAATCAGTCTTCTTGTACTGAAGTCGGCATTGTGCCTTTTGTATTTAATTCCGATGCAATTTCTGTGTTTCATCGTCAATTAGAAGGTCCAAGGGATACAGTAAAACCGAAGTCAAGCATCGGAATCTATAACTAGTGTCACAGGAATGGTTCAAAACATAGACAGTAAGAAGAGTCGGTCTTCTCGTACTTAAGTAGGTACTGTGGCGTATCTATTTAATTCCGATGCAATTGTTGTGTTTCCTCGTCAATAAAATGGTCAGAGGGATACAGTAAACCTCAAGTGAAGAATCGGGATCTATAACTAGTGTCACAGGAATGGTTCAAAACATAGTCAGTAAGAAGAGTCAGTCTTCTTGTACTTAAGTCGGCATTGTGCCTTTTGTATTGATTTTCGATGCAATTTCTGTGTTTCATCGTCAATAAGAACATCAGAGGGATACAGTAAACCTGAAGTGAAGCATCGGAATCTATAACTAGTGTCACAGGAACGGTTCCAATTATAGCCGGTAAGAAGAGTCAGTCTTTTTGT
This sequence comes from Schistocerca serialis cubense, assembly GCF_023864345.2. Lineage (NCBI taxonomy): Eukaryota > Metazoa > Arthropoda > Insecta > Orthoptera > Acrididae > Schistocerca > Schistocerca serialis. Next base: position 8,085,792 of record NW_026047584.1, on the reverse strand, counting down.
ACTTAAGTCGGCATTGTGCCTTTTGTGTTTAATTGAGATGCAATTTCTGTGTTTCATCGTCAATAACAAGGTCCACGGGATACAGCAAACCTGAAGTGAAGCATCGGAATCTATAACTAGTGTCACAAGAATGCTTCAAAACAGACAGTAAGAAGAGTCAGTCTTCTTGTACTTAAGTCGGCATTGTGCCTTTTGTATTGATTTTCGATGCAATTTCTGTGTTTCATCGTCAATAAGAACATCAGAGGGATACAGTAAACCTGAAGTGAAGCATCGGAATCTATAACAAGTGTCACAGGAATGGTTCAAAACATTGACAGTAGGAAGGGTCAGTCTTCCTATACTTAAGTCGGCATTGTGCCTTTTGTATTTAATTCCGATGCAATTTCTGTGTTTCATCGTCAATAAGAAGGTCCAAGGGATACAGTAAACCTGAAGTGAAGCATCGGAATCTATAACTAGTGTCACAGGAATGGTTCAAAACATAGACAGTAAGAAGAGTCAGTCTTCTTGTACTTAAGTCGGTATTGTGCCTTTTGTATTTAAATCCGATGCAATTTCTGTGTTTCGTCGTCAGTAAGAGGGTCCAAGGGATACAGTAAACCTGAAGTGAAGCATCGGAAGCTATAACCAGTGTCACAGGAATGGTTCAAAACATAGACAGTAAGAAGAAGCAGTCTTCATGTACTTAAGTCGGAATTGTGCATTTTCTATTTAATTACGATCTAATATCTGTGTTTCATCGTCAATTAGAAGGTCCAAGGGATACAGTAAATCTGAAGATAAGCATCGGAATCTATAACTAGTGTCACAGGAATGGTTCAAAACATAGACTGTAGGAAGGGTCAGTCTTCTAGTACGTAAGTCGGCATTTTGCCTTTTGTATTTAATTCTGATGCAATTTCTGTGTTTCATCGTCAATAGGAAGGTCCAAGGGATACAGTAAAACCGAAGTCAAGCATCGGAATCTATAACTAGTGTCACAGGAATGGTTCAAAACATTGCCAGTAAGAAGAGTCAGTCTTCTCGTACTTAAGTAGGCACTGTGGCGTATCTATTTAATTCCGATGCAATTTCTGTGTTTCCTCGTCAATAAGAAGGTCAGAGGGATACAGTAAACCTGAAGTGAAGCATCGGGATCCATAACTAGTGTCACAGGAATGGTTCAAAACATAGTCAATAAGAAGAGTCAGTCTTCTTGTACTTAAGTCGGCATTGTGCCTTTTGTATTTAACTCCGATGCAATTTCTGTGTTTCATCGTCAATAAGAAGGTCCAAATGATACAGTAAACCTGAAGTGAAGCATCGGAATCTACAACTAGTGTCCCAGAACGGTTCAAACCATAGACAGTGAGATAAGTCAGTCGTCTTGTACTGAAGTGGGCATTGTGCCTTTTCTATTTTATTCCGATGCAATTTCTGTGTTACCGTCAATAAGAAGGTCAGAGGGATACAGTAAACCTGAAGTGAAGCATCCGAATCTATAACTAGTGTCACAGGAATGGTTCAAAACATAGCCAGTAAGAAGAGTCAGTCTTTTTGTACTTAATTCGGCATTGTGCCTTTTGTGTTTAATTCAGATGCAATTTCTGTGTTTCATCGTCAATAACAAGGTCCAAGGGATACACTAAACCTGAAGTGAAGCATCGGAATCTATAACTAGTGTCACAGGAACGGTTCAAGTCATAGTCCGTAAGAAGAGTCAGTCTTCTTGTACTTAAGTCGGCAATGTTACTTTTGTATTTAATTCCGATGCAATTTCTGTGTTTCATCGTCAATAAGAAGGTCCAAGGGATACAGTAAACCTGGAGTGAAGCATCGGAATCTATAACTAGTGTCACATGAATGGTTTTAAACATAGACAGTAGGAAGAGTCAGTCTTCTTGTACTTAAGTCGGCATTGTGCATTTTGTATTTAATTCCGATGTAATTTCTGTGTTTCATGGGTAATAAGAAGGTCCAAGGGATACAGTAGACCTGAATTGAAGCATCGGAATCTATAACTAGTGTCATAGGATTGGTTCTAAACATAGAACGTAAGAAGAGTCATTGTTCTTGTACTTAAGTCGGCATTGTGCCTTTTGTATTTAATTCCGATGCAATTTCTGTGTTTCATCGTCAATAAGAAAGTCAGAGGGATACAGTAAACCTGAAGTGAAGCATCGGAATCTATAACTAGAGTCACAGGAATGGTTCAAAACATAGACAGTAAGAAGAGTCAGCCTACTTGTACTTAAGTTGAGCAGATGCGCAAAACTATAGACCTATATCTCTTACGTCGATCTCTTGTAGAATTTTAGAACATGTTATTTGCTCGCGTATCATGTCATTTCTTGAAACCCAGAATCTACTATGTAGGAATCAACATGGATTCCGGAAACAGCGTTCGTGTGAGACCCAAGTCGCCTTATTTGTTCATGAGACCCAGAAAAAATTAGATACAGGCTCCCAGGTAGATGCTATTTTTCTTGACTTCCGGAAGGCGTTCGATACAGTTCCGCACTGTCGCCTGATAAACAAAGTAAGAGCCTACGGAATATCAGACCAGCTGTGTGGCTGGATTGAAGAGTTTTTAGCAAACAGAACACAGCATGTTGTTATCAATGGAGAGACGTCTACAGACGTTAAAGTAACCTCTGGCGTGCCACAGGGGAGTGTTATGGGACCATTGCTTTTCACAATATATATAAATGACCTAGTAGATAGTGTCGGAAGTTCCATGCGGCTTTTCGCGGATGATGCTGTAGTATACAGAGAAGTTGCTGCATTAGAAAATTGTAGCGAAATACAGGAAGATCTGCAGCGGATAGGCACTTGGTGCAGGGAGTGGCAACTGACCCTTAACATAGACAAATGTAATGTATTGCGAATACATAGAAAGAAGGATCCTTTATTGTATGATTATATGATAGCGGGACAAACATTGGTAGCAGTTACTTCTGTAAAATATCTGGGAGTGTGCGTACGGAACGATTTGAAGTGGAATGATCATATTAAATTAATTGTTGGTAAGGCGGGTACCAGGTTGAGATTCATTGGGAGAGTGCTTAGAAAATGTAGTCCATCAACAAAGGAGGTGGCTTACAAAACACTCGTTCGACCTATACTTGAGTATTGCTCATCAGTGTGGGATCCGTACCAGGTCGGGTTGACGGAGGAGATAGAGAAGATCCAAAGAAGAGCGGCGCGTTTTGTCACCGGGTTATTTGGTAAAAGTGATAGCGTTACGGAGATGTTTAATAAACTCAAGTGGCAGACTCTGCAATAGAGGCGCTCTGCATCGCGGTGTAGCTTGCTCGCCAGGTTTCGAGAGGGTGCGTTTCTGGATGAGGTATCGAAAATATTGCTTCCCCCTACTTATACCTCCCGAGGAGATCACGAGTGTAAAATTAGAGAGATTAGAGCGCGCACGGAGGCTTTCAGACTGTCGTTCTTCCCGCGAACCATACGCGACTGGAACTGGAAAGGGAGGTAATGACAGTGGCACGTAAAGTGCCCTCCGCCACACACCGTTGGGTGGCTTGCGGAGTATCAATGTAGATGTAGATGTAGAAGTCGGCATTGTGCCTTTTCTATTTAATTCCGATGCAATTTCTGTGTTTCATCGTCAATAAGAAGGTTTAAGGGATATAGTAAACCTGAAGTGAAGCATCGGAATCTATAACTAGTGTCACAGGAATGGTTCAAAACATAGTCAGTAAGGAGCGTCAGTCTTCTTGTACTTAAGTCGGCATTGTGCCTTTACTATTTAATTTTTATGCATTTTCTGTGTTTCATCGTCAATAAGAAGGTCCAAGGGATACAGTAAACCTGGAGTGTAGCATCGGAATTTATAACTAGTGTCACAGGAATGGTTCAAAACATAGACAGTAAGAAGATTCAGTCTTCTTGTACTTAATTCTGCATTGTGCCTTTTGTATTTAATTCCGATGCAATTTTTGTGTTTCATCGTCAATAGGAAGGTCCAAGGGATACAGTAAACCTGAAGTGAATCCTCGGAATTTAAGTGTCACAGGAATGGCTCAAATCATAATCAGTAAGAAGAGTCAGTCTTCTTGTACTTAAGTCGGCATTGTGCCTTTTGTATTTAAATCCGATGCAATTTCTGTGTTTCATCGTCAATAAGAAGGTCCAAGGGATACACTAATCCTGAAGTTAAGCATCGGAATCTAAAACTAGTGTCACAGGAATGGTTCAAAGCATAGACAGTAGGAAGAGTCAGTCTACTTGTACTTAAGTCGACATTGTTCCTATTGTATTTAATTCCGATGCAATTTCTGTGTTTCATCGTCAATAAGTAGGTCCAAGGGACACAGTAAACCTGGAGTGAAGCATCGGAATCTAGAACTACTGTCACAGGGATGGTTCAAATCATAGACAGTAAGAAGAGTCAGTCTTCTTGTACTTAAGTCGGCATTGTGCCTTTTGTATTTAAATCCGATGCAAATTCTGTGTTTCATCGTCAATATGAAGGTCCAAGGGATATAGTAAACCTGGAGTGAAGCATCGGAGTCTATAACTAGTGTTACAGGAATGGTTCAAAACGTAGACAGGAAAATGAGTCAGTCTTCTTGTACTTTATTCGGCATTGCGCTTTTTGTATTTAATTCCGATGCAATTTCTGTGTTTCATCGTCAATAAGAAGGTCAGAGGGATACAGTAAACCTGAAGTGAAGCATCGGAATCTATAACTAGTGTCACAGGAATGGTTCAAAACATAGTCAGTAAGAAGAGTCAGTCTTCTTGTACTAATGTCGGCATTGTGCCTTTTGTATTTAATTCCGATGGAATTTCTGTGTTTCATCTTCAATAAGAAGGTCCAAGAGATACAGTAAACCTGGAGTGAAGCATTGGAATCTATAGCTAGTTTCACAGGGACGGTTCAAATCATAGTCAGGAAGAAGAGTCAATCTTCTTGTACTTAAGTCGGCCTTGTGCCTTTTGTATTTAATTCCGATGCAATTTCTGTGTTTCATCGTCAATAAGAAGGTACAAGGGATACAGTAAACCTGGAGTGAAGCATCGGTATCTATAACTTGTGTCACAGGAATGGTTTTAAACGTAGACAGTAGGAAGAGGCAGTCTTCTTGTACTTAAGTCGGCATTGTTCATTTTGTATTTAATTCCGATGTAATTTCTGTGTTTCATGGTCAATAAGAAGGTCCAAGGGATACAGTAGACCTGAATTGAAGCATCGGAATCTATAACTAGTGTCATAGGAATGGTTCAAAACATAGAACGTAAGAAGAGTCAGTCTTCTTGTACTTAAGACGGCATTGTGCCTCTTGTATTTAATTCCGATGCAATTTCTGTGTTTCATCGTAAATAAGAAGGTCAGAGGGATACAGTAAACATCAAGTGAAGCATCGCATTCCATAACTACAGTCACAGGAATGGTTCAAAACATAGACTGTAAGAAGAGTCAGTCTTCTTGTACTTTAGTCGGCATTGTGCCTTTTTTATTAAATTCTGATGCAATTTCTGTGTTTCATCGTCAATAAGAAGGTCCAAGGGATACAGTAAACCTGGAGTGAAGCATCGGAATCTATGACTTGTGTCACAGGAATGGTTCAAATCATAGACTGAAAGAAGAGTCAGTCTTCTTGTACTTTAGTTGGCATCGTGGCTTTTCTATTTAATTCCGATGCAATTACTGTGTTTCATCGTCAATAAGAAGGTCCAAGGGATACAGTAAACCTGAAGTGATGCATCGGAATCCAAAACTAGTGTCACAGGAATGGTTCAAAACATAAACAGTAAGAAGAGTCAGTCTTCTTGTACTTAAGTCCGCATTGTTCCTTTTCTATTTAATTCCGATGCAATATCTGTGTTTCATCGTCAATAAGTAGGTCCAAGGGATACAGTAAACCTGAACTGAAGCATCGGAATCTATAACTAGTGTCACAGCAATGGTTCAAAGCACAGTCAGTAAGAAGCGTCAGTCTTCTTGTACTTTAGTCGGCATTGCGCATTTTCTATTTAATTCTGATGCAATTTCTGTGGTTCATCGTCAATAAGAAGGTCCAAGGGATACAGTAAACCTGGCGGTAAGCACCGGAATCTATAACTAGTGTCACAGGAATGGTTCAAAACATAGACTGTAAGAAGAGTCAGTCTTCTTGTACTTTAGTCGGCATTGTGCCATTTCTATTTAATTCCAATGCAATTTCTGTGTTTCATCGTCAATAAGAAGGTCCAAGGGATACAGTAAACCTGGAGTGTAGCATCGGAATTTATAACTAGTGTCACAGGTATGGTTCAAAACATAGTCAGTAAGAAGAGTCAGTCTTCTTGTACTTAAGTCGGCATTGTGCCTTTTGTATTTAATTCCGATGCAATTTCTGTGTTTCATCGTCAATAAGAAGATCAGAGGGATAGAGTAAACCTATATGAAGCATCGGAATCTATAACTAGTGTCACAGGAATGGTTCAAAACATTTTCAGTAAGAAGAGTCAGACTTCTGGTACTTAAGTCGGCATTGTGAGTTTTGTATTTAATTCCGATACAATTTCTGTGTTTCATCGTCAATAAGAAGGTCCAAGGGATATAGTAAACCTGGAGTGAAGCATCGGAATCTATAACTAGTGTCACAGGGACGGTTCAAATCATAGACAGTAAGATGAGTCAGAATTCTTGATCCTAAGTCGGCATTGTGCTTTTTGTATTTAATTCCGATGCAATTTCTGTGTTTCATCGTCACTAAGAAGGCCAGAGGGATACAGCAAACCTGAAATGAACCAACGGATTCTATAACTAGTGTCACAGGAATGGTTCAAATCATAGACAGTAGGAAAAGTCAATCTACATGTACATAAGTCGGCATTGAGCCTTTTGTATTTAATTCCGATAAAATTTCTGTGTTTCATCGTATATAAGATAGTCAGAGGGATACAGTAAACCTGATGTGAAGCATCGGAATCTATAACTAGTGTCACAGGAATGGTTCAAAACAAAGTCAGTAAGAAGAGTCAGTCTTCTTGTACTTAAGTCTGCATTGTGCCTTTTGTATTTAATTCCGATGCAATTTCTGTGTTTCATCGTCAATAAGAAGGTCAAAGGGACAGTATACCTGAATTGAAGCATCGGAATCTATAACTAGTGTCACAGGAATGGTTCAATACATAGACAGTAAGAAGAGTCAGTCTTCTTGTACTTAAGTCGGCATTGTGCCTTTTGTATTTAATTCCGATGCAATTTCTGTGTTTCATCGTCAATAAGAAGGTCAGAGGGATGCAGTAAACCTGATGTGAAGCATCGGAGTCTATAACTAGTGTCACAGGAATGGTTCAAAACATAGTCAGTAAGAAGAGTCAGACTTCTGGTACTTAAGTCGGCATTGTGAGTTTTGTATTTAATTGCGATACAATTTCTGCGTTTCATCGTTAATAAGGAGGTCCAAGGGATACAGTAATCCTGAAGTTAAGCATCGGATTCAATGACTAGTGTTACAGGAATGGTTCAAAACATAGTCAGTAAGAAGAGTCAGTCTTCTTGTACTTAAGTCGGTATTGTCCTTTTTGTATTTAATTCCGATGCAATTTCTGTGTTTCATCGTTAATAAGAAGGTCCAAGGGATACAGTAAACCTGTAGTGAAGCAGCGGAATCTATAACTAGCGTCACAGGGACGGTTCAAAACATAGATAGTAGGAAGTGTCAGTCTTCTAGTACTTAAGTCGGCATTGTGCCTTTTCTATTTAATTCCGATGCAATTTCTGTGTTTCTTCGTCAATACGACGGTCAGAGGGATAAAGTAAACCTGAAGTGAAGCATCGGAATCTATAACTAGTGTCACAGGAATTGTTCAAACATAGACAGTTGGAAGAGTCAGTCTTCTTGTACTTAAGTCGGCATTGTGCCTTTTGTATTTAATTCCGATGCAATTTCTGTGTTTCATCGTCAATAAGAAGGTCCAAGGGATACAGTAAACCAGAAATGAACCATCGGAATCTATAACAAGTGTCACAGGAAAGGTTCAAAACATAGACAGTAGGAAATGTCAGTCTACATGTACTTAACTCGGCATTGTGCCTTTTGTATTAATTCCGATGCAATTTCTGTGTTTCATCGTCAATAAGAAGGTCCAAGGGATACAGTAATCCTGAAGTGAAGCATCGGAATCTATGACTAGTGTCACAGGAATGGTTCAAACATAGTCAGTAACAAGAGTCAGTCTTCTTGTACTTAAGTTATCATTGTGCCTTTTCTATTTAATTAAGATGCAATTTCTCTGTTTCATCGTCAATAAGAAGGTCCAAGGAATACAGTAAACCTGGAGGGAAGCATCGTAACCTATAACTAGTGTCACATTAATGGTTCAAAACATAGACAGTAAGAAGAGTCAGACTTCTTTTACTTCATTCGGCATTGTACCTTTTCAATTTAATTCCGATGCAATTTTATGTTTTTCATCGTCAATAAGAAGGTCCAAGGGATACAGTAAACCTGGAGTGAAGCATCGGAGTCCATAACTAGTGTCACAGGAATGGTTCCAAACATAGACAGTAAGAAGAGTCAATCTTCTTGTACTCAATTCGGCATTGTGCCATTTGTATTTAATTCCGATGCAATTTCTGTGTTTCATCGTCAATAAGAGGGTCAGAGGGATACAGTTAACCTGAAGTGAAGCATCGGAATCTATAACTAGTGTCACAGGAAAGGTTCAAACATAGTCAGTAAGAAGAGTCAGTCTTCTTGTACTTAAGTCGGCATTGTGCTTTTTGTATTTAATTCCGATGCAATTTCTGTGTTTCATCGTCAATAAGAAGGTCCAAGGGATACAGTAAACCTGGAGTGAAGCATCGGTATCAATAACTTGTGTCACAGGGATGGTTCAAAACATAGATAGTAAGATGAGTCAGTATTCTTGTACTTAAGTCGGCATTGAGCCTATTGTATTTAATTCCGACGCAATTTCTGTGTTTCATCGTCAATAAAAAGGTCAGAAGGATACAGTAATCCTCAAGTTAAGCATCGGAATCTATGACTAGTGTCACAGGAATGGTTAAAAACATAGTCAGTAAGAAGAGTCAGTCCTCTTGTACTTACGTTGTTATTTTACCTTTTGTATTTAATTCCGATGCGATTTCTGTGTTTCATAGTCAATACGAAGGTAAGAGGAATACAGTAAACCTGAAGTGAAGCATCGGAATCTATGACTAGTGTCTCAGGGATGGTTCAAAACATAGACAGTAAGAAGAGTCAGTCTTCTTGTACTTAAGTCGGCATTGTGCCTTTTGTATTTAATTCTGATGAAATTTCTGTGTTTCATCGTCAATAAGAAGGTCCAAGGGATACAGTAAACCTGAAGTGAAGCAACGGAATTTATAACTAGTGTCACAGGAATGGTTCAAAACATAGTCAGTAAGAACAGTCAGACTTCTGGTCCTTAAGTCGGCATTGTGAGTTTTGTATTTAATTCCGATACAATTTCTGGATTTCATCGTCAATAAGAAGGTCCAAGTGATACAGAAAACCTGAAGTGAAGCAACGGAATTTATAACTAGTGTCACAGTACTGGTTCAAAACATAGACAGTAGGAAGAGTCAGTCTTCTTGTACTTAAGTCGGCATTGTGCCTTTTGTATTTAATTCCGATGAAATTTCTGTTTTTCATCGTCAATAAGAAGGTCCAAGGGATACAGTAAACCTGAAGTGAAGCAACGGAATTTATAACTAGTGTCACAGGAATGGTTCAAAACATAGTCAGTAAGAAGAGTCAGACTTCTGGTACTTAAGTCGGCATTGTGAGTTTTGTATTTAATTCCGATACAATTTCTGGATTTCATCGTCAATAAGAAGGTCCAAGTGATACAGAAAACCTGAAGTGAAGCAACGGAATTTATAACTAGTGTCACAGTACTGGTTCAAAACATAGACAGTAGGAAGAGTCAGTCTTCTTGTACTTAAGTCGGCATTGTGCCTTTTGTATTTAATTCCGATACAATTTCTGTGTTTCATCGTCAATAAGAAGCTCAGAGGGATACAGAAATCCTGAAGTTAAGCATCGGAATCTATGACTAGTGTCACAGGAATGGTTCAAATCTTAGTCAGTAAGAAGAGTCAGTCTCCTTGTACTTATGTCTGTATTGTCCCTTTTGTATTTAATTCCAATGCAATTTCTGTGTTTCATCGTTAATAAGAAGGTCCAAGTGATACAGTAAACCTGTAGTGAAGCAGCGGAATCTATAACTAGCGTCACAGGGACGGTTCAAAACATAAATAGTAAGATGAGTCAGTTTTCTTGTACTTAAGTCGGCATTGTGCTTTTTGTATTTAATTCCGATGCAATTTCTGTGTTTCATCGTCACTAAGAAGGTCAGAGAGACACAGTAATCACGAAGTTAAGCATCGGAATCTATAACTAGAGTCACAGGAATGGTTCAAAGCATAGTCAGTAAGAAGAGTCAGTCTTCTTGTAGTTAAGTCGGCATTGTGCCTTTTGTATTTAATTCCGATGCAATTTCTGTGTTTCATCGTCAATAAGAAAGTCCAAGGCATACAGTATACCTGAAGTGTAGCATCGGAATCTATAACTAGTATCACAGGAATGGTTCAAAACATAGACAGTAGAAAGAGTCAGTCTTCTAGTACTTAAGTCCGCATTGTGCCATTTCTATTTAATTCCGATGCAATTTCTGTGTTTGTTCGTCAATACGACGGTCAGAGGGATAAATTAAACCTGAATTCAAGCATCGGAATCTATAACTAGTGTCACAGTACTGGTTCAAAACATAGACAGTTGGAAGAGTCAGTCTTCTTGTACTTAAGTCGGCATTGTGCCTTTTGTATTTAATTCCGATGCAATTTCTGTGTTTCATCGTCAATAAGAAGGTTCAAGGGATACAGTAAACCTGGAGTGAAGCATCGGAGTCCATAACTAGTGTCACAGGAATGGGTCAAAACATAGACAGTAAGAAGAGTCAATCTTCTTGTACTCAATTCGGCATTGTGCCAATTGTATTTAATTCCGATGCAATTTCTGTGTTTCATCATCAATAAGAGGGTCAGAGGGATACAGTAAACCTGAAGTGAAGCATCGGAATCTATAACTAGTGTCACAAGGATGGTTCAAAACAAAGACAGTAAGATGAGTCAGTATTCTTGTACTTAAGTCGGCATTGTGCCTTTTCTATTTAATTCCGACGCAATTTCTGTGTTTCAACGTCAATAAGAACGTCCAAGGGATACAGTAAACCTGAACTGAAGCATCGGAAACTATAACTAGCGTCACAGGAATGGTTCAAAAAATAATCAGTAAGAAGAGTCAGTCTTCTTGTACTTAAGTCATCATTGTGCATTATCTATTTAATTCTGATGCAATTTCTGTGTTTCATCGTCAATAAGATGGTCCAAGGCATACAGTAAACCTGGAGTGAAGCATCGGAATCTATAACTAGTGTCACAGGGATGGTTCAAAACATAGACAGTAAGAAGAGTCAGTCTTCTTGTACTTAAGTCGGCATTGTGCCTTTTGTATTTAAGGCCGATGCAATATCTGTGTTTCATCGTCAATAAAAAGGTCAGAGGGATACAGTAATCCAGAAGTTAAGCATCGGAATCTATGACTAGTGTCACAGGAATGGTTAAAAACATAGTCAGTAAGAAGAGTCAGTCTTCTTGTACTTAAGACGGTATTGTGCCTTTTGTATATAATTCCGATGCAATTTCTGTTTTTCATAGTCAATACGAAGGTAAGAGGGATACAGTAAACCTGAAGTGAAGCATCGGAATCTGTGACTAGTGTCACAGGAATGGTTCAAAACATAGACAGTAGGAAGAGTCAGTCTTCTTGTACTTTAGTCGGCATTGAGCCTATTGTATTTAATTCCGATGCAATTTCTGTGTTTCATCGTCAATAAGAAGGTCCAAGGGATACAGTGAACCTGGAGTGAAGCATCGGAATCTATAACTAGTGTCACAGAAATGTTTCAAAACATAGACAGTAAGAAGAGTCAGTCTTTTTGTACTTAATTCTGCATTGTGCCTTTTGTATTTAATTCCGATGCAATTTCTGTGTTTCATCGTCAATAAGAAGGTCCAAGGGATACAGTAAACCTGAAGTGAAGCAACGGAATTTATAACTAGTGTCACAGGAATGGTTCAAAACATAGTCAGTAAGAAGAGTCAGACTTCTGGTACTTATGTCGGCATTGTGAGTTTTGTATTTAATTCCGATACAATTTCTGTGTTTCATCGTCAATAAGAAGGTCCAAGGGATACAGTAAACCTGGAGTGAAGCATCGGAATCTATAACTAGTGTCACAGGAATGGTTCAAAACATAGTCAGTAAGAAGAGTCAGTCTTCTTGTACTTAAGTTATCATTGTGCCTTTTCTATTTAATTATGATGCAATTTCTCTGTTTCATCGTCAATAAGAAGGTCCAAGGAATACAGTAAACCTGGAGTGAAGCATCGTAATCTATAACTAGTGTCACATTAATGGTTCAAAACATAGACAGTAAGAAGAGTCAGACTTCTTTTACTTCATTCGTCATTGTACCTTTTAAATTTAATTCTGATGCAATTTTATGTTTTTCATCGTCAATAAGAAGGTCCAAGGGATACAGTAAACCTGGAGTGAAGCATCGGAGTCCATAACTAGTGTCACAGGAATGGTTCAAAACATAGACAGTAAGAAGAGTCAATCTTCTTGTACTCAAATCGGCATTGTGCCATTTGTATTTAATTCCGATGCAATTTCTGTGTTTCATCGTCAATAAAAAGGTCAGAGGGATACAGTAATCCTCAAGTTAAGCATCGGAATCTATGACTAGTGTCACAGGAATGGTTAAAAACATAGTCAGTAAGAAGAGTCAGTCTTCATGTACTTAAGTTGGTATTTTACCTTTTGTATTTAATTCCGATGCAATTTCTGTGTTTCATAGTCAATACGAAGGTGAGAGGAATACAGTAAACCTAAAGTGAAGCATCGGAATCTATGACTAGTGTCACAGGAATTGTTCAAAACATAGACAGTAGGAAGAGTCAATCTTCTTGTACTTTAGTCGGCATTGAGCCTATTGTATTTAATTCCGACGCAATTTCTGTGTTTCATAGTCAATAAGAAGGTCCAAGGGATACAGTGAACCTGGAGTGAAGCATCGGAATCCATAACTAGTGTCACATTGATGGTTCAAAACATAGACAGTAAGAAGAGTCAGTCTTCTTGTACTTAAGTCGGCATTGTGCTTTTTGTATTTAATTCCGATGAAATTTCTGTGTTTCATCGTCACTAAGAAGGTCAGAGAGATACAGTAATCATGAAGTTAAGCATCGGAATCTATAACTAGAGTCACAGGAATGGTTCAAAGCATAGTCAGTAAGAAGAGTCAGTCTTCTTGTAGTTAAGTCGGCATTGTGCCTTTTGTATTTAATTCCGATGCAATTTCTGTGTTTCATCGTCAATAAGAAAGTCTGAGGGATACAGTAAACCTGAAGTGAAGCATCGGAATCTATAACTAGTATCACAGGAATGGTTCAAAACATAGACAGTAGGAAGAGTCAGTCTTCTAGTACTTAAGTCGGCATCGTGCCATTTCTATTTAATTCCGATGCAATTTCTGTGTTTCTTCGTCAATACGACGGTCAGAGGGATAAATTAAACCTGAATTGAAGCATCGGAATCTATAACTAGTGTCACAGGAAATGTTCAAAACATAGACAGTTGGAAGAGTCAGTCTTCTTGTACTTAAGTCGGCATTGTGCCTTTTGTATTTAATTCCGATGCAATTTCTGTGTTTAATCGTCAATAGGAAGGTCCAAGGGATATAGTAAACCAGAAATGAACCATCGGAATCTATAACAAGTGTCATAGGAATGGTTCAAAACATAGACAGTAGGAAAAGTCAGTCTACATGTACTTATGTCGGCATTGTGCCTTTTGTATTTAATTCCGATGCAATTTCTGCGTTTCATCGTCAATAAGAAGGTTCAAGGGATACAGTAAACCTGGAGTGAAGCATCGGAGTCCATAACTAGTGTCACAGGAATGGTTCTAAACATAGACAGTAAGAAGAGTCAATCTTCTTGTACTCAATTCGGCATTGTGCCATTTGTATTTAATTCCGATGCAATTTCTGTGTTTCATCGTCAATAAGAGGGTCAGAGGGATACAGTAAACCTGAAGTGAAGCATCGGAGTCTATAACTAGTGTCACAGCGATGGTTCAAAACATAGACAGTAAGATGTGTCAGTATTCTTGTACTTAAGGCGGCATTGTGCCTTTTCTATTTAATTCCGACGCAATATCTGTGTTTCAACGTCAATAAGAACGTCCAAGGGATACAGTAAACCTGAACTGAAGCATCGGAAACTATAACTAGCGTCACAGGAATGGTTCAAAGAATAATCAGTAAGAAGAGTCAGTCTTCTTGTACTTAAGTCATCATTGTGCATTTTCTATTTAATTTTGATGCAATTTCTGTGTTTCATCGTCAATAAGATGGTCCAAGGCATACAGTAAACCTGGAGTGAAGCATTGGAATCTATAACTAGTGTCACAGCGATGGTTCAAAACATAGACAGTAAGAAGAGTCAGTCTTCTTGTACTTAAGTCGGCATTGTGCCTTTTGTATTTAAGGCCGATGCAATTTCTGTGTTTCATCGTCAAAAAAAAGTCAGAGGGATACAGTAATCCTCAAGGTAAGCATCGGAGTCTATGACTAGTGTCACAGGAATGGTTAAAAACATAGTCAGTAAGAAGAGTCAGTCTTCTTGTACTTAAGTTGGTATTTTACCTTTTGTATTTAATTCCGATGCAATTTCTGTGTTTCATAGTCAATACGAAGGTAAGAGGAATACAGTAAACCTGAAGTGAAGCATCGGAATCTATGACTAGTGTCACAGGAATGGTTCAAAACATAGACAGTAAGAAGAGTCAGTCTTCTTGTACTTAAGTCGGCATTGTGCCTTTTGTATTTAATTCCGATGAAATTTCTGTGTTTCATCGTCAATAAGAAGGTCCAAGGGATACAGTAAACCTGAAGTGAAGCAACGGAATTTATAACTAGTGTCACAGGAATGGTTCAAAACATAGTCAGTAAGAAGAGTCAGACTTCTGGTACTTAAGTCGGCATTGTGAGTTTTGTTTTTAATTCCGATACAATTTCTGGGTTTCATCGTCAATAAGAAGGTCCAAGTGATACAGAAAACCTGAAGTGAAGCAACGGAATTTATAACTAGTGTCACAGTACTGGTTCAAAACATAGACAGTAGGAAGAGTCAGTCTTCTTGTACTTAAGTCGGCATTGTGCCTTTTATATTTAATTCCGATACAATTTCTGTGTTTCATCGTCAATAAGAAGGTCAGAGGGATACAGAAATCCTGAAGTTAAGCATCGGAATCTATGACTAGTGTCACAGGAATGGTTCAAATCATAGTCAGTAAGAAGAGTCAGTCTCCTTGTACTTATGTCGGTATTGTCCCTTTTGTATTTAATTCCAATGCAATTTCTGTGTTTCATCGTTAATAAGAAGGTCCAAGGGATACAGTAAATCTGTAGTGAAGCAGCGGAATCTATAACTAGCGTCACAGGGACGGTTCAAAGCATAGATAGTAAGATGAGTCAGTTTTCTTGTACTTAAGTCGGCATTGTGCTTTTTGTATTTAATTCCGATGCAATTTCTGTGTTTCATCGTCACTAAGAAGGTCAGAGAGATACAGTAATCATGAAGTTAAGCAATGGAATCTATAACTAGAGTCTCAGGAATGGTTCAAAGCATAGTCAGTAAGAAGAGTCAGTCTTCTTGTAGTTAAGTCGGCATTGTGCCTTTTGTATTTAATTCCGATGCAATTTCTGTGTTTCATCGTCAATAAGAAAGTCCAAGGCATACAGTAAACCTGAAGTGAAGCATCGGAATCTATAACTAGTATCACAGGAATGGTTCAAAACATAGACAGTAGAAAGAGTCAGTCTTCTAGTACTTAAGTCGGCATTGTGCCATTTCTATTTAATTCCGATGCAATTTCTGTGTTTGTTCGTCAATACGACGGTCAGAGGGATAAATTAAACCTGAATTCAAGCATCGGAATCTATAACTAGTGTCACAGGAATTGTTCAAAACATAGACAGTTGGGAGAGTCAGTCTTCTTGTACTTAAGTCGGCATTGTGCCTTTTGTATTTAATTCCGATGCAATTTCTGTGGTTCATCGTCAATAAGAAGGTCCAAGGGATATAGTAAACCAGAAATGAACCATCGGAATCTATAACAAGTGTCATAGGAATGGTTCAAAACATAGACAGTAGGAAAAGTCAGTCTACATGTACTTAAGTCGGCATTGTGCCTTTTGTATTTAATTCCGATGCAATTTCTGTGTTTCATCGTCAATAAGAAGGTTCAAGGGATACAGTAAACCTGGAGTGAAGCATCGGAGTCCATAACTAGTGTAACAGGAATGGTTCAAAACATAGACAGTAAGAAGAGTCTATCTTCTTGTACTCAATTCGGCATTGTGCCATTTGTATTTAATTCCGATGCAATTTCTGTGTTTCATCATCAATAAGAGGGTCAGAGGGATACAGTAAACCTGAAGTGAAGCATCGGAATCTATAACTAGTGTCACAGGGATGGTTCAAAACAAAGACAGTAAGATGAGTCAGTATTCTTGTGCTTAAGTCGGCATTGTGCCTTTTCTATTTAATTCCGACGCAATTTCTGTGTTTCAACGTCAATAAGAACGTCCAAGGTATACAGTAAACCTGAACTGAAGCATCGGAAACTATAACTAGCGTCACAGGAATGGTTCAAAAAATAATCAGTAAGAAGAGTCAGTCTTCTTGTACTTAAGTCATCATTGTGCATTTTCTATTTAATTCTGATGCAATTTCTGTGTTTCATCGTCAATAAGATGGTCCAAGGCATACAATAAACCTGGAGTGAAGCATCGGAATCTGTGACTAGTGTCACAGGAATGGTTCAAAACATAGACAGTAGGAAGAGTCAGTCTTCTTGTACTTTAGTCGGCATTGAGCCTACTGTATTTAATTCCGATGCAATTTCTGTGTTTCATCGTCAATAAGAAGGTCCAAGGGATACAGTGAACCTGGAGTGAAGCATCGGAATCTATAACTAGTGTCACAGAAATGTTTCAAAACATAGACAGTAAGAAGAGTCAGTCTTTTTGTACTTAATTCTGCATTGTGCCTTTTGTATTTAATTCCGATGCAATTTCTGTGTTTCATCGTCAATAAGAAGGTCCAAGGGATACAGTAAACCTGAAGTGAAGCAACGGAATTTATAACTAGTGTCACAGGAATGGTTCAAAACATAGTCAGTAAGAAGAGTCAGACTTCTGGTACTTAAGTCGGCATTGTGAGTTTTGTATTTAATTACGATACAATTTCTGTGTTTCATCGTCAATAAGAAGGTCCAAGGGATACAGTAAACTGGAGTGAAGCATCGGAATCTATAACTAGTGTCACAGGGATGGTTCAAAACATAGACAGTAAGAAGAGTCAGTCTTCTTGTACTTAAGTCGGCATTGTGCCTTTTGTATTTAATTCCGATACATTTTCTGTGTTTCATCGTCAATAAGAAGGTCAGAGGGATACAGAAATCCTGAAGTTAAGCATCGGAATATATGACTAGTATCACAGGAATGGTTCAAATCATAGTCAGTAAGAAGAGTCAGTCTTCTTGTACTTAAGTCGGTATTGTCCCTTTTGTATTTAATTCCGATGCAATTTCTGTGTTTCATCGTTAATAAGAAGGTCCAAGGGATACAGTAAACCTGTAGTGTAGCAGCGGAATCTATAACTAGCGTCACAGGGACGGTTCAAAACATAGATAGTAAGATGAGTCAGTTTTCATGTACTTAAGTCGGCATTGTGCTTTTTGTATTTAATTCCGATGCAATATCTGTGTTTCATCGTCACTAAGAAGGTCAGAGGGATACAGTAATCATGAAGTTAAGCATCGGAATCTATAACTAGAGTCACAGGAATGGTTCAAAGCATAGTCAGTAAGAAGAGTCAGTCTTCTTGTAGTTAAGTCGGCATTGTGCCTTTTGTATTTAATTCCGATGCAATATCTGTGTTTCATCGTCAATAAGAAGGTCCAAGGGATACAGTAAACCAGAAATGAACCATCGGATTCTATAACAAGTGTCACAGGAATGGTTCAAAACATAGACAGTAGGAAAAGTCAGTCTACATGTACTTAAGTCGGCATTGTGCCTTTTGTATTTAATTCCGATGCAATTTCTGTGTTTCATCGTCAATAAGAAGGTCAGAGGGATACAGTAATCCTGAAGTGAAGCAGCGGAATCTATGACTAGTGTCACAGGAATGGTTCAAAACATAGTCAGTAAGAAGAGTCAGTCTTCTTGTACTTAAGTTATCATTGTGCCTTTTCTATTTAATTATGATGCAATTTCTCTGCTTCATCGTCAATAAGAAGGTCCAAGGAATACAGTAAACCTGGAGTGAAGCATCGTAATCTATAACTAGTGTCACATTAATGGTTCAAAACATAGACAGTAAGAAGAGTCAGACCTCTTTTACTTCATTCGTCATTGTACTTTTCAATTTAATTCCGATGCAATTTTATGTTTTTCATCGTCAATAAGAAGGTCCAAGGGATACAGTAAACCTGGAGTGAAGCATCGGAGTCCATAACTAGTGTCACAGGAATGGTTCAAAACATAGACAGTAAGAAGAGTCAATCTTCTTGTACTCAATTCGGCATTGTGCCATTTGTATTTAATTCCGATGCAATTTCTGTGTTTCATCGTCAATAAGAGGGTCAGAGGGATACAGTTAACCTGAAGTGAAGCATCGGAATCTATAACTAGAGTCACAGGAAAGGTTCAAAACATAGTCAGTAAGAAGAGTCAGTCTTCTTGTACTTAAGTCGGCATTGTGCTTTTTGTATTTAATTCCGCTGCAATTTCTGTGTTTCTTCGTCAATAAGAAGGTATAAGGGATACAGTAAACCTGGAGTGAAGCATCGGAATCAATAACTAGTGTCACAGGGATGGTTCAAAACATAGATAGTAAGATGAGTCAGTATTCTTGTACTTAAGTCGGCATTGTGCCTTTTCTATTTAATTCCGACGCAATTTCTGTGTTTCAATGTCAATAAGATGGTCCAAGGCATACAGTAAACCTGGAGTGAAGCATCGGAATCTATAACTAGTGTCACAGGGATGGTCCAAAACATAGACAGTAAGAAGAGTCAGTCTTCTTGTACTTAAGTCGGCATTGTGCCTTTTCTATTTAAGGCCGATGCAATTTCTGTGTTTCATCGTCAATAAAAAGGTCAGAGGGATACAGTAATCCTCAAGTGAAGCATCGGAATCTATGACTAGTGTCACAGGAATGGTTAAAAACATAGTCAGTAAGAAGAGTCAGTCTTCTTGTACTTAAGTTGGTATTTTACCTTTTGTATTTAATTCCGATGCAATCTCTGTGTTTCATAGTCAATACGAAGGTGAGAGGAATACAGTAAACCTGAAGTGAAGCATCGGAATCTATGACTAGTGTCACAGGAATGGTTCAAAACATAGACAGTAGGAAGAGTCAGTCTTCTTGTACTTTAGTCAGCATTGAGCCTATTGTATTTAATTCCGACGCAATTTCTGTGTTTCATAGTCAATAAGAAGGTCCAAGGGATACAGTGAACCTGGAGTGAAGCATCGGAATCCATAATTAGTGTCACATTGATGGTTCAAAACATAGACAGTAAGAAGAGTCAGTCTTCTTGTACTTAAGTCGGCATTGTGCCTTTTGTATTTAATTCCGATGAAATTTCTGTGTTTCATCGACACTAAGAAGGTCAGAGAGATACAGTAATCATGAAGTTAAGCATCGGAATCTATAACTAGAGTCACAGGAATGGTTCAAAGCATAGTCAGTAAGAAGAGTCAGTCTTCTTGTAGTTAAGTCGGCATTGTGCCTTTTGTATTTATTTCCGATGCAATTTCTGTGTTTCATCGTCAATAAGAAAGTCTGAGGGATACAGTAAACCTGAAGTGAAGCATCGGAATCTATAACTAGTATCACAGGAATGGTTCAAAACATAGACAGTAGGAAGAGTCAGTCTTCTAGTACTTAAGTCAGCATTGTGCCATTTCTATTTAATTCCCATGCAATTTCTGTGTTTCTTCGTCAATACGACGGTCAGAGGGATAAATTAAACCTGAATTGAAGCATAAGAATCTATAACTAGTGTCACAGGAATTGTTCAAAACATAGACAGTTGGAAGAGTCAGTCTTCTTGTACTTAAGTCGGCATTGTGCCTTTTGTATTTAATTCCGATGCAATTTCTGTGTTTAATCGTCAATAAGAAGGTCCAAGGGATATAGTAAACCAGAAATGAACCATCGGAATCTATAACAAGTGTCATAGGAAAGGTTCAAAACATAGACAGTAGGAAAAGTCAGTCTACATGTACTTAAGTCGGCATTGTGCCTTTTGTATTTAATTCCGATGCAATTTCTGTGTTTCATCGTCAATAAGAAGGTTCAAGGGATACAGTGAACCTGGAGTGAAGCATCGGAGTCCATAACTAGTGTCACAGGAATGGTTCAAAACATAGACAGTAAGAAGAGTCAATCTTCTTGTACTCAATTCGGCATTGTGCCATTTGCATTTAATTCCGATGCAATATCTGTGTTTCATCGTCAATAAGAGGGTCAGAGGGATACAGTAAACCTGAAGTGAAGCATCGGAATCCATAACTAGTGTCACAGGGATGGTTCAAAACTTAGACAGTAAGATGAGTCAGTATTCTTGTACTTAAGGCGGCATTGTGCCTTATCTATTTAATTCCGACGCAATTTCATTGTTTCAACGTCAATAAGAACGTCCAAGGGATACAGTAAATCTGAACTGAAGCATCGGAAACTATAACTAGCGTCACAGGAATGGATCAAAGAATAATCAGTAAGAAGAGTCAGTCTTCTTGTACTTAAGTCATCATTGTGCATTTTCTATTTAATTCTGATGCAATTTCGGTGTTTCATCGTCAATAAGATGGTCCAAGGCAAAATGTAAACCTGGAGTGAAGCATCGGAATCTATAACTAGTGTCACAGGGATGGTTCAAAACATAGACAGTAAGAAGAGTCAGTCTTCTTGTACTTAAGTCGGCATTGTACCTTTTGTATTTAAGGCCGATGCAATTTCTGTGTATCATCGTCAATAAAAAGGTCAGAGGGATACAGTAATCCTGAAGTTAAGCATCGGAATCTATGACTAGTGTCACAGGAATGGTTAAAAACATAGTCAGTAAGAAGAGTCAGTCTTCTTGTACTTAAGTCGGTATTGTGCCTTTTGTATATAATTCCAATGCAATTTCTGTGTTTCATAGTCAATACGAAGGTAAGAGGGATACAGTAAACCTGAAGTGAAGCATCGGAATCTACGACTAGTGTCACAGGAATGGTTCAAAACATAGACAGTAGGAAGAGTCAGTCTTCTTGTACTTTAGTCGGCATTGAGCCTATTGTATTTAATTCCGATGCAATTTCTGTGTTTCATCGTCAATAAGAAGGTCCAAGGGATACAGTGAACCTGGAGTGAAGCATCGGAATCTATAACTAGTGTCACACAAATGTTTCAAAACATAGACAGTAAGAAGAGTCAGTCTTTTTGTACTTAATTCTGCATTGTGCCTTTTGTATTTAATTCCTATGCAATTTCTGTGTTTCATCGTCAATAAGAAGGTATAAGGGATACAGTAAACCTGAAGTGAAGCAACGGAATTTATAACTAGTGTCACAGGAATGGTTCAAAACATAGTCAGTAAGAAGAGTCAGACTTCTGGTACTTAAGTCGGCATTGTGAGTTTTGTATTTAATTCCGATACAATTTCTGTGCTTCATCGTCAATAAGAAGGTCCAAGGGATACAGTAAACCTGGAGTGAAGCATCGGAATCTATAACTAGTGTCACAGGGATGGTTCAAAACATAGACAGTAAGAAGAGTCAGTCTTCTTGTACTTAAGTCAGCATTGTGCCTTTTGTATTTAATTCCGATACAATTTCTGTGTTTCATCGTCAATAAGAAGGTCAGAGGGATACAGAAATCCTGAAGTTAAGCATCGGAATCTATGACTAGTTTCACAGGAATGGTTCAAATCATAGTCAGTAAGAAGAGTCAGTCTTCTTGTACTTAAGTCGGTATTGTCCCTTTTGTATTTAATTCCGATGCAATTTCTGTGTTTCATCGTTAATAAGAAGGTCCAAGGGATACAGTAAACCTGTAGTGAAGCAGCGGAATCTATAACTAGCGTCACAGGGACGGTTCAAAGCATAGATAGTAAGATGAGTCAGTTTTCATGTACTTAAGTAGGCATTCTGCTTTTTGTATTTAATTCCGATGCAATTTCTGTGTTTCATCGTCACTAAGAAGGTCAGAGGGATACAGTAATCATGAAGTTAAGCATCGGAATCTATAACTAGAGTCACAGGAATGGTTCAAAGCATAGTCAGTAAGAAGAGTCAGTCTTCTTGTAGTTAAGTCGGCATTGTGCCTTTTGTATTTAATTCCGATGCAATTTCTGTGTTTCATCGTCAATAAGAAAGTCCAAGGGATACAGTAAACCTGAAGTGAAGCATCGGAATCTATAACTAGTATCACAGGAATGGTTCAAAACATAGACAGTAGGAAGAGACAGTCTTCTAGTACTTAAGTCGGCATTGTGCCTTTTCTATTTAATTCCGATGCAATTTCTGTGTTTCTTCGTCAATACGACGGTCAGAGGGATAAAGTAAACCTGAAGTGAAGCATCGGAATCTATAACTAGTGACACAGGAATTGTTCAAACCATAGACAGTTGGAAGAGTCAGTCTTCTTGTACTTAAGTCGGCATTGTGCCTTTTGCATTTAATTCCGATGCAATTTCTGTGTTTCATCGTCAATAAGAAGGTCCAAGGGATACAGTTAACCAGAAATGAACCATCGGAATCTATAACAAGTGTCACAGGATTGGTTCAAAACATAGACAGAAGGAAAAGTCAGTCTACATGTACTTAAGTCGGCATTGTGCCTTTTGTATTTAATTCCGATACAATTTCTGTGTTTCATCGTCAATAAGAAGGTCAGAGGGATACAGAAATCCTGAAGTTAAGCATCGGAATCTATGACTAGTGTCACAGGAATGGTTCAAATCATAGTCAGTAAGAAGAGTCAGTCTTCTTGTACTTAAGTCGGTATTGTCCCTTTTGTATTTAATTCCGATGCAATTTCTGTGTTTCATCGTTAATAAGAAGGTCCAAGGGATACAGTAAACCTGTAGTGAAGCAGCGGAATCTATAACTAGCGTCACAGGGACGGTTCAAAGCATAGATAGTAAGATGAGTCAGTTTTCATGTACTTAAGTCGGCATTGTGCCTTTTCTATTTAATTCCGATGCAATTTCTGTGTTTCATCGTCAATAAGAAGTTCAGAGGGATACAGTTATCCTGAAGTGAAGCATCGGAATCTGTGACTAGTGTCACAGGAATGGCTCAAAACATAGTCAGTAAGAAGAGTCAGTCTTCTTGTACTTAAGTTATCATTGTGCCTTTTCTATTTAATTATGATGCAATTTCTCTGTTTCACCGTCAATAAGAAGGTCCAAGGAATACAGTAAACCTGGAGTGAAGCATCGTAATCTATAACTAGTGTCACATTAATGGTTCAAAACATAGACAGTCAGAAGAGTCAGACTTCTTTTACTTCATTCGGCATTGTACCTTTTCAATTTAATTCCGATGCAATTTCTGTTTTTCATCGTCAATAAGAAGGTCCAAGGGATACAGTAAACCTGGAGTGAAGCATCGGAGTCCATAACTAGTGTCACAGGAATGGTTCAAAACATAGACAGTAGGAAGTGTCAGTCTTCTTGTACTTTAGTCGGCATTGAGCCTATTGTATTTATTTCCGATGCAATTTCTGTGTTTCATCGTCAATAAGAAGGTCCAAGGGATACAGTGAACCTGGAGTGAAGCAACGGAATCCATAACTAGTGTCACAGGGATGGTTCAAAACATAGACAGAAAGAAGAGTCAGTCTTCTTGTACTTAAGTCGGCATTGTGCCTATTGTATTTAATTCCGATGAAATTTCTGTGTTTCATCGTCAATAAGAATGTCCAAGGGATACAGTAAACCTGAAGTGAAGCAACGGAATTTATAACTAGTGTCACAGGAATGGTTCAAAACATTGTCAGTAAGAAGAGTCAGACCTCTGGTACTTAAGTCGGCATTGTGAGTTTTGTATTTAATTCCGATACAATTTCTGTGTTTCATCGTCAATAAGAAGGTCCAAGGGATACAGTAAACCTGAAGTGAAGCAACGGAATTTATAACTAGTGTCACAGTAATGGTTCAAAACATAGACAGTAGGAAGAGTCAGTCTTCTTGTACTTAAGTCGGCATTGTGCCTTTTGTATTTAATTCCGATACAATTTCTGTGTTTCATCGTCAATAAGAAGGTCAGAGGGATACAGAAATCCTGAAGTTAAGCATCGCAATCTATGACTAGTGTCACAGGAATGGTTCAAATCATAGT
The DNA here is from genome assembly GCF_023864345.2 of Schistocerca serialis cubense. Classification (NCBI taxonomy): domain Eukaryota; kingdom Metazoa; phylum Arthropoda; class Insecta; order Orthoptera; family Acrididae; genus Schistocerca; species Schistocerca serialis. The sequence continues at coordinate 8,061,297 of NW_026047584.1, read as the reverse complement.
CAGTAAGAAGAGTCAGTCTTCTTGTACTTAAGTCGGTATTGTCCCTTTTGTATTTAATTCCGATGCAATTTCTGTGTTTCATCGTCAATAAGAGGGTCAGAGGGATACAGTAAACCTGAAGTGAAGCATCGAAATCTATAACTAGTATCACAGGAATGGTTCAAATCATAGACAGTAAGCAGAGTCAGTCTTCTTGTACTTAAGTCGGCATTGTGCCTTTTGTATTTAATTCCGATGCAATTACTGTGTTTCTTCGTCAATAAGAAGGTCCAAGGGAGACAGTAATCCTGGAGAGAAGCATCGGAATCTGTAACTAGTGTCACAGGAATGGTTCAAATCATAGACAGTAAGAAGAGTCAGTCTTCTTGTACTTAAGTTGGCATTGTGAATGTTGTATTTAATTCCGATGCAATTTCTGTGTTTCATCGTCAGTAGGAAGATCCAAGGGATACAGTAAACCTGGAGTGAAGCATCGGAATCTGTAACTAGTGTCACAGGAATGGTTCAAAAGATAGACAGTAAGAAGAGTCAGTCTTCTTGTACTTAAGTCGGCATTGTGCATTTTTTATTTAATTCCGATGCAATTTATGCCTTTCATCGTCAATAAGTATGTCCAAGGGATACAGTAAACCTAGAGTGAAGCATCGGAATCTATATCTAGTGTCACAGGCATGGTTCAAAACATAGACAGTAAGAAGATTCAGTCTTCTTGTACTTAAGTCGGCATTGCGCCTTATCTATTTAATTCCGATGTAATTTCTGTGTTTTATCGTCAATTAGAAGGTCAGAGGGATACAGTAAATATGAAGTGAAGCATCGGAATCTATAACTAGTGTCACAGGAATGGTTCAAAACATAGTCAGTAAGTAGAGTCAGTCTTCTTGTACTTAAGTCGGCATTGTGCTTTTTTGTATTTAATTCCGATGCAATTTCTGGGTTTCATCGTCAATATGAAGGTCCAAGAGATACAGTAACAATGGAGTGAAGCATCGGAATCTATAACTAGTGTCACAGGAATGGTTCAAAACCTAGACAGTAAGATGAGTCAGTCTTCTTGTACTTAATTCGGCATTGTGCTTTTTGTATTTAATTCCGATGCACTTTTTGTGTTTCATCGCCAATAAGAAGGTCCAAGGGAGACAGTAAACCTGAAGTGAAGCATCAGAATCTATAACTAGTGTCACAGGAGTGGTTCAAAACATAGTCAGTAAGAAGAGTCAGTCTTCTTGTACTTAAGTCGGCAATGTGCCTTTTGTATTTTATTCCAATGCAATTTCTGTGTTTCATCGTCACTAAGAAGGTCAGTGGGATACAGTTATCCTGAAGTTAAGCATCGGAATCTATAACTATTGTCACAGGAATGGTTCAAAACATAGTCAGTAAGAAGAGTCAGTCTTCTTGTAGTTAAGTCGGCATTGTGCCTTTTCTATTTAATTCCGATGCAATTTCTGTGTTTCATCGTCAATACGAAGGTCACAGGGATACAGTATACCTGAAATGAACTATCGGAATCTATAACTAGTGTCACAGGAATGGTTCAAAACATAGACATTAGGAAAAGTCAGTCTACATGTACTTAAGTCTCCTTTGTGCCTTTCGTATTTAATTCCGATGCAATTTCTGTGATTCATCGTCAATAAGAAGGTCAGAGGGATAGAGTAAACCTGAAGTGAAGCATCGGAATCTATAACTATTGTCACAGGAATGGTTCAAAACATAGTCAGTAAGAAGAGTCAGTCTTCTTGTAGTTAAGTCGGCATTGTGCCTTTTCTATTTAATTCCGATGCAATGTGTGTGTTTCATCGTTAATAAGAAGGTCCAAGGGATACAGTAAACCTGAAGTGAAGCATCGGAATCTATAACTAGTGTCACAGGAATGGTTCAAAACATAGACAGTAGGATGAGTCAGTCTTCTTGTACTTAAGTCGGTATTGTACCTTCTCTATTTAATTCCGATGCAATTTCTGTTTTTCATCGTCAATAAGATGGTCAGAGGGATACAGTAAACCTGAAGTGAAGCATCGGAAACTATATCTAGTGTCATAGGATTGGTACAAAACATAGAGAGTTGGGAGATTCAGTCTTCTTGTACTTAAGTCGGGATTGTGCCTTTTGTATTTTATTCCGATGCAATTTCTGTGTTTCACCGTCCATAAGAAGGTCCGAGGGATACAGTAAACGTCAAGTGAAGCATCGGAATAACAAACTAGTGTCACAGGAATGGTTCAAAATATAGAGAGTAGGAAGAGTCAGTCTTTTTGTACTTAAGACGGCATTGTGCTTTTTCTATTTAATTCCGATGCGATATCTGTGCCTCATCGTCAATAGGAATGTCCAAGGGATACAGTAAACCAGAAGTGAGGCATCGGAATCTATAACTAGTGTCACAGGATAGTCCAAAACATAGTCAGTAAGAAGAGTCCGTCTTCTTGTACTTAAGTCGGCATTGTGCTTTTGTATTTAATTCCGATGCAATTTCTGTGTTTCATCGCCAATAAGAAGGTCCAAGGGATACAGTAAACCTGAAGTGAAGCCTCAGAATTTATAACTAGTATCACATTAATGGTTCAAAACATAGACAGTAAGCAGGGTCAGTCTTCTTGTACTTAAGTCGGCATTGTGCCTTTTATATTTAATTCCGATGCAATTTCTGTGTTTCATCGTCAATAAGAAGGGCAGAAGGATACAGTAAACCTCAAGTGAAGCATCGGAATCTATAACTAGTGTCACAGGAATGGTTCAAATCATAGACAGTAGGAAGAATCAGTCTTCTTGTACTTAAGCCGGCATTGGGCCTTTTCTATTTAATTCCGATGCAATTTCTGGGTTTCATCGTCAGTAAGAAGGTCCAAGGGATACAGTGAAACTGAAGTGAAGCATCGGAATCTATAACTAGTGTCACAGGAATGGTTCAAAGCATAGTCAGTAAGAAGAGCCAGTCTTCTTGTACTTAAGTCGACATTGTGCCTTTTCTTTTTATTACCGATGCAATTTCTGTGTTTCATCGTCAATAAGAAGGTCCAAGGGATACAGTGAAACTGAATTGAAGCATCGGAATCTATAACTAGTGTCACAGGAATGGTTCAAAGCATAGTCAGTAAGAAGAGCCAGTCTTCTTGTACTTAAGTCGGCATTGGGCCTTTTGTATTTAATTGCGATGCAATTTCTGTGTTTCATCGTAAATAAGAAAGTCCAAGGGATACAGTAAACCTCGAGTGAAGCATCTGAATCTGTAACTAATGTCACAGGAATGGTTCAAAACATAGACAGTAATAAGAGTCAGTCTTATTGTTCTTAAGTCGGCATTGTGCATTATTTACTTAATTCCGATGCAATTTCTGTGTTTCATCGTCAATAAGAAGGTCTAAGGGATTGAGTAAACCTTGAGTGAAGCATCGTAATCTATATCTAGTGTCACAGGAATGGTTCAAAACATAGTCAGTAAGAAGAGGCTGTCTTTTGTACTTAAGTCGGCATTGTGGCTTTTGTATTTAATTCCGATGCAATTTCTGTGTTTCATCGTCAATAAGAAGGCCCAAGGGATACAGTAAACGTGAAGTGAAGCATCGAAATCTATAACCAGTGACACAGGAATGGTTCAAAACATAGACAGGAGAAGAGACAGTCTTCTTGTAGTTAAGTCGGCATTGTGCCTTTTGTATTTAATTCCGATGGAATTTCTGTGTTTCATCGTCAATATGAAGGTCCAAGGGATACAGTAAACCTGGAGTGAAGCATCGGAATCTATAACTAGTGTCACAGGAATGGTTCAAACATAGACAGTAAGATGAGTCAGTCTTCTTGTGCTTAAGTCGGCATTGTGCCTTTGTATTTAATTCCGATGCTCTTTCTGTGTTTCATCGCCAATAAGAAGGTCCAAGGGATACAGTAAACCTGAAGAGAAGCATCAGAATCTATAACTAGTGTCACAGGAATGGTTCAAAACATAGTCAGTAAGAAGAGTCAGTCTTCTTGTACCTAAGTCGGCATTGTGCCTTTTATATTTAATTTCGATGCAATTTCTGTTTCATCGTCACTAAGAAGGTCAGTGGGATACAGTTATCCTGAAGTTAAGCATCGGAATCTATAACTAGTGTCGCAGGAATGGTTCAAAACATAGTCAGTAAGAAGAGACAGTCTTCTTGTAGTTAAGTCGGCATTGTGCCTTTTGTATTTAATTCCGATGCAATTTCTGTGTTTCATCGTCAATAAGAAGGTCAGAGGGATACAGTAAACCTGAAGTGAAGCATCGGAATCTATAACTAGTGTCACAGGAATGGTTCGAAACGTAGACAGGTGGAAGAGTCAGTCTTCTTGTACTTAAGTCGGCATTGTGACTTTTGTATTTAATTCCGATGCAATTTCTGTGTTTCATCGTCAATAAGAATGTCCAAGGGATACAGTAAACCTGAAATGAACCATCGGAATCTATAACTAGTGTCACAGGAATGGTTCATATCATAGACATTAGGAAAAGTCAGTCTACATGTACTTATGTCTCCTTTGTGCCTTTTGTATTTAATACCGATGCAATTTCTGTGATTCATCGTCAATAAGAAGCTCATAGGGATACAGTAAACCTGAAGTGAAGCGTCGGAATGTATAACTAGTGTCACAGGAATGGTTCAAAGCATAGACAGTAATAAGAGTCAGTCTTATTGTTCTTAAGTCGGCATTGTGCATTATTTATTTAATTCCGATGCAATTTCTGTGTTTCATCGTCAATAAGAAGGTCAGAGGGATACAGTAATCGTGAAGTTAAGCATCGGAATCTATGACTAGTGTCACAGGAATGGTTCAAAACATAGTCAGTAAGAAGAGTCAGTCTTCTTGTACTTAAGTTATCATTGTGCCTTTTCTATTTAATTATGATGCAATTTCGCTGTTTCATCGTCAATAAGAAGGTCCAATGGATACAGTGAACCTGGAGTGAAGCATCAGAATCCATAACTAGTGTCACATGGATGGTTCAAAACATAGACAGTAAGAAGAGTCGGTCTTCTTGTACTTAAGTCGGCATTGTGCCTTTTGTATTTAATTCCGATGCAATTTCTGTGTTTCATCGTCACTAAGAATGTCATTGGTATACAGTAATCCAGAAATTAAGCATCGGAATCTATAACTAGTGTCACAGGAATGGTTCAAAATATAGTCAGTAAGAAGAGTCAGTCTTCTTGTAGTTAAGTCGGCATGGTGCCGTTTCTATTTAATTCCGATGCAATTTCTGTGTTTCATCGTCAATACGAAGGTCAGAGGGATACAGTAAACCTTAAGTTAAGCAGCGGAATAAAAAACTGGTGTCACAGGAATGGATCACAACATAGACAGTAGGAAGAGTCAGTCTTCTTGAACTTAAGTCGGCATTGTGCTTTTTCTATTTAATTCCGATGCGATTTCTGTGTCTCATCGTCGATAGGATGGTCCAAGGGATACACTGAACCTGAAGTGAAGCATTGGAATCTATAACTAGTGTCACAGCAATGGTTCCAAACATAGTCAATAAGAAGAGTCAGTCTTCTTGTACTTAAGTCGGCATTGTGCATTTTCAATTTAATTCTGATGCAATTTCTGTGTTTCATCGTGAATAAGAAGGTCCAAGGGATACATTAAACCTGGAGTGAAGCATCGGAATCTATAACTAGCGTCACAGGAATGGTTCAAAACATTGACAGTAAGAAGAGTCAGTCTTCTTGTACTTAAGTCGGTATTGTGCCTTTTGTATTTAATTCCGAAGCAATTTCTGTGTTTTATCGTCAATAAGAAGGTCAGAGGGATACAGTAAACCTGAAGTGAAGCATCGGAATCCATAACTAGTGTCACAGGAATGGTTCAATACATAGTCAGTAAGAAGAGTCCGTCTTCTTGTACTTAAGTCGGCATTGTGCATTTTCTATTTAATTCCGATGCAATTTCTGTGTTTCATCGTCAATAAGTAGGTCCAAGGGTTACAGTGAACCTGAAGTGAAGCATCGGAATTTTCAACTAGTGTCACAGGAATGGTTCAAATCATAGTCAGTAAGAAGAGCCAGTCTTCTTGTACTTAAGTCGGCATTGTGCCTTTTGTATTTAAATCCGATGCAATTTCTGTGTTTCATCGTCAATAAGGAGGTCCAAGGGAGACACTAAACCTGGAGTGAAGCATCGGAATCTGTAACTAGTGTCACAGGAATGGTTCAAATCATAGGCAGTAAGAAGAGTCAGCCTTCTTGTACTTAAGTCGGCGTTGTGAATTTTGTATTTTATTCCGATGCAATTTGTGTGTTTCATCGTCAATTAGAAGGCCCAAGGGATACAGTGAAACTGAAGTGAAGCTTCGGAGTCTATAACTAGTGTCACAGGAATGGTCCAAAGCATAGGCAGTAAGAAGGGCCAGTCTTCTTGTACTTAAGTCGGCATTGTGCCTTTTGTATTTAAATCCGATGCAATTTCTGTGTTTCATCGTCACTAAGAAGGTCAGTGGGATACAGATATCCTGAAGTTTAGCATCGGAATCTATAACTAGTGTCACAGGAATGGTTCAAAACATAGTCAATAAGAAGAGTCAGTCTTCTTGTAGTTAAGTCGGCATTGTACCTTTTCTATTTAATTCCGATGCAATTTCTGTGTTTCATCGTCAATACGAAGGTCACAGGGATACAGTAAACCTGAAGTGAAGCATCGGAATCTATAACTAGTGTCACAGGAATGGTTCAAAACGTAGACAGTAGGATGAGTCAGTCTTCTTGTACTTAAGTCGGTATTGTACCTTCTCTATTTCATTCCGATGCAATTTCTGTTTTTCATCGTCAATAACATGGTCAGAGGGATACAGTAAACCTGAAGTGAAGCATCGGAAACTATATCTAGTGTCACAGGATTGGTACTAAACATAGAGAGTTGGGAGATTCAGTCTTCTTGTACTTAAGTCGGCATTGTGCCTTTTGTATTTTATTCCGATGCAATTTCTGTGTTTCACCGTCCATAAGAAGGTCCGAGGGATACAGTAAACGTCAAGTGAAGCATCGGAATAACAAACTAGTGTCACAGGAATGGTTCAAAATATAGAGAGTAGGAAGAGTCAGTCTTTTTGTACTTAAGTCGGCATTGTGCTTTTTCTATTTAATTCCGATGCGATATCTGTGTCTCATCGTCAATAGGAATGTCCAAGGGATACAGTAAACCTGAAGTGAAGCATCGGAATCTATAACTAGTGTCACAGGATGGTTGAAAACATAGTCAGTAAGAAGAGTCCGTCTTCTTGTACTTAAGTCGGCATCATGCTTTTGTATTTAATTCCGATGCAATTTCTGTGTTTCATCGTCAATAAGAAGGGCAGAAGGATACAGTAAACCTGAAGTGAAGCATCAGAATCTATAACTATTGTCACAGGAATGGTTCAAATCATAGACAGTGGGAAGAGTCAGTCTTCTTGTACTTAAGCCGGCATTTGGCCTTTTCTAATTAATTCCGATGCAATTTCTGGGTTTCATCGTCAGTAAGAAGGTCCAAGGGATACAGTGAAACTGAAGTGAAGCATCGGAATCTATAACTAGTGTCACAGGAATGGTTCAAAGCATAGTCAGTAAGAAGAGCCAGTCTTCTTGTACTTAAGTCCGCATTGTGCCTTTTGTATTTAATTCCGATGCAATTTCTGTGTTTCATCGTAAATAAGAAGGTCCAAGGGATACAGTAAACCTCGAGTGAAGCATCTGAATTTGTAACTAGTGTCACAGGAATGGTTCAAAGCATAGACAGTAAGAAGAGTCAGTCTTATTGTTCTTAAGTCGACATTGTGCATTATTTATTTAATTCCGATGCAAATTCTGTGTTTCATCGTCAATAAGAAGGTCAGAGGGATACAGTAAACCTGAAGTGAAGCATCGGAATCTATAACTAGTGTCACAGGAATGGTTCAAAACATAGACAGTAAGATGAGTCAGTCTTTTGTACTTAAGTCGGCATTCTGCCTTTTGTATTTAATTCCGATGCAATTTCTGTGTTTCATCGTCAATAAGAAGTTCCAAGGGATACAGTAAACGTGAAGTGAAGCATCAAAATCTATAACCAGTGACACAGGAATGGTTCGAAGCATAGGCAGAAGAAGAGTCAGTCTTATTGTAGATAAGTCGGCATTGTGCCTTTTGTATTTAATACCGATGCAATTTCTGTGTTTCATCGTCAATGTGAAGGTCCAAGGCATACAGTAAACCTGGAGTGAGCATCGGAATCTATAACTAGTGTAACAGGAATGGTTCAAAACATAGTCAGTAAGAAGAGTCAGTCTTCTTGTACCTAAGTCGGCATTGTGCCTTTTGTATTTAATTTCGATGCAATTTCTATGTTTCATCGTCACTAAGAAGGTCAGTGGGATACAGTTATCCTGAAGTTAAGCATCGGAATCTATAACTAGTGTCACAGGAATGGTTCAAAACATAGACAGTAGGATGAGTCAATCTTCTTGTACTTAAGTCGGTATTGTACCTTCTCTATTTCATTCCGATGCAATTTCTGTTTTTCATCGTCAATAAGATGGTCAGAGGTATACAGTAAACCTGAAGTGAAGCATCGGAAACTATATCTAGTGTCACAGGATTGGTACAAAACATAGAGAGTTGGGAGATTCAGTCTTCTTGTACTTAAGTCGGCATTGTGCCTTTTGTATTTTATTCCGATGCAATTTCTGTGTTTCACGGTCCATAAGAAGGTCCGAGGGATACAGTAAACGTCAAGTGAAGCATCGGAATAACAAACTAGTGTCACAGGAATGGTTCAAAATATAGAGAGTAGGAAGAGTCAGTCTTTTTGTACTTAAGTCGGCATTGTGCTTTTCCTATTCAATTCCCATGCGATATCTGTGTCTCATCGTCAATAGGAATGTCCAAGGGATACAGTAAACCTGAAGTGAAGCATCGGAATCTATAAATAGTGTCACAGGATGGTTCAAAACATAGTCAGTAAGAAGAGTCCGTCTTCTTGTACTTTAGTCGGCATCATGCTTTTGTATTTAATTCCGATGCAATTTCTGTGTTTCATCGTCAATAAGAAGGGCAGAAGGATACAGTAAACCTGAAGTGAAGCATCGGAATCTATAACTATTGTCACAGGAATGGTTCAAATCATAGACAGTGGGAAGAGTCAGTCTTCTTGTACTTAAGCCGGCATTTGGCCTTTTCTATTTAATTCCGATGCAATTTCTGGGTTTCATCGTCAGTAAGAAGGTCCAAGGGATACAGTGAAACTGAAGTGAAGCATCGGAATCTATAACTAGTGTCACAGGAATGCTTCAAAGCATAGTCAGTAAGAAGAGCCAGTCTTCTTGTACGTAAGTCCGCATTGTGCCTTTTGTATTTAATTCCGATGCAATTTCTGTGTTTCATCGTAAATAAGAAGGTCCAAGGGATACAGTAAACCTGGAGTGAAGCATCTGAATTTGTAACTAGTGTCACAGGAATGGTTCAAAGCATAGACAATAAGAAGAGTCAGTCTTATTGTTCTTAAGTCGACATTGTGCATTATTTATTTAATTCCGATGCAATTTCTGTGTTTCATCGTCAATAAGAAGGTCAGAGGGATACAGTAAAGCTGAAGTGAAGCATCGGAATCTATAACTAGTGTCACAGGAATGGTTCAAAACATAGTCAGTTAGAAGAGTCAGTCTTTTGTACTTAAGTCGGCATTGTGCCTTTTGTATTTAATTCCGATGCAATTTCTGTGTTTCATCGTCAATAAGAAGGTCCAAGGGATACAGTAAACGTGAAGTGAAGCATCAAAATCTATAACCAGTGACACAGGAATGGTTCAAAGCATAGGCAGAAGAAGAGTCAGTCTTATTGTAGTTAAGTCGGCATTGTGCCTTTTGTATTTAATTCCGATGCAATTTCTGTGTTTCATCGTCAATATGAAGGTCCAAGGGATACAGTAAACCTGGAGTGAAGCATCGAAATCTATAACTAGTGTCACAGGAATGGTTCAAAACATAGTCAGTAAGAAGAGTCAGTCTTCTTGTACCTTAGTCGGCATTGTGCCTTTTGTATTTAATTTCGATGCAATTTCTTGTTTCATCGTCACTAAGAAGGTCAGTGGGATACAGTTATCCTGAAGTTAAGCATCGGAATCTATAACTAGTGTCGCAGGAATGGTTCAAAACATAGTCAGTAAGAAGAGTCAGTCTTCTTGTAGTTAAGTTAGCACTGTGCCTTTTGTATTTAATTCCGATGCAATTTCTGTGTTTCATCGTCAATAAGAAGGTCAGAGGGATACAGTAAACTGAAGTGAAGCATCGGAATCTATAACTAGTGTCACAGGAATGGTTCGAAACGTAGACAGTTGGAAGAGTCAGTCTTCTCGTACTGAAGTCGGTATTGTGCCTTTTCTATTTAATTCCGATGCAATTTCTGTGTTTCATCGTCAATAAGAATGTCCAAGGGATACAGTAAACCTGAAATGAACCATCGGAATCTATAACTAGTGTCACAGGAATGGTTCATATCATAGACATTAGGAAAAGTCAGTCTACATGTACTTATGTCTGCTTTGTGCCTTTTGTATTTAATTCCGATGCAATTTCTGTGATTCATCGTCAATAACAAGGTCAGAGGGACACATTAAACCTGAAGTGAAGCATCGGAATCCATAACTAGTGTCACAGGATTGGTTCAAAACATAGTCAGTAAGAAGAGTCAGTCTTCTTGTACTTAAGTCGGCATTGTGCCTTTTTTATTTAATTCCGATGCAATTTGTGTGTTTCATCGTTAATAAGAAGGTCCAAGGGATACAGTAAACCTGAAGTGAAGAATCGGAATCTATAACTAGTGTAACAGGAATGGTTCAAAACATAGACAGTAGGATGAGTCAGTCTTCTTGTACTTAAGTCGGTATTGTACCTTCTCTATTTCATTCCGATGCAATTTCTGTATTTCATCGTCAATAAGATGGTCAGAGGGATACAGTAAACCTGAAGTGAAGCATCGGAAACTATATCTAGTGTCACAGGATTGGTACAAAACATAGAGAGTTGGGAGATTCAGTCTTCTTGTACTTAAGTCGGGATTCTGCATTTTGTATTTTATTCCGATGCAATTTCTGTGTTTCACCGTCCATAAGAAGGTCCGAGGGATACAGTAAACGTCAAGTGAAGCATCGGAATAACAAACTAGTGTCACAGGAATGGTTCAAAATATAGAGAGTAGGAAGAGTCAGTCTTTTTGTACTTAAGTCGGCATTGTGCTTTTTCTATTTAATTCCGATGCGATATCTGTGTCTCATCGTCAATAGGAATGTCCAAGGGATACAGTAAACCTGAAGTGAAGCATCGGAATCTATAACTAGTGTCACAGGATGGTTCAAAACATAGTCAGTAAGAAGAGTCCGTCTTCTTGTACTTAAGTCGGCATCGTGCTTTTGTATTTAATTCCGATGCAATTTCTGTGTTTCATCGCCAATAAGAAGGTCCAAGGGATACAGTTAACCTGAAGTGAAGCATCAGAATTTAAAACTAGTATCACATTAATGGTTCAAAACATAGACAGTAAGCAGGGTCAGTCTTCTTGTACTTAAGTCGGCATTGTGCCTTTTATATTTAATTCCGATGCAATTTCTGTGTTTCATCGTCAATAAGAAGGGCATAAGGATACAGTAAACCTGAAGTGAAGCATCGGAATCTATAACTATTGTCACAGGAATGGTTCAAATCATAGACAGTGGGAAGAGTAAGTCTTCTTGTACTTAAGCCGGCATTTGGCCTTTTCTATTTAATTCCGATGCAATTTCTGGGTTTCATCGTCAGTAAGAAGGTCCAAGGGATACAGTGAAACTGAAGTGAAGCATCGGAATCTATAACTAGTGTCACAGGAATGGTTCAAAGCATAGTCAGTAAGAAGAGCCAGTCTTCTTGTGCTTAAGTCCGCATTGTGCCTTTTGTATTTAATTCCGATGCAATTTCTGTGTTTTATCGTAAATAAGAAGGTCCAAGGGATACAGTAAACCTGGAGTGAAGCATCTGAATCTGTAACTAGTGTCACAGGAATGGTTCAAAGCATAGACAGTAAGAAGAGTCAGTCTTATTCTACTTAAGTCGACATTGTGCATTATTTATTTAATTCCGATGCAATTTCTGTGTTTCATCGTCATTACGAAGGTCAGAGGGATACAGTACACCTGAAGTGAAGCATCGGAATCTATAACTAGTGTCACAGGAATGGTTCAAAGCATAGTCAGTTAGAAGAGTCAGTCTTTTGTACTTAAGTCGGCATTGTGCCTTTTGTATTTAATTCCGATGCAATTTCTGTGTTTCATCGTCAATAAGAAGGTCCAAGGGATACAGTAAACGTGAAGTGAAGCATCGAAATCTATAACCAGTGACACAGGAATGGTTCAAAGCATAGGCAGAAGAAGAGTCAGTCTTATTATAGTTAAAACGGCATTGTGCCTTTTGTATTTTATTCCGATGCAATTTCTGTGTTTCATCGTCAATATGGAGGTCCAAGGGATACAGTAAACCTGGAGTGAAGCATCGGAATCTATAACTAGTCTCACAGGAATGGTTCAAAACATAGTCAGTAAGAAGAGTCAGTCTTCTTGTTCCTAAGTCGGCATTGTGCCTTTTGTATGTAATTTCGATGCAATTTCTGTGTTTGATCGTCACTAAGAAGGTCAGTGGGATACAGTTATCCTGAAGTTAAGCATCGGAATCTATAACTAGTGTCGCAGGAATGGTTCAAAACAAAGTCAGTAGGAAGAGTCAGTCTTCTTGTAGTTAAGTTAGCATTGTGCCTTTTGTATTTAATTCCGATGCAATTTCTGTGTTTCATCGTCAATAAGAAGGTCAGAGGGATACAGTAAACTGAAGTGAAGCATCGGAATCTATACCTAGTGTCACACAATGGTTCGAAACGTAGACAGTTGGAAGAGTCAGTCTTCTCGTACTGAAGTCGGTATTGTGCTGTTCTATTTAATTCCGATGCAATTTCTGTGTTTCATCGTCAATAAGAATGTCCAAGGGATACAGTAAACCTGAAATGTACCATCGGAATCTATAACTAGTGTCACAGGAATTGTTCATATCATAGACATTAGGATAAGTCAGTCTACATGTACTTATGTCTGCTTTGTGCCTTTTGTATTTAAATTCCGATGCAATTTCTGTGATTCATCGTCAATATGAAGCTCAGAGGGATACAGTAAACCTGAAGTGAAGCATCGGAATCTATGACTAGTGTCACAGGAATGGTTCAAAGCATAGTCAGTAAGAAGAGCCAGTCTTCTTTTACTTAAGTCGGCACTGTGCCTTTTGTAATGAATTCCGATGCAATTTCTGTGTTTCATCGTCAATTAGAAGGTCCGAGGGATACAGTAAACCTGGAGTGAAGCATCGGAATCTGTAACTAGTGTCACAGGAATGGTTCAAAGCATAGACAGTAAGAAGAATCAGTCTTTTTGTACTTAATTCGGCATTGTGCCTTTTGTATTTAATTCCGACGCAATTTCTGTGTTTCTTCGTCAATAAGTAGGTCCAAGGGATACAGTCAACCTAGAGTGAAGCATCGGAATCTATATCTAGTGTCACAGGAATGGTTCAAAACATAGACAGTAAGAAGAGTCAGTCTTCTTGTACTTAAGTCGGCATTGTGCCTTATGTATTTAATTCCGATGTAATTTCTGTGTTTTATCGTCAATTAGAAGGTCAGAGGGATACAGTAAATGTGAAGTGAAGCATCGGAATCTATAAGTGGTGTCACAGGAATGGTTCAAAACATAGTCAGAAAGTTGATTCAGTCTTCTTGTACTTAAGTCGGCATTTTGCCTTTTGTATTTAATTCCGATGCTATTTCTGTGTTTCATCGTCAATATGAAGGTCCAAGGGATACAGTAAACCTGGATTGAAACATCGGGATCTATAACTAGTGTCACAGGAATGGTTCAAAACATAGACAGTAAGATGACTCAGTCTTCTTGTACTTAAGTCGTCATTATGCCTTTTGTATTAAATTCCGATGCAATTTCTGTGTTTCATCGCCAATAAGAAGGTCCAAGGGATACAGTAAACCTGAAGTGAAGCATCAGAATCTATAACTAGTGTCACAGGAATGGTTCAAAACATAGTCAGTAAGAAGAGTCAGTCTTCTTGCACTTAAGTCGGCATTGTGCCTTTTGTATTTCATTCCGATGCCATTTCTGTGTTTCATCGTCACTAAGAAGGTCAGTGGGATACAGTTATCCTATAGTTAAGCATCGGAATCTATAACTAGTGTCACAGGAATGGTTCAAAACATAGTCAGTAAGTAGAGTCAGTCTTCTTGTAGTTACGTCTGCATTGTGCCTTTTGTATTTAATTCAGATGCAATTACTGTGTTTCATCGTCAATAAGAAGGTCAGAGGGATACAGTGAACCTGAAGTGAAGCATCGGAATCTACAACTAATGTCACATTAATGGTTCAAAACGTAGACAGTTTGAGGAGTCAGTCTTCTTGTACTAAAGTCGGCATTGTGCCTTTTGTATTTAATTACGATGCAATTTCTTTGTTTCATCGTCAATAAGAAGGTCCAAGGGATACAGTAAACCTGAAATGAACCATCGGAATCTATAACTAGTGTCACAGGAATGGTTCAAAACATAGACATTAGGAAAAGTCAGTCTACAGGTACTTAAGTCTGCTTTGTGCCTTTTGTATTTAATTCCGATGCAATTTCTGTGTCAATAAGAAAGTCAGAGGGATACAGTAAACCCGAAGTGAAGCATCGGAAACCATAACTAGTGTTACAGGAAAGGTTCAAAACATAGTCAGTAAGAAGAGTCAGTCTTCTTGTACTCAAGTCGGCATTGTGCCTTTTGTATTTAATTCCGATGTAATTTGTGTGTTTCATCGTCAATAAGAAGGTTCAAGGGATACAGTGAATCTGAAGTGAAGCATCGGAATCTATAACTAGTGTCACAGGAATGGTTCAAAGCATAGTCAGTAAGAAGAGCCAGTCTTCTTGTACTTAAGTCGGCATTGTGCCTTTTGTATTGAATTCCGATGCAATTTCTGTGTTTCATCGTAAATAAGAAGGTCCAAGGGATACAGTAAACCTGGAGTGAAGCATCTGAATTTGTAACTAGTGTCACGGGAATGGTTCAAAGCATAGTCAGTAAGAAGAGCCAGTCTTCTTTTACTTAAGTCGGCACTGTGCCTTTTGTATTGAATTCCGATGCAATTTCTGTGTTTCATCGTCAATTAGAAGGTCCAAGGGATACAGTAAACCTGGAGTGAAGCATCGGAATCTGTAACTAGTGTCACAGGAATGGTTCAAAGCATAGACAGTAAGAAGAATCAGTCTTTTTGTACTTAATTCGGCATTGTGCCTTTTGTATTTAATTCCGATGTAATTTCTGTGTTTTATCGTCAATTAGAAGGTCAGAGGGATACAGTAAATGTTAAGTGAAGCATCGGAATCTATAAGTGGTGTCACAGGAATTGTGCAAAACATAGTCAGAAAGTAGATTCAGTCTTCTTGTACTTAAGTCGGCATTTTGCCTTTTGTTTTAATTCCGATGCTATTTCTGTGTTTCATCGTCAATATGAAGGTCCAAGGGATACAGTAAACCTGGAGTGAAACATCGGGATCTATAACTAGTGTCACAGGAATGGTTCAAAACATAGACAGTAAGATGACTCAGTCTTCTTGTACTTAAGTCGTCATTATGCCTTTTGTATTAAATTCCGATGCAATTTCTGTGTTTCATCGCCAATAAGAAGGTCCAAGGGATACAGTAAACCTGAAGTGAAGCATCAGAATCTATAACTATTGTCACAGGAATGGTTCAAAACATAGTCAGTAAGAAGAGTCAGTCTTCTTGCACTTAAGTCGGCATTGTGCCTTTTGTATTTCATTCCGATGCCATTTCTGTGTTTCATCGTCACTAAGAAGGTCAGTGGGATACAGTTATCCTATAGTTAAGCATCGGAATCTATAACTAGTGTCACAGGAATGGTTCAAAACATAGTCAGTAAGTAGAGTCAGTCTTCTTGTAGTTATGTCTGCATTGTGCCTTCTGTATTTAATTCCGATGCATTTACTGTGTTTCATCGTCAATAAGAAGGTCAGAGGGATACAGTGAACCTGAAGTGAAGCATCGGAATCTATAACTAGTGTCACATTAATGGTTCAAAACGTAGACAGTTTGAGGAGTCAGTCTTCTTGTACTAAAGTCGGCATTGTGCCTTTTGTATTTAATTACGATGCAATTTCTTTGTTTCATCGTCAATAAGAAGGTCCAAGAGATACAGTAAACCTGAAATGAACCATCGGAATCTATAACTAGTGTCACAGGAATGGTTCAAAACATAGACATTAGGAAAAGTCAGTCTACATGTACTTAAGTCTGCTTTGTGCCTTTAGTATTTAATTCCGATGCAATTTCTGTGTCAATAAGAAGGTCAGAGGGATACAGTAAACCTGAGGTGAAGCATCGGAATCTATAACTAGTGTCACAGGAATGGTTCAAAACAAATCCAGTAAGAAGAGTCAGTCTTCTTCTATTTAAGTTGGCATTGTACCTTTTGTACTAAATTCCGATGGACTATCTGTGTTTCATCGTCATTACGAAGGTCCAAGGGATGCAGTAATCCTGAAATGAAGCATCGGAATCTGTAACTAGTGTCACAGAAATGGTTCAAAACATTGACAGTAGGAAGATTCAGTCTACATGTACTTAAGCCGGTATTGTGCCTTTTGTATTTATTTCCGATGCAATTTCTGTGTTTCATCGTCAATAAGAAGGTCAGTGGGATACACTAAACCTGAAGTGAAGCATCGGAATCTATAACTAGTGTGACAGGAATGGTTCAAAACATATCCAGTGACAGGGTCAGTCTTGTTGTACTTAAGTCGGCATTGTGCCTTTTGTATTTATTTTCGATGCATTTTCTGTGTTTCATCGTCAATAAGAAGGTCCAAGGGATACAGTAAACCTGAAGTGAAGCATCGGAATCTTTAACTAGTGTCACAGGAATGGTTCAAAACATAGACATTAAGAAGAGTCAGTCTGCTTGTACTTAAGTCGGCATTGTGCCTTTTCTATTTAATTCCGATGCAATTTCTGTGATTCGTCGCCAATAGGAATGTCCAAAGGATACAGTACACCTGAAGTGAAGCATCGGAATCCATAACTAATGTCACAGGATTAGTTCAAACATAGACAGTAGGAAGAGTCAGTCTTCTTGTACTTAAGTCGGCATTGTGCCTTTTGTATTTTGTTTCGATGCAATTTCTGTGTTTCGTCGCCAATAGGAAGGTCGAAAGGATACAGTAAACCTGAAGTGAAGCATCGGAAACAATAACTAATGTCACAGGATTCGTTCAAACATAGTCAGTAGGAAGAGTCTTTCTTCTTGTACTTGAGTCATCATTGTGCCTTTTGTATTTAATTCCGATGCAATTTTTGTGTTTCGTCGTCAATACGAAGGTCCAAGGGATACAGTAAACCAGAAGTGAAGCATCGGAATCTATAACTAGTGTCACAGGAATGGATCAAAACATAGTCAGTAAGAAGAGTCAGTCTGCTTGTACTTAAGTCGACATTGTGCCTTTTGTATTTAATTCCGATGCAATTTCTGTGTTTCATCGTCAATTAGAAGGTCCAAGGGATACAGTAAACCTGAAGTGAAGCATCGGAATCAAAAACTAGTGTCACAGGAATGGTTCAAAACATAGTCAGTAAGAAGAGTAAGTCTTCTTAAGTAGGCATTGTGCCTTTTGTTTTTAATTCCGATGCAATTTCTGTGTTTCATCGTCAATAAGAAGGTCAGAGCGATACAGTAAGCCTGAAGTGATGCATCGGAATCTATAACTAGTGTCACAGGAATGGTTCAAAACATAGGCAGGAAGAAGATTCAGTCTTCTTGTCCTTAAGTCAGCGTTGTGTCTTTTGTATTTAATTGCGATGTAATTTCTGTGTTTCATCGTCAATAAGAAGGTCCTAGGGATACACTAAACCTGGAGTGAAGCATCGGACTCTATAACTAGTGTCACAGGAACGGTTCAAAACATAGACAGTAAGAAGAGTCAGCCTTCTTGTACTTAATTCGGCATTGTTTCTTTTGTATTTAATTCCGATGCAGTTTCTGTGTTTCATCGGCAATAAGAAGGTCCAAGCGATACAGTAAACCTGAAGTGAAGCATCGGAATCTATAACTAGTGTCACAGGAATGGATCAAGATATAGTCAGTAAGAAGAGTCAGTCTTGTTGTACTTAAGTCGGCATTGTGCCTTTTGTATCTAATTCCGATGCAATTTCTGTGTTTCATCGTCAATAAGAAGGTCCATGTGATACAGTAAACCTGAAGTGAAGCATCGGAATCCATAACTAGTGTCACAGCAATGGTTCAAAGCATAGTCAGTAAGAAGAGTCAGTCTTCTTGTACGTAAGTCGGCACTGTGCTTTTTTGTATTCAATTCCGATGAAATATCTGTGTTTCATCATCAATACGACGGTCCAAGGGATACAGTAAACCAGAAGTGAAGCATCGGAATCTACAACTAGTGTCACAGGAATTGTTCAAATCATAGTCAGTAAGAAGAGTCAGTCTTCATGTACTTAAGTCGGCATTGTGCCTTTTCTATTTAATTCCGATGCAATTTCTGTGTTTCATCGTCAATAAGAAGCTCAGAGGGATACAGTGGACCTGAGGTGAAGCATCGGAATATATAACTAGTGTCACAGCAATGGTTCGAAACATAGACAGTAAGAAGAGTCAGTCTTCTTGTACCTAAGTCGGCATTGTGCATTTTCTATTTAATTCCGATGCAATTTCTGTGTTTCGTCGCCAATAAGAAGGTCCAAAGGATACAGTAACCCTGAAGTGAAGCATCGGAATCTATAACTAATGTCACAGGATTGGTTCAAACATAGACAGCAGTAAAGAGTCAGTCTTCTTATACTTAAGTCGGCATTGTGCCTTTTGTATTTAGTTCCGATGCAATTTCTGTGTTTCATCGTCAATAAGAGGGTCAGATGGATACAGTAAACCTGAAGTGAAGCCTCGGAGTCTACAACTAGTGTCACAGGAATGGTTCAAAACATAGTCAGTAAGAAGAGTAAGTCTTCTTAAGTAGGCATTGTGCCTTTTGTATTTAATTCCGATGCAATTTCTGTGTTTCATCGTCAATAAGAAGGTCAGAGGGATACAGTAAGCCTGAAGTGAAGCATCGGAATCTATAACTAGTGTCACAGGAATGGTTCAAAACATAGGCAGTAAGAAGTTTCAGTCTACTTGTCCTTAAGTCAGCATTATGCCTTTTGTATTTAATTGCGATGTAATTTCTGTGTTTCATCGTCAATAAGAAGGTCCAAGGGATACAGTAAACCTGGAGTGAAGCATCGGACTCTATAACTAGTGTCACAGGAACGGTTCAAAACATAGACAGTAAGAAGAGTCAGCCTTCTTGTACTTAATTCGGCATTGTTTCTTTTGTATTTAAGTCCGATGCAATTTCTGTGGTTCATCGTCAATAAGAAGGTCCATGGGATACAGTAAACCTGAAGTGAAGCATCGGAATCCATAACTAGTGTCACAGGAATGGTTCAAAACATAGTCAGTAAGAAGAGTCAGTCTTCTTGTACGTAAGTCGGCATTGTGCCTTTTGTATTCAATTCCGATGAAATTTTTGTGTTTCATCATCAATACGACGGTCCAAGGGATACAGTAAACCAGAAGTGAATCATCGGAATCTACAACTAGTGTCACAGGAATTGTTCAAATCATAGTCAGTAAGAAGAGTCAGTCTTCTTGTACTTAAGTCGGCATTGTGCCTTTTCTATTTAATTCCGATGCAATTTCTGTGTTTCATCGTCAATAAGAAGGTCCAAGGGATACAGTAAACCCGAGGTGAAGCATCGGAATCAATAACTAGTGTCACAGGAATGGATCAAGATTGAGTCAGTAAGAAGAGTCAGTCTTCTTGTACGTAAGTCGGCATTGTGCCTTTTGTATTCAATTCCGATGAAATTTTTGTGTTTCATCATCAATACGACGGTCCAAGGGATACAGTAAACCAGAAGTGAATCATCGGAATCTACAACTAGTGTCACAGGAATTGTTCAAATCATAGTCAGTAAGAAGAGTCAGTCTTCTTGTACGTAAGTCGGCATTGTGCCTTTTGTATTCAATTCCGATGAAATTTTTGTGTTTCATCATCAATACGACGGTCCAAGGGATACAGTAAACCAGAAGTGAATCATCGGAATCTACAACTAGTGTCACAGGAATTGTTCAAATCATAGTCAGTAAGAAGAGTCAGTCTTCTTGTACTTAAGTCGGCATTGTGCATTTTCTATTTAATTCCGATGCAATTTCTGTGTTTCGTCGCCAATTAGAAGGTCCAAATGATACAGTAACCCTGAAGTGAAGCATCGGAATCTATAACTAATGTCACAGGAATGGTTCAAACATTGACAGCAGTAAAGAGTCAGTCTTCTTATACTTAAGTCGACATTGTGCCTTTTGTATTTAGTTCTGATGCAATTTCTGTGTTTCATCGTCAATAAGAAGGTCCAACGGATACAGTAAACCTGAAGTGAAGCATCGGAATCTATAACTAGTGTCACAGGAATGGTTCAAAACATATCCAGTAAGAAGAGTCAGTCTTCTTCTACTTAAGTTGGCATTGTACCTTTTGTATTAAATTCCGATGCACTATCTGTGTTTCATCGTCAATAAGAAGGTCCAAGGGATACAGTAAACCTGAAGTGAAGCATCGGAATCTTTAACTAGTGTCACAGGAATGGTTCAAAACATAGACATTAAGAAGAGTCAGTCTGCTTGTACTTAAGACGGCATTGTGCCTTTTCTATTTAATTCCGATGCAATTTCTGTGTTTCATCGTCAATAAGAATTTCAGAGGGATACAGTGAACCTGAGGTGAAGCATCGGAATCTATAACTAGTTTCACAGGAATGGTTCAAATCATAGACAGTAGGAAGAATCAGTCTTCTTCTACTTAAGTCGGCATTGTGCCTTTTCTATTTAATTCCGATGCAATTTCTGTGTTTCATCGTCAATACGAAGGTACAAGGGATACAGTATACCGGAAGTGAAGCATTGTAATCTATAACTAGTGTCACAGGAGTGGTTCAAAACATATTCAGTAAGAAGAGTCAGTCTTCTTGTACTTAAGTCAGCATTGTACCTTTTGTAATTAATTCCGATGCAATATCTGTGTTTCATCGTTAATAAGAACGTCAGAGGGATACGGTAAACCTGAAGTGAAGCATTGGGATCTACAACTAGTGTCACAGGAATTGTTCAAATCATAGTCAGTAAGAAGAGTCAGTCTTCTTGTACCTAAGTCGGCATTGTGCCTTTTGTATTTAATTCCGATGCAATTTCTGTGTTTCATCGACAATAGGAAGGTCCAAAGTATACAGTAAACCTGAAGTAAAGCATCGGAATCTATAACTAATGTCACAGGATTCGTTCAAACATAGACAGTAGGAAGAGTCAGTCTTCTTGTACTTGAGTCAGCATTGTGCCTTTTGTATTTAATTCCGATGCAATTTTTGTGTTTCGTCGTCAATACGAAGGTCCAAGGGATACAGTAAACCAGAAGTGAAGCATCGGAATCTGTAACTAGTGTCACAGGAATGGATCAAAACATAGTCAGTAAGAATAGTCAGTCTGCTTGTACTTAAGTCGGCATTGTGCCTTTTGTATTTTGTTCCGATGCAATTTCTGTGTTTCGTTGCCAATAGGAAGGTCGAAAGGATACAGTAAACCTGAAGTGAAGCATCGGAAACAATAACTAATGTCACAGGATTCGTTCAAACATAGTCAGTAGGAAGAGTCAGTCTTCTTGTACTTGAGTCAGCATTGTGCCTTTTGTATTTAATTCCGATGCAATTTTTGTGTTTCGTCGTCAATACGAAGGTCCAAGGGATACAGTAAACCAGAAGTGAAGCATCGGAATCTGTAACTAGTGTCACAGGAATGGATCAAAACATAGTCAGTAAGAAGAGTCAGTCTGCTTGTACTTAAGTCGGCATTGTGCCTTTTGTATTTAATTCCGATGCAATATCTGTGTTTCATAGTTAATAAGAAGGTCAGAGGGATACAATAAACCTGAAGTGAAGCATCGGAATCTACAACTAGTGTCACAGGAATGGTTCAAAACATAGTCAGTAAGAAGAGTCAGTCTTCTTGTACTTAAGTCGGCATTGTGCCTTTTGTATTTAATTCCGATGCAATTTCTGTGTTTCATCGTCAATAAGTAGGTCCAAGGGATACAGTAAACCCGAAGTGAAGCATCGGAATCTATAACTAGTGTCACGGGAATGGATCAAGATAGAGTCAGTAAGAAGAGTCAGTCATCTTGTACTTAAGTCGACATTGTGCCTTTTGTATTTAATTCCGATGCAATTTCTGTGTTTCATCGTCAATTAGAAGGTCCAAGGGATACAGTAAACCTGAAGTGAAGCATCGGAATCCAAAACTAGTGTCACAGGAATGGTTCAAAACATAGTCAGTAAGAAGAGTAAGTCTTCTTAAGTAGGCATTGTGCCTTTTGTATTTAATTTCGATGCAATTTCTTTGTTTCATCGTCAATAAGAAGGTCAGAGCGATACAGTAAGCCTGAAGTGATGCATCGGAATCTATAACTAGTGTAACAGGAATGGTTCAAATCATAGGCAGGAAGAAGATTCAGTCTTCTTGTCCTTAAGTCAGCATTGTGTCTTTTGTATTTAATTGCGATGTAATTTCTGTGTTTCATCGTCAATAAGAAGGTCCAAGGGATACAGTAAACCTGGAGTGAAGCATCGGACTCTATAACTAGTGTCACAGGAACGGTTCAAAACATAGACAGTAAGAAGAGTCAGCCGTCTTGTACTTAATTCGGCATTGTTTCTTTTGTATTTAATTCCGATGCAGTTTCTGTGTTTCATCGTCAATAAGAAGGTCCAAGGGATACAGTAAACCTGAAGTGAAGCATCGGAATCCTTAACTAGTGTCACAGGAATGGATCAAGATATAGTCAGTAAGAAGAGTCAGTCTTGTTGTACTTAAGTCGGCATTGTGCCTTTTGTATCTAATTCCGATGCAATTTCTGTGTTTCATCGTCAATAAGAAGGTCCATGGGATACAGTAAACCTGAAGTGAAGCATCGGAATCCATAACTAGTGTCACAGGAATGGTTCAAACATAGTCAGTAAGAAGAGTCAGCCTTCTTGTACGTAAGTCGGCACTGTGCCTTTTGTATTCAATTCCGATGAAGTTTCTGTGTTTCATCATCAATACGACGGTCCAAGGGATACAGTAAACCAGAAGTGAAGCATCGGAATCTATAACTAATGTCACAGGAATGGTTCAAACATAGACAGCAGTAAAGAGTCAGTCTTCTTATACTTAAGTCGGCATTGTGCCTTTTGTATTTAGTTCCGATGCAATTTCTGTGTTTCATCGTCAATAAGAAGGTCAGATGGATACAGTAAACCTGAAGTGAAGCCTTGGAGTCTATAACTAGTGTCACAGGAATGGTTCAAATCATACTCAGTAAGAAGAGCCAGTCATCTTGTACTTAAGTAGGCATTGTGCCTTTTGTATTCAATTCCGATGCTATTTCTGTGTTTCATCGTCAATAAGAAGGTCCAACGGATACAGTAAACCTGAAGTGAAGCATCGGAATCTTTAACCAGCGTCACAGGTATGGTTCAAAACATAGACACTAAGAAGAGTCAGTCTGCTTGTACTTAAGACGGCATTGTGCCTTTTCTATTTAATTCCGATGCAATTTCTGTGTTTCATCGTCAAGACGAAGGTCCAAGGGATACAGTATACCGGAAGTGAAGCATCGTAATCTATAACTAGTGTCACAGAAGTGGTTCAAAACATAGTCAGTAAGAAGAGTCAGTCTTCTTGTACTTAAGTCAGCATTGTACCTTTTGTATTTAATTCCGATGCAATATCTGTGTTTCATCGTTAATAAGAACGTCAGAGGGATACGGTAAACCTGAAGTGAAGCATTGGGATCTACAACTAGTGTCACAGGAATTGTTCAAATCATAGTCAGTAAGAAGAGTCAGTCTTCTTGTACCTAAGTCGGCATTGTGCCTTTTGTATTTAATTCCGATGCAATTTCTGTGTTTCATCGTCAATAAGAAGGTCAGAGGGATACAGTGAACCTGAGGTGAAGCATCGGAATCTATAACTAGTGTCACAGGAATGGTTCAAATCATAGACAGTAGGAAGAGTCAGTCTTCTTGTACTTATGATGGCATTGTGCCTTTTCCATTTAATTCCGATGCAATTTCTGTGTTTCGTCGCCAATAGGAAGGTCCAAAGGATACAGTAAACCTGAAGTAAAGCATCGGAATCTATAACTAATGTCACAGGATTCGTTCAAACATAGACAGTAGGAAGAGTCAGTCTTCTTGTACTTAAGTCGGCATTGTGCCTTTTGTATTTTGTTCCGATGCAATTTCTGTGTTTCGTCGCCAATAGGAAGGTCGAAAGGATACAGTAAACCTGAAGTGAAGCATCGGAAACAATAACTAATGTCACAGGATTCGTTCAAACATAGTCAGTAGGAAGAGTCAGTCTTCTTGTAGTTGAGTCAGCATTTTGCCTTTTGTATTTAATTCCGATGCAATTTTTGTGTTTCGTCGTCAATGCGAAGGTCCAAGCGATACAGTAAACCAGAAGTGAAGCATCGGAATCTATAACTAGTGTCACAGGAATGGATCAAAACATAGTCAGTAAGAAGAGTCAGTCTGCTTGTACTTAAGTCGGCATTGTGCCTCTTGTATTTAATTCCGATGCAATATCTGTGTTTCATCGCTAATAAGAAGGTCAGAGGGATACAATAAACCTGAAGTGAAGCATCGGAATCTACAACTAGTGTCACAGGAATGGTTCAGATCATGGTCAGTAAGAAGAGTCAGTCTTCTTGTACTTAAGTCGGCATTGTGCCTTTTGTATTTAATTCCGATGCAATTTCTGTGTTTCATCGTCAATAAGAAGGTCCAAGGGATACAGTAAACCCGAGGTGAAGCATCGGAATCAATAACTAGTGTCACAGGAACGGATCAAGATAGAGTCAGTAAGAAGAGTCAGTCATCTTGTACTTAAGTCGACATTGTGCCTTTTGTATTTAATTACGATGCAATTTCTGTGTTTCATCGTTAATTAGAAGGTCCAGGGATACAGTAAACCTGAAGTGAAGCATCGGAAACCAAAACTAGTGTCACAGGAATGGTTCAAAACATAGTCAGTAAGAAGAGTAAGTCTTCTTAAGTAGGCATTGTGCCTTTTGTATTTAATTCCGATGCAATTTCTGTGTTTCATCGTCAATAAGAAGGTCAGAGGGATACAGTAAGCCTGAAGTGAAGCATCGGAATCTATAACTAGTGTCACAGGAATGGTTCAAAACATAGACAGTAAGAAGAGTCAGCCGTCTTGTACTTAATTCGGCATTGTTTCTTTTGTATTTAATTCCGATGCAGTTTCTGTGTTTCGTCGCCAATAAGAAGGTCCAAAGGATACAGTAACCCTGAAGTGAAGCATCGGAATCTATAACTAATGTCACAGGATTGGTTCAAACATAGACAGCAGTAAAGAGTCAGTCTTCTTATACTTAAGTCGGCATTGTGCCTTTTGTATTTAGTTCCGATGCAATTTCTGTGTTTCATCGTCAATAAGAGGGTCAGATGGATACAGTAAACCTGAAGTGAAGCCTCGGAGTCTACAACTAGTGTCACAGGAATGGTTCAAAACATACTCAGTAAGAAGAGCCAGTCATCTTGTACTTAAGTAGGCATTGTGCCTTTTGTATTCAATTCCGATGCAATTTCTGTGTTTCATCGTCAATAAGATGGTCCAACGGATACAGTAAACCTGAAGTGAAGCATCGGAATCTTTAACTAGCGTCACAGGAATAGTTCAAAACATAGACACTAAGAAGAGTCAGTCTGCTTGTACTTAAGACGGCATTGTGCCTTTTCTATTTAATTCCGATGCAATTTCTGTGTTTCATCGTCAATACGAAGGTACAAGGGATACAGTATACCGGAAGTGAAGCATTGTAATCTATAACTAGTGTCACAGGAGTGGTTCAAAACATAGTCAGTAAGAAGAGTCAGTCTTCTTGTACTTAAGTCAGCATTGTACCTTTTGTATTTAATTCCGATGCAATATCTGTGTTTCATCGTTAATAAGAACGTCAGAGGGATACGGTAAACCTGAAGTGAAGCATTGGGATCTACAACTAGTGTCACAGGAATTGTTCAAATCATAGTCAGTAAGAAGAGTCAGTCTTCTTGTACCTAAGTCGGCATTGTGCCTTTTGTATTTAATTCCGATGCAATTTCTGTGTTTCATCGACAATAGGAAGGTCCAAAGTATACAGTAAACCTGAAGTAAAGCATCGGAATCTATAACTAATGTCACAGGATTCGTTCAAACATAGACAGTAGGAAGAGTCAGTCTTCTTGTACTTAAGTCGGCATTGTGCCTTTTGTATTTTGTTCCGATGCAATTTCTGTGTTTCGTTGCCAATAGGAAGGTCGAAAGGATACAGTAAACCTGAAGTGAAGCATCGGAAACAATAACTAATGTCACAGGATTCGTTCAAACATAGTCAGTAGGAAGAGTCAGTCTTCTTGTACTTGAGTCAGCATTGTGCCTTTTGTATTTAATTCCGATGCAATTTTTGTGTTTCGTCGTCAATACGAAGGTCCAAGGGATACAGTAAACCAGAAGTGAAGCATCGGAATCTGTAACTAGTGTCACAGGAATGGATCAAAACATAGTCAGTAAGAAGAGTCAGTCTGCTTGTACTTAAGTCGGCATTGTGCCTTTTGTATTTAATTCCGATGCAATATCTGTGTTTCATAGTTAATAAGAAGGTCAGAGGGATACAATAAACCTGAAGTGAAGCATCGGAATCTACAACTAGTGTCACAGGAATGGTTCAAAACATAGTCAGTAAGAAGAGTCAGTCTTCTTGTACTTAAGTCGGCATTGTGCCTTTTGTATTTAATTCCGATGCAATTTCTGTGTTTCATCGTCAATAAGTAGGTCCAAGGGATACAGTAAACCCGAAGTGAAGCATCGGAATCTATAACAAGTGTCACGGGAATGGATCAAGATAGAGTCAGTAAGAAGAGTCAGTCATCTTGTACTTAAGTCGACATTGTGCCTTTTGTATTTAATTCCGATGCAATTTCTGTGTTTCATCGTCAATTAGAAGGTCCAAGGGATACAGTAAACCTGAAGTGAAGCATCGGAATCCAAAACTAGTGTCACAGGAATGGTTCAAAACATAGTCAGTAAGAAGAGTAAGTCTTCTTAAGTAGGCATTGTGCCTTTTGTATTTAATTCCGATGCAATTTCTTTGTTTCATCGTCAATAAGAAGGTCAGAGCGATACATTAAGCCTGAAGTGATGCATCGGAATCTATAACTAGTGTAACAGGAATGGTTCAAATCATAGGCAGGAAGAAGATTCAGTCTTCTTGTCCTTAAGTCAGCATTGTGTCTTTTGTATTTAATTGCGATGTAATTTCTGTGTTTCATCGTCAATAAGAAGGTCCAAGGGATACAGTAAACCTGGAGTGAAGCATCGGACTCTATAACTAGTGTCACAGGAACGGTTCAAAACATAGACAGTAAGAAGAGTCAGCCGTCTTGTACTTAATTCGGCATTGTTTCTTTTGTATTTAATTCCGATGCAGTTTCTGTGTTTCATCGTCAATAAGAAGGTCCAAGGGATACAGTAAACCTGAAGTGAAGCATCGGAATCCTTAACTAGTGTCACAGGAATGGATCAAGATATAGTCAGTAAGAAGAGTCAGTCTTGTTGTACTTAAGTCGGCATTGTGCCTTTTGTATCTAATTCCGATGCAATTTCTGTGTTTCATCGTCAATAAGAAGGTCCATGGGATACAGTAAACCTGAAGTGAAGCATCGGAATCCATAACTAGTGTCACAGGAATGGTTCAAACATAGTCAGTAAGAAGAGTCAGCCTTCTTGTACGTAAGTCGGCACTGTGCCTTTTGTATTCAATTCCGATGAAGTTTCTGTGTTTCATCATCAATACGACGGTCCAAGGGATACAGTAAACCAGAAGTGAAGCATCGGAATCTATAACTAATGTCACAGGAATGGTTCAAACATAGACAGCAGTAAAGAGTCAGTCTTCTTATACTTAAGTCGGCATTGTGCCTTTTGTATTTAGTTCCGATGCAATTTCTGTGTTTCATCGTCAATAAGAAGGTCAGATGGATACAGTAAACCTGAAGTGAAGCCTTGGAGTCTATAACTAGTGTCACAGGAATGGTTCAAATCATACTCAGTAAGAAGAGCCAGTCATCTTGTACTTAAGTAGGCATTGTGCCTTTTGTATTCAATTCCGATGCTATTTCTGTGTTTCATCGTCAATAAGAAGGTCCAACGGATACAGTAAACCTGAAGTGAAGCATCGGAATCTTTAACCAGCGTCACAGGTATGGTTCAAAACATAGACACTAAGAAGAGTCAGTCTGCTTGTACTTAAGACGGCATTGTGCCTTTTCTATTTAATTCCGATGCAATTTCTGTGTTTCATCGTCAAGACGAAGGTCCAAGGGATACAGTATACCGGAAGTGAAGCATCGTAATCTATAACTAGTGTCACAGAAGTGGTTCAAAACATAGTCAGTAAGAAGAGTCAGTCTTCTTGTACTTAAGTCAGCATTGTACCTTTTGTATTTAATTCCGATGCAATATCTGTGTTTCATCGTTAATAAGAACGTCAGAGGGATACGGTAAACCTGAAGTGAAGCATTGGGATCTACAACTAGTGTCACAGGAATTGTTCAAATCATAGTCAGTAAGAAGAGTCAGTCTTCTTGTACCTAAGTCGGCATTGTGCCTTTTGTATTTAATTCCGATGCAATTTCTGTGTTTCATCGTCAATAAGAAGGTCAGAGGGATACAGTGAACCTGAGGTGAAGCATCGGAATCTATAACTAGTGTCACAGGAATGGTTCAAATCATAGACAGTAGGAAGAGTCAGTCTTCTTGTACTTATGATGGCATTGTGCCTTTTCCATTTAATTCCGATGCAATTTCTGTGTTTCGTCGCCAATAGGAAGGTCCAAAGGATACAGTAAACCTGAAGTAAAGCATCGGAATCTATAACTAATGTCACAGGATTCGTTCAAACATAGACAGTAGGAAGAGTCAGTCTTCTTGTACTTAAGTCGGCATTGTGCCTTTTGTATTTTGTTCCGATGCAATTTCTGTGTTTCGTCGCCAATAGGAAGGTCGAAAGGATACAGTAAACCTGAAGTGAAGCATCGGAAACAATAACTAATGTCACAGGATTCGTTCAAACATAGTCAGTAGGAAGAGTCAGTCTTCTTGTAGTTGAGTCAGCATTTTGCCTTTTGTATTTAATTCCGATGCAATTTTTGTGTTTCGTCGTCAATGCGAAGGTCCAAGGGATACAGTAAACCAGAAGTGAAGCATCGGAATCTATAACTAGTGTCACAGGAATGGATCAAAACATAGTCAGTAAGAAGAGTCAGTCTGCTTGTACTTAAGTCGGCATTGTGCCTCTTGTATTTAATTCCGATGCAATATCTGTGTTTCATCGCTAATAAGAAGGTCAGAGGGATACAATAAACCTGAAGTGAAGCATCGGAATCTACAACTAGTGTCACAGGAATGGTTCAGATCATGGTCAGTAAGAAGAGTCAGTCTTCTTGTACTTAAGTCGGCATTGTGCCCTTTGTATTTAATTCCGATGCAATTTCTGTGTTTCATCGTCAATAAGAAGGTCCAAGGGATACAGTAAACCCGAGGTGAAGCATCGGAATCAATAACTAGTGTCACAGGAACGGATCAAGATAGAGTCAGTAAGAAGAGTCAGTCATCTTGTACTTAAGTCGACATTGTGCCTTTTGTATTTAATTCCGATGCAATTTCTGTGTTTCATCGTTAATTAGAAGGTCCAGGGATACAGTAAACCTGAAGTGAAGCATCGGAAACCAAAACTAGTGTCACAGGAATGGTTCAAAACATAGTCAGTAAGAAGAGTAAGTCTTCTTAAGTAGGCATTGTGCCTTTTGTATTTAATTCCGATGCAATTTCTGTGTTTCATCGTCAATAAGAAGGTCAGAGGGATACAGTAAGCCTGAAGTGAAGCATCGGAATCTATAACTAGTGTCACAGGAATGGTTCAAAACATAGACAGTAAGAAGAGTCAGCCGTCTTGTACTTAATTCGGCATAGTTTCTTTTGTATTTAATTCCGATGCAGTTTCTGTGTTTCGTCGCCAATAAGAAGGTCCAAAGGATACAGTAACCCTGAAGTGAAGCATCGGAATCTATAACTAATGTCACAGGAGTGGTTCAAACATAGACAGCAGTAAAGAGTCAGTCTTCTTATACTTAAGTCGGCATTGTGCCTTTTGTATTTAGTTCCGATGCAATTTCTGTGTTTCATCGTCAATAAGAGGGTCAGATGGATACAGTAAACCTGAAGTGAAGCCTCGGAGTCTACAACTAGTGTCACAGGAATGGTTCAAAACATACTCAGTAAGAAGAGCCAGTCATCTTGTACTTAAGTAGGCATTGTGCCTTTTGTATTCAATTCCGATGCAATTTCTGTGTTTCATCGTCAATAATAAGGTCCAACGGATACAGTAAACCTGAAGTGAAGCATCGGAATCTTTAACTAGCGTCACAGGAATGGTTCAAAACATAGACACTAAGAAGAGTCAGTCTGCTTGTACTTAAGACGGCATTGTGCCTTTTCTATTTAATTCCGATGCAATTTCTGTGTTTCATCGTCAATACGAAGGTACAAGGGATACAGTATACCGGAAGTGAAGCATTGTAATCTATAACTAGTGTCACAGGAGTGGTTCAAAACATAGTCAGTAAGAAGAGTCAGTCTTCTTGTACTTAAGTCAGCATTGTACCTTTTGTATTTAATTCCGATGCAATATCTGTGTTCCATCGTTAATAAGAACGTCAGAGGGATACGGTAAACCTGAAGTGAAGCATTGGGATCTACAACTAGTGTCACAGGAATTGTTCAAATCATAGTCAGTAAGAAGAGTCAGTCTTCTTGTACCTAAGTCGGCATTGTGCCTTTTGTATTTAATTCCGATGCAATTTCTGTGTTTCATCGACAATAGGAAGGTCCAAAGTATACAGTAAACCTGAAGTAAAGCATCGGAATCTATAACTAATGTCACAGGATTCGTTCAAACATAGACAGTAGGAAGAGTCAGTCTTCTTGTACTTAAGTCGGCATTGTGCCTTTTGTATTTTGTTCCGATGCAATTTCTGTGTTTCGTTGCCAATAGGAAGGTCGAAAGGATACAGTAAACCTGAAGTGAAGCATCGGAAACAATAACTAATGTCACAGGATTCGTTCAAACATAGTCAGTAGGAAGAGTCAGTCTTCTTGTACTTGAGTCAGCATTGTGCCTTTTGTATTTAATTCCGATGCAATATCTGTGTTTCATAGTTAATAAGAAGGTCAGAGGGATACAATAAACCTGAAGTGAAGCATCGGAATCTACAACTAGTGTCACAGGAATGGATCAAAACATAGTCAGTAAGAAGAGTCAGTCTGCTTGTACTTAAGTCGGCATTGTGCCTTTTGTATTTAATTCCGATGCAATATCTGTGTTTCATAGTTAATAAGAAGGTCAGAGGGATACAATAAACCTGAAGTGAAGCATCGGAATCTACAACTAGTGTCACAGGAATGGTTCAAAACATAGTCAGTAAGAAGAGTCAGTCTTCTTGTACTTAAGTCGGCATTGTGCCTTTTGTATTTAATTCCGATGCAATTTCTGTGTTTCATCGTCAATAAGTAGGTCCAAGGGATACAGTAAACCCGAAGTGAAGCATCGGAATCTATAACTAGCGTCACGGGAATGGATCAAGATAGAGTCAGTAAGAAGAGTCAGTCATCTTGTACTTAAGTCGACATTGTGCCTTTTGTATTTAATTCCGATGCAATTTCTGTGTTTCATCGTCAATTAGAAGGTCCAAGGGATACAGTAAACCTGAAGTGAAGCATCGGAATCCAAAACTAGTGTCACAGGAATGGTTCAAAACATAGTCAGTAAGAAGAGTAAGTCTTCTTAAGTAGGCATTGTGCCTTTTGTATTTAATTCCGATGCAATTTCTTTGTTTCATCGTCAATAAGAAGGTCAGAGCGATACAGTAAGCCTGAAGTGATGCATCGGAATCTATAACTAGTGTAACAGGAATGGTTCAAATCATAGGCAGGAAGAAGATTCAGTCTTCTTGTCCTTAAGTCAGCATTGTGTCTTTTGTATTTAATTGCGATGTAATTTCTGTGTTTCATCGTCAATAAGAAGGTCCAAGGGATACAGTAAACCTGGAGTGAAGCATCGGACTCTATAACTAGTGTCACAGGAACGGTTCAAAACATAGACAGTAAGAAGAGTCAGCCGTCTTGTACTTAATTCGGCATTGTTTCTTTTGTATTTAATTCCGATGCAGTTTCTGTGTTTCATCGTCAATAGGAAGGTCCAAGGGATACAGTAAACCTGAAGTGAAGCATCGGAATCTATAACTAGTGTCACAGGAATGGATCAAGATATAGTCAGTAAGAAGAGTCAGTCTTGTTGTACTTAAGTCGGCATTGTGCCTTTTGTATCTAATTCCGATGCAATTTCTGTGTTTCATCGTCAATAAGAAGGTCCATGGGATACAGTAAACCTGAAGTGAAGCATCGGAATCCATAACTAGTGTCACAGGAATGGTTCAAACATAGTCAGTAAGAAGAGTCAGCCTTCTTGTACGTAAGTCGGCACTGTGCCTTTTGTATTCAATTCCGATGAAGTTTCTGTGTTTCATCATCAATACGACGGTCCAAGGGATACAGTAAACCAGAAGTGAAGCATCGGAATCTATAACTAATGTCACAGGAATGGTTCAAACATAGACAGCAGTAAAGAGTCAGTCTTCTTATACTTAAGTCGGCATTGTGCCTTTTGTATTTAGTTCCGATGCAATTTCTGTGTTTCATCGTCAATAAGAAGGTCAGATGGATACAGTAAACCTGAAGTGAAGCCTTGGAGTCTATAACTAGTGTCACGGGAATGGTTCAAAACATACTCAGTAAGAAGAGCCAGTCATCTTGTACTTAAGTAGGCATTGTGCCTTTTGTATTCAATTCCGATGCTATTTCTGTGTTTCATCGTCAATAAGAAGGTCCAACGGATACAGTAAACCTGAAGTGAAGCATCGGAATCTTTAACCAGCGTCACAGGTATGGTTCAAAACATAGACACTAAGAAGAGTCAGTCTGCTTGTACTTAAGACGGCATTGTGCCTTTTCTATTTAATTCCGATGCAATTTCTGTGTTTCATCGTCAAGACGAAGGTCCAAGGGATACAGTATACCGGAAGTGAAGCATCGTAATCTATAACTAGTGTCACAGGAGTGGTTCAAAACATAGTCAGTAAGAAGAGTCAGTCTTCTTGTACTTAAGTCAGCATTGTACCTTTTGTATTTAATTCCGATGCAATATTTGTGTTTCATCGTTAATAAGAACGTCAGAGGGATACGGTAAACCTGAAGTGAAGCATTGGGATCTACAACTAGTGTCACAGGAATTGTTCAAATCATAGTCAGTAAGAAGAGTCAGTCTTCTTGTACCTAAGTCGGCATTGTGCCTTTTGTATTTAATTCCGATGCAATTTCTGTGTTTCATCGTCAATAAGAAGGTCAGAGGGATACAGTGAACCTGAGGTGAAGCATCGGAATCTATAACTAGTGTCACAGGAATGGTTCAAATCATAGACAGTAGGAAGAGTCAGTCTTCTTGTACTTATGATGGCATTGTGCCTTTTCCATTTAATTCCGATGCAATTTCTGTGTTTCGTCGCCAATAGGAAGGTCCAAAGGATACAGTAAACCTGAAGTAAAGCATCGGAATCTATAACTAATGTCACAGGATTCGTTCAAACATAGACAGTAGGAAGAGTCAGCCTTCTTGTACTTAAGTCGGCATTGTGCCTTTTGTATTTTGTTCCGATGCAATTTCTGTGTTTCGTCGCCAATAGGAAGGTCGAAAGGATACAGTAAACCTGAAGTGAAGCATCGGAAACAATAACTAATGTCACAGGATTCGTTCAAACATAGTCAGTAGGAAGAGTCAGTCTTCTTGTAGTTGAGTCAGCATTTTGCCTTTTGTATTTAATTCCGATGCAATTTTTGTGTTTCGTCGTCAATGCGAAGGTCCAAGGGATACAGTAAACCAGAAGTGAAGCATCGGAATCTATAACTAGTGTCACAGGAATGGATCAAAACATAGTCAGTAAGAAGAGTCAGTCTGCTTGTACTTAAGTCGGCATTGTGCCTCTTGTATTTAATTCCGATGCAATATCTGTGTTTCATCGCTAATAAGGTCAGAGGGATACAATAAACCTGAAGTGAAGCATCGGAATCTACAACTAGTGTCACAGGAATGGTTCAGATCATGGTCAGTAAGAAGAGTCAGTCTTCTTGTACTTAAGTCGGCATTGTGCCTTTTGTATTTAAATCCGATGCAATTTCTGTGTTTCATCGTCAATAAGAAGGTCCAAGGGATACAGTAAACCCGAGGTGAAGCATCGGAATCAATAACTAGTGTCACAGGAACGGATCAAGATAGAGTCAGTAAGAAGAGTCAGTCATCTTGTACTTAAGTCGACATTGTGCCTTTTGTATTTAATTCCGATGCAATTTCTGTGTTTCATCGTTAATTAGAAGGTCCAGGGATACAGTAAACCTGAAGTGAAGCATCGGAAACCAAAACTAGTGTCACAGGAATGGTTCAAAACATAGTCAGTAAGAAGAGTAAGTCTTCTTAAGTAGGCATTGTGCCTTTTGTATTTAATTCCGATGCAATTTCTGTGTTTCATCGTCAATAAGAAGGTCAGAGGGATACAGTAAGCCTGAAGTGAAGCATCGGAATCTATAACTAGTGTCACAGGAATGGTTCAAAACATAGGCAGTAAGAAGTTTCAGTCTACTTGTCCTTAAGTCAGCATTATGCCTTTTGTATTTAATTGCGATGTAATTTCTGTGTTTCATCGTCAATAAGAAGGTCCAAGGGATACAGTAAACCTGGAGTGAAGCATCGGACTCTATAACTAGTGTCACAGGAACGGTTCAAAACATAGACAGTAAGAAGAGTCAGCCTTCTTGTACTTAATTCGGCATTGTTTCTTTTGTATTTAAGTCCGATGCAATTTCTGTGTTTCATCGTCAATAAGAAGGTCCATGGGATACAGTAAACCTGAAGTGAAGCATCGGAATCCATAACTAGTGTCACAGGAATGGTTCAAAACATAGTCAGTAAGAAGAGTCAGTCTTCTTGTACGTAAGTCGGCATTGTGCCTTTTGTATTCAATTCCGATGAAATTTTTGTGTTTCATCATCAATACGACGGTCCAAGGGATACAGTAAACCAGAAGTGAATCATCGGAATCTACAACTAGTGTCACAGGAATTGTTCAAATCATAGTCAGTAAGAAGAGTCAGTCTTCTTGTACTTAAGTCGGCATTGTGCCTTTTCTATTTAATTCCGATGCAATTTCTGTGTTTCATCGTCAATAAGAAGGTCCAAGGGACACAGTAAACCCGAGGTGAAGCATCGGAATCAATAACTAGTGTCACAGGAATGGATCAAGATAGAGTCAGTAAGAAGAGTCAGTCTTCTTGTACGTAAGTCGGCATTGTGCCTTTTGTATTCAATTCCGATGAAATTTTTGTGTTTCATCATCAATACGACGGTCCAAGGGATACAGTAAACCAGAAGTGAATCATCGGAATCTACAACTAGTGTCACAGGAATTGTTCAAATCATAGTCAGTAAGAAGAGTCAGTCTTCTTGTACGTAAGTCGGCATTGTGCCTTTTGTATTCAATTCCGATGAAATTTTTGTGTTTCATCATCAATACGACGGTCCAAGGGATACAGTAAACCAGAAGTGAATCATCGGAATCTACAACTAGTGTCACAGGAATTGTTCAAATCATAGTCAGTAAGAAGAGTCAGTCTTCTTGTACTTAAGTCGGCATTGTGCATTTTCTATTTAATTCCGATGCAATTTCTGTGTTTCGTCGCCAATAAGAAGGTCCAAATGATACAGTAACCCTGAAGTGAAGCATCGGAATCTATAACTAATGTCACAGGAATGGTTCAAACATTGACAGCAGTAAAGAGTCAGTCTTCTTATACTTAAGTCGACATTGTGCCTTTTGTATTTAGTTCTGATGCAATTTCTGTGTTTCATCGTCAATAAGAAGGTCCAACGGATACAGTAAACCTGAAGTGAAGCATCGGAATCTATAACTAGTGTCACAGGAATGGTTCAAAACATATCCAGTAAGAAGAGTCAGTCTTCTTCTACTTAAGTTGGCATTGTACCTTTTGTATTAAATTCCGATGCACTATCTGTGTTTCATCGTCAATAAGAAGGTCCAAGGGATACAGTAAACCTGAAGTGAAGCATCGGAATCTTTAACTAGTGTCACAGGAATGGTTCAAAACATAGACATTAAGAAGAGTCAGTCTGCTTGTACTTAAGACGGCATTGTGCCTTTTCTATTTAATTCCGATGCAATTTCTGTGTTTCATCGTCAATAAGAATTTCAGAGGGATACAGTGAACCTGAGGTGAAGCATCGGAATCTATAACTAGTTTCACAGGAATGGTTCAAATCATAGACAGTAGGAAGAATCAGTCTTCTTCTACTTAAGTCGGCATTGTGCCTTTTCTATTTAATTCCGATGCAATTTCTGTGTTTCGTCGCCAATAGGAAGGTCCAAAGGATACAGTAAAACTGAAGTGAAGCATCGGAATCTATAACTAATGTCACAGGATTCGTTCAAACATAGACAGTAGGAAGAGTCAGTCTTCTTGTACTTAAGCCTGCATTGTGCCTTTTTGTATTTTGTTCCGATGCAATTTCTGTGTTTCGACGCCAATAGGAAGGTCGAAAGGATACAGTAAACCTGAAGTGAAGCATCGGAAACAATAACTAATGTCACAGGATTCGTTCAAACATAGTCAGTAGGAAGAGTCAGTCTTCTTGCACTTGAGTCAGATTTGTGCCTTTTGTATTTCATTCCGATGCAATTTTTGTGTTTCGTCGTCAATACGAAGGTCCAAGGGATACAGTAAACCAGAAGTGAAGCATCGGAATCTATAACTAGTGTCACAGGAATGGATCAAAACATAGTCAGTAAGAAGAGTCAGTCTGCTTGTACTTAAGTCGGCATTGTGACTTTTGTATTTAATTCCGATGCAATATCTGTGTTTCATCGTTAATAAGAAGGTCAGAGGGATACAATAAACCTGAAGTGAAGCATCGGAATCTACAACTAGTGTCACAGGAATGGTTCAAATCATAGTCAGTAAGAAGAGTCAGTCTTCTTGTACTTAAGTCGGCATTGTGCCTTTTGTATTTAATTCCGATGCAATTTCTGTGTTTCATCGTCAATAAGAAGGTCCAAGGGATACAGTAAACCCGAAGTGAAGCATCGGAATCTATAACTAGTGTTACAGGAATGGATCAAGATAGAGTCGGTAAAAAGAGTCAGTCATCTTGTACTTAAGTCGACATTGTGCCTTTTGTATTTAATTCCGATGCAATTTCTGTGTTTCATCGTCAATTAGAAGGTCCAAGGGATACAGTAAACCTGAAGTGAAGCATCGGAATCTATAACTAGTGTCACAGGAATGGATCAAGATATAGTAAAGTAAGAAGAGTCAATCTTGTTGTACTTAAGTCGGCATTGTGCCTTTTGTATCTAATTCCGATGCAATTTCAGTGTTTCATCGTCAATAAGAAGGTCCATGGGATACAGTAAACCTGAAGTGAAGCATCGGAATCCATAACTAGTGTCACAGGAATGGTTCAAAACATAGTCAGTAAGAAGAGTCAGTCTTCTTGTACGTAAGTCGGCATTGTGCCTTTTGTATTCAATTCCGATGAAATTTCTGTGTTTCATCATCAATACGACGGTCCAAGGGATAAAGTAAACCAGAAGTGAAGCATCGGAATCTACAACTAGTGTCACAGGAATTGTTCAAATCATAGTCAGTAAGAAGAGTCAGTCTTCTTGTACTTACGACGGCATTGTGCCTTTTCTATTTAATTCCGATGCAATTTCTGTGTTACATCGTCAATAAGAAGCTCAGAGGGATACAGTGGACCTGAGGTGAAGCATCGGAATATATAACTAGTGTCACAGCAATGGTTCGAAACATAGACAGTAAGAAGAGTCAGTCTTCTTGTACTTAAGTCGGCATTGCGCATTTTCTATTTAATTCCGATGCAATTTCTGTGTTTCGTCGCCAATAGGAAGGTCCAAAGGATACAGTAAAACTGAAGTGAAGCATCGGAATCTATAACTAATGTCACAGGATTCGTTCAAACATAGACAGTAGGAAGAGTCAGTCTTCTTGTACTTAAGCCTGCATTGTGCCTTTTTGTATTTTGTTCCGATGCAATTTCTGTGTTTCGTCGCCAATAGGAAGGTCGAAAGGATACAGTAAACCTGAAGTGAAGCATCGGAAACAATAACTAATGTCACAGGATTCGTTCGAACATAGTCAGTAGGAAGAGTCAGTCTTCTTGCACTTGAGTCATATTTGTGCCTTTTGTATTTCATTCCGATGCAATTTTTGTGTTTCGTCGTCAATACGAAGGTCCAAGGGATACAGTAAACCAGAAGTGAAGCATCGGAATCTATAACTAGTGTCACAGGAATGGATCAAAACATAGTCAGTAAGAAGAGTCAGTCTGCTTGTACTTAAGTCGGCATTGTGCCTTTTGTATTTAATTCCGATGCAATATCTGTGTTTCATCGTTAATAAGAAGGTCAGAGGGATACAATAAACCTGAAGTGAAGCATCGGAATCTACAACTAGTGTCACAGGAATGGTTCAAATCATAGTCAGTAAGAAGGGTCAGTCTTCTTGTACTTAAGTCGGCATTGTGCCTTTTGTATTTAATTCCGATGCAATTTCTGTGTTTCATCGTCAATTAGAAGGTCCAAGGGATACAGTAAACCTGAAGTGAAGCATCGGAATCAAAAACTAGTGTCACAGGAATGGTTCAAAACATAGTCAGTAAGAAGAGTAAGTCTTTTAAGTAGGCATTGTGCCTTTTGTATTTAATTCCGATGCAATTTCTGTGTTTCATCGTCAATAAGAAGGTCCAAGGGATACAGTAAACCAGGAGTGAAGCATCGGACTCTATAACTAGTGTCACAGGAACGGTTCAAAACATAGACAGTAAGGAGAGTCAGCCTTCAAGTACTTAATTCGGCATTGTTTCTTTTGTATTTAATTCCGATGCAGTTTCTGTGTTTCATCGTCAATAAGAAGGTCCAAGGGATACAGTAAACCTGAAGTGAAGCATCGGAATCTATAACTAGTGTCACAGGAATGGATCAAGATATAGTAAAGTAAGAAGAGTCAATCTTGTTGTACTTAAGTCGGGATTGTGCCTTTTGTATCTAATTCCGATGCAATTTCAGTGTTTCATCGTCAATAAGAAGGTCCATGGGATACAGAAAACCTGAAGTGAAGCATCGGAATCCATAACTAGTGTCACAGGAATGGTTCAAAACATAGTCAGTAAGAAGAGTCAGTCTTCTTGTACGTAAGTCGGCATTGTGCCTTTTGTATTCAATTCCGATGAAATTTCTGTGTTTCATCATCAATACGACGGTCCAAGGGATAAAGTAAACCAGAAGTGAAGCATCGGAATCTACAACTAGTGTCACAGGAATTGTTCAAATCATAGTCAGTAAGAAGAGTCAGTCTTCTTGTACTTACGACGGCATTGCGCATTTTCTATTTAATTCCGATGCAATTTCTGTGTTTCGTCGCCAATAAGAAGGTCCAAAGGATACAGTAACCCTGAAGTGAAGCATCGGAATCTATAACTAATGTCACAGGAATGGTTCAAACATAGACAGCAGTAAAGAGTCAGTCCTCTTATACTTAAGTCGGCATTGTGCCTTTTGTATTTAGTTCCGATGCAATTTCTGTGATTCATCGTCAATAAGAAGGTCAGAGGGATACAGTAAACCTGAAGTGAAGCCTCGGAATCTACAACTAGTGTCACCGGAATGGTTCAAATCATACTCAGTAAGAAGAGCCAGTCATCTTGTACTTAAGTAGGCATTGTGCCTTTTGTATTCAATTCCGATGCAATTTCTGTGTTTCATCGTCAATAAGAAGGTCCAACGGATACAGTAAACCTGAAGTGAAGCATCGGAATCTTTAACTAGCGTCACAGGAATGGTTCAAAACATAGACACTAAGAAGAGTCAGTCTGCTTGTACTTAAGACGGCATTGTGCATTTTCTATTTAATTCCGATGCAATTTCTGTGTTTCATCGTCAATACGAAGGTCCAAGGGATACAGTATACCGGAAGTGAAGCATCGTAATCTATAACTAGTGTCACAGGAGTGGTTCAAAACATAGTCAGTAAGAAGAGTCAGTCTTCTTGTACTTAAGTCAGCATTGTACCTTTTGTATTTAATTCCGATGCAATATCTGTGTTTCATCGTTAATAAGAACGTCAGAGGGATACGGTAAACCTGAAGTGAGGCATTGGGATCTACAACTAGTGTCACAGGAATGGTTCAAATCATAGTCAGTAAGAAGAGTCAGTCTTCTTGTACTTAAGTCGGCATTGTGCCTTTTGTATTTAATTCCGATGCAATTTCTGTGTTTTATAGTCAATAAGAAGGTCCAAGGGATACAGTAAACCCGAAGTGAAGCATCGGAATCTATAACTAGTGTCACAGGAATGGATCAAGATAGAGTCAGTAAGAAGAGTCAGTCATCTAGTACTTAAGTCGACATTGTGCCTTTTGTATTTAATTCAGATGCTATTTCTGTGTTTCATCGTCAATTAGAAGGTGAGAGGGATACAGTGAAGCTGAGGTGAAGCATCGGAATTTATAACTAGTGTCACAGGAATGGTTCAAATCATAGACAGTAGGAAGAGTCAGTCTTCTTGTACTTAAGTCGGCATTGTGGATTTTCTATTAAATTCCGATGCAATTTCTGTGTTTCGTCGCCAATAGGAAGGTCCAAAGGATACAGTAAACCTGAAGTGAAGCATCGGAATCTATAACTAATGTCATAGGATTCGTTCAAACATAGACAGTAGGAAGAGTCAGTCTTCTTGTACTTACGTCGGCATTGTACCTTTTGTATTTTGTTCCGATGCAATTTCTGTGCTTCGTCGCCAATAGGAAGGTCGAAAGGATACTGTAAACCTGAAGTGAAGCATCGGAAACAATAACTAATGTCACAGGATTCGTTCAAACATAAACAGTAGGAAGAGTCAGTATTCTTGTACTTGAGTAAGCATTGTGCCTTTTGTATTTAATTCCGATGAAATTTCTGTGTTTCATCGTCAATTAGAAGGTCCAAGGGATACAGTAAACCTGAAGTGAAGCATCGGAATCCAAAACTAGTGTCCCAGGAATGGTTCAAAACATAGTCAGTAAGAAGAGTAAGTCTTCTTAAGTAGGTATTGTGCCTTTTGTATTTAATTCCGATGAAATTTCTGTGTTTCATCGTCAATAAGAAGGTCAGAGGGATACAATAAACCTGGAGTGAAGCATCGGACTCTATAACTAGTGTCACAGGAACGGTTCAAAACATAGACAGTAAGAAGAGTCAGCCTTCTTGTACTTAATTCGGCATTGTTTCTTTTGTATTTAATTCCAATGCAATTTCTGTGTTTCATCGTGAATGAGAAGGTCCAAGGGATACAGTGAACCTGAAGTGAAGCATCGGAAGCTATAACTAGTGTCACAGGAATGGATCAAGATATAGTCAGTAAGAAGAGTCAGTCTTGTTGTAATTAAGTCGGCATTGTGCCTTTTGTATCTAATTCCGATGCAATTTCTGTGTTTCATCGTCAATAAGAAGGTCCATGGGATACAGTAAACCTGAAGTGAAGCATCGGAATCCATAACTAGTGTCACAGGAATGGTTCAAAACATAGTCAGTAAGAAGAGTCAGTCTTCTTGTACGTAAGTCGGCATTGTGCCTTTTGTATTCAATTCCGATGAAATTTCTGTGTTTCATCATCAATACGACGGTCCAAGGGATACAGTAAACCTGAAGTGAAGCCTCGGAATCTACAACTAGTGTCACAGGAATGGTTCAAATCATACTCAGTAAGAAGAGCCAGTCATCTTGTACTTAAGTAGGCATTGTGCCTTTTGTGTTCAATTCCGATGCAATTTCTGTGTTTCATCGTCAATAAGAAGGTCCAACGGATACAGTAAACCTGAAGTGAAGCATCGGAGTAAGAAGAGCCAGTCATCTTGAACTTAAGTAGGCATTGTGCCTTTTGTATTCAATTCCGATGCAATTTCTGTGTTTCATCGTCAATAAGAAGGTCCAACGGATACAGTAAACCTGAAGTGAAGCATCGGAATCTATAACTAGTGTCACAGGAATGGTTCAAAACATAGGCAGTAAGAAGAGTCAGTCTTCTTGCACTTAAGTCGGCATTGTGCCTTTTGTATTTAATTCAGATGCAATTTCTGTGTTTCATCGTCAATGAGATGGTCAGAGGGATACAGTAAAGCTGAAGTGAAGCATCGGAATCTATAACTAGTGTCACAGGAATGGTTCAAAACATAGGCAGTAAGAAGATCCAGTCTTCTTGTCCTTAAGTCGGCGTTGTGCCTTTTGTATTTAATTCCGATGCAATTTCTGTGTTTCATCGTCAATAATAAGGTCGAAGGGATACAGTAAACCAGGAGTGAAGCATCGGAATCTATAACTAGTGGTAAAGGAATGGTTCAAAACATAGACAGTATGAAGAGTCAGCCTTCTTGTACTTAAGTCGGCATTGTGCCTTTTGTATTTAATTCCGATGCAATTTCTGTGTTTCATCGTCAATAAGAAGGTCCAAGGGATACAGTAAACCTAAAGTGAAGCATCGGAATCTATAACTAGTGTCACAGGAATGGTTCAAAACATAGAGAGTAGGAAGAGTCAGTCTTCTTCTACTTAAGTTTTCATTGTACCTTTTGTATTTAATTCCGATGCACTATCTGTGTTTCATCGTAATTACGAAGGTCCAAGAGATGCAGTAATCCTGAAATGAAGCATCGGAATCTGTAACTAGTGTCACAGGATTGGTTCAAAACATAGACAGTAGGAAGATTCAGTCTACATGTACTTAAGCCGGTATTGTGCCTTTTGTATTTATTTCCGATGCAATTTCTGTGTTTCATCGTCAATAATAAGGTCAGAGGGATACAGTAAAATTGAAGTGAAGCATCGGAATCTATAACTATTGTCACAGGAATGGTTCAAAACATACTCAGTAAGAAGAGCCAGTCATCTTGAACTTAAGTAGGCATTGTGCCTTTTGTATTCAATTCCGATGCAATTTCTGTGTTTCATCGTCAATAAGAAGGTCCAACGGATACAGTAAACCTGAAGTGAAGCATCGGAATCTTTAACTAGCGTCACAGGAATGGTTCAAAGCATAGACACTAAGAAGAGTCAGTCTGCTTGTACTTAAGACGTCATTGTGCCTTTTCTATTTAATTCCGATGCAATTTCTGTGTTTCATCGTCAATACGAAGGTCCAAGGGATACAGTAAACCGGAAGTGAAGCATCGTAATC
The DNA here is from genome assembly GCF_023864345.2 of Schistocerca serialis cubense. Taxonomy (NCBI): domain Eukaryota; kingdom Metazoa; phylum Arthropoda; class Insecta; order Orthoptera; family Acrididae; genus Schistocerca; species Schistocerca serialis. The sequence goes on along the minus strand of NW_026047584.1, from coordinate 8,017,641 downwards.
TATAACTAGTGTCACAGGAATGGTTCAAAACATAGTCAGTAAGAAGAGTCAGTCTCCTTGTACTTAAGTCAGCATTGTGCCTTTTGTATTTAATTCCGATGCAATATCTGTATTTCATCGTTAAAAAGAACGTCATAGGGATAAAGTAAACCTGAAGTGAAGCATCGGGATCTACAACTAGTGTCACAGAAATTATTCAATTCATAGTCAGTAAGATGAGTCAGTCTTCTTGTACTTAAGTCGGCATTGTGCCTTTTGTATTTAATTCCGATGCAATTTCTGTGTTTCGTTGTCAATAAGAAGGTCCAAGGTATACAGTAAAAATGAAGTGAAGCATCCGAATCTATAACTAATGTCACAGGAATGGTTCAAACATAGACAGCAGTAAAGAGTCAGTCCTCTTATACATAAGTCGGCATTGTGCCTTTTGTATTTAGTTCCGATGCAATTTCTGTGATTCATCGTCAATAAGAAGGTCAGAGGGATACAGTAAACCTGAAGTGAAGCCTCGGAATCTACAACTAGTGTCACCGGAATGGTTCAAAACATACTCAGTAAGAAGAGCCAGTCATCTTGTACTTAAGTAGGCATTGTGCCTTTTGTATTCAATTCCGATGCAATTTCTGTGTTTCATCGTCAATAAGAAGGTCCAACGGATACAGTAAACCTGAAGTGAAGCATCGGAATCTTTAACTAGCGTCACAGGAATGGTTCAAAACATAGACACTAAGAAGAGTCAGTCTGCTTGTACATAAGGCGGCATTGTGCATTTTCTATTTAATTCCGATGCAATTTCTGTGTTTCATCGTCAATACGAAGGTCCAAGGGATACAGTATACCGGAAGTGAAGCATCGTAATCTATAACTAGTGTCACAGGAGTGGTTCAAAACATAGTCAGTAAGAAGAGTCAGTCTTCTTGTACTTAAGTCAGCATTGTACCTTTTGTATTTAATTCCGATGCAATATCCGTGTTTCATCGTTATTAAGAACGTCAGAGGGATACGGTAAACCTGAAGTGAAGCATTGGGATCTACAACTAGTGTCACAGGAATGGTTCAAATCATAGTCAGTAAGAAGAGTCAGTCTTCTTGTACTTAAGTCGGCATTGTGCCTTTTGTATTTAATTCCGATGCAATTTCTGTGTTTTATAGTCAATAAGAAGGTCCAAGGGATACAGTAAACCCGAAGTGAAGCATCGGAATCTATAACTAGTGTCACAGGAATGGATCAAGATAGAGTCACTAAGAAGAGTCAGTCTGCTTGTACTTAAGGCGGCATTGTGCATTTTCTATTTAATTCCGATGCAATTTCTGTGTTTCATCGTCAATACGAAGGTCCAAGGGATACAGTATACCGGAAGTGAAGCATCGTAATCTATAACTAGTGTCACAGGAGTGGTTCAAAACATAGTCAGTAAGAAGAGTCAGTCTTCTTGTACTTAAGTCAGCATTGTACCTTTTGTATTTAATTCCGATGCAATATCCGTGTTTCATCGTTATTAAGAACGTCAGAGGGATACGGTAAACCTGAAGTGAAGCATTGGGATCTACAACTAGTGTCACAGGAATGGTTCAAATCATAGACAGTAGGAAGAGTCAGTCTTCTTGTACTTAAGTCGGCATTGTGCCTTTTCTATTTAATTCCGATGCAATTTCTGTGTTTCGTCGCCAATAGGAAGGCCCAAAGGATACAGTAAACCTGAAGTGAAGCATCGGAATCTATAACTAATGTCATAGGATTCGTTCAAACATAGACAGTAGGAAGAGTCAGTCTTCTTGTACTTACGTCGGCATTGTGCCTTTTGTATTTTGTTCCGATGCAATTTCTGTGTTTCGTCGCCAATAGGAAGGTCGAAAGGATACTGTAAACCTGAAGTGAAGCATCGGAAACAATAACTAATGTTACAGGATTCGTTCAAACATAAAGAGTAGGGAGAGTCAGTATTCTTGTACTTGAGTCAGCATTGTGCCTTTTGTATTTAATTCCGATGAAATTTCTGTGTTTCATCGTCAATTAGAAGGTCCAAGGGATACAGTAAACCTGAAGTGAAGCATCGGAATCCAAAACTAGTGTCACAGGAATGCTTCAAAACATAGTCAGTAAGAAGAGTAAGTCTTCTTAAGTAGGCATTGTGCCTTTTGTATTTAATTCCGATGAAATTTCTGTGTTTCATCGTCAATAAGAAGGTCAGAGGGATACAATAAACCTGGAGTGAAGCATCGGACTCTATAACTACTGTCACAGGAACGGTTCAAAACATAGACAGTAGGAAGAGTCAGCCTTCTTGTACTTAATTCGGCATTGTTTCTTTTGTATTTAATTCCGATGCAATTTCTGTGTTTCATCGTGAATAAGAAGGTCCAAGGGATACAGTGAACCTGAAGTGAAGCATCGGAAGCTATAACCAGTGTCACAGGAATGGATCAAGATATAGTCAGTAAGAAGAGTCAGTCTTGTTGTAATTAAGTCGGCATTGTGCCTTTTGTATCTAATTCCGATGCAATTTCTGTGTTTCATCGTCAATAAGAAGGTCCATGGGATTCAGTAAACCTGAAGTGAAGCATCGGAATCCATAACTAGTGTCACAGGAATGGTTCAAAACATAGTCAGTAAGAAGAGTCAGTCTTCTTGTACGTAAGTCGGCATTGTGCCTTTTGTATACAATTCCGATGAAATTTCTGTGTTTCATCATCAATACGACGGTCCAAGGGATACAGTAAACCTGAAGTGAAGCCTCGGAATCTACAACTAGTGTCACAGGAATGGTTCAAATCATACTCAGTAAGAAGAGCCAGTCATCTTGTACTTAAGTAGGCATTGTGCCTTTTGTGTTCAATTCCGATGCAATTTCTGTGTTTCATCGTCAATAAGAAGGTCCAACGGATACAGTAAACCTGAAGTGAAGCATCGGAGTAAGAAGAGCCAGTCATCTTGTACTTAAGTAGGCATTGTGCCTTTTGTATTCAATTCCGATGCAATTTCTGTGTTTCATCGTCAATAAGAAGGTCCAACAGATACAGTAAACCTGAAGTGAAGCATCGGAATCTATAACTAGTGTCACAGGAATGGTTCAAAACATAGGCAGTAAGAAGAGTCAGTCTTCTTGCACTTAAGTCGGCATTGTGCCTTTTGTATTTAATTCAGATGCAATTTCTGTGTTTCATCGTCAATGAGAAGGTCAGAGGGATACAGTAAAGCTGAAGTGAAGCATCGGAATCTATAACTAGTGTCACAGGAATGGTTCAAAACATAGGCAGTAAGAAGAGCCAGTCTTCTTGTCCTTAAGTCGGCGTTGTGACTTTTGTATTTAATTCCGATGCAATTTCTGTGTTTCATCGTCAATAATAAGGTCGAAGGGATACAGTAAACCAGGAGTGAAGCATCGGAATCTATAACTAGTGGTAAAGGAATGGTTCAAAACATAGACAGTATGAAGAGTCAGCCTTCTTGTACTTAAGTCGGCATTGTGCCTTTTGTATTTAATTCCGATGCAATTTCTGTGTTTCATCGTCAATAAGAAGGTCCAAGGGATACAGTAAACCTAAAGTGAAGCATCGGAATCTATAACTAGTGTCACAGGAATGGTTCAAAACATAGAGAGTAGGAAGAGTCAGTCTTCTTCTACTTAAGTTTTCATTGTACCTTTTGTATTTAATTCCGATGCACTATCTGTGTTTCATCGTAATTACGAAGGTCCAAGAGATGCAGTAATCCTGAAATGAAGCATCGGAATCTGTAACTAGTGTCACAGGATTGGTTCAAAACATAGACAGTAGGAAGATTCAGTCTACATGTACTTAAGCCGGTATTGTGCCTTTTGTATTTATTTCCGATGCAATTTCTGTGTTTCATCGTCAATAATAAGGTCAGAGGGATACAGTAAAATTGAAGTGAAGCATCGGAATCTATAACTATTGTCACAGGAATGGTTCAAAACATACTCAGTAAGAAGAGCCAGTCATCTTGTACTTAAGTAGGCATTGTGCCTTTTGTATTCAATTCCGATGCAATTTCTGTGTTTCATCGTCAATAAGAAGGTCCAACGGATACAGTAAACCTGAAGTGAAGCATCGGAATCTTTAACTAGCGTCACAGGAATGGTTCAAAGCATAGACACTAAGAAGAGTCAGTCTGCTTGTACTTAAGACGTCATTGTGCCTTTTCTATTTAATTCCGATGCAATTTCTGTGTTTCATCGTCAATACGAAGGTCCAAGGGATACAGTAAACCGGAAGTGAAGCATCGTAATCTATAACTAGTGTCACAGGAATGGTTCAAAACATAGTCAGTAAGAAGAGTCAGTCTCCTTGTACTTAAGTCAGCATTGTGCCTTTTGTATTTAATTCCGATGCAATATCTGTATTTCATCGTTAAAAAGAACGTCATAGGGATAAAGTAAACCTGAAGTGAAGCATCGGGATCTACAACTAGTGTCACAGAAATTATTCAATTCATAGTCAGTAAGATGAGTCAGTCTTCTTGTACTTAAGTCGGCATTGTGCCTTTTGTATTTAATTCCGATGCAATTTCTGTGTTTCGTTGTCAATAAGAAGGTCCAAGGTATACAGTAAAAATGAAGTGAAGCATCCGAATCTATAACTAATGTCACAGGAATGGTTCAAACATAGACAGCAGTAAAGAGTCAGTCCTCTTATACATAAGTCGGCATTGTGCCTTTTGTATTTAGTTCCGATGCAATTTCTGTGATTCATCGTCAATAAGAAGGTCAGAGGGATACAGTAAACCTGAAGTGAAGCCTCGGAATCTACAACTAGTGTCACCGGAATGGTTCAAAACATACTCAGTAAGAAGAGCCAGTCATCTTGTACTTAAGTAGGCATTGTGCCTTTTGTATTCAATTCCGATGCAATTTCTGTGTTTCATCGTCAATAAGAAGGTCCAACGGATACAGTAAACCTGAAGTGAAGCATCGGAATCTTTAACTAGCGTCACAGGAATGGTTCAAAACATAGACACTAAGAAGAGTCAGTCTGCTTGTACTTAAGGCGGCATTGTGCATTTTCTATTTAATTCCGATGCAATTTCTGTGTTTCATCGTCAATACGAAGGTCCAAGGGATACAGTATACCGGAAGTGAAGCATCGTAATCTATAACTAGTGTCACAGGAGTGGTTCAAAACATAGTCAGTAAGAAGAGTCAGTCTTCTTGTACTTAAGTCAGCATTGTACCTTTTGTATTTAATTCCGATGCAATATCCGTGTTTCATCGTTATTAAGAACGTCAGAGGGATACGGTAAACCTGAAGTGAAGCATTGGGATCTACAACTAGTGTCACAGGAATGGTTCAAATCATAGTCAGTAAGAAGAGTCAGTCTTCTTGTACTTAAGTCGGCATTGTGCCTTTTGTATTTAATTCCGATGCAATTTCTGTGTTTTATAGTCAATAAGAAGGTCCAAGGGATACAGTAAACCCGAAGTGAAGCATCGGAATCTATAACTAGTGTCACAGGAATGGATCAAGATAGAGTCACTAAGAAGAGTCAGTCTGCTTGTACTTAAGGCGGCATTGTGCATTTTCTATTTAATTCCGATGCAATTTCTGTGTTTCATCGTCAATACGAAGGTCCAAGGGATACAGTATACCGGAAGTGAAGCATCGTAATCTATAACTAGTGTCACAGGAGTGGTTCAAAACATAGTCAGTAAGAAGAGTCAGTCTTCTTGTACTTAAGTCAGCATTGTACCTTTTGTATTTAATTCCGATGCAATATCCGTGTTTCATCGTTATTAAGAACGTCAGAGGGATACGGTAAACCTGAAGTGAAGCATTGGGATCTACAACTAGTGTCACAGGAATGGTTCAAATCATAGACAGTAGGAAGAGTCAGTCTTCTTGTACTTAAGTCGGCATTGTGCCTTTTCTATTTAATTCCGATGCAATTTCTGTGTTTCGTCGCCAATAGGAAGGCCCAAAGGATACAGTAAACCTGAAGTGAAGCATCGGAATCTATAACTAATGTCATAGGATTCGTTCAAACATAGACAGTAGGAAGAGTCAGTCTTCTTGTACTTACGTCGGCATTGTGCCTTTTGTATTTTGTTCCGATGCAATTTCTGTGTTTCGTCGCCAATAGGAAGGTCGAAAGGATACTGTAAACCTGAAGTGAAGCATCGGAAACAATAACTAATGTTACAGGATTCGTTCAAACATAAAGAGTAGGGAGAGTCAGTATTCTTGTACTTGAGTCAGCATTGTGCCTTTTGTATTTAATTCCGATGAAATTTCTGTGTTTCATCGTCAATTAGAAGGTCCAAGGGATACAGTAAACCTGAAGTGAAGCATCGGAATCCAAAACTAGTGTCACAGGAATGCTTCAAAACATAGTCAGTAAGAAGAGTAAGTCTTCTTAAGTAGGCATTGTGCCTTTTGTATTTAATTCCGATGAAATTTCTGTGTTTCATCGTCAATAAGAAGGTCAGAGGGATACAATAAACCTGGAGTGAAGCATCGGACTCTATAACTACTGTCACAGGAACGGTTCAAAACATAGACAGTAGGAAGAGTCAGCCTTCTTGTACTTAATTCGGCATTGTTTCTTTTGTATTTAATTCCGATGCAATTTCTGTGTTTCATCGTGAATAAGAAGGTCCAAGGGATACAGTGAACCTGAAGTGAAGCATCGGAAGCTATAACCAGTGTCACAGGAATGGATCAAGATATAGTCAGTAAGAAGAGTCAGTCTTGTTGTAATTAAGTCGGCATTGTGCCTTTTGTATCTAATTCCGATGCAATTTCTGTGTTTCATCGTCAATAAGAAGGTCCATGGGATTCAGTAAACCTGAAGTGAAGCATCGGAATCCATAACTAGTGTCACAGGAATGGTTCAAAACATAGTCAGTAAGAAGAGTCAGTCTTCTTGTACGTAAGTCGGCATTGTGCCTTTTGTATTCAATTCCGATGAAATTTCTGTGTTTCATCATCAATACGACGGTCCAAGGGATACAGTAAACCTGAAGTGAAGCCTCGGAATCTACAACTAGTGTCACAGGAATGGTTCAAATCATACTCAGTAAGAAGAGCCAGTCATCTTGTACTTAAGTAGGCATTGTGCCTTTTGTGTTCAATTCCGATGCAATTTCTGTGTTTCATCGTCAATAAGAAGGTCCAACGGATACAGTAAACCTGAAGTGAAGCATCGGAGTAAGAAGAGCCAGTCATCTTGTACTTAAGTAGGCATTGTGCCTTTTGTATTCAATTCCGATGCAATTTCTGTGTTTCATCGTCAATAAGAAGGTCCAACAGATACAGTAAACCTGAAGTGAAGCATCGGAATCTATAACTAGTGTCACAGGAATGGTTCAAAACATAGGCAGTAAGAAGAGTCAGTCTTCTTGCACTTAAGTCGGCATTGTGCCTTTTGTATTTAATTCAGATGCAATTTCTGTGTTTCATCGTCAATGAGAAGGTCAGAGGGATACAGTAAAGCTGAAGTGAAGCATCGGAATCTATAACTAGTGTCACAGGAATGGTTCAAAACATAGGCAGTAAGAAGAGCCAGTCTTCTTGTCCTTAAGTCGGCGTTGTGACTTTTGTATTTAATTCCGATGCAATTTCTGTGTTTCATCGTCAATAATAAGGTCGAAGGGATACAGTAAACCAGGAGTGAAGCATCGGAATCTATAACTAGTGGTAAAGGAATGGTTCAAAACATAGACAGTATGAAGAGTCAGCCTTCTTGTACTTAAGTCGGCATTGTGCCTTTTGTATTTAATTCCGATGCAATTTCTGTGTTTCATCGTCAATAAGAAGGTCCAAGGGATACAGTAAACCTAAAGTGAAGCATCGGAATCTATAACTAGTGTCACAGGAATGGTTCAAAACATAGAGAGTAGGAAGAGTCAGTCTTCTTCAACTTAAGTTTTCATTGTACCTTTTGTATTTAATTCCGATGCACTATCTGTGTTTCATCGTAATTACGAAGGTCCAAGGGATGCAGTAATCCTGAAAAGAAGCATCGGAATCTGTAACTAGTGTCACAGGATTGGTTCAAAACATAGACAGCAGGAAGATTCAGTCTACATGTACTTAAGCCGGTATTGTGCCTTTTGTATTTATTTCCGATGCAATTTCTGTGTTTCATCGTCAATAATAAGGTCAGAGGGATACAGTAAAATTGAAGTGAAGCATCGGAATCTATAACTAGTGTCACAGGAATGGTTCAAAACATACTCAGTAAGAAGAGCCAGTCATCTTGTACTTAAGTAGGCATTGTGCCTTTTGTATTCAATTCCGATGCAATTTCTGTGTTTCATCGTCAATAAGAAGGTCCAACGGATACAGTAAACCTGAAGTGAAGCATCGGAATCTTTAACTAGCGTCACAGGAATGGTTCAAAGCATAGACACTAAGAAGAGTCAGTCTGCTTGTACTTAAGACGTCATTGTGCCTTTTCTATTTAATTCCGATGCAATTTCTGTGTTTCATCGTCAATACGAAGGTCCAAGGGATACAGTAAACCGGAAGTGAAGCATCGTAATCTATAACTAGTGTCACAGGAATGGTTCAAAACATAGTCAGTAAGAAGAGTCAGTCTCCTTGTACTTAAGTCAGCATTGTGCCTTTTGTATTTAAGGGGAGTTGGAATGCCGGAAAATGGAAAAAATTCACATTTTCAGTTTTTAACCTTATAACTTAATTTGAAATTTTCTGCTTAAAATGGTGCAAAATTTGTTAAGAAATTCCAATTGGAAGTATTTTTATTTAATTTTTCAAAATTACATGTGCGCCCAGCAAAGTTACCCATCTTGTGATTTGTACACATTTAAATCTTCGCATTTCCGAAAACATTACATATAGAAGGCTGTGGATTTCACTCTTCAGTTGTAGAATCTTTGATCCTTCCATAGGTACCATTGTTTTTACGACTAGCTGTGTTTATTGTTCAGTTTTTGATCTGTGAGTGTTTGTTTTGAGCCTCGAGTTTAGTTTGTCGCTCATTTGGAGTTTGTTATCTGTCTTGTTTTGACTTTCAGTGGTGAGTGCGTAGTTTCTACGATGCCTAGGAGTGCATCATTATTTAAAAAGCGAAAGTTTCGCGGTAATAGATTTACAAATAACGTTTGTTCAAGTGATTCTGCTTCAGCACCTGTTGATGCTGGTGAAAGTTCTGACGTTTGTACAGCTGAGATGTGTGAAGGAGACACGCCCACCAGTGCATCAAAAAAGAAGTTATCAAACTGTGCAAGTGAAATTACAGATGAAGCTTCTAATGAACAATATGTTTTAGTCGACTTTCCTGTTTTTACTGAGTTTATGAAGAAATGTTTGTGTTGTAATCTTTGTGGAGGTTCTTTTGATATGAACATAACAAAATCTATAGGACTTTCCTGCAAAATTGCTATAGTTTGTGCCAGTTGTGAAAATGAGACCTGTTTTTGGAGCTCTAAAACATGCAGTAGCAATTTGTTTGAGAGTAATATCAGGCTAATGTATGCAATGAGAGCAATTGGTAAAGGACATACTGCTGCTCAAACATTTTGTGCCATAATGAATCTTCCACCTCCACCTGCTAAAATTGACAATTACACTGAAGTGATAGGAGATGCTGTTCAGTCTGTAGCAGATTTATCAATGAAAGCTGCTGCCAGTGAAGCAAAATATATAAATGAAGGAAACCCAGATATCCCTGTTGCTTTTGATGGAACCTGGCAGAAAAGGGGTCACACATCCAAAAATGCTGTTGCTACTGTTACTAGTGTGGACAGCGGTAAAGTTTTGGACTATGAAGTGCTCACTAAACATTGTTACCATTGTGCATCTGGTAAGATAGAAGCAGCTCACATATGTAGCAAGAATTATGAAGGTACGAGTGGAGGCATGGAGGCTGCCGCTGCTGTGAAAATGTTTAGCAGATCAGAAAAAGAACGGGGAGTATTTTACACAAAATTCCTTGGAGATGGGGACTCCAAGGCATACAAAAGTGTTACAGAATCCATGCCATATGTCAATAAGACAATAACTAAACTAGAATGTGTCGGTCATGTTCAGAAACGAATGGGCACTCGTCTAAGGAAACTGAAACAGAATCTGAAGGACAAAATTTTGTCAGATGGTAAAACCATTAGAGGTCGCCTGTCAGATAAAATTATAAATGAATTACAACAATACTATGGTATGGCAATAAGAAATAATGCAAATAATTTGCAGGAAATGAGACAAGCTGTATGGGCCACATATTTACATCGATCATCAACTGATGATAATCCTCAACATTTTGCTTGTCCAGATGGTCCTCAGTCATGGTGCAATTATAGAAAATCTCAAGCTACTGGGGATCCTTATCACCATAAAAATTATATTCCATTGGCTGTTATGGAAGTAATTAAACCAATATATAGAGACTTGGGGCATCCTGATCTTCTGCGAAAATGTCTTCATGGTTGTACCCAGAATCAAAACGAGTCGTTCAACAACCTCATTTGGACTCGTGTACCTAAGAATGTATTTGTTGGGATAAAAACATTGAAATGGGGAGTCAGTGATGCTGTTATTTCATTCAATGATGGTCATATGGGTAGGCTAAAGGTCATGGCAAGGCTCGGCATTGCTCCTGGTATCAACACCATCAGAGGTCTTCAGCTTCTGGACAGCGTGCGAGTAAGGAAGGCTCAGTATGCAGCTGAATTTAATACAAAAAAAGCAAGGGCAGCAAGGAGAAGAAAGCTTCTAGGTGAAGAAGAAGAACTAGAAGATGACCCTGATTACTCTGCTGGACACTTTTGATAATAGAATAAAAGGTATTTGTGAATTTTCATAATAAATTACTTTAATCGCATTTTCTGGCATTTGACATTTTTAGTGTTACATGTACCTTTATCTCATAAACCACTCAACCAACAACATTCAAATTTTCAGAAATGCTGCAAAACAGTTCAAAGAGGCCACTGAACTAGAATCATGACAAGAACTGGCTTATTCTCTGAACTAGGGAAGTTTATGTTATACTTTTTCCAATAAAAAATGGCTTAATGGTAAAAAATTCATAAATACTATACCAACAAAAAGAAAACATTGGTTCTAGTTCAGTGGGCTCACAATATATGCTGAAAACCTCTGCCAGAATTTCAAAGTTCTGAAGATAATAGTTCCAAAGAAAAAGGTACACAAAGTTAGCAAATTTAACATTGGCGAGATAGGGCATTCCAACTCCCCTTAATTCCGATGCAATATCTGTATTTCATCGTTAAAAAGAACGTCATAGGGATAAAGTAAACCTGAAGTGAAGCATCGGGATCTACAACTAGTGTCACAGAAATTATTCAATTCATAGTCAGTAAGATGAGTCAGTCTTCTTGTACTTAAGTCGGCATTGTGCCTTTTGTATTTAATTCCGATGCAATTTCTGTGTTTCGTTGTCAATAAGAAGGTCCAAGGTATACAGTAAAAAAGAAGTGAAGCATCCGAATCTATAACTAGTGTCACAGGAATGGTTGAAAACATATCCAGTGAGAAGAGACAGTCTGCTTGTACTTAAGACGGCATTGTGCCTTTTCTATTTAATTCCGATGCAATTTCTGGGTTTCATCGTCAATAAGAAGGTCAGAGGGATACAGTGAACCTGAGGTGAAGCATCGGAATCTATAACTAGTGTCACAGGAATGGTTCAAAACATAGACAGTAGGAAGAGTCAGTCTTCTTGTACTTAAGTAGGCATTGTGCCTTTGTATTCAATTCCGATGCAATTTCTGTGTTTCATCGTCAATAAGAAGGTCCAACGGATACAGTAAACCTGAAGTGAAGCATCGGAATCTTTAACTAGCGTCACAGGAATGGTTCAAAGCATAGACACTTTTCTATTTAATTCCGATGCAATTTCTGTGTTTCGTCGCCAATACGAAGGTCCAAAGGATACAGTAAACCTGAAGTGAAGCATCGGAATTTACAACTAATGTCACAGGATTCGTTCAAACATAGACAGTTGGGAGAGTCAGTCTTCTTGTACTTATGTCGGCATTGTGCCTTTTGTTCTTTGTTCCGATGCAATTTCTGTGTTTCGTCGCCAATAGGAAGGTTGAAAGGATACAGTAAACCTGAAGTGAAGCATCGGAAACAATAACTAATGTCACAGGATTCGTTCAAACATAGTCAGTAGGAAGAGTCAGTCTTCTTGTACTTGAGTCAGCATTGTGCCTTTTGTATTTAATTCCGATGCAATTTCTGTGTTTCGTCGTCAATACGAAGGTCCAAGGGATACAGTAAACCCGAAGTGAAGCATCGGAATCTATAACTAGTGTCACAGGAATGGATCAAAACATAGTCAGTAAGAAGAGTCAGTCTGCTTGTACTTAAGTCGGCATTGTGCCTTTTGTATCTAATTAAGATGCGATATCTGTGTTTCATCGTTAATAAGAAGGTCAGAGGGATACAATAAAACTGAAGTGAAGCATCGGAATCTACAACTAGTGTCGCAGGAATGGTTCAAATCATAGTCAGTAAGATGAGTCAGTCTTCTTGTACTTAAGTCGGCTTTGTGCCTTTTGTATTTAATTCCGATGCAATTTCTGTGTTTCATCGTCAATAAGAAGGTCCAAGGGATACAGTATACCCGAAGTGAAGCATCGGAATCTATAACTAGTGTCACAGGAATGGATCAAGATAGAGTCAGTAAGAAGAGTCACTCATCTTGTACTTAAGTCGACATTGTGCCTTTTGTATTTAATTCCGATGCAATTTCTGTGTTTCATCGTCAATTAGAAGGTCCAAGGGATGCAGTAAACCTGAAGTGAAGCATCGGAATCCAAAACTAGTGTCACAGGAATGGTTCAAAACATAGTCAGTAAGAAGAGTAAGTCTTCTTAAGTAGGCATTGTGCCTTTTGTATTTAATTGCGATGCAATTTCTGTGTTTCATCGTCAATAAGAAGATCAGAGGGATACAGTAAGCCTGAAGTGAAGCATCGGAATCTATAACTAGTGTCACAGGAATGGTTCAAAACATAGGCAGTAAGAAGATTCAGTCTTCTTGTCCTTAAGTCAGCATTATGCCTTTTGTATTTAATTGCGATGTATTTTCTGTGTTTCATCGTCAATAAGAAGGTCCAAGTGATACAGTAAACCTGGAGTGAAGCATCGGACTCTATAACTAGTGTCACGGGAACGGTTCAAAGCATAGAGAGTAAGAAGAGTCAGCCTTCTTGTACTTAATTCGGCATTGTTTCTTTTGTATTTAATTCCGATGCAATTTCTGTGTTTCATCGTCAATAAGAAGGTCTAAGGGATACAGTAAACCTGAAGTGAAGCATCGGAATCTATAACTAGTGTCACAGGAATGGATCAAGGTATAGTCAGTGAGAAGAGTCAGTCTTGTTGTACTTAAGTCGACATTGTGCCTTTTGTATCTAATTCCGATGCAATTTCTGTGTTTCATCGTCAATAAGAAGGTCCATGGGATACAGTAAACCTGAAGCGAAGCATCGGAATCCATAACTAGTGTCACAGGAATGGTTCAAAGCATAGTCAGTAAGAAGAGTCAGTCTTCTTGTACGTAATCGGCATTGTGCCTTTTGTATTCAATTCCGATGAAATTTCTGTGTTTCATCATCAATACGACGGTCCAAGGGATACAGTAAACCAGAAGTGAAGCCTCGGAATCTACAACTAGTGTCACAGGATTTGTTCAAATCATAGTCAGTAAGAAGAGTCAGTCTTCTTGTACTTAAGTCGGCATTGTGCCTTGTCTATTTAATTCCGATGCAATTGCTGTGTTTCATCGTCAATAAGAAGGTCAGAGGGATACAGTGGACCTGAGGTGAAGCATCGGAATATATAACTAGTGTCACAGCAATGGTTCGAAACATAGACAGTAAGAAAAGTCAGTCTTCTTGTACTTAAGTCGGCATTGTGCATTTTCTATTTAATTCCGATGCAATTTCTGTGTTTCGTCGCCAATAAGAAGGTCCAAAGGATACAGTAACCCTGAAGTGAAGCATCGGATTCTAAAACTAATGTAACAGCAATGGTTCAAACATGGACAGCAGTAAAGAGTCAGTCATCTCGTACTTAAGTAGGCATTGTGCCTTTTGTATTCAATTCCGATGCAATTTCTGTGTTTCATCGTCAATAAGAAGGTCCAACGGATACAGTAAACCTGAAGTGAAGCATCGGAGTTAGAAGAGCCAGTCATCTTGTACTTAAGTAGGCATTGGGCCTTTTGTATTCAATTCCGATGCAATTTCTGTGTTTCATCGTCAATAAGAAGGTCCAACGGATACAGTAAACCTGAAGTGAAGCATCGGAATCTATAACTAGTGTCACAGGAATGGTTCAAAACATAGGCAGTAAGAAGAGTCAGTCTTCTTGCACTTAAGTCGGCATTGTGCATTTAGTATTTAATTCAGATGCAATTTCAGTGTTTCATCGTCAATGAGAAGGTCAGAGGGATACAGTAAACCTGAAGTGAAGCATCGGAATCTATAACAAGTGTCACAGGAATGGTTCAAAACACAGGCAGTAAGAAGATCCAGTCTTCTTGTCCTTAAGTCGGCATTGTGCCTTTTGTATTTAATTCCGATGCAATTTCTGTGTTTCATCGTCAATAATAAGGTCGAAGGGATACAGTAAACCAGGAGAGAAGCATCGGAATCTATAACTAGTGTCAAAGGAATGGTTCAAAACATAGACAGTATGAAGAGTCAGCCTTGTTGTACTTAAGTCGGCATTGTGCCTTTTGTATTTAATTCCGATGCAATTTCTGTGTTTCATCGTCAATAAGAAGGTCCAAGGGATACAGTAAACCTAAAGTGAAGCATCGGAATCTATAACTAGTGTCACAGGAATGGTTCAAAGCATAGAGAGTAGGAAGAGTCAGTCTTCTTCTACCTAAGTTGGCATTGTACCTTTTGTATTTAATTCCGATGCACTATCTGTGTTTCATCGTCATTACGAAGGTCCAAGAGATGCAGTAATCCTGAAATGAAGCATCGGAATCTGTAACTAGTGTCACAGGAATTGTTCAAAACATAGACAGTAGGAAGATTCAGTCTACATGTACTTAAGCCGGTATTGTGCCTTTTGTATTTATTTCCGATGCAATTTCTGTGGTTCACCGTCAATAAGAAGGTCAGAGGGATACAGTAAAACTGAAGTGAAGCATCGGAATCTATAACTAGTGTCACAGGAATGGTTCAAAGCATACTCAGTAAGAAGAGCCAGTCATCTTGTACTTAAGTAGGCATTGTGCCTTTTGTATTCAATTCCGATGCAATTTCTGTGTTTCATCGTCAATAAGAAGGTCCAGCGGATACAGTAAACCTGAAGTGAAGCATCGGAATCTTTAACTAGCGTCACAGGAATGGTTCAAAACATAGACACTAAGTAGAGTCAGTCTGCTTGTACTTAAGACGTCATTGTGCCTTTTCTATTTAATTCCGATGCAATTTCTGTGTTTCATCGTCAATACGAAGGTCCAAGGGATACAGTAGACCGGAAGTGAAGCATCGTAATCTAAAACTAGTGTCACAGGAATGGTTCAAAACATAGTCAGTAAGAAGAGTCAGTATCCTTGTACTTAAGTCAGCATTGTGCCTTTTGTATTTAATTCCGATGCAATATCAGTGTTTCATCGTTAATTAGAACGTCATAGGGATAAAGTAAACCTGAAGTGAAGCATCGGGATCTACAACTAGTGTCACAGAAATTGTTCAAATCATAGTCAGTAAGATGAGTCAGTCTTCTTGTACTTAAGTCGGCATTGTGCCTTTTGTATTTAATTCCGATGCAATATCTGTGTTTCGTCGTCAATAAGAAGGTCCAAGGTATAAAGTAAAAATGAAGTGAAGCATCCGAATCTATAACTAGTGTCACAGGAATGGTTCAAAACATATCCAGTGAGAAGAGTCAGTCTGCTTGTACTTAAGTCGGCATTGTGCCTTTTCTATTTAATTCCGATGCAATTTCTGTGTTTCGTCGCCAATACGAAGGTCTAAAGGATACAGTAAACCTGAAGTGAAGCATCGGAAACAATAACTAATGTCACAGGATTCGTTCAAACATAGTCAGTAGGAAGAGTCAGTCTTCTTGTACTTGAGTCAGCATTGTGCCTTTTGTATTTAATTCCGATGCAATTTTTGTGTTTCGTCGTCAATACGAAGGTCCAAGGGATACAGTAAACCAGAAGTGAAGCATCGGAATCTATAACTAGTGTCAAAGGAATGGTTCAAAACATAGACAGTATGAAGAGTCAGCCTTGTTGTACTTAAGTCGGCATTGTGCCTTTTGTATTTAATTCCGATGCAATTTCTGTGTTTCATCGTCAATAAGAAGGTCCAAGGGATACAGTAAACCTAAAGTGAAGCATCGGAATCTATAACTAGTGTCACAGGAATGGTTCAAAGCATAGAGAGTAGGAAGAGTCAGTCTTCTTCTACTTAAGTTGGCATTGTACCTTTTGTATTTAATTCCGATGCACTATCTGTGTTTCATCGTCATTACGAAGGTCCAAGGGATGCAGTAATCCTGAAATGAAGCATCGGAATCTGTAACTAGTGTCACAGGAATTGTTCAAAACATAGACAGTGGGAAGATTCAGTCTACATGTACTTAAGCCGGTATTGTGCCTTTTGTATTTATTTCCGATGCAATTTCTGTGGTTCACCGTCAATAAGAAGGTCGGAGGGATACAGTAAAACTGAAGTGAAGCATCGGAATCTATAACTAGTGTCACAGGAATGGTTCAAAGCATACTCAGTAAGAAGAGCCAGTCATCTTGTACTTAAGTAGGCATTGTGCCTTTTGTATTCAATTCCGATGCAATTTCTGTGTTTCATCGTCAATAAGAAGGTCCAGCGGATACAGTAAACCTGAAGTGAAGCATCGGAATCTTTAACTAGCGTCACAGGAATGGTTCAAAACATAGACACTAAGTAGAGTCAGTCTGCTTGTACTTAAGACGTCATTGTGCCTTTTCTATTTAATTCCGATGCAATTTCTGTGTTTCATCGTCAATGCGAAGGTCCAAGGGATACAGTAGACCGGAAGTGAAGCATCGTAATCTAAAACTAGTGTCACAGGAATGGTTCAAAACATAGTCAGTAAGAAGAGTCAGTATCCTTGTACTTAAGTCAGCATTGTGCCTTTTGTATTTAATTCCGATGCAATATCTGTGTTTCATCGTTAATAAGAACGTCATAGGGATAAAGTAAACCTGAAGTGAAGCATCGGGATCTACAACTAGTGTCACAGAAATTGTTCAAATCATAGTCAGTAAGATGAGTCAGTCTCCTTGTACTTAAGTCGGCATTGTGCCTTTTGTATTTAATTCCGATGCAATATCTGTGTTTCGTCGTCAATAAGAAGGTCCAAGGTATAAAGTAAAAATGAAGTGAAGCATCCGAATCTATAACTAGTGTCACAGGAATGGTTCAAAACATATCCAGTGAGAAGAGTCAGTCTGCTTGTACTTAAGTCGGCATTGTGCCTTTTCTATTTAATTCCGATGCAATTTCTGTGTTTCGTCGCCAATACGAAGGTCTAAAGGATACAGTAAACCTGAAGTGAAGCATCGGAAACAATAACTATTGTCACAGGATTCGTTCAAACATAGTCAGTAGGAAGAGTCAGTCTTCTTGTACTTGAGTCAGCATTGTGCCTTTTGTATTTAATTCCGATGCAATTTTTGTGTTTCGTCGTCAATACGAAGGTCCAAGGGATACAGTAAACCAGAAGTGAAGCATCGGAATCTATAACTAGTGTCACAGGAATGGATCAAACCATAGTCAGTAAGAAGAGTCAGTCTGCTTGTACTTAAGTCGGCATTGTGCCTTTTGTATTTAATTAAGATGCGATATCTGTGTTTCATCGTTAATAAGAAAGTCAGAGGGATACAATAAAACTGAAGTGAAGCATCGGAATCTACAACTAGTGTCACAGGAATGGTTCAAATCATAGTCAGTAAGAAGAGTCAGTCTTCTTGTACTTAAGTCGACATTGTGCCTTTTGTATTTAATTCCGATGCAATTTCTGTGTTTCATCGTCAATTAGAAGGTCCAAGGGATACAGTAAACCTGAAGTGAAGCATCGGAATCCAAAACTAGTGTCACAGGAATGATTCAAAACATAGTCAGTAAGAAGAGTAAGTCTTCTTAAGTAGGCATTGTGCCTTTTGTGTTTAATTCCGATGCAATTTCTGTGTTTCGTCGTCAATAAGAAGGTCAGAGGGATACAGTAAGCCTGAAGTGAAGCATCGGAATCTATAACTAGTGTCACAGGAATGGTTCAAAACATAGGCAGTAAGAAGATTCAGGCTTCTTGTCCTTAAGTCAGCATTATGCCTTTTGTATTTAATTGCGATGTAATTTCTGTGTTTCATCGTCAATAAGAAGGTCCAAGGGATACAGTGAACCAGGAGTAAAGCATCGGACTCTATAACTAGTGTCACAGGAACGGTTCAAAACATAGACAGTAAGAAGAGTCAGTCTTCTTGTTCTTAAGTCGGCATTGTGCCTTTTGTAATTAATTCCGATGCAATATCTGCGTTTCATCGTTAATAAGAACGTCAGAGGGATACAGTAAACCTGAAGTGAAGCATCGGAATCTATATCTAGTGTCACAGGAATGGTTCAAATCAGTCATTAAGAAGAGTCAGTCTTCTTGTACTTAAGTCGCCATTTTGCCTTTTTTATTTAATTCCGATGCAATTTCTGTGTTTCATCGTCAATAAGAAGGTCCAAGGGACACAGTAAACCTGAAGTGAAGCATCGGAATCTGTAACTAGCGTCACAGGAATGGTTCAAAGCATAGACACTAAGAAGAGTATGTCTGCTTGTACTTAAGGCGGCATTGTGCCTTTTCTATTTAATTCCGATGCAATTTCTGTGTTTCATCGTCAATAAGAAGGTCAGAGGGATACAGTGGACCTGAGGTGAAGCATCGGAATCTATAACTAGTGTCACAGCAATGGTTCGAAACATAGACAGTAAGAACTGTCAGTCTTCTTGTACTTAAGTCGACATTGTGCATTTTCTATTTAATTCCGATGCAATTTCTGTGTTTCGTCGCCAATAAGAAGGTCCAAAGGATACAGTAACAACGAAGTGAAGCATCGGAATCTATAACTAATGTCACAGGAATGGTTCAAACATAGACAGCAGTAAAGAGTCAGTCTTCTTATACTTAAGTCGGCATTGTGCCTTTTGTATTTAGTTCCGATGCAATTTCTGTGTTTCATCGTCAATAAGAAGGTCCTAGGGATGCAGTAAACCTGAAGTGAAGCCTCGGAATCTACAACTAGTGTCACAGGAATGGTTCAAAACATACTCAGTAAGAAGAGCCAGTCATCTTGTACTTATGTAGGCATTGTGCCGTTTGTATTCAATTCCGATGCAATTTCTGTGTTTCATCGTCAATAAGAAGGTCCAACGGATACAGTAAACCTGAAGTGAAGCATCGGAATCTTTAACTAGCGTCACAGGAATGGTTCAAAACATAGACACTAAGAAGAGTCAGTCTGCTTGTACTTAAGGCGGCATTGTGCCTTTTCTATTTAATTCCGATGCAATTTCAGTTTCATCGTCAATACGAAGGTCCAAGAGATACAGTAAACCGGAAGTGAAGCATCGTAATCTATAACTAGTGTCAGAGGAATGGTTCAAAACCTATTCAGTAAGAAGAGTCAGTCTTCTTGTACTTAAGTCAGCATTGTGCCTTTTGTATTTAATTCCGATGCAATATCTGTGTTTCATCGTTAATAAGAACGTCAGAGGGATACAGTAAACCTGAAGTGAAGCATCGGGATCTTCAACTAGTGTCACAGGAATTGTTCAAATCATAGTCAGTAAGAAGAGTCAGTCTTCTTGTACTTAAGTCGGCATTGTGCCTTTTGTATTTAATTCCGATGCAATATCTGTGTTTCGTCGTCAATAAGAAGGTCCAAGGTATAAAGTAAAAATGAAGTGAAGCATCCGAATCTATAACTAGTGTCACAGGAATGGTTCAAAACATATCCAGTGAGAAGAGTCAGTCTGCTTGTACTTAAGTCGGCATTGTGCCTTTTCTATTTAATTCCGATGCAATTTCTGTGTTTCGTCGCCAATACGAAGGTCTAAAGGATACAGTAAACCTGAAGTGAAGCATCGGAAACAATAACTAATGTCACAGGATTCGTTCAAACATAGTCAGTAGGAAGAGTCAGTCTTCTTGTACTTGAGTCAGCATTGTGCCTTTTGTATTTAATTCCGATGCAATTTTTGTGTTTCGTCGTCAATACGAAGGTCCAAGGGATACAGTAAACCAGAAGTGAAGCATCGGAATCTATAACTAGTGTCAAAGGAATGGTTCAAAACATAGACAGTATGAAGAGTCAGCCTTGTTGTACTTAAGTCGGCATTGTGCCTTTTGTATTTAATTCCGATGCAATTTCTGTGTTTCATCGTCAATAAGAAGGTCCAAGGGATACAGTAAACCTAAAGTGAAGCATCGGAATCTATAACTAGTGTCACAGGAATGGTTCAAAGCATAGAGAGTAGGAAGAGTCAGTCTTCTTCTACTTAAGTTGGCATTGTACCTTTTGTATTTAATTCCGATGCACTATCTGTGTTTCATCGTCATTACGAAGGTCCAAGGGATGCAGTAATCCTGAAATGAAGCATCGGAATCTGTAACTAGTGTCACAGGAATTGTTCAAAACATAGACAGTGGGAAGATTCAGTCTACATGTACTTAAGCCGGTATTGTGCCTTTTGTATTTATTTCCGATGCAATTTCTGTGGTTCACCGTCAATAAGAAGGTCAGAGGGATACAGTAAAACTGAAGTGAAGCATCGGAATCTATAACTAGTGTCACAGGAATGGTTCAAAGCATACTCAGTAAGAAGAGCCAGTCATCTTGTACTTAAGTAGGCATTGTGCCTTTTGTATTCAATTCCGATGCAATTTCTGTGTTTCATCGTCAATAAGAAGGTCCAGCGGATACAGTAAACCTGAAGTGAAGCATCGGAATCTTTAACTAGCGTCACAGGAATGGTTCAAAACATAGACACTAAGTAGAGTCAGTCTGCTTGTACTTAAGACGTCATTGTGCCTTTTCTATTTAATTCCGATGCAATTTCTGTGTTTCATCGTCAATACGAAGGTCCAAGGGATACAGTAGACCGGAAGTGAAGCATCGTAATCTAAAACTAGTGTCACAGGAATGGTTCAAAACATAGTCAGTAAGAAGAGTCAGTATCCTTGTACTTAAGTCAGCATTGTGCCTTTTGTATTTAATTCCGATGCAATATCTGTGTTTCATCGTTAATAAGAACGTCATAGGGATAAAGTAAACCTGAAGTGAAGCATCGGGATCTACAACTAGTGTCACAGAAATTGTTCAAATCATAGTCAGTAAGATGAGTCAGTCTCCTTGTACTTAAGTCGGCATTGTGCCTTTTGTATTTAATTCCGATGCAATATCTGTGTTTCGTCGTCAATAAGAAGGTCCAAGGTATAAAGTAAAAATGAAGTGAAGCATCCGAATCTATAACTAGTGTCACAGGAATGGTTCAAAACATATCCAGTGAGAAGAGTCAGTCTGCTTGTACTTAAGTCGGCATTGTGCCTTTTCTATTTAATTCCGATGCAATTTCTGTGTTTCGTCGCCAATACGAAGGTCTAAAGGATACAGTAAACCTGAAGTGAAGCATCGGAAACAATAACTATTGTCACAGGATTCGTTCAAACATAGTCAGTAGGAAGAGTCAGTCTTCTTGTACTTGAGTCAGCATTGTGCCTTTTGTATTTAATTCCGATGCAATTTTTGTGTTTCGTCGTCAATACGAAGGTCCAAGGGATACAGTAAACCAGAAGTGAAGCATCGGAATCTATAACTAGTGTCACAGGAATGGATCAAACCATAGTCAGTAAGAAGAGTCAGTCTGCTTGTACTTAAGTCGGCATTGTGCCTTTTGTATTTAATTAAGATGCGATATCTGTGTTTCATCGTTAATAAGAAAGTCAGAGGGATACAATAAAACTGAAGTGAAGCATCGGAATCTACAACTAGTGTCACAGGAATGGTTCAAATCATAGTCAGTAAGAAGAGTCAGTCTTCTTGTACTTAAGTCGACATTGTGCCTTTTGTATTTAATTCCGATGCAATTTCTGTGTTTCATCGTCAATTAGAAGGTCCAAGGGATACAGTAAACCTGAAGTGAAGCATCGGAATCCAAAACTAGTGTCACAGGAATGATTCAAAACATAGTCAGTAAGAAGAGTAAGTCTTCTTAAGTAGGCATTGTGCCTTTTGTGTTTAATTCCGATGCAATTTCTGTGTTTCGTCGTCAATAAGAAGGTCAGAGGGATACAGTAAGCCTGAAGTGAAGCATCGGAATCTATAACTAGTGTCACAGGAATGGTTCAAAACATAGGCAGTAAGAAGATTCAGGCTTCTTGTCCTTAAGTCAGCATTATGCCTTTTGTATTTAATTGCGATGTAATTTCTGTGTTTCATCGTCAATAAGAAGGTCCAAGGGATACAGTGAACCAGGAGTAAAGCATCGGACTCTATAACTAGTGTCACAGGAACGGTTCAAAACATAGACAGTAAGAAGAGTCAGTCTTCTTGTTCTTAAGTCGGCATTGTGCCTTTTGTAATTAATTCCGATGCAATATCTGCGTTTCATCGTTAATAAGAACGTCAGAGGGATACAGTAAACCTGAAGTGAAGCATCGGAATCTATATCTAGTGTCACAGGAATGGTTCAAATCAGTCATTAAGAAGAGTCAGTCTTCTTGTACTTAAGTCGCCATTTTGCCTTTTTTATTTAATTCCGATGCAATTTCTGTGTTTCATCGTCAATAAGAAGGTCCAAGGGACACAGTAAACCTGAAGTGAAGCATCGGAATCTGTAACTAGCGTCACAGGAATGGTTCAAAGCATAGACACTAAGAAGAGTATGTCTGCTTGTACTTAAGGCGGCATTGTGCCTTTTCTATTTAATTCCGATGCAATTTCTGTGTTTCATCGTCAATAAGAAGGTCAGAGGGATACAGTGGACCTGAGGTGAAGCATCGGAATCTATAACTAGTGTCACAGCAATGGTTCGAAACATAGACAGTAAGAACTGTCAGTCTTCTTGTACTTAAGTCGACATTGTGCATTTTCTATTTAATTCCGATGCAATTTCTGTGTTTCGTCGCCAATAAGAAGGTCCAAAGGATACAGTAACACGAAGTGAAGCATCGGAATCTATAACTAATGTCACAGGAATGGTTCAAACATAGACAGCAGTAAAGAGTCAGTCTTCTTATACTTAAGTCGGCATTGTGCCTTTTGTATTTAGTTCCGATGCAATTTCTGTGTTTCATCGTCAATAAGAAGGTCCTAGGGATACAGTAAACCTGAAGTGAAGCCTCGGAATCTACAACTAGTGTCACAGGAATGGTTCAAAACATACTCAGTAAGAAGAGCCAGTCATCTTGTACTTATGTAGGCATTGTGCCGTTTGTATTCAATTCCGATGCAATTTCTGTGTTTCATCGTCAATAAGAAGGTCCAACGGATACAGTAAACCTGAAGTGAAGCATCGGAATCTTTAACTAGCGTCACAGGAATGGTTCAAAACATAGACACTAAGAAGAGTCAGTCTGCTTGTACTTAAGGCGGCATTGTGCCTTTTCTATTTAATTCCGATGCAATTTCAGTTTCATCGTCAATACGAAGGTCCAAGAGATACAGTAAACCGGAAGTGAAGCATCGTAATCTATAACTAGTGTCAGAGGAATGGTTCAAAACCTATTCAGTAAGAAGAGTCAGTCTTCTTGTACTTAAGTCAGCATTGTGCCTTTTGTATTTAATTCCGATGCAATATCTGTGTTTCATCGTTAATAAGAACGTCAGAGGGATACAGTAAACCTGAAGTGAAGCATCGGGATCTTCAACTAGTGTCACAGGAATTGTTCAAATCATAGTCAGTAAGAAGAGTCAGTCTTCTTGTACTTAAGTCGGCATTGTGCCTTTTGTATTTAATTCCGATGCAATTTCTGTGTTTCGTCGTCAATAAGAAGGTCCAAGGTATACAGTAAACCTGAAGTGAAGCATCCGAATCTATAACTAGTGTCACAGGAATGGATGAATATATAGTCAGTAAGAAGGGTCATTGTTCTTGTACTTAAGTCGGCATTGTGCCTTTTGTATTTAATTCCGATGCAATATCTGTGTTTCATCGTCAATAAGAAGGTCCAAGGGATACAGTAAACCTGAAGTGAAGCATCGGAATCCATAACTAGTGTCACAGGACTGTTTCAAAACATAGACAGTAAGAAGAGACAGTCTTCTTGTGCCTAAGTCGGCATTGTGCCTTTTCTATTTAATTCCGATGCAATTTCGGTGTTTCATCGTCAATAAGAAGGTCAGAGCGATACAGTAAACCTGAAGTGAAGCATCGGAATCTATAACTAGTGTCACAGGAATGAATCAAGGTATAGTCAGTAAGAGGAGTCAGTCTTCTCGTACTTAGGTCGGCACTGTGCCTTTTGTATTTAATACCGATGCAATTTCTGTGTTTCATCGTCAATACGAAGGTCCAAGGGATACAGTAAACCTGAAGTGAAGCATCGGAATCCATAACTAGTGTCACAGGAATGGTTCAAAACATAGTCAGTAAGAAGAGTCAGTCTTCTTGTACTTCATTGGGCATTGTGCCTTTTGTATTTAATTCCCATGCTATTTCTGTGTTTCATCGTCAATACGAAGGTCCAAGGGATACAGTAAACCAGAAGTGAAGCATTGAATCTATAACTAGTGACACAGGAATGGTTCAAAACATAGTCAATAAGAAGAGTCAGTCTTCTTGTACTTAAGTCGGCATTGTGCCTTTTGTACTTAATTCCGATGCAATATCTGTGTTTCATCGTTAATAAGAAGGTCAGAGGGATACAGTAAACCTGAAGTGAAGCATCGTAATCTTTAACTAGTGTCACAGGAATGGTTCAAAACAGTCAGTAAGAAGAGTCAGTCTTCTTGTAGTTAAGTCGGCATTGTGCTTTTGTATTTAACTCCGTTGCAGTTTCTGTGTTTCATCGTCAATAAGAAGGTCCAAGGGATAGAGTGAACCTATAGTAAAGCATCGGAATCTATAAGTAGTGTCACAGGAATGGTTCAAAACATAGACAGTAGGAAGAGTCAGTCTTCTTCTACTTAAGTCGGCATTGTACCTTTTGTATTTAATTCCGATGCACTATCTGTGTTTCATCGTCATTACGAAGGTCCAAGGGATGCAGAAATCCTGAAATGAAGCATCGGAATCTGTAACTAGTGCCACAGGAATGGTTCAAAACATAGACAGTAGGAAGATTCAGTCTACATGTACTTAAGCCGGTATTGTGCCTTTTGTATTTATTTCCGATGCAATTTCTGTGTTTCATCGTCAATAAGAAGGTCAGAGGGATACGCTAAACCTGAAGTGAAGCATCGGAATCCATAACTAGTGTCACAGGAATGGTTCAAAACATAGTCAGTAAGAAGAGTCAGTCTTCTTGTACTTCATTGGGCATTGTGCCTTTTGTATTTAATTCCCATGCAATTTCTGTGTTTCGTCGTCAATGCAAAGATCCAAGGGATACAGTAAACCAGAAGTGAAGCATCGGAATCTATAACTAGTGTCACAGGAATGGATCAAACATAGTCAGTAAGAAGAGTCAGTCTGCTTGTACTTAAGTCGGCATTGTGCCTTTTGTATTTAATTCCGATGCAATATCTGTGTTTCATCGTTAGTAAGAAGGTCAGAGGGATACAATAAACCTGAAGTGAAGCATCGGAATCTACAACAAGTGTCACAGGAAAGGTTCAAATCATAGTCAGTAAGAAGAGTCAGTCTTCTTGTACTTAAGTCGGCTTTGTGCCTTTTGTATTTAATTCCGATGCAATTTCTGTGTTTCATCGTCAATAAGAAGGTCCAAGGGATACAGTAAACCCGAAGTGAAGCATCGGAATCTATAACTAGTGTCACAGGAATGGATCAAGATAGAGTCAGTAAGAAGAGTCAGTCATCTTGTACTTAAGTCGACATTGTGCCTTTTGTATTTAATTCCGATGCAATTTCTGTGTTTCATCGTCAATTAGAAGGTTCAAGGGGTACAGTAAACCTGAAGTGAAGCATCGGAATCCAAAACTAGTGTCACAGGAATGGTTCAAAAAATAGTCAGTAAGAAGAGTCAGTCTTCTTAAGTAGGCATTGTGCCTTTTGCATTTAATTCCGATGCAATTTCTGTGTTTCGTCGTCAATAAGATGGTCTGAGGGATACAGTAAGCCTGAAGTGAAGCATCGGAATCTATAACTAGTGTCACAAGAATGGTTCAAAACATAGGCAGTAAGAAGATTCAGGCTTCTTGTCCTTAAGTCAGCATTGTGCCTTTTGTATTTAATTGCGATGTAATTTCTGTGTTTCATCGTCAATAAGAAGGTCCAAGGGATACAGTGAACCTGGAGTGAAGTATCGGAATCTATAACTAGTGTCACAGGAATGGAACAAGCTATAGTCAGTAAGAAGAGTCAGTCTTTTTGTACTTAAGTCGACATTGTGCCTTTTGTATCTAATTCCAATGCAATTTCTGAGTTTCATCGTCAATAAGAAGGTCCATGGGATACAGTAAACCTGAAGTGAAGCATCGGAATCCATAACTAGTGTCACAGGATTGGTTCAAAACATAGTCAGTAAGAAGAGTCAGTCTTCTTGTACGTAAGTCGGCATTGTGCCTTTTGTATTTCATTCCGATGTAATTTCTGTGTTTCATCATCAATACGACGGTCCAAGGGATACAGTAAACCAGAAGTAAAGCATCGGAATCTGTAACTAGTGTCACAGGAATGGTTCAAAACGTAGTCAGTAAGAAGAGTCAGTCTTCTTGTACTTAAGTCGGCATTGTGCCTTTCGTATTTAATTCCGATGCAATATCTGCGTTTCATCGTTAATAATAACGTCAGTGGGATACAGTAAACCTGAAGTGAAACATCGGAATCTATATCTATTGTCACAGGAATAGTTCAAAACAGTCAGTAAGAAGAGTCATTCTTCTTGTACTTAAGTCGCCATATTGCTTTTTGTATTTTAATTCCGATGCAATTTCTGTGTTTCATTGTCAATAAGATGGTCCAAGGGACACAGTAAACCTGAAGTGAAGCATCGGAATCTATAACTAATGTCACAGGAATGGTTCAAACATAGACAGCAGTAAAGAGTCAGTCTTCTTATACTTAAGTCGGCATTGTGCCTTTGGTATTCAGTTCCGATGCAATTTCTGTGTTTCTTCGTCAATAAGAAGGTCCTAGGGATACAGTAAACCTGAAGTGAAGTCTCGGAATCTACAACTAGTGTCACAGGAATGGTTCAAAACATACTCAGTAAGAAGAGCCAGTCATCTTGTACTTAAGTAGGCATTAGGGCTTTTGTATTCAATTCCGATGCAATTTCTGTGTTTCATCGTTAATAAGAAGGTCCAACGGATACAGTAAACCTGAAGTGAAGCATCGGAATCCTTAACTAGCGTCACAGGATTGGTTCAAAACATAGACACTAAGAAGAGTCAGTCTGCTTGTACTTAAGACGGCATTGTGCCTTTTCTATTTAATTCCGATGCAATTTCTGTGTTTCATCGTCAATACGAAGATCCAAGGGATACAGTAAACCGGAAGTGAAGCATCGTAATCTATAACTAGTGTCACAGGTATGGTTCAAAACATAGTCAGTAATAAGAGTCAGTTTTCTTGTACTTAAGTCAGCATTGTGCCTTTTGTATATAATTCCGATGCAATATCTGTTTTTCATCGTTAATAAGAACGTCAGAGGGATACAGTAAACCTGAAGTGAAGCATCGGGATCTACAACTAGTGTCACAGGAATTGTTCAAATCATAGTCAGTAAGAAGAGTCAGTCTTCTTGTACTTAAGTCGGCATTGTGCCTATTGTATTTAATTCCGATGCAATTTCTGTGTTTCGTCGTCAATAAGAAGGTCCAAGGGATACAGTAAACCCGAAGTGAAGCATCGGAATCTATAACTAGTGTCACAGGAATGGATCAAGATAGAGTCAGTAAGAAGAGTCAGTCATCTTGTACTTAAGTCGACATTGTGCTGTTTGTATTTAATTCCGATGCAATTTCTGTATTTCATCGTCAATTAGAAGGTCCAAGGGATACAGTAAACCTGAAGTGAAGCTTCGGAATCCATAACTAGTGTCACAGGAATGGTTCAAAACATAGACAGTAAGAAGAGACAGTCTTCTTGTACCTAAGTCGGCATTGTGCCTTTTCTATTTAATTCCGATGGAATTTCGGTGTTTCATCGTCAATAAGAAGGTCCAAGGGATACAGTAAACCTGAAGTGAAGCATCGGAATCTATAACTAGTCTCACAGGAATGAATCAAGGTATAGTCAGTAAGAGGAGTCAGTCTTCTCGTACTTAGGTCGGCACTGTGCCTTTTGTAATTAATACCGATGCAATTTCAGTGTTTCATCGTCTATACGAAGGTCCAAGGGATACAGTAAACCTGAAGTGAAGCATCGGAATCCATAACTAGTGTCACAGGAATGGTTCAAAACATAGTCAGTAAGAAGAGTCAGTCGTCTTGTACTTCATTGGGTATTGTGCCTTTAGTATTTAATTCACATGCAATTTCTGTGTTTCATCGTCAATACGAAGGTCCAAGGGATACAGTAAACCAGAAGTGAAGCATCGGAATCTATAACTAGTGACATAGGAATGGTTCAAAACATAGACAGTAGGAAGATTCAGTCTACATGTACTTAAGTCGGTATTGTGCCTCTTGTATTTATTTCCGATGCAATTTCTGTGTTTCATCGTCAATAAGAAGGTCAGAGGGATACACTAAACCTGAAGTGAAGCATCGGAATCTATAACTAGTGTCACAGGAATGGTTCAAAGCATATCCAGTAAGAAGAGTCAGTCTTGTTGTACTTAGGTCGGCATTGTGCTTTTTGTATTTATTTTCGATGCAATTTCTGTGTTTCATCGTCAATAAGAAGGTCCAAGGGATACAGTAAACCTCGTGTGAAGCATCGGAATCTGTAACTAGTGTCACAGGAATGGTTCAAAACACAGACAGTAAGAAGAGTCAGTCTGCTTGTACTTAAGTCGGCATTGTGCCTTTTGTATTTAATTCCGATGCAATATCTGTGTTTCATCGTTAATAAGAAGGTCAGAGGGATACAATAAACCTGAAGTGAAGCATCGGGATCTACAACTAGTGTCACAGGAATGGTTCAAATCATAGTCAGTAAGAAGAGTCAGTCTTCTTGTACTTAAGTCGGCTTTGTGCCATTTGTATTTAATTCCAATGCAATATCTGTGTTTCATCGTCAACAAGAAGGTCCAAGGGATACAGTAAACCCGAAGTGAAGCATCGGAATCTATAACTAGTGTCACAGGAATGGATCAAGGTAGAGTCAGTAAGAAGAGTCAGTCATCTTGTACTTAAGTCGACATTGTGCCTTTTGTATTTAATTCCGATGCAATTTCTGTATTTCATCGTCAATTAGAAGGTCCATGGGATACAGTAAACCTGAAGTGAAGTATCGGAATCCAAAACTAGTGTCACAGGAATGGTTCAAAACATAGTCAGTAAGAAGAGTAAGACTTCTTAAGTATGCATTGTGCCTTTTGTATTTAATTCCGATGCAATTTCTGTGTTTCGACGTCAATAAGAAGGTCAGAGGGATACAGTAAGCCTGAAGTGAAGCATCGGAATCTATAACTAGTGTCACAGGAATGGTTCAAAACATAGGCAGTAAGAAGATTCAGGCATCTTGTCCTTAAGTCAGCATTGTGCCTTTTGTATTTAATTGCAATGTAATTTCTGTGTTTCATCGTCAATAAGAAGGTTCAAGGGATACAGTGAACCTGGAGTGAAGCATCGGACTCTATAACTAGTGTCACAGGAACGGTTCAAAACATAGACAGTAAGAAGAGTCAGCCTTCTTGTACTTAATTCGGCATTGTTTCTTTTGTAATTAATTCCGATGCAATTTCTGTGTTTCATCGTCAATAAGAAGGTCCAAGGGATACAGTAAACCTGAAGTGAAGCATCGGAATCAATAACTAGTGTCACAGGAATGGAACAAGATATAGTCAGTAAGAATAGTCAGTCTTTTTGTACTTAAGTCGGCATTGTGCCTTTTGTATCTAATTCCGATGCAATTTCTGTATTTCATCGTCAATACGACGGTCCAAGGGATACAGTAAACCAGAAGTGAAGCATCGGAATCTATAACTAGTGTCACAGGAATGGTTCAAAACATAGACACTAAGAAGAGTCAGTCCGCTTGTACTTAAGACGGCATTGTGCCTTTTCAATTTAATTCCGATGCAATTTCTGTGTTTCATCGTCAATAAGAAGGTCAGAGGGATACAGTGGACCTGAGGTGAAGCATCGGAATCTATAACTAGTGTCACAGCAATGGTTCGAAGCATAGACAGTAAGAACAGTCAGTCTTCTTATACTTAAGTCGGCATTGTGCATTTTCCATTTAATTAGGATGCAATTTCTGTGTTTCGTCGCCATAAGAAGGTCCAAAGGACACAGTACCTCTGAAGTGAAGCATCGGAATCTATAACTAATGTCACAGGAATGGTTCAAACATAGACAGCAGTAAAGAGTCAGTCTTCTTATACTTAAGTCGGCATTGTGCCTTTTGTATTTAGTTCCGATGTAATTTCTGTGTTTCATCGTCAATAAGAAGGTCCTAGGGATACAGTATACCTGAAGTGAAGCCTCGGAATCTTTAACTAGCGTCACAGGAATGGTTCAAATCATAGACACTAAGAAGAGTCAGTCTGCTTGTACTTAAGACGGCATTGTGCCTTTTCTATTTAATTCCAATGCAATATCTGTGTTTCATCGTTAATAAGAAGGTCAGAGGGATACAGTAAACCTGAAGTGCAGCATCGTAATCTATAACTAGTGTCACAGGAATGGTTCAAAACAGTCAGTAAGAAGAGTCAGTCTTCTTGTACTTAAGCCGGCATTGTGCATTTTGCATTTAACGCCGTTGCAATTTCTGTGTTTCATCGTCAATAAGAAGGTCCAAGGGATACAGTAAACCCGAAGTGAAGCATCGGAATCTATAACTAGTGTCACAGGAATGGATCAAGATAGAGTCAGTAAGAAGAGTCAGTCATCTTGTACTTAAGTCGACATTGTGCTGTTTGTATTTAATTCCGATGCAATTTCTGTATTTCATCGTCAATTACCCCCCCCATGAACCATGGACCTTGCCGTTGGTGGGGAGGCTTGCGTGCCTCAGCGATACAGATAGCCGTACCGTAGGTGCAACCACAATGGAGGGGTATCTGTTGAGAGGCCAGACAAACGTGTGGTTCCTGAAGAGGGGCAGCAGCCTTTTCAGTAGTTGCAAGGGCAACAGTCTGGATGATTGAGTGATCTGGCCTTGTAACAATAACCAAAACGGCCTTGCTGTGCTGGTACTGCGAGCGGCTGAAAGCAAGGGGAAACTACAGTCGTAATTTTTCCCGAGGGCATGCAGCTTTACTGTATGATTACATGATGATGGCGTCCTCTTGGGTAAAATATTCCGGAGGTAAAATAGTCCCCCATTCGGATCTCCGGGCGGGGACTACTCAAGAGGATGTCGTTATCAGGAGAAAGAAAACTGGCGTTCTACGGATCGGAGCGTGGAATGTCAGATCCCTTAATCGGGCAGGTAGGTTAGAAAATTTAAAAAGGGAAATGGATAGGTTAAAGTTAGATATAGTGGGAATTAGTGAAGTTCGGTGGCAGGAGGAACAAGACTTCTGGTCAGGTGACTACAGGGTTATAAACACAAAATCAAATAGGGGTAATGCAGGAGTAGGTTTAATAATGAATAGGAAAATAGGAATGCGGGTAAGCTACTACAAACAGCATAGTGAACGCATTATTGTGGCCAAGATAGATACGAAGCCCACGCCTACTACAGTAGTACAAGTTTATATGCCAACTAGCTCTGCAGATGACGAAGAAATTGAAGAAATGTATGATGAAATAAAAGAAATTATTCAGATTGTGAAGGGAGACGAAAATTTAATAGTCATGGGTGACTGGAATTCGAGTGTAGGAAAAGGGAGAGAAGGAAACATAGTAGGTGAATATGGATTGGGGGACAGAAATGAAAGAGGAAGCCGCCTGGTCGAATTTTGCACAGAGCACAACATAATCATAACTAACACTTGGTTTAAGAATCATGAAAGAAGGTTGTATACATGGAAGAACCCTGGAGATACTAAAAGGTATCAGATAGATTATATAATTGTAAGACAGAGATTTAGGAATCAGGTTTTAAATTGTAAGACATTTCCAGGGGCAGATGTGGACTCTGACCACAATCTATTGGTTATGACCTGTAGATTAAAACTGAAGAAACTGCAAAAAGGTGGGAATTTAAGGAGATGGGACCTGGATAAATTAAAAGAACCAGAGGTTGTACAGAGATTCAGGGAGAGCATAAGGGAGCAATTGACAGGAATGGGGGAAATAAATACAGTAGAAGAAGAATGGGTAGCTTTGAGGGATGAAGTAGTGAAGGCAGCAGAGGATCAAGTAGGTAAAAAGACGAGGGCTAGTAGAAATCCTTGGGTAACAGAAGAAATATTGAATTTAATTGATGAAAGGAGAAAATATAAAAATGCAGTAAGTGAAACAGGAAAAAAGGAATACAAACGTCTCAAAAATGTGATCGACAGGAAGTGCAAAATGGCTAAGCAGGGATGGCTAGAGGACATGTGTAAGGATGTAGAGGCCTATCTCACTAGGGGTAAGATAGATACCGCCTACAGGAAAATTAAAGAGACCTTTGGAGATAAGAGAATGACTTGTATGAATATCAAGAGCTCAGATGGAAACCCAGTTCTAAGCAAAGAAGGGAAAGCAGAAAGGTGGAAGGAGTATATAGAGGGTCTATACAAGGGCGATGTACTTGAGGACAATATTATGGAAATGGAAGAGGATGTAGATGAAGATGAAATGGGAGATACGATACTGCGCGAAGAGTTTGACAGAGCACTGAAAGACCTGAGTCGAAAGAAGGCCCCCGGAGTAGACAATATTCCATTGGAACTACTGACGGCCGTGGGAGAGCCAGTCCTGACAAAACTGTACCATCTGGTGAGCAAGATGTATGAAACAGGCGAAATACCCTCAGACTTCAAGAAGAATATAATAATTCCAATCCCAAAGAAAGCAGGTGTTGACAGATGTGAGAATTACCGAACTATCAGCTTAATAAGTCACAGCTGCAAAATACTAACACGAATTCTTTACAGACGAATGGAAAAACTAGTAGAAGCCAACCTCGGGGAAGATCAGTTTGGATTCCGTAGAAACACTGGAACACGTGAGGCAATACTGACCTTACGACTTATCTTAGAAGAAAGATTAAGGAAAGGCAAACCTACGTTTCTAGCATTTGTAGACTTAGAGAAAGCTTTTGACAATGTTGACTGGAATACTCTCTTTCAAATTCTAAAGGTGGCTGGGGTAAATTACAGGGAGCGAAAGGCTATTTACAATTTGTACAGAAACCAGATGGCAGTTATAAGAGTCGAGGGACATGAAAGGGAAGCAGTGGTTGGGAAGGGAGTAAGACAGGGTTGTAGCCTCTCCCCGATGTTGTTCAATCTGTATATTGAGCAAGCAGTAAAGGAAACAAAAGAAAAATTCGGAGTAGGTATTAAAATTCATGGAGAAGAAATAAAAACTTTGAGGTTCGCCGATGACATTGTAATTCTGTCAGAGACAGCAAAGGACTTGCAAGAGCAGTTGAATGGAATGGACAGTGTCTTGAAAGGAGGATATAAGATGAACATCAACAAAAGCAAAACAAGGATAATGGAATGTAGTCTAATTAAGTCGGGTGATGCTGAGGGAATTAGATTAGGAAATGAGGCACTTAAAGTAGTAAAGGAGTTTTGCTATTTGGGGAGCAAAATAACTGATGATGGTCGAAGTAGAGAGGATATAAAATGTAGGCTGGCAATGGCAAGGAAAGCGTTTCTGAAGAAGAGAAATTTGTTAACATCCAGTATTGATTTAAGTGTCAGGAAGTCATTTCTGAAAGTATTCGTATGGAGTGTAGCCATGTATGGAAGTGAAACATGGACGATAAATAGTTTGGACAAGAAGAGAATAGAAGCTTTCGAAATGTGGTGCTACAGATGAATGCTGAAGATTAGATGGGTAGATCACATAACTAATGAGGAAGTATTGAATAGGATTGGGGAGAAGAGAAGTTTGTGGCACAACTTGACCAGAAGAAGGGATCGGTTGGTAGGACATGTTCTGAGGCATCAAGGGATCACCAATTTAGTATTGGAGGGCAGCGTGGAGGGTAAAAATCGTAGAGGGAGACCAAGAGATGAATACACTAAGCAGATTCAGAAGGATGTAGGTTGCAGTAGGTACTGGGAGATGAAAAAGCTTGCACAGGATAGAGTAGCATGGAGAGCTGCATCAAACCAGTCTCAGGACTGAAGACCACAACAACAACAACAACATCGTCAATTAGAAGGTACAAGGGATACAGTAAACCTGAAGTGAAGCATCGGAATCCAAAACTAGTGTCACATGAATGGTTCAAAACATAGTCAGTAAGAAGAGTAAGTCTTCTGAAGTAGGCATTGTGCCTTTTGTATTTAATTCCGTTGCAATTTCTGTGTTTCGACGTCAATAAGAAAGTCAGAGGGATACAGTAAGCCTGAAGTGAAGCATCGGAATCTATAACTAGTGTCACAGGAATGGTTCAAAACATAGGCAGTAAGAAGATTCAGGCTTCTTGTCCTTAAGTCAGCATTGTGCCTTATGTATTTAATTGCGATGTAATTTCTGTGTTTCATCGTCAATACGACGGTCCAAGGGATACAGTAAACCAGAAGTGAAGCATCGGAATCTATAACTAGTGTCACAGGAATGGTTCAAAACATAGTCAGTAAGAAGAGTCAGTCTTCTTGTACTTAAGTCGGCATTGTGCCTTTTGTATTTAATTCCGATGCAATATCTGCGTTTCATCGTTAATAAGAACATCAGAGGGATACAGTAAACCTGAAGTGAAGCATCGGAATCTATATCTAGTGTCACAGGAATGGTTCAATACAGTCAGTAAGAAGAGTC
Source organism: Schistocerca serialis cubense (assembly GCF_023864345.2). NCBI lineage: Eukaryota > Metazoa > Arthropoda > Insecta > Orthoptera > Acrididae > Schistocerca > Schistocerca serialis. Next base: position 7,982,532 of record NW_026047584.1, on the reverse strand, counting down.
AGTCTTCTTGTACTTAAGTCGGCATTGTGCATTTTGTATTCAACTCCGTTGCAATTTCTGTGTTTCATCGTCAATAAGAAAGTCCAAGGGATAGAGTGAACCTAAAGTGAAGCATCGGAATCTATAACTAGTGTCACAGGAATGGTTCAAAACATATCCAGTGAGAAGAGTCAGTCTGCTTGTACTTAAGTCGGCATTGTGCCTTTTCCATTTAATTCCGATGCAATTTCTGTGTTTCGTCGCCAATAGGAAGGTCCAAAGGATACAGTAAACCTGAAGTGAAGCATCGGAATCTACAACTAATGTCACAGGATTCGTTCAAACATAGACAGTAGGAAGAGTCAGTCTTCTTGTACTTAAGTCGGCATTGTGCCTTTTGTATTTTGTTCCGATGCAATTTCTGTGTTTCGTCGCCAATAGGAAGGTCGAAAGGATACAGTAAACATGATGTGAAGCATCGGAAACAATAACTAATGTCACAGGATTCGGTCAAACATAGTCAGTAGGAAGAGTCAGTCTTCTTGTACTTGAGTCAGCATTGTGCCTTTTGTATTTAATTCCGATGCAATTTTTGTGTTTCGTCGTCAATACGAAGGTCCAAGGGATACAGTAAACCAGAAGTGAAGCATCGGAATCTATAACTAGTGTCACAGGAATGGTTCAAAACATAGTCAGTAAGAAGAGTCAGTCTTCTTGTACTTCATTGGGTATGTGCCTTTTGTATTTAATTCGCATGCAATTTCTGTGTTTCATCGTCAATACGAAGGTCCAATGGATACAGTAAACCAGAAGTGAAGCATCGGAATCTATAACTAGTGACATAGGAATGGTTCAAAACATAGACAGTAGGAAGATTCAGTCTACATGTACTTAAGTCGGTACTGTGCCTTTTGTATTTATTTCCGATGCATTTTCTGTGTTTCATCGTCAATAAGAAGGTCAGAGGGATACACTAAACCTGAAGTGAAGCATCGGAATCTATAACTAGTGTCACAGGAATGGTTCAAAGCATATCCAGTAAGAAGAGTCAGTCTTGTTGTACTTAGGTCGGCATTGTGCCTTTTGGATTTATTTTCGATGCAATTTCTGTGTTTCATCGTCAATAATAAGGTCCAAGGGATACAGTAAACCTTATGTGAAGCATCGGAATCTATAACTAGTGTCACAGGAATGGATCAAGATAGAGTCAGTAAGAAGAGTCAGTCATCTTGTACTTAATTCGGCATTGTTTCTTTTGTATTTAATTCCGAAGCAATTTCTGTGTTTCATCGTCAATAAGAAGGTCCAAGGGATACTGTAAACCTGAAGTGAAGCATCGGAATCTATAACTAGTGTCACAGGAATGGTTCAAAACATACTCAGTAAGAAGAGCCAGTCATCTTGTACTTAAGTAGGCATTGTGCCTTTTGTATTCAATTCCGATGCAATTTCTGTGTTTCATCGTCAATAAGATGGTCCAACGGATACAGTAAACCTGAGTGAAGCATCGGAATCTTTAACTAGCGTCACAGGATTGGTTCAAAACATAGACACTAAGAAGAGTCAGTCTGCTTGTACTTAAGACGGCATTGTGCCTTTTCTATTTAATTCCGATGCACTTTCTGTGTTTCATCGTCAATACGAAGGTCCAAGGGATACAGTAAACCGGAAGTGAAGCATCGTAATCTATAACTAGTGTCACAGGAATGGTTCAAAACATAGTCTGTAATAAGATTCAGTCTTCTTGTACTTAAGTCAACATTGTGCCTTTTGTATTTATTTCCAATGCAATATCTGTGTTTCATCGTTAATAAGAACGTCAGAGGGATACAGTAAACCTGAAGTGAAGCATCGGGATCTACAACTAGTGTCACAGGAATTGTTCAAATCATAGTCAGTAAGAAGAGTAGGTTTTCTTGTACTTAAGTCGGCATTGTGCCTTTTGTATTTAATTCCGATGCAATTTCTGTGTTTCGCCGTCAATAAGAAGGTCCAAGGTATACAGTAAACCTCAAGTGAAGCATCCGAATTTATAACTAGTGTCACAGGAATGGATCAATTTAAAGTCAGTAAGAAGAGTCAGTGTTCTTGTACTTAAGTCGGCATTGTGCCTTTTGTATTTAATTCCGATGCAATTTCTGTGTTTCATCGTCAATAAGAAGGTCCAAGGGATACAGTAAACCTGAAGTGAAGCTTCGGAATCCATAACTAGTGTCACAGGAATGGTTCAAAACATAGACAGTAAGAAGAGACAGTCTTCTTGTACCTAAGTCGGCATTGTGCCTTTTCTATTAAATTCTGATGCAATTTCGGTGTTTCGTCGTCAATAAGAAGGTCCAAGGGATACAGTAAACCTTGTGTGAAGCATCGGAATCTATAACTAGTGTCACAGGAATGGTTCCAAACATAGACAGTAAGAAGAGTCAGTCTTCTTGCACTTAAGTCGGCATTGTGCCTTTTGTATTTAATTCAGATTCAATTTCTGTGTTTCATCGTCAATGAGAAGGTCAGAGGGATACAGTATACCTGAAGTGAAGCATCGGAATCTATAGCTAGTGTCACAGGAATGGTTCAAAACATAGGCAGTAAGAAGATCCAGTCTTCTTGTCCTTTAGTCGGCATTGTGCCTTTTGTATTTAATTCCGATGCAATTTCTGTGTTTCATCGTCAACAATAAGGTTCAAGGGATACAGTAAACCTGAAGTGAAGCATCGGATTCTATACCTAGTGTCACAGGAATGAATCAAAGTATAGTCAGTAAGAGGAGTCAGTCCTCTCGTCTTTAGGTCGGCACTGTGCCTTTTGTATTTATTACCGATGCAATTTCAGTGTTTCATCGTCAATACGAAGGTCCAAGGGATACAGTAAACCTGAAGTGAAACATCAGAATCCATAACTAGTGTCACAGGAATGGTTCAAAACATAGTCAGTAAGAAGAGTCAGTCTTCTTGTACTTCATTGGGTATTGTGCCTTTTGTATTTAATTCGCATGCAATTTCTGTGTTTCATCGTCAATACGAAGGTCCAAGGGATACAGTAAACCAGAAGTGAAGCATCGGAATCTATAACTAGTGACATAGGAATGGTTCAAAACATAGACAGTAGGAAGATTCAGTCTACATGTACTTAAGTCGGTATTGTGCCTTTTGTATTTATTTCCGATGCAATTTCTGTGTTTCATCGTCAATAAGAAGGTCAGAGGGATACACTAAACCTGAAGTGAAGCATCGGAATCTATAACTAGTGTCACAGGAATGGTTCAAAGCATATCCAGTAAGAAGAGTCAGTCTTGATGTACTTAGGTCGGCATTGTGCCTTTTGTATTTATTTTCGATGCAATTTCTGTGTTTCATCGTCAATAATAAGGTCCAAGGGATACAGTAAACCTTGTGAGAAGCATCGGAATCTATAACTAGTGTCACAGGAATGGTTCAAAACACAGACAGTAAGAAGAGTCAGTCTGCTTGTACTTAAGTCGGCAATGTGCCTTTTGTATTTAATTCCGATGCAATATCTGTGTTTCATCGTTAATAAGAAGGTCAGAGTTATACAATAAACCTGAAGTGAAGCATCGGAATCTACAACTAGTGTCACAGGAATGGTTCAAATCATAGTCAGTAAGAAGAGTCAGTGTTCTTGTACTTAAGTCGGCATTGTGCCTTTTGTATCTAATTCCGATGCAATTTCTGTGTTTCATCGTCAATAAGAAGGTCCAAGGGATACAGTAAACCTGAAGTGAAGCTTCGGAATCCATAACTAGTGTCACAGGAATGGTTCAAAACATAGACAGTAAGAAGAGACAGTCTTCTTGTACCTAAGTCGGCATTGTGCCTTTTCTATTTAATTCCGATGCAATTTCGGTGTTTCATCGTCAATAAGAAGGTCCAAGGGATACAGTAAACCTTGTGTGAAGCATCGGAATCTATAACTAATGTCACAGGAATGGTTCAAAACATAGACAGTCAGAAGAGTCAGTCTTCTTGCACTTCAGTCGGCATTGTGCTTTTTGTATTTAATTCAGATGCAATTTCTGTGATTCATCGTCAATGAGAAGGTCAGAGGGATACAGTAAACCTGAAGTGAAGCATCGGAATCTATAACTAGTGTCACAGGAATGGTTCAAAACATAGGCAGTAAGAAGATCCAGTCTTCTTGTCCTTTAGTCGGCATTGTGCCTTTTGTATTTAATTCCGATGCAATTTCTGTGTTTCATCGTCAACAATAAGGTCCAAGGGATACAGTAAACCTGAAGTGAAGCATCGGAATCTATAACTAGTGTCACAGGAATGAATCAAGGTATAGTCAGTAAGAGGAGTCAGTCTTCTCGTACTTAGGTCGGCACTGTGCCTTTTGTATTTAATTCCGATGCAATTTCTGTATTTCATCGTCAATTAGAAGGTCCAAGGGATAAAGTAAACCTGAAGTGAAGCATCGGAATCCAAAACTAGTGTCACAGGAATGGTTCGAAACATAGTCAGTAAGAAGAGTAAGTCTTCTTAAGTAGGCATTGTGCCTTTTGTATTTAATTCCGATGCAATTTCTGTGTTTCGACGTCAATATGAAGGTCAGAGGGATACAGTAAGCCTGAAGTGAAGCATAGGAATCTATAACTAGTGTCACAGGAATGGTTCAAAACATAGGCAGTAAGAAGATTCAGGCTTCTTGTCCTTAAGTCAGCATTGTGCCTTATGTATTTAATTGCGATGTAATTTCTGTGTTTCATCGTCAATAAGAAGGTTCAAGGGATACAGTGAACCTGGAGTGAAGCATCGGACTCAATAACTAGTGACACAGGAACGGTTCAAAACATAGACAGTAAGAAGAGTCAGCCAAATTGTACTTAATTCGGCATTGTTTCTTTTGTATTTAATTCCGATGCAATTTCTGTGTTTCATCGTCAATAAGAAGGTCCAAGGGATACAGTAAACCTGAAGTGAAGCATCGGAATCTATAACTAGTGTCACAGGTATGGAACAAGGTATAGTCAGTAAGAAGAGTCAGTCTTTTTGTACTTAAGTCGGCATTGTGCCTTTTGTATCTAATTCCGATGCAATTTCTGTGTTTCATCGTCAATACGACGGTCCAAAGGGATACAGTAAACCAGAAGTGAAGCATCGGAATCTATAACTAGTGTCACAGGAATGGTTCAAAACATAGTCAGTAAGAAGAGTCAGTCTTCTTGTACTTAAGTGGGCATTGTGCCTTTTTTATTTAATTCCGGTGCAATATCTGCGTTTCATCGTTAATAAGAACGTCAGAGGGATACAGTAAACCTGAAGTGAAGCATCGGAATCTATATCTAGTGTCAAAGGAATGGTTCAAAACATATCCAGAGAGAAGAGTCAGTCTGCTTGTACTTAAGTCGGCATTGTGCCTTTTCTATTTAATTCCGATGCAATTTCTGTGTTTCGTCGCCAATAGGAAGGTCCAGAGGATACAGTAAACCTGAAGTGAAGCATCGGAATCTACAACTAATGTCACAGGATTCGTTCAAACATAGACAGTAGGAAGAGTCAGTCCTCTTGTACTTAAGTCGGCATTGTGCCTTTTGTATTTTGTTCCGATGCAATTTCTGTGTTTCGTCGCCAATAGGATGGTCGAAAGGATACAGTAAACCTGAAGTGAAGCATCGGAAACAATAACTAATGTCACAGGATTCGTTCAAACATAGTCAGTAGGAAGAGTCAGTCTTCTCGTACTTGAGTCAGCATTGTGCCTTTTGTATTTAATTCCGATGCAATTTTTGTGTTTCGTCGTCAATACGAAGGTCCAAGGGATACAGTGAACATGAAGTGAAGCATCGGAATCTATAACTAGTGTCACAGGAATGGTTCAAAACATAGTCAGTAAGAAGAGTCAGTCTTCTTGTACTTCATTGGGTATTGTGCCTTTTGTATTTAATTCGCATGCAATTTCTGTGTTTCAGCGTCAATACGAAGGTCCCAGGGATACAGTAAACCAGAAGTGAAGTATCGGAATCTATAACTAGTGACATAGGAATGGTTCAAAACATAGACAGTAGGAAGATTCAGTCTACATGTACTTAAGTCGGTATTGTGCCTTTTGTATTTATTTACGATGCAATTTCTGTGTTTCATCGTCAATAGGAAGGTCAGAGGGATACACTAAACCTGAAGTGAAGCATCGGAATCTATAACTAGTGTCACAGGAATGGTTCAAAACATATCCAGTAAGAAGAGTCAGTCTTGCTGTACTTAGGTCGGCATTGTGCCTTTTGTATTTATTTTCGATGCAATTTCTGTGTTTCATCGTCAATAAGAAGGTCCAAGGGATACAGTTAACCTTGTGTGAAGCAACGGAATCTATAACTAGTGTCACAGGAATGGTTCAAAACACAGACAGTAAGAAGAGTCAGTCTGCTTGTACTGAAGTCGGCATTGTGCCTTTTGTATTTAATTCCAATGCAATTTCTGTGTTTCATCGTCAACAAGAAGGTCCAAGGGATACAGTAAACCCGAAGTGAAGCATCGGAATCTATAACTAGTGTCACAGGAATGGATCAAGATAGAGTCAGTAAGAAGAGTCAGTCTTCTTGTACTTAAGTCGACATTGTGCCTTTTGTATTTAATTCCGATGCAATTTCTGTATTTCATCGTCAATTAGAAGGTCCAAGGGATACAGTAAACCTGAAGTGAAGCATCGGAATCCAAAACTAGTGTCACAGGAATGGTTCAAAACATAGTCAGTAAGAAGAGTAAGTCTTCTTAAGTAGGCATTGTGCCTTTTGTATTTAATTCCGATGCAATTTCTGTGTTTCGACGTCAATAAGAAAGTCAGGGGGATACAGTGAGCCTGAAGTGAAGCATCGGAATCTACAACTAGTGTCACAGGAATGGTTCAAAACATAGGCAGTAAGAAGATTCAGGCTTCTTGTCCTTAAGTCAGCATTGTGCCTTTTGTATTTAATTGCGATGTAATTTCTGTGTTTCATCGTCAATAAGAAGGTTCAAGGGATACAGTGAACCTGGAGTTAAGCATCGGACTCTATAACTAGTGTCACAGGAACGGTTCAAAACATAGACAGTAAGAAGAGTCAGCCTTCTTGTACTTAATTCGGCATTGTTACTTTTGTATTTAATTCCGATGCAATTTCTGTGTTTCATCGTCAATAAGAAGGTCCAAGGGATACAGTAAACCTGAAGTGAAGCATCGGAATCTATAACTAGTGTCACAGGAATGGAACAAGATATAGTCAGTAAGAAGAGTCAGTCTTTTTGTACTTAAGTCGGCATTGTGCCTTTTGTATCTAATTCCGATGCAATTTCTGTGTTTCATCGTCAATATGACGGTCCAAGGGATACAGTAAAACAGAAGTGAAGCATCGGAATCTATAACTAGTGTCACAGGAATGGTTTAAAACATAGTCAGTAAGATGAGTCAGTCTTCTTGTACTTAAGTCGGCATTGTGCCTTTTGTATTTAATTCCGATGCAATATCTGCGTTTCATCGTTAATAAGAACGTCAGAGGGATACAGTAAACCTGAAGTGAAGCATCGGAATCTATATCTAGTGTCACAGGAATGGTTCAAAACAGTCAGTAAGAAGAGTCAGTCTTCTTGTACTTAAGTCGCCATTTTGCCTTTTGTATTTAATTCCGATGCAATTTCTGTGTTTCATCGTCAATAAGAAGGTCCAAGGGACACAGTACACCTGAAGTGAAGCATCGGAATCTGTAACTAGCGTCACAGGAATGGTTCAAACCATAGACACTAAGAAGAGTCAGTCTGATTGTACTTAAGGCGGCATTGTGCCTTTTCTATTTAATTCCGATGCAATTTCTGTGTTTCATCGTCAATAAGAAGGTCAGAGGGATACAGTGGACCTGAGGTGAAGCATCGGAATCTACAACTAGTGTCACAGGAATGGTTCAAAACATACTCAGTAAGAAGAGCCAGTCATCTTGTACTTAAGTAGGCATTGTGCCTTTTGTATTCAATTCCGATGCAATTTCTGTGTTTCATCGTCAATAAGAAGGTCCAACGGATACAGTAAACCTGAAGTGAAGCATCGGAATCTTTAATTAGCGTCACAGGATTGGTTCAAAACATAGACACTAAGAAGAGTCAGTCTGCTTGTACTTAAGACGGCATTGTGCCTTTTCTATTTAATTCCGATGCAATTTCTGTGTTTCATCGTCAATACGAAGGTCCAAGGGATACAGTAAACCGGAAGTGAAGCATCGTAATCTATAACTAGTGTCACAGGAATGGTTCAAAACATAGTCAGTAATAAGAGTCAGTCTTCTTGTACTTAAGTCAACATTGTGCCTTTTGTATTTAATTCCGATGCAATATCTGTGTTTCATCGTTAATAAGAACGTCAGAGGGATACAGTAAACCTGAAGTGAAGCATCGGGATCTACAACTAGTGTCACAGGAATTGTTCAAATCATAGTCAGTAAGAAGAGTCAGTCTTCTTGTACTTAAGTCGGCATTGTGCCTTTTGTATTTAAATCCGATGCAATTTCTGTGTTTCGTCGTCAATAAGAAGGTCCAAAGTATACAGTAAACCTGAAGTGAAGCATCCGAATCTATAACTAGTGTCACAGGAATGGATCAATATATAGTCAGTAAGAAGAGTCAGTGTTCTTGTACTTAAGTCGGCATTGTGCCTTTTGTATTTAATTCCGATGCAATTTCGGTGTTTCATCGTCAATAAGAAGGTCCCAGGGATACAGTAAACCTTGTGTGAAGCATCGGAATCTACAACTAGTGTCACAGGAATGGTTCAAAACATAGACAGTAAGGAGAGTCAGTCTTCTTGCACTTAAGTCGGCATTGTGCTTTTTGTATTTAATTCAGATGCAATTTCTGTGTTTCATCGTCAACAATAAGGTCCAAGGGATACAGTAAACCTGAAGTGAAGCATCGGAATGTATAACTAGTGTCACAGGAATGAATCAAGGTATAGTCAGTATGAGGAGTCAGTCTTCTCGTACATAGGTCGGCACTGTGCCTTTTGTATTCAATACCGATGCAATTTCAGTGTTTCATCGTCAATACGAAGGTCCAAGGGATACAGTAAACCTGAAGTGAAGCATCGGAATCCATAACTAGTGTCACAGGTATGGTTCAAAACATAGTCAGTAAGAAGAGTCAGTTTTCTTGTACTTCATTGGGTATTGTGCCTTTTGTATTTAATTCGCATGCAATTTCTGTGTTTCATCGTCAATACGAAGGTCCAAGGGATACAGTAAACCAGAAGTGAAGCATCGGAATCTATAACTAGTGACATAGGAATGGTTCAAAACATAGACAGTAGGAAGATTCAGTCTACATGTACTTAAGTCGGTATTGTGCCTTTTGTATTTATTTCCGATGTAATTTCTGTGTTTCATCGTCAATAAGAAGGTCAGAGGGATACACTAAACCTGAAGTGAAGCATCGGAATCTATAACTAGTGTCACAGGAATGGTTCAAAACATATCCAGTAAGAAGAGTCAGTCTTGTTGTACTTATGTCGGCATTGTGCCTTTTGTATTTATTTTCGATGCAATTTCTGTGTTTCATCGTCAATAATAAGGTCCAAGGGTTACAGTAAACCTTGTGTGAAGCATCGGAATCTATAACTGGTGTCACAGGAATGGTTCAAAACACAGACAGTAAGAAGAGTCAGTCTGCTTGTACTTAAGTCGGCATTGTGCCTTTTGTATTTAATTCCGATGCAATATCTGTGTTTCATCGTTAATAAGAAGGTCAGAGGGATACAATAAACCTGAAGTGAAGAATCGGAATCTACAACTAGTGTCACAGGAATGGTTCAAATCATAGTCAGTAAGAAGAGTCAGTCTTTTTGTACTTAAGTCGGCTTTGTGCCTTTTGTATTTAATTCCTATGCAATTTCTGTGTTTCATCGTCAATAAAAAGGTCCAAGGGATACAGTAAACCCGAAGTGAAGCATCGGAATCTATAACTAGTGTCACAGGAATGGATCAAGGTAGAGGCAGTAAGAAGAGTCAGTCATCTTGTACTTAAGTCGACATTGTGCCTTTTGTATTTAATTCCGATGCAATTTCTGTATTTCATCGTCATTTAGAAGGTCCAAGGGATACAGTAAACCTGAAGTGAAGCATCGGAATCCAAAACTAGTGTCACAGGAATGGTTCAAAACATAGTCAGTAAGAAGAGTAAGTCTTCTTAAGTAGGCATTGTGCCTTTTGTATTTAATTCCGATGCAATTTCTGTGTTTCGACGTCAATAAGAAGGTCAGAGGGATACAGTAAGCCTGAAGTGAAGCATCGGAATCTATAACTAGTGTCACAGGAATGGTTCCAACATAGACAGCAGTAAAGAGTCAGTATTCTTATACTTAAGTCGGCATTGTGCCTTTGGTATTTAGTTCCGATGCAATTTCTGTGTTTCATCGTCAATAAGAAGGTCCTAGGGATACAGTAAACCTGAAGTGAAGCCTCGGAATCTACAACTAGTATCACAGGAATGGTTCAAATCATACTCAGTAAGAAGAGCCAGTCATCTTGTACTTAAGTAGGCATTGTGCCTTTTGTATTCAATTCTGATGCAATTTCTGTGTTTCATCGTCAATAAGAAGGACCAACGGATACAGTAAAACTGAAGTGAAGCATCGGAATCTTTAATTAGCGTCACAGGATTGGTTCAAAACATAGACACTAAGAAGAGTCAGTCTGCTTGTACTTAAGACGGCATTGTGCCTTTTCTATTTAATTCCGATGCAATTTCTGTGTTTCATCGTCAATACGAAGGTCCAAGGGATACAGTAAACCGGAAGTGAAGCATCGTAATCTATAACTAGTGTCACAGGAATGGTTCAAAACATAGTCAGTAATAAGAGTCAGTCTTCTTGTACTTAAGTCAACATTGTGCCTTTTGTATTTAATTCCGATGCAATATCTGTGTTTCATCGTTAATAAGAACGTCAGAGGGATACAGTAAACCTGAAGTGAAGCATCGGGATCTACAACTAGTGTCACAGGAATTGTTCAAATCATAGTCAGTAAGAAGAGTCAGTCTTCTTGTACTTAAGTCGGCATTGTACCTTTTGTATTTAATTCCGATGCAATTTCTGTGTTTCGTCGTCAATAAGAAGGTCCAAAGTATACAGTAAACCTGAAGTGAAGCATCCGAATCTATAAGTAGTGTCACAGGAATGGATCAATATATAGTCAGTAAGAAGAGTCAGTGTTCTTGTACTTAAGTCGGCATTGTGCCTTTTGTATTTAATTCCGATGCAATTTCGGTGTTTCATCGTCAATAAGAAGGTCCCAGGGATACAGTAAACCTTGTGTGAAGCATCGGAATCTATAACTAGTGTCACAGGAATGGTTCAAAACATAGACAGTAAGGAGAGTCAGTCTTCTTGCACTTAAGTCGGCATTGTGCCTTTTGTATTTAATTCAGATGCAATTTCTGTGTTTCATCGTCAATGAGAAGGTCAGAGGGATACAGTAAACCTGAAGTGAAGCATCGGAATCTATAACTAGTGTCACAGGAATGGTTCAAATCATAGGCAGTAAGAAGATCCAGTCTTCTTGTCCTTTAGTCGGCATTGTGCCTGTTGTATATAATTCCGATGCAATTTCTGTGTTTCATCGTCAACAATAAGGTCCAAGGGATACAGTAAACCTGAAGTGAAGCATCGGAATCTATAACTAGTGTCACAGGAATGAATCAAGGTATAGTCAGTATGAGGAGTCAGTCTTCTCGTACATAGGTCGGCACTGTGCCTTTTGTATTTAATACCGATGCAATTTCAGTGTTTCATCGTCAATACGAAGGTCCAAGGGATACAGTAAACCTGAAGTGAAGCATCGGTATCCATAACTAGTGTCACAGGAATGGTTCAAAACATAGTCAGTAAGAAGTGTCAGTTTTCTTGTACTTCATTGGATATTGTGCCTTTTGTATTTAATTCGCATGCAATTTCTGTGTTTCATCGTCAATACGTAGGTCCACGGGATACAGTAAACCAGAAGTGAAGCATCGGAATCTATAACTAGTGACATAGGAATGGTTCAAAACATAGACAGTAGGAAGATTCAGTCTACATGTACTTAAGTCGGTATTGTGCCTTTTGTATTTATTTCCGATGCAATTTCTGTGTTTCATCGTCAATAAGAAGGTCAGAGGGATACACTAAACCTGAAGTGAAGCATCGGAATCTACAACTAGTGTCACAGGAATGGTTCAAAACATATCCAGTAAGAAGAGTCAGTCTTGTTGTACTTAGGTCGGCATTGTGCCTTTTGTATTTAATTTCGATGCAATTTCTGTGTTTCATCGTCAATAATAAGGTCCAAGGGATACAGTAAACCTTGTGTGAAGCATCGGAATCTATAACTGGTGTCACAGGAATGGTTCAAAACACAGACAGTAAGAAGAGTCAGTCTGCTTGTACTTAAGTCGGCATTGTGCCTTTTGTATTTAATTCCGATGCAATATCTGTGTTTCATCGTTAATAAGAAGGTCAGAGGGATACAATAAACCTGAAGTGAAGCATCGGAATCTACAACTAGTGTCACAGGAATGGTTCAAATCATAGTCAGTAAGAAGAGTCAGTCTTTTTGTACTTAAGTCGGCTTTGTGCCTTTTGTATTTAATTCCAATGCAATTTCTGTGTTTCATCGTCAATAAAAAGGTCCAAGGGATACAGTAAACCCGAAGTGAAGCATCGGAATCTATAACTAGTGTCACAGGAATGGATCAAGATAGAGTCAGTAAGAAGAGTCAGTCATCTTGTACTTAAGTCGACATTGTGCCTTTTGTATTTAATTCCGATGCAATTTCTGTATTTCATCGTCATTTAGAAGGTCCAAGGGATACAGTAAACCTGAAGTGAAGCATCGGAATCCAAAACTAGTGTCACAGGAATGGTTCAAAACATAGTCAGTAAGAAGAGTAAGTCTTCTTAAGTAGGCATTGTGCCTTTTGTATTTAATTCCGATGCAATTTCTGTGTTTCGACGTCAATAAGAAGGTCAGAGGGATACAGTAAGCCTGAAGTGAAGCATCGGAATCTATAACTAGTGTCACAGGAATGGTTCCAACATAGACAGCAGTAAAGAGTCAGTATTCTTATACTTAAGTCGGCATTGTGCCTTTGGTATTTAGTTCCGATGCAAATTCTGTGTTTCATCGTCAATAAGAAGGTCCTAGGGATACAGTAAACCTGAAGTGAAGCCTCGGAATCTACAACTAGTGTCACAGGAATGGTTCAAAACATACTCAGTAAGAAGAGCCAGTCATCTTGTACTTAAGTAGGCATTGTGCCTTTTGTATTCAATTCCGATACAATTTCTGTGTTTCATCGTCAATAAGAAGGTCCAACGGATACAGTAACACTGAAGTGAAGCATCGGAATCTTTAATTAGCGTCACAGGATTGGTTCAAAACATAGACACTAAGAAGAGTCAGTCTGCTTGTACTTAAGACGGCATTGTTCCTTTTCTATTTAATTCCGATGCAATTTCTGTGTTTCGTCGTCAATAAGAAGGTCCAAAGTATACAGTAAACCTGAAGTGAAGCAACCGAATCTATAACTAGTGTCACAGGAATGGATCAATATATAGTCAGTAAGAAGAGTCAGTGTTCTTGTACTTAAGTCGGCATTGTGCCTTTTGTATTTAATTCCGATGCAATTTCGGTGTTTCATCGTCAACAATAAGGTCCAAGGGATACAGTAAACCTGAAGTGAAGCATCGGAATCTATAACTAGTGTCACAGGAATGAATCAAGGTATAGTCAGTATGAGGAGTCAGTCTTCTCGTACATAGGTCGGCACTGTGCCTTTTGTATTTAATACCGATGCAATTTCAGTGTTTCATCGTCAATACGAAGGTTCAAGGGATACAGTAAACCTGAAGTGAAGCATCGGAATCCATAACTAGTGTCACAGGAATGCTTCAAAACATAGTCAGTAAGAAGAGTCAGTTTTCTTGAACTTCATTGGGTATTGTGCCTTTTGTATTTAATTCGAATGCAATTTCTGTGTTTCGACGTTAATAAGAAGGTCAGAGGGATACAGTAAGCCTGAAGTGAAGCATCGGAATCTATAACTAGTGTCACAGGAATGGTTCAAAACATAGGCAGTAAGAAGATTCAGGCTTCTTGTCCTTAAGTCAGCATTGTGTCTTTTGTATTTAATTGCGATGTAATTTCTGTGTTTCATCGTCAATAAGAAGGTTCAAGGGATATAGTGAACCTGGAGTGAAGCATTGGACTCTATAACTAGTGTCACAGGAACGGTTCAAAACATAGACAGTAAGAACAGTCAGCCTTCTTGTACTTAATTCGGCATTGTTTCTTTTGTATTTAATTCCGATGCAATTTCTGTGTTTCATCGTCAATAAGAAGGTCCAAGGGACACAGTAAACCTGAAGTGAAGCATCGGAATCCAAAACTAGTGTCACAGGAATGGTTCAAAACAGTCAGTAAGAAGAGTCAGTCTTCTTATACCTAAGTCGCCATTTTGCCTTTTGTATTTAATTCCGATGCAATATCTGTGTTTCATCGTCATTTAGAAGGTCCAAGGGATACAGTAAACCTGAAGTGAAACATCGGAATCCAAAACTAGTGTCACAGGAATGGTTCAAAACATAGTCAGTAAGAAGAGTAAGTCTTCTTAAGTAGGCATTGTGCCTTTTGTATTTAATTCCGATGCAATATCTGCGTTTCATCGTTAATAAGAACGTCAGAGGGATACAGTAAACCTGAAGTGAAGCATCGGAATCTATATCTAGTGTCACAGGAATGGTTCAAAACAGTCAGTAAGAAGAGTCAGTCTTCTTATACCTAAGTCGCCATTTTGCCTTTTGTATTTAATTCCGATGCAATATCTGTGTTTCATCGTAATAAGAAGGTCCAAGGGACACAGTAAACCTGAAGTGAAGCATCGGAATCTGTAACTAGCGTCACAGGAATGGTTCAAATCATAGACACTAAGAAGAGTCAGTCTGCTTGTAATTAAGACGGCATTGTGCCTTTTCAATTTAATTCCGATGCAATTTCTGTGTTTCATCGTCAATAAGAAGGTCAGAGGGATACAGTGGACCTGAGGTGAAGCATCGGAATCTATAACTAGTGTCACAGCAATGGTTCGAAGCATAGACAGTAAGAACAATCAGTCTTCTTGTACTTAAGTCGGCATTGTGCATTTTCTATTTAATTAAAATGCAATTTCTGTGTTTCGTCGCCAATAGGAAGGTCGAAGGGATACAGTAAACCTTAAGTGAAGCATCGGAAACAATATCTAATGTCACAGGATTCGTTCAAACATAGTCAGTAGGAAGAGTCAGTCTTCTTGTACTTGAGTCAGCTTTGTGACTTTTGTATTTCATTCCGATGCAATTTTTGTGTTTCGTCGTCAATACGAAGGTCCAAGGGATACAGTAAACCAGAAGTGAAGCTTCGGAATCTATAACTAGTGTCACAGGAATGGATCAAAACATAGTCAGTAAGAAGAGTCAGTCTGCTTGTACTTAAGTCGGCATTGTGCCTTTTGTATTTAATTCCGATGCAATATCTGTGTTTCATCGTTAATAAGAAGGTCAGAGGGATACAATAAACCTGAAGTGAAGCATCGGAATCTACAACTAGTGTCACAGGAATGGTTCAAATCATAGTCAGTTAGAAGAGTCAGTCTTCTTGTACTTAAGTCGGCTTTGTGCCTTTTGTATTTAATTCCAATGCAATTTCTGTGTTTCATCGTCAATAAGAAGGTCCAAGGGATACAGTAAACCCGAAGTGAAGCATCGGAATCTATAACTAGTGTCACAGGAATGGATCAAGATAGAGTCAGTAAGAAGAGTCAGTCATCTTGTACTTAAGTCGACATTGTGCCTTTTGTATTTAATTCCGATGCAATTTCTGTGTTTCGACGTCAATAAGAAGGTCAGAGGGATACAGTAAGCCTGAAGTGAAGCATCGGAATCTATAACCAGTGTCACAGGAATGGTTTAAAACATAGGCAGTAAGAAGATTCAGGCTTCTTGTCCTTAAGTCAGCATTGTGCCTTTTGTATTTAATTGCGATGTAATTTCTGTGTTTCATCGTCAATAAGAAGGTTCAAGGGATACAGAGAACCTGGAGTGAAGCATCGGACTCAATAACTAGTGTCACAGGAACGGTTCAAAACATAGACAGTAAGAAGAGTCAGCCTTCTTGTACTTAATTCGGCATTGTTTCTTTTGTATTTAATTCCGATGCAATTCCTGTGTTTCATCGTCAATAAGAAGGTCCAAGGGATACAGTAAACCTGAAGTGAACCATCGGAATCTATAACTAGTGTGACAGGAATGGAACAAGATATAGTCAGTAAGAAGAGTCAGTCTTTTTGTACTTAAGTCGGCATTGTGCCTTTTGTATATAATTCCGATGCAATTTCTGTGTTTCATCGTCAATACGACGGTCCAAGGGATACAGTAAACCAGAAGTGAAGCATCGGAATCCATAACTAGTGTCACAGGAATGGTTCAAAACATAGTCAGTAAGAAGAGTCAGTCTTCTTGTACTTAAGTCGGCATTGTGCCTTTTGTATTTAATTCCGATGCAATATCTGTGTTTCATCGTTAATAAGAACGTCAGAGGGATACAGTAAACCTGAAGTGAAGCATCGGAATCTATATCTAGTGTCACAGGAATGGTTCAAAACAGTCAGTAAGAAGAGTCAGTCTTCTTGTACTTAAGTCGCCATTTTGCCTTTTGTATTTAACTCCGATGCAATATCTGTGTTTCATCGTCAATACGAAGGTCCAAGGGACACAGTAAACCTGAAGTGAAGCATCGGAATCTGTAACTAGCGTCACAGGAATGGTTCAAAACATAGACACTAAGAAGAGTCAGTCGGCTTGTACTTAAGACGGCATTGTGCCTTTTCAATTTAATTCCGATGCAATTTCTGTGTTTCATCGTCAATAAGAAGGTCAGAGGGATACAGTGGACCTGAGGTGAAGCATCGGAATCTATAACTAGTGTCACAGCAATGGTTCGAAGCATAGACAGTAAGAACAGTCAGTCTTCTTGTACTTAAGTCGGCATTGTGCATTTTCTATTTAATTAGAATGCAATTTCTGTGTTTCGTCGCCAATAAGAAGGTCCAAAGGATACAGTACCTCTGAAGTGAAGCATCGGAATCTATAACTAATGTCACAGGAATGGTTCAAACATAGACAACAGTAAAGTGTCAGTCTTCTTATACTTCAGTCGGCATTGTGACTTTTGTATTTAGTTCCGATGCAATTTCTGTGTTTCATCGTCAATAAGAAGGTCCTAGGGATACAGTATACCTGAAGGGAAGCCTCGGAATCTACAACTAGGGTCACAGGAATGGTTCAAACATACTCAGTAAGAAGAGCCAGTCATCTTGTACTTAAGTAGGCATTGTGCCTTTTGTATTCAATTCCGATGCAATTTCTGTGTTTCATCGTCAATAAGAAGGTCCAACGGATACAGTAAACCTGAAGTGAAGCATCGGAATCTTTAACTAGCGTCACAGGAATGGTTCAAAACATAGACACTAAGAAGAGTCAGTCTGCTTGTACTTAAGCCGGCATTGTGCCTTTTCTATTTAATTCCGATGCAATATCGGTGTTTCATCGTTAATAAGAAGGTCTGAGGGATACAGTAAACCTGAAGTGAAGCATCGTAATCTATAACTAGTGTCACAGGAATGGTTCAAAACAGTCAGTAAGAAGAGTCAGTCTTCTTGTACTTAAGTCGGCATTGTGCATTTTGTATTTAACTCCGTTGCAATTTCTGTGTTTCATCGTCAATAAGAAGGTCCAAGGGATACAGTAAACCCGAACTGAAGCATCGGAATCTATAACTAGTGTCACAGGAATGGATCAAGATAGAGTCAGTAAGAAGAGTCAGTCATCTTGTACTTAAGTCGACATTGTGCCTTTTGTATTTAATTCCGATGCAATTTCTGTATTTCATCGTCAATTAGAAGGTCCAAGGGATACAGTAAACCTGAAGTGAAGCATCGGAATCCAAAACTAGTGTCACAGGAATGGTTCAAAACATAGTCAGTAAGAAGAGTAAGTCTTCTTAAAGAGGCATTGTGCCTTTTGTATTTAATTCCGATGCAATTTCTGTGTTTCGACGTCAATAAGAAGGTCAGAGGGATACAGTAAGCCTTAAGTGAAGCATCGGAATCTATAACTGGTGTCACAGGAATGGTTCAAAACATAGGCAGTAAGAAGTTTCAGGCTTCTTGTCCTTAAGTCAGCATTGTGCCTTATGTATTTAATTGCGATGTAATTTCTGTGTTTCATCGTCAATAAGAAGGTTCAAGGGATACAGTGAACCTGGAGTGAAGCATCGGATTCTATAACTAGTGTCACAGGAACGGTTCAAAACATAGACAGTAAGAAGAGTCAGCCTTCTTGTACTTAATTCGGCATTGTTTCTTTTGTATTTAATTCCGATGCAATTTCTGTGTTTCATCGTCAATAAGAAGGTCCAAGGGATACAGTTTACCTGAAGTGAAGCATCGGAATCTATAACTAGTGTCACAGGAATGGAACAAGATATAGTCAGTAAGAAGAGTCAGTCTTTTTGTACTTAAGTCGGCATTGTGCCTTTTGTATCTAATTCCGATGCAATTTCTGTGTTTCATAGTCAATACGACGGTCCAAGGGATACAGTAAACCAGAAGTGAAGCATCGGAATCTATAACTAGTGTCACAGGAATGGTTCAAAACATAGTCAGTAAGAAGAGTCAGTCTTCTTGTACTTAAGTCGGCATTGTGCCCTTTGTATTTAATTCCGATGCAATATCTGCGTTTCATCGTTAATAAGAACGTCAGAGGGATACAGTAAACCTGAAGTGAAGCATCGGAATCTACATCTAGTGTCACAGGAATGGTTCAAAACAGTCAATAAGAAGAGTCAGTTTTCTTGTACTTAAGTCGCCATTTTGCCTTTTGTATTTAATTCCGATGCAATATCTGTGTTTCATCGTCAATAAGAAGGTCCAAGGGACACAGTAAACATGAAGTGAAGCATCGGAATCTGTAACTAGCGTCACAGGAATGGTTCAAAACATAGACACTAAGAAGAGTCAGTCTGCTTGTACTTAAGACGGCATTGTGCCTTTTCAATTTAATTCCGATGCAATTTCTCTGTTTCATCGTCAATAAGAAGGTCAGAGGGATACAGTGGACCTGAGGTGAAGCATCGGAATCTATAACTAGTGTCACAGCAATGGTTCGAAGCAAAGACAGTAAGAACAGTCAGTCTTCTTGTACTTAAGTCGGCATTGTGCATTTTCTATTTAATTAGAATGCAATTTCTGTGTTACGTCGCCAATAAGAAGGTCCAAAGGATACAGTACCTCTGAAGTGAAGCATCGGAATCTATAACTAATGTCACAGGAATGGTTCACACATAGACAGCAGTAAAGAGTCAGTCTTCTTATACCTAAGTCGGCATTGTGACTTTTGTATTTAGTTCCGATGCAATTTCTGTGTTTCATCGTCAATAAGAAGGTCCTAGGGATACAGTATACCTGAAGGGAAGCCTCGGAATCTGCAACTAGTGTGACAGGAATGGTTCATAACTTACTCAGTAAGAAGAGCCAGTCATCTTGTACTTAAGTAGGCATTGTGCCTTTTGTATTCAATTCCGATGCAATTTCTGTGTTTCATCGTCAATAGGAAGGTCCAACGGATACAGTAAACCTGAAGTGAAGCATCGGAATCTTTAACTAGCGTCACAGGAATGGTTCAAAACATAGACACTAAGAAGAGTCAGTCTGCTTGTACTTAAGACGGCATTGTGCCTTTTCTATTTAATTCCGATGCAATATCTGTGTTTCATCGTTAATAAGAAGGTCAGAGGGATACAGTAAACCTGAAGTGAAGCATTGTAATCTATAACTAGTGTCACAGGAATGGTTCAAAACATTCAGTAAGAAGAGTCAGTCTTCATGTACTTAAGTCGGCATTGTGCATTTTGTATTTCACTCCGTTGCAATTTCTGTGTTTCATCGTCAATAAGAAGGTCCAAGGGATTCAGTAAACCCGAACTGAAGCATCGGAATCTATAACTAGTGTCACAGGAATGGATCAAGATAGAGTCAGTAAGAAGAGTCAGTCATCTTGTACTTAAGTCGACATTGTGCCTTTTGTATATAATTCCGATACAATTTCTGTATTTCATCGTCAATTAGAAGGTCCAAGGGATACAGTAAACCTGAATTGAAGCATCGGAATCCAAAACTAGTGTCACAGGAATGGTTCAAAACATAGTCAGTAAGAAGAGTAAGTCTTCTTAAGTAGGCATTGTGCCTATTGTATTTAATTCCGATGCAATTTCTGTGTTTCGACGTCAATAAGAAGGTCATAGGGATACAGTAAGCCTTAAGTGAAGCATCGGAATCTATAACTAGTGTCACAGGAATGGTTCAAAACATAGGCAGTAAGAAGATTCAGGCTTCTTGTCCTTAAGTCAGCATTGTGCCTTATGTATTTAATTCCGATGTAATTTCTGTGTTTCATCGTCAATAAGAAGGTTCAAGGGATACTGTGAACCTGGAGTGAAGCATCGGACTCTATAACTAGTGTCACAGGAACGGTTCAAAACATAGACAGTAAGAAGAGTCAGCCTTCTTGTATTTAATTCGGCATTGTTTCTTTTGTATTTAATTCCGATGCAATTTCTGTGTTTCATCGTCAATAAGAAGGTCCAAGGGATACAGTAAACCTGAAGTGAAGCATCGGAATCTATAACTAGTGTCACAGGAATGGAACAAGATATAGTCAGTAAGAAGAGTCAGTCTTTTTGTACTTAAGTCGGCATTGTGCCTTTTGTATCTAATTCCGATGCAATTTCTGTGTTTCATCGTCAATACGACGGTCCAAGGGATACAGTAAAACAGAAGTGAAGCATCGGAATCTATAACTAGTGTCACAGGAATGGTTCAAAACATAGTCAGTAAGAAGAGTCAGTCTTCTTGTACTTAAGTCGGCATTGTGCCTTTTGTATTTAATTCCGATGCAATATCTGCGTTTCATCGTTAATAAGAACGTCAGAGGGATACAGTAAACCTGAAGTGAAGCATCGGAATCTATATCTAGTGTCACAGGAATGGTTCAAAACAGTCAGTAAGAAGAGTCAGTCTTCTTGTACTTAAGTCGCCATTTTGCCTTTTGTATTTAATTCCGATGCAATATCTGTGTTTCATCGTCAATAAGAAGGTCCAAGGGACACAGTAAACCTGAAGTGAAGCATCGGAATCTGTAACTAGCGTCACAGGAATGGTTCAAAACATAGACACTAAGAAGAGTCAGTCTGCTTGTACTTAAGACGGCATTGTGCCTTTTCAATTTAATTCCGATGCAATTTCTGTGTTTCATCGTCAATAAGAAGGTCAGAGGGATACAGTGGACCTGAGGTGAAGCATCGGAATCTATAACTAGTGTCACAGCAATGGTTCGAAGCATAGACAGTAAGAACAGTCAGTCTTCTTGTACTTAAGTCGGCATTGTGCATTTTCTATTTAATTAGAATGCAATTTCTGTGTTTCGTCGCCAATAAGAAGGTCCAAAGGATACAGTACCTCTGAAGTGAAGCATCGGAATCTATAACTAATGTCACAGGAATGGTTCAAACATAGACAGCAGTAAAGAGTCAGTCTTCTTATACTTAAGTCGGCATTGTGACTTTTGTATTTAGTTCCGATGCAATTTCTGTGTTTCATCGTCAATAAGAAGGTCCTAGGGATACAGTATACCTGAAGGGAAGCATCGTAATCTATAACTAGTGTCACAGGAATGGTTCAAAACAGTCAGTAAGAAGAGTCAGTCTTCTTGTACTTAAGTCGGCATTGTGCATTTTGTATTTAACTCCGTTGCAATTTCTGTGTTTCATCGTCAATAAGAAAGTCCAAGGGATACAGTAAACCCGAACTGAAGCATCGGAATCTATAACTAGTGTCACAGGAATGGATCAAGGTAGAGTCAGTAAGAAGAAACAGTCATCTTGTACTTATGTCGACATTGTGCCTTTTGTATTTATTTCCGATGCCATTTCTGTATTTCATCGTCAATTAGAAGGTCCAAGGGATACAGTAAACCTGAATTGAAGCATCGGAATCCAAAACTAGTGTCACAGGAATGGTTCAAAACATAGTCAGTAAGAAGAGTAAGTCTTCTTAAGTAGGCATTGTGCCTATTGTATTTAATTCCGATGCAATTTCTGTGTTTCGACGTCAATAAGAAGGTCATAGGGATACAGTAAGCCTTAAGTGAAGCATCGGAATCTATAACTAGTGTCACAGGAATGGTTCAAAACATAGGCAGTAAGAAGATTCAGGCTTCTTGTCCTTAAGTCAGCATTGTGCCTTATGTATTTAATTCCGATGTAATTTCTGTGTTTCATCGTCAATAAGAAGGTTCAAGGGATACTGTGAACCTGGAGTGAAGCATCGGACTCTATAACTAGTGTCACAGGAACGGTTCAAAACATAGACAGTAAGAAGAGTCAGCCTTCTTGTATTTAATTCGGCATTGTTTCTTTTGTATTTAATTCCGATGCAATTTCTGTGTTTCATCGTCAATAAGAAGGTCCAAGGGATACAGTAAACCTGAAGTGAAGCATCGGAATCTATAACTAGTGTCACAGGAATGGAACAAGATATAGTCAGTAAGAAGAGTCAGTCTTTTTGTACTTAAGTCGGCATTGTGCCTTTTGTATCTAATTCCGATGCAATTTCTGTGTTTCATCGTCAATACGACGGTCCAAGGGATACAGTAAAACAGAAGTGAAGCATCGGAATCTATAACTAGTGTCACAGGAATGGTTCAAAACATAGTCAGTAAGAAGAGTCAGTCTTCTTGTACTTAAGTCGGCATTGTGCCTTTTGTATTTAATTCCGATGCAATATCTGCGTTTCATCGTTAATAAGAACGTCAGAGGGATACAGTAAACCTGAAGTGAAGCATCGGAATCTATATCTAGTGTCACAGGAATGGTTCAAAACAGTCAGTAAGAAGAGTCAGTCTTCTTGTACTTAAGTCGCCATTTTGCCTTTTGTATTTAATTCCGATGCAATATCTGTGTTTCATCGTCAATAAGAAGGTCCAAGGGACACAGTAAACCTGAAGTGAAGCATCGGAATCTGTAACTAGCGTCACAGGAATGGTTCAAAACATAGACACTAAGAAGAGTCAGTCTGCTTGTACTTAAGACGGCATTGTGCCTTTTCAATTTAATTCCGATGCAATTTCTGTGTTTCATCGTCAATAAGAAGGTCAGAGGGATACAGTGGACCTGAGGTGAAGCATCGGAATCTATAACTAGTGTCACAGCAATGGTTCGAAGCATAGACAGTAAGAACAGTCAGTCTTCTTGTACTTAAGTCGGCATTGTGCATTTTCTATTTAATTAGAATGCAATTTCTGTGTTTCGTCGCCAATAAGAAGGTCCAAAGGATACAGTACCTCTGAAGTGAAGCATCGGAATCTATAACTAATGTCACAGGAATGGTTCAAACATAGACAGCAGTAAAGAGTCAGTCTTCTTATACTTAAGTCGGCATTGTGACTTTTGTATTTAGTTCCGATGCAATTTCTGTGTTTCATCGTCAATAAGAAGGTCCTAGGGATACAGTATACCTGAAGGGAAGCATCGTAATCTATAACTAGTGTCACAGGAATGGTTCAAAACAGTCAGTAAGAAGAGTCAGTCTTCTTGTACTTAAGTCGGCATTGTGCATTTTGTATTTAACTCCGTTGCAATTTCTGTGTTTCATCGTCAATAAGAAAGTCCAAGGGATACAGTAAACCCGAACTGAAGCATCGGAATCTATAACTAGTGTCACAGGAATGGATCAAGATAGAGTCAGTAAGAAGAAACAGTCATCTTGTACTTATGTCGACATTGTGCCTTTTGTATTTATTTCCGATGCCATTTCTGTATTTCATCGTCAATTAGAAGGTCCAAGGGATACAGTAAACCTGAAGTGAAGCATCGGAATCAAAAACTAGTGTCACAGGAATGGTTCAAAACATTGTCAGTAAGAAGAGTAAGTCTTCTTAAGTAGGCATTGTGCCTTTTGTATTTAATTCCGATGCAATTTCTGTGTTTCGACGTCAATAAGAAGGTCAGAGGGATACAGTAAGCCTTAAGTGAAGCATCGGAATCTATAACTAGTGTCACAGGAATGGTTCAAAACATAGGCAGTAAGAAGATTCAGGCTTCTTGTCCTTAAGTCAGCATTGTGCCTTATGTATTTAATTGCGATGTAATTTCTGTGTTTCATCGTCAATAAGAAGGTTCAAGGGATACAGTGAACCTGGAGTGAAGCATCGGACTCTATGACTAGTGTCACAGGAACGGTTCAAACATAGACAGTAAGAAGAGTCAGCCTTATTGTACTTAATTCGGCATTGTTTCTTTTGTATTTAATTCCGATGCTATTTCTGTGTTTCATCGTCAATAAGAAGGTCCAAGGGATACAGTAAACCTGAAGTGAAGCATCGGAATCTATAACTAGTGTCACAGGAATGGAACAAGATATAGTCAGTAAGAAGAGTCAGTCTTTTTGTACTTAAGTCGGCATTGTGCCTTTTGTATCTAATTCCGATGCAATTTCTGTGTTTCATCGTCAATACGACGGTCCAAGGGATACAGTAAACCAGAAGTGAAGCATCGGAATCTATAACTAGTGTCACAGGAATGGTTCAAAACATAGTCAGTAAGAAGAGTCAGTCTTCTTGTACTTAAGTCGGCATTGTGCCTTTTGTATTTAATTCCGATGCAATATCTGCGTTTCATCGTTAATAAGAACGTCAGAGGGATACAGTAAACCTGAAGTGAAGCATCGGAATCTATATATAGTGTCACAGGAATGGATCAATATATAGTCAGTAAGAAGAGTCAGTGTTCTTGTACTTAAGTCGGCATTGTGCATTTTGTATTTAACTCCGTTGCAATTTCTGTGTTTTATCGTCAATAAGAAGGTCCAAGGGATAGAGTGAACCTAAAGTGAAGCATCGGAATCTATAACTAGTGTCACAGGAATGGTTCAAAACATATCCAGTGAGAAGAGTCAGTCTGCTTGTACTTAAGTCGGCATTGTGCCTTTTCTATTTAATTCCGATGCAATTTCTGTGTTTCGACGCCAATAGGAGGGTCCAAAGGATACTGTAAACCTGAAGTGAAGCATCGGAATCTACAACTAATGTCACAGGATTCAATTAAACATAGACAGTAGGAAGAGTCAGTCTTCTTGTACTTAAGTCGGCATTGTGCCTTTTGTATTTTGTTCCGATGCAATTTCTGTGTTTCGTCGCCAATAGGAAGGTCGAAAGGATACAGTAAACCTGAAGTGAAGCATCGGAAACAATAACTAATGTCACAGGATTCGTTCAAACATTGTCAGTAGGAAGAGTCAGTCTTCTTGTACTTGAGTCAGCATTGTGCCTTTTGTATTTAATTCCGATGCAATTTTTGTGTTTCGTCGTCAATACGAAGGTCCAAGGGATACAGTAAACCAGAAGTGAAGCATCGGAATCTATAACTAGTGTCACACGAATGGATCAAAACATAGTCAGTAAGAAGAGTCAGTCTGCTTGTACTTAAGTCGGCATTGTGCCTTTTGTATTTAAATCCGATGCAATATCTGTGTTTCATCGTTAATAAGAAGGTCAGAGGGATACAATAAACCTGAAGTGAAGCATCGGAATCTACAACTAGTGTCACAGGAATGGAACAAGATATAGTCAGTAAGAAGAGTCAGTCTTTTTGTACTTAAGTCGGCATTGTGCCTTTTGTATGTAATTCCGATGCAATTTCTGTGTTTCATCGTCAATACGACGGTCCAAGGGATACAGTAAACCAGAAGTGAAGCATCGGAATCTATAACTAGTGTCACAGGAATGGTTCAAAACATAGTCAGTAAGAAGAGTCAGTCTTCTTGTACTTAAGTCGGCATTGTGCCTTTTGTATTTACTTCCGATGCAATATCTGCGTTTCATCGTTAATAAGAACGTCAGAGGGATACAGTAAACCTGAAGTGAAACATCGGAATCTATATATAGTGTCACAGGAATGGATCAATATATAGTCAGTAAGAAGAGTCAGTGTTCTTGTACTTAAGTCGGCATTGTGCATTTTGTATTTAACTCCGTTGCAATTTCTGTGTTTTATCGTCAATAAGAAGGTCCAAGGGATAGAGTGAACCTAAAGTGAAGCATCGGAATCTATAACTAGTGTCACAGGAATGGTTCAAAACATATCCAGTGGAAGAGTCAGTCTGCTTGTACTTAAGTCGGCATTGTGCCTTTTCTATTTAATTCCGATGCAATTTCTGTGTTTCGACGCCAATAGGAGGGTCCAAAGGATACTGTAAACCTGAAGTGAAGCATCGGAATCTACAACTAATGTCACAGGATTCAATTAAACATAGACAGTAGGAAGAGTCAGTCTTCTTGTACTTAAGTCGGCATTGTGCCTTTTGTATTTTGTTCCGATGCAATTTCTGTGTTTCGTCGCCAATAGGAAGGTCGAAAGGATACAGTAAACCTGAAGTGAAGCATCGGAAACAATAACTAATGTCACAGGATTCGTTCAAACATTGTCAGTAGGAAGAGTCAGTCTTCTTGTACTTGAGTCAACATTGTGCCTTTTGTATTTAATTCCGATGCAATTTTTGTGTTTCGTCGTCAATACGAAGGTCCAAGGGATACAGTAAACCAGAAGTGAAGCATCGGAATCTATAACTAGTGTCACACGAATGGATCAAAACATAGTCAGTAAGAAGAGTCAGTCTGCTTGTACTGAAGTCGGCATTGTGCCTTTTGTATTTAAATCCGATGCAATATCTGTGTTTCATCGTTAATAAGAAGGTCAGAGGGATACAATAAACCTGAAGTGAAGCATCGGAATCTACAACTAGTGTAACAGGAATGGTTCAAATCATAGTCAGTAAGAAGAGTCAGTCTTCTTGTACTTAAGTCGGCTTTGTGCCTTTTGTATTTAATTCCAATGCAATTTCTGTGTTTCATCGTCAATAAGAAGGTCCAAGGGATACAGTAAACCCGAAGTGAAGCATCGGAATCTATAACTAATGTCACAGGAATGGATCAAGATAGAGTCAGTAAGAAGAGTCAGTCATCTTGTACTTAAGTCGACATTGTGCCTTTTGTATTTAATTCCGATGCAATTTCTGTGTTTCATCGTCAATTAGAAGGGCCAAGGGATACAGTAAACCTGAAGTGAAGCATCGGAATCCAAAACTAGTGTCACAGGAATGGTTCAAAACATAGTCGGTAAGAAGAGTAAGTCCTCTTAAGTAGGCATTGTGCCTTTTGTATTTATTTCCGATGCATTTTCTGTGTTTCGTCGTCAATAAGAAGGTCAGAGGGATACAGTAAGCCTGAAGTGAAGCATCGGAATCTATAACTAGTGTCACAGGAATGGTTCAAAACATAGGCAGTAAGAAGATTCAGGCTTCTTGTCCTTAAGTCAGCATTGTGCCTTTTGTATTTAATTGCGATGTAATTTCTGTGTTTCATCGTCAATGAGAAGGTTCAAGGGATACAGTGAACCTGGAGTGAAGCATCGGACTCTATAACTAGTGTCACAGGAACGGTTCAAAACATAGACAGTAAGAAGAGTCAGCCTTCTTGTACTTAATTCGGCATTGTTTCTTTTGTATTTAATTCCGATGCAATTTGTGTGTTTCATCGTCAATAAGAAGGTCCAAGGGATACAGTAAACCTGAAGTGAAGCATCGGAATCTATAACTAGTGTCACAGGAATGGAACAAGATATAGTCAGTAAGAAGAGTCAGTCTTTTTGTACTTAAGTCGGCATTGTGCCTTTTGTATCTAATTCCGATGCAATTTCTGTGATTCATCGTCAATACGACGGTCCAAGGGATACAGTAAACCAGAAGTGAAGCATCGGAATCTATAACTAGTGTCACAGGAATGGTTCAAAACATAGTCAGTAAGAAGAGTCAGTCTTCTTGTACTTAAGTCGGCATTGTGCCTTTTGTATTTAATTTCGATGCAATATCTGCGTTTCATCGTTAATAAGAACGTCAGAGGGATACAGTAAACCTGAAGTGAAGCATCGGAATCTATATCTAGTGTCACAGGAATGGTTCAAAGCAGTCAGTAAGAAGAGTCAGTCTGCTTGTACTTAAGACGGCATTGTGCCTTTTCAATTTAATTCCGATGCAATTTCTGTGTTTCATCGTCAATAAGAAGGTCAGAGGGATACAGTGGACCTGAGGTGAAGCATCGGAATCTATAACTAGTGTCACAGCAATGGTTCGAAGCATAGACAGTAAGAACAGTCAGTCTTCTTGTACGTAAGTCGGCATTGTGCATTTTCTATTTAATTAGAATGCAATTTCTGTGTTTCGTCGCCAATAAGAAGGTCCAAAGGATACAGTACATCTGAAGTGAAGCATCGGAATCTATAACTAATGTCACAGGAATGGTTCAAACATAGACAGCAGTAAAGAGTCAGTCTTCTTATACTTAAGTCGGCATTGTGACTTTTGTATTTAGTTCCGATGCAATTTCTGTGTTTCATCGTCAATAAGAAGGTCCTAGGGATACAGTATACCTGAAGGGAAGCCTCGCAATCTACAACTAGTGTCACAGGAATGGTTCAAAACATACTCAGTAAGAAGAGCCTGTCATCTTGTACTTAAGTAGGCATTGTGCCTTTTGTATTCAATTCCGATGCAATTTCTGTGTTTCATCGTCAATAAGAAGGTCCAACGGATACAGTAAACCTGAAGTGAAGCATCGGAATCTTTAACTAGCGTCACAGGAATGGTTCAAAACATAGACACTAAGAAGAGTCAGTCTGCTTGTACTTAAGACGGCATTGTGCCTTTTCTATTTAATTCCGATGCAATATCTGTGTTTCATCGTTAATAAGAAGGTCAGAGGGATACAGTAAACCTGAAGTGAAGCATTGTAATCTATAACTAGTGTCACAGGAATGGTTCAAAACATTCAGTAAGAAGAGTCAGTCTTCATGTACTTAAGTCGGCATTGTGCATTTTGTATTTCACTCCGTTGCAATTTCTGTGTTTCATCGTCAATAAGAAGGTCCAAGGGATTCAGTAAACCCGAACTGAAGCATCGGAATCTATAACTAGTGTCACAGGAATGGATCAAGATAGAGTCAGTAAGAAGAGTCAGTCATCTTGTACTTAAGTCGACATTGTGCCTTTTGTATTTAATTCCGATACAATTTCTGTATTTCATCGTCAATTAGAAGGTCCAAGGGATACAGTAAACCTGAATTGAAGCATCGGAATCCAAAACTAGTGTCACAGGAATGGTTCAAAACATAGTCAGTAAGAAGAGTAAGTCTTCTTAAGTAGGCATTGTGCCTTTTGTATTTAATTCCGATGCAATTTCTGTGTTTCGACGTCAATAAGAAGGTCATAGGGATACAGTAAGCCTTAAGTGAAGCATCGGAATCAATAACTTGTGTCACAGGAATGGTTCAAAACATAGACAGTAAGAAGAGTCAGCCTTCTTGTACTTAATTCGGCATTGTTTCTTTTGTATTTAATTCCGATGCAATTTCTGTGTTTCATCGTCAATAAGAAGGTCCAAGGGATACAGTAAACCTGAAGTGAAGCATCGGAATCTATAACTAGTGTCACAGGAATGGAACAAGATATAGTCAGTAAGAAGAGTCAGTCTTTTTGTACTTAAGTCGGCATTGTGCCTTTTGCATCTAATTCCGATGCAATTTCTGTGTTTCATCGTCAATACGACGGTCCAAGGGATACAGTAAACCAGAAGTGAAGCATCGGAATCTATAACTAGTGTCACAGGAATGGTTCAAAACATAGTCAGTAAGAAGAGTCAGTCTTCTTGTACTTAAGTCGGCATTGTGCCTTTTGTATTTAATTCCGATGCAATATCTGCGTTTCATCGTTAATAAGAACGTCAGAGGGATACAGTAAACCTGAAGTGAAGCACCGGAATCTATATCTAGTGTCACAGGAATGGTTCAAAACAGTCAGTAAGAAGAGTCAGTCTTCTTGTACTTAAGTCGCCATTTTGCCTTTTGTATTTAATTCCGATGCAATATCTGTGTTTCATCGTCAATAAGAAGGTCCAAGGGACACAGTAAACCTGAAGTGAAGCATCGGAATCTGTAACTAGCGTCACAGGAATGGTTCAAAACATAGACACTAAGAAGAGTCAGTCTGCTTGTACTTAAGACGGCATTGTGCCTTTTCAATTTAATTCCGATGCAATTTCTGTGTTTCATCGTCAATAAGAAGGTCAGAGGGATACAGTGGACCTGAGGTGAAGCATCGGAATCTATAACTAGTGTCACAGCAATGGTTCGAAGCATAGACAGTAAGAACAGTCAGTCTTCTTGTACGTAAGTCGGCATTGTGCATTTTCTATTTAATTAGAATGCAATTTCTGTGTTTCGTCGCCAATAAGAAGGTCCAAAGGATACAGTACATCTGAAGTGAAGCATCGGAATCTATAACTAATGTCACAGGAATGGTTCAAACATAGACAGCAGTAAAGAGTCAGTCTTCTTATACTTAAGTCGGCATTGTGACTTTTGTATTTAGTTCCGATGCAATTTCTGTGTTTCATCGTCAATAAGAAGGTCCTAGGGATACAGTATACCTGAAGGGAAGCCTCGCAATCTACAACTAGTGTCACAGGAATGGTTCAAAACATACTCAGTAAGAAGAGCCTGTCATCTTGTACTTAAGTAGGCATTGTGCCTTTTGTATTCAATTCCGATGCAATTTCTGTGTTTCATCGTCAATAAGAAGGTCCAACGGATACAGTAAACCTGAAGTGAAGCATCGGAATCTTTAACTAGCGTCACAGGAATGGTTCAAAACATAGACACTAAGAAGAGTCAGTCTGCTTGTACTTAAGACGGCATTGTGCCTTTTCTATTTAATTCCGATGCAATATCTGTGTTTCATCGTTAATAAGAAGGTCAGAGGGATACAGTAAACCTGAAGTGAAGCATTGTAATCTATAACTAGTGTCACAGGAATGGTTCAAAACATTCAGTAAGAAGAGTCAGTCTTCATGTACTTAAGTCGGCATTGTGCATTTTGTATTTCACTCCGTTGCAATTTCTGTGTTTCATCGTCAATAAGAAGGTCCAAGGGATTCAGTAAACCCGAACTGAAGCATCGGAATCTATAACTAGTGTCACAGGAATGGATCAAGATAGAGTCAGTAAGAAGAGTCAGTCATCTTGTACTTAAGTCGACATTGTGCCTTTTGTATTTAATTCCGATACAATTTCTGTATTTCATCGTCAATTAGAAGGTCCAAGGGATACAGTAAACCTGAATTGAAGCATCGGAATCCAAAACTAGTGTCACAGGAATGGTTCAAAACATAGTCAGTAAGAAGAGTAAGTCTTCTTAAGTAGGCATTGTGCCTTTTGTATTTAATTCCGATGCAATTTCTGTGTTTCGACGTCAATAAGAAGGTCATAGGGATACAGTAAGCCTTAAGTGAAGCATCGGAATCAATAACTTGTGTCACAGGAATGGTTCAAAACATAGACAGTAAGAAGAGTCAGCCTTCTTGTACTTAATTCGGCATTGTTTCTTTTGTATTTAATTCCGATGCAATTTCTGTGTTTCATCGTCAATAAGAAGGTCCAAGGGATACAGTAAACCTGAAGTGAAGCATCGGAATCTATAACTAGTGTCACAGGAATGGAACAAGATATAGTCAGTAAGAAGAGTCAGTCTTTTTGTACTTAAGTCGGCATTGTGCCTTTTGCATCTAATTCCGATGCAATTTCTGTGTTTCATCGTCAATACGACGGTCCAAGGGATACAGTAAACCAGAAGTGAAGCATCGGAATCTATAACTAGTGTCACAGGAATGGTTCAAAACATAGTCAGTAAGAAGAGTCAGTCTTCTTGTACTTAAGTCGGCATTGTGCCTTTTGTATTTAATTCCGATGCAATATCTGCGTTTCATCGTTAATAAGAACGTCAGAGGGATACAGTAAACCTGAAGTGAAGCATCGGAATCTATATCTAGTGTCACAGGAATGGTTCAAAACAGTCAGTAAGAAGAGTCAGTCTTCTTGTACTTAAGTCGCCATTTTGCCTTTTGTATTTAATTCCGATGCAATATCTGTGTTTCATCGTCAATAAGAAGGTCCAAGGGACACAGTAAACCTGAAGTGAAGCATCGGAATCTGTAACTAGCGTCACAGGAATGGTTCAAAACATAGACACTAAGAAGAGTCAGTCTGCTTGTACTTAAGACGGCATTGTGCCTTTTCAATTTAATTCCGATGCAATTTCTGTGTTTCATCGTCAATAAGAAGGTCAGAGGGATACAGTGGACCTGAGGTGAAGCATCGGAATCTATAACTAGTGTCACAGCAATGGTTCGAAGCATAGACAGTAAGAACAGTCAGTCTTCTTGTACTTAAGTCGGCATTGTGCATTTTCTATTTAATTAGAATGCAATTTCTGTGTTTCGTCGCCAATAAGAAGGTCCAAAGGATACAGTACCTCTGAAGTGAAGCATCGGAATCTATAACTAATGTCACAGGAATGGTTCAAACATAGACAGCAGTAAAGAGTCAGTCTTCTTATACTTAAGTCGGCATTGTGACATTTGTATTTAGTTCCGATGCAATTTCTGTGTTTCATCGTCAATAAGAAGGTCCTAGGGATACAGTATACCTGAAGGGAAGCATCGTAATCTATAACTAGTGTCACAGGAATGGTTCAAAACAGTCAGTAAGAAGAGTCAGTCTTCTTGTACTTAAGTCGGCATTGTGCATTTTGTATTTAACTCCGTTGCAATTTCTGTGTTTCATCGTCAATAAGAAAGTCCAAGGGATACAGTAAACCCGAACTGAAGCATCGGAATCTATAACTAGTGTCACAGGAATGGATCAAGATAGAGTCAGTAAGAAGAAACAGTCATCTTGTACTTATGTCGACATTGTGCCTTTTGTATTTAATTCCGATGACATTTCTGTATTTCATCGTCAATTAGAAGGTCCAAAGGATACAGTAAACCTGAAGTGAAGCATCGGAATCCAAAACTAGTGTCACAGGAATGGTTCAAAACATTGTCAGTAAGAAGAGTAAGTCTTCTTAAGTAGGCATTGTGCCTTTTGTACTTAATTCCGATGCAATTTCTGTGTTTCGACGTCAATAAGAAGGTCAGAGGGATACAGTAAGCCTTAAGTGAAGCATCGGAATCTATAACTAGTGTCACAGGAATGGTTCAAAACATAGGCAGTAAGAAGATTCAGGCTTCTTGTCCTTAAGTCAGCATTGTGCCTTATGTATTTAATTGCTATGTAATTTCTATGTTTCATCGTCAATAAGAAGGTTCAAGGGATACAGTGAACCTGGAGTGAAGCATCGGACTCTATGACTAGTGTCACAGGAACGGTTCAAACATAGACAGTAAGAAGAGTCAGCCTTATTGTACTTAATTCGGCATTGTTTCTTTTGTATTTAATTCCGATGCAATTTTTGTGTTTCATCGTCAATAAGAAGGTCCAAGGGATACAGTAAACCTGAAGTGAAGCATCGGAATCTATAACTAGTGTCACAGGAATGGAACAAGATATAGTCAGTAAGAAGAGTCAGTCTTTTTGTACTTAAGTCGGCATTGTGCCTTTTGTATCTAATTCCGATGCAATTTCTGTGTTTCATCGTCAATACGACGGTCCAAGGGATACAGTAAACCAGAAGTGAAGCATCGGAATCTATAACTAGTGTCACAGGAATGGTTAAAATCATAGTCAGTAAGAAGAGTCAGTCTTCTTGTACTTAAGTCGGCATTGTGCCTTTTGTATTTTATTCCGATGCAATATCTGCGTTTCATCGTTAATAAGAACGTCAGAGGGATACAGTAAACCTGAAGTGAAGCATCGGAATCTATATATAGTGTCACAGGAATGGATCAATATATAGTCAGTAAGAAGAGTCAGTGTTCTTGTACTTAAGTCGGCATTGTGCATTTTGTATTTAACTCCGTTGCAATTTCTGTGTTTTATCGTCAATAAGAAGGTCCAAGGGATAGAGTGAACCTAAAGTGAAGCATCGGAATCTATAACTAGTGTCACAGGAATGGTTCAAAACATATCCAGTGAGAAGAGTCAGTCTGCTTGTACTTAAGTCGGCATTGTGCCTTTTCTATTTAATTCCGATGCAATTTCTGTGTTTCGACGCCAATAGGAGGGTCCAAAGGATACTGTAAACCTGAAGTGAAGCATCGGAGTCTACAACTAATGTCACAGGATTCAATTAAACATAGACAGTAGGAAGAGTCAGTCTTCTTGTACTTAAGTCGGCATTGTGCCTTTTGTATTTTGTTCCGATGCAATTTCTGTCTTTCGTCGCCAATAGGAAGGTCGAAAGGATACAGTAAACCTGAAGTGAAGCATCGGAAACAATAACTAATGTCACAGGATTCGTTCAAACATTGTCAGTAGGAAGAGTCAGTCTTCTTGTACTTGAGTCAGCATTGTGCCTTTTGTATTTAATTCCGATGCAATTTTTGTGTTTCGTCGTCAATACGAAGGTCCAAGGGATACAGTAAACCAGAAGTGAAGCATCGGAATCTATAACTAGTGTCACACGAATGGATCAAAACATAGTCAGTAAGAAGAGTCAGTCTGCTTGTACTTAAGTCGGCATTGTGCCTTTTGTATTTAAATCCGATGCAATATCTGTGTTTCATCGTTAATAAGAAGGTCAGAGGGATACAATAAACCTGAAGTGAAGCATCGGAATCTACAACTAGTGTAACAGGAATGGTTCAAATCATAGTCAGTAAGAAGAGTCAGTCTTCTTGTACTTAAGTCGGCTTTGTGCCTTTTGTATTTAATTCCAATGCAATTTCTGTGTTTCATCGTCAATAAGAAGGTCCAAGGGATACAGTAAACCCGAAGTGAAGCATCGGAATCTATAACTAATGTCACAGGAATGGATCAAGATAGAGTCAGTAAGAAGAGTCAGTCATCTTGTACTTAAGTCGACATTGTGCCTTTTGTATTTAATTCCGATGCAATTTCTGTGTTTCATCGTCAATTAGAAGGTCCAAGGGATACAGTAAACCTGAAGTGAAGCATCGGAATCCAAAACTAGTGTCACAGGAATGGTTCAAAACATAGCCAGTAAGAAGAGTAAGTCCTCTTAAGTCGGCATTGTGCCTTTTGAATTTATTTCCGATGCATTTTCTGTGTTTCGTCGTCAATAAGAAGGTCAGAGGGATACAGTAAGCCTGAAGTGAAGCATCGGAATCTATAACTAGTGTCACAGGAATGGTTCAAAACATAGGCAGTAAGAAGATTCAGGCTTCTTGTCCTTAAGTCAGCATTGTGCCTTTTGTATTTAATTGCGATGTAATTTCTGTGTTTCATCGTCAATGAGAAGGTTCAAGGGATACAGTGAACCTGGAGTGAAGCATCGGACTCTATAACTAGTGTCACAGGAACGGTTCAAAACATAGACAGTAAGAAGAGTCAGCCTTCTTGTACTTAATTCGGCATTGTTTCTTTTGTATTTAATTCCGATGCAATTTGTGTGTTTCATCGTCAATAAGAAGGTCCAAGGGATACAGTAAACCTGAAGTGAAGCATCGGAATCTATAACTAGTGTCACAGGAATGGAACAAGATATAGTCAGTAAGAAGAGTCAGTCTTTTTGTACTTAAGTCGGCATTGTGCCTTTTGTATCTAATTCCGATGCAATTTCTGTGTTTCATCGTCAATACGACGGTCCAAGGGATACAGTAAACCAGAAGTGAAGCATCGGAATCTATAACTAGTGTCACAGGAATGGTTCAAAACATAGTCTGTAAGAAGAGTCAGTCTTCTTGTACTTAAGTCGGCATTGTGCCTTTTGTATTTAATTTCGATGCAATATCTGCGTTTCATCGTTAATAAGAACGTCAGAGGGATACAGTAAACCTGAAGTGAAGCATCGGAATCTATATCTAGTGTCACAGGAATGGTTCAAAGCAGTCAGTAAGAAGAGTCAGTCTGCTTGTACTTAAGACGGCATTGTGCCTTTTCAATTTAATTCCGATGCAATTTCTGTGTTTCATCGTCAATAAGAAGGTCAGAGGGATACAGTGGACCTGAGGTGAAGCATCGGAATCTATAACTAGTGTCACAGCAATGGTTCGAAGCATAGACAGTAAGAACAGTCAGTCTTCTTGTACGTAAGTCGGCATTGTGCATTTTCTATTTAATTAGAATGCAATTTCTGTGTTTCGTCGCCAATAAGAAGGTCCAAAGGATACAGTACCTCTGAAGTGAAGCATCGGAATCTATAACTAATGTCACAGGAATGGTTCAAACATAGACAGCAGTAAAGAGTCAGTCTTCTTATACTTAAGTCGGCATTGTGACTTTTGTATTTAGTTCCGATGCAATTTCTGTGTTTCATCGTCAATAAGAAGGTCCTAGGGATACAGTATACCTGAAGGGAAGCCTCGCAATCTACAACTAGTGTCACAGGAATGGTTCAAAACATACTCAGTAAGAAGAGCCAGTCATCTTGTACTTAAGTAGGCATTGTGCCTTTTGTATTCAATTCCGATGCAATTTCTGTGTTTCATCGTCAATAAGAAGGTCCAACGGATACAGTAAACCTGAAGTGAAGCATCGGATTCTTTAACTAGCGTCACAGGAATGGTTCAAAACATAGACACTAAGAAGAGTCAGTCTGCTTGTACTTAAGACGGCATTGTGCCTTTTCTATTTAATTCCGATGCAATATCTGTGTTTCATCGTTAATAAGAAGGTCAGAGGGATACAGTAAACCTGAAGTGAAGCATCGTAATCAATAACTAGTGTCACAGGAATGGTTCAAAACAGTCAGTAAGAAGAGTCAGTCTTCTTGTACTTAAGTCGGCATTGTGCATTTTGTATTTAACTCCGTTGCAATTTCTGTGTTTCATCGTCAATAAGAAGGTCCAAGGGATACAGTAAACCCGAACTGAAGGATCGGAATCTATAACTAGTGTCACAGGAATGGATCAAGATAGAGTCAGTAAGAAGAGTCAGTCATCTTGTACTTAAGTCGACATTGTGCCTTTTGTATTTAATTCCGATGCAATTTCTGTATTTCATCGGCAATTAGAAGGTCCAAGGGATACAGTAAACCTGAAGTGAAGCATCGGAATCCAAAACTAGTGTCACAGGAATGGTTCAAAACATTGTCAGTAAGAAGAG
Source organism: Schistocerca serialis cubense (assembly GCF_023864345.2). Lineage (NCBI taxonomy): Eukaryota > Metazoa > Arthropoda > Insecta > Orthoptera > Acrididae > Schistocerca > Schistocerca serialis. The sequence goes on along the minus strand of NW_026047584.1, from coordinate 7,945,349 downwards.
TAAGTCTTCTTAAGTAGGCATTGTGCCTTTTGTATTTAATTCCGATGCAATTTCTGTGTTTCGACGTCAATAAGAAGGTCAGAGGGATACAGTAAGCCTTAAGTGAAGCATCGGAATCTACAACTAGTGTCACAGGAATGGTTCAAAACATAGTCAGTAAGAAGAGTCAGTCTTCTTGTACTTAAGTCGGCATTGTGCCTTTTGTATTTAATTCCGATGCAATATCTGCGTTTCATCGTTAATAAGAACATCAGAGGGATACAGTAAACCTGAAGTGAAGCATCGGAATCTGTATCTAGTGTCACAGGAATGGATCAATATATAGTCAGTAAGAAGAGTCAGTGTTCTTGTACTTAAGTCGGCATTGTGCATTTTGTATTTAAATCCGACGCAATATCTGTGTTTCATCGTTAATAAGAAGGTCAGAGGGATACAATAAACCTGAAGTGAAGCATCGGAATCTACAACTAGTGTAACAGGAATGGTTCAAATCATAGTCAGTAAGAAGAGTCAGTCTTCTTGTACTTAAGTCGGCTTTGTGCCTTTTGTATCTAATTCCGATGCAATTTCTGTGTTTCATCGTCAATACGACGGTCCAAGGGATACAGTAAACCAGAAGTGAAGCATCGGAATCTATAACTAGTGTCACAGGAATGGTTCAAAACATAGTCAGTAAGAAGAGTCAGTCTTCTTGTACTTAAGTCGGCATTGTGCCTTTTGTATTTTATTCCGATGCAATATCTGCGTTTCATCGTTAATAAGAACGCCAAAGGGATACAGTAAACCTGAAGTGAAGCATCGGAATCTATATCTAGTGTCACAGGAATGGATCAATATATAGTCAGTAAGAAGAATCAGTGTTCTTGTACTTAAGTCGGCATTGTGCATTTTGTATTTAACTCCGTTGCAATTTCTGTGCTTTATCGTCAATAAGAAGGTCCAAGGGATAGAGTGAACCTAAAGTGAAGCATCGGAATCTATAACTAAAGTCACAGGAATGGTTCAAAACATATCCAGTGAGAAGAGTCAGTCTGCTTGTACTTAAGTCGGCATTGTGCCTTTTCTATTTAATTCCGATGCAATTTCTGTGTTTCGTCGCCAATAGGAGGGTCCAAAGGATACTGTAAACCTGAAGTGAAGTATCGGAATCTACAACTAATGTCACAGGATTCGTTCAAACATAGACAGTACGAAGAGTCAGTCTTCTTGTACTTAAGTCGGCATTGTGCCTTTTGTATTTTGTTCCGATGCAATTTCTGTGTTTCGTCTTCAATAGGAAGGTCGAGAGGATACAGTAAACCTGAAGTGAAGCATCGGAAACAATAACTAATGTCACAGGATTCGTTCAAACATTGTCAGTAGGAAGAGTCAGTCTTCTTGTACTTGAGTCAGCATTGTGCCTTTTGTATTTAATTCCGATGCAATTTTTGTGTTTCGTCGTCAATACGAAGGTCCAAGGGATACAGTAAACCAGAAGTGAAGCATCGGAATCTATAACTAGTGTCACACGAATGGATCAAAACATAGTCAGTAAGAAGAGTCAGTCTGCTTGTACTTAAGTCGGCATTGTGCCTTTTGTATTTAAATCCGATGCAATATCTGTGTTTCATCGTTAATAAGAAGGTCAGAGGGATACAATAAACCTGAAGTGAAGCATCGGAATCTACAACTAGTGTAACAGGAATGGTTCAAATCATGGTCAGTAAGAAGAGTCAGTCTTCTTGTACTTAAGTCGGCTTTGTGACTTTTGTATTTAATTCCAATGCAATTTCTGTGTTTCATCGTCAATAAGAAGGTCCAAGGGATACAGTAAACCCGAAGTGAAGCATCGGAATCTATAACTAGTGTCACAGGAATGGATCAAGTTAGAGTCAGTAAGAAGAGTCAGTCATCTTGTACTTAAGTCGACATTGTGCCTTTTGTATTTAATTCCGATGCAATTTCTGTGTTTCATCGTCAATTAGAAGGTCCAAGGGATACAGTAAACCTGAAGTGAAGCATCGGGATCCAAAACTAGTGTCACAGGAATGGTTCAAAACATAGTCAGTAAGAAGAGTAAGTTCTCTTAAGTAGGCATTGTGCCTTTTGTATTTATTTCCGATGCAATTTCTGTGTTTCGTCGTCAATAAGAAGGTCAGAGGGATACAGTAAGCCTGAAGTGAAGCATCGGAATCAATAACTAGTGTCACAGGAATGGTTCAAAACATAGGCAGTAAGAAGATTCAGGCTTCTTGTCCTTAAGTCAGCATTGTGCCTTTTGTATTTAATTGCGATGTAATTTCTGTGTTTCATCGTCAATGAGAAGGTTCAAGGGATACAGTGAACCTGGAGTGAAGCATCGGACTCAATAACTAGTGTCACAGGAACGGTTCAAAACATAGACAGTAAGAAGAGTCAGCCTTCTTGTACTTAATTCGGCATTGTTTCTTTTGTATTTAATTCCGATGCAATTTCTGTGTTTCATCGTCAATAAGAATGTCCAAGGGATACAGTAAACCTGAAGTGAAGCATCGGAATCTATAACTAGAGTCACAGGAATGGTTCAAAACATAGTCAGTAAGAAGAGTCAGTCTTCTTGTACGTAAGTCGGCATTGTGCCTTTTGTATTTAATTCCGATGAAATTTCTGTGTTTCATCATCAATACGACAGTCCAAGGGATACAGTAAACCAGAAGTGAAGCATCGGAATCTATAACTAGTGTCACAGGAATGGTTCAAAACATAGTCAGTAAGAAGAGTCAGTCTTCTTGTACTTAAGTCGGCATTGTACCTTTTGTATTTAATTCCGATGCAATCTCTGCGTTTCATCGTTAATAAGAACGTCAGAGGGATACAGTAAACCTGAAGTGAAGCATCGGAATCTATATCTAGTGTCACAGGAATTGTTCAAAACAGTCAGTACGAAGAGTCAGTCTTCTTGTACTTAAGTCGCCATTTTGCCTTTTGTATTTAATTCCGATACAATTTCTGTGTTTCGTCGTCAATAAGAAGTTCAGAGGGATACAGTAAACCTGAAGTGAAGCATCGGAATCCATAACTAGTGTCACAGGAATGGTTCCAAACATAGACAGTAAGAAGAGACAGTCTTCTTGGCCTTACATCCGCATTGTGCCTATTGTATTTAAATCCGATGCAATATCTGGGTTTAATCGTCAATAGGAAGGTCCAAAGGATACAGTAAACAGGAAGTGAAGCATCGGAATCTAAAACTGGTCTCACAGGAAAGGTTCAAAACACAGACTGCAAGAAGAGTCAGTCTTCTTGTACTTAAGTCGGCATTTTCCCTTTTAATTTAATTAGGATTTAATTTCTGTACTTCATCGTCAATAAGAAGGTCCAAGGGATACAGTAAACTTGAAGTGAAGCATCGGAATCTAGATCTGGTCTCAAAGGAATGGTTCCATACTTAGACAGTAAGAAGAGTCAGTCTTCTTGTACTTGAGTCGGCATTGTGCCTTTAGTATTTAATTCCGATGCAATTTCTGTGTTTCATCGTCAATTAGAAGATCCAAGGGATACAGTAAACCGAAGTGAAGCATCGGAATCTAAAACTGGTCTCACAGGAAAGGTTCAAAACATAGAGAGTAAGAAGAGTCAGTCTTCTTGTACTCAAGTCGGCATTGTGCCTTTTGTTTTTAATTCTGATGTAATATCTGTGTTTCGTCGTCAATAAGAAGGTCCAAGGGATACAGTACACCAGAAGTGAAGCATCGATATGAGAAACTGGTATCACAGGAAAGGCTCAAATCATTGAATGGAAGAAGAGTCAGTCCTCTTGTACTTAAGTCCGTATTGTGCTTTTTGTATATAATTTCGATGTAACTTCTGTGTTTCATCGTAAATAAGAAGATCCAAGGGATACAGTAAACCTGAAGTGAAGCATCGGAATCTAAAACTGGTCATACAGGAAAGGTTCAAAACATAGACAGTAAGAAGAGTCAGTTTTCTTGTACTTACATCGGCATTATGCCTTTTGTAGTTAATTCCGATACAATTATTGTGTTTCATCGTCAAAAAGAAGGTCCAAGTGATACAGTAAACCTGAAGTGAAGCATCGGAATTTAAAACTGGTCTCACTGGAAAGGTTCAAATCATAGTTTATAAGAACAGTCAGTCCTCTTGTACTTATGTCGGCATTGGGCCTTTGGTACTTAATTACGATGCAATTTCTGTGTTTCATCGTCAATAACAAGGTCCTAGGGATACAGTAAACCTGAAATGAAGCATCGAAATCTAAAACTGGTCTCACAGGATATGTTCAAAACATAGACAGTTAGAAGAGTCAGTCTTTTTGTACTTAAGTCGTGATTGTGCCTTTTGTATTTAATTCCGATGCAATTTCTGTGTTTCATCGTCAATAAGAAGGTCCAAGGGATACAGTAAACCTGAAATGAAGCATCGGAATCTAAAACTGGACTCACAGGAAAGGTTCAAAGCATAGACAGTTAGAAGAGTCAGTCTTCTTGTATTTAAGTCGCCATTATGGGTTTTGTATTTAATTCCGATGCAATTATTGTATTTCATCGTCAAAAAGAAGGTCCAAGTGATATAGTAAACCTGAAGTGAAGCATCGGAATTAAAAACTGGTCTCACTGGAAAGGTTCAAATCATAGTTTGTTAGAACAGTCAGTCCTTTTGTACTTATGTCGGCATTGTGCATTTTGTTTTTAATTCTGATGCAATATCTGTGTTTCATCGTCAATAAGAAGGTCCAAGGGATACAGTACACCTGAAGTGAAGCATCGATATCAAAACTGGTCTCACAGGAAAGGCTCAAATCATAGAATGGAAGAAGAGTCAGTAGTCTTGTACTTAAGTCCGTATTGTGCTTTTTTATGTAATTTCGATGTAACTTCTGTGTTTCATCGTAAATAAGAAGATCCAAGGGATACAGTAAACCTGAAGTGAGGCATCGGAATCTAAAACTGGTCTCATAGAAAGGTTCAAAACATAGGGAGAAAGAAGAGTCAGTCTTCTTGTACTTAAGTCGGCATTGTGCCTTTTGTTATTAATTCTGATGCAATATCTGTGTTTCATCGTCAATAAGAAGGTCCAAGGGATACAGTACACCTGAAGTGAAGCATCGATATCAAAACTGGTCTCACAGGAAAGGCTCAAATCATAGAGTGCAAGGAGAGTCAGTCCTCTTGTACTTAAGTCGGTATGGTGCTTTTTGTATATAATTCCGATGTAATTTCTGTGTTTCATCGTAAATAAGAAGATCCAAGGGATACAGTAAACCTGAAGTGAAGCATCGGAATCTAAAACTGGTCTTACAGGATAGGTTCAAAACATCGACAGTAAGAAGAGTCAGTCTTCTTATACTTTCATCGTCATTATGCCTTTTGTATTTAATTCTGATGCAATTTCTTTGTTTAATCGTCAATAAGAAGGTCCAAGGGATACAGTAAACCTGAAATGAAGCATCGGAATCTGAAAGTGGTCTCACAGGAAAGGTTCAACCATAGAGAGTAAGAAGTGTAAGTCTTCTTGTAATTAAGTTGGCATTGTGCATTTTGTATTTAATTCCAATGCAATTTCTGTGTTTCATCGTCAATAGCAAGGTCCTAGGGATACAGTAAACCTGAAGTGAACCATCGGAATCGAAAACTGGCCTCACAGGAAAGGGTCAAAACATAGACAGTAAGAAGAATCAGTCTTCTTGTACTTAAGTCGGGATTGTGCCTTTTGTATTTAATTGCGATGCAATATCTGTGTTTCATCGTCAACAAGATGGTCTAAGCGACACAGTAAACCTGAAATGACGCATCGGAATCTAAAAGTGGTCTCACAGGAAAGGTTCAAAGCATAGACAGTAAGAAGAGTCATTCTTCTTGTACTTAAGTCGGCATTGTGCATTGTGTATTTAATTCCGATGCAATTTCAGTGTTTCATCGTCAATATGAAGGTCCAAGGGATAGAGTAAAACTATAGTGAAGCATCGATATCAAAAACTGGTCCCAGAGGAAAGGTTCAAATCATAGAATGTAAGAAGAGTCAGTCCTCTTGTACTTATGTCGGCATTGGGCCTTTTGTATATAATTCCGAAACACTTTTTGTGTTTCATCGTAATTAAGAACTTCCAAGGGATACAGTAAACCTGAAGTGAAGCATCGGAATCTGAAAGTGGTCTCACAGGAAAGGTTCAAATCATAGAATGTAAGAAGAGTCAGTCCTCTTGTACTTAAGTCGGCATTGTGCCATTTGTATTTAATTCCGATGCAATTTCCGTATTTCATCGTCAATAAGAAGATCCAAGGGATACAATAAACCGGAAGCGAAGCATCGGAAACTAAAACTGGTCTCATAGGAAGTATTCAAATCATAGAATGTAAGTAGAGTCAGTCCTCTTGTACCTAAGGCTTCATTGTGCCTTTGATATTTAATACCGATGGAATTTCTGTATTTCATCGTCAATAACAAAGTCCAAGGGATACAGTAAACCTGAAGTGAAGCATCGGATCTAAAACTGGTCTCACAGGTAAGGTTCAAATCATAGAATGTAAGATGAGTCCGTCCTCTTGTACTTAAGTCGGCATTGTGCCTTTTGTATTTAATTCCGATGCAATTTCTGTGTTTCATCGTCTATAAGAAGGTCCAAGGGATACAGTAAACCTGAAGTGAAGCATCGTGTTCTAAAAGTGGTCTCACAGGAAACGTTCAAAACATAGACAGTAAGACGAGTCCGTCTTTTTGTACTTAAGTCGGCATTGTGCTTTTGTTTTTTATTCCGTTGCAATTTTCGTATTTCGTCGTCAATAAGAAGGTTCAAGGGATACAGTAAACCGGAAGTGAAGCATCGGAAACTGAAACTGGTCTCACAGGAAAGGTTCAAATCATAGACAGTAAGAGGAGTCAGTCTTCTTGTACTTAAGTCGGCACTGTGCCTTTTGTATTTAATTCCGATGCAATATCTGTGTTTCATCGTGAATAAGAATGTCCAAGGGATACAGTAAACCTGAAGTGTAGCATGGGAATCTAATACTGGTCTCACAGGAATGGCACAAATCATAGACAGTATGAAGAGTCAGTCTTCTTGTGCTTAAGTCGGCATTGTGCCTTTTGTATTTAATTCCGATGTAATTTCTGTGTTTCATCGTCAATAAGAAGGTCCAGTGAATACAGTGAGCCTGAAGTGAAACATCGGAATCTAAAAGTGGTCTCTCAGGAAAAGTTCGAAGCATGGACAGTAAGAAGTATCAGTCTTCTTGTAGTTATGTCGGCATTGTGCGTTTTGTATTTAATTCCGATGCAATTTCTGTGTTTCATCGTCAATAAGAAGGTCCAATGGATACAGTAAACTTGAAGTGAAACATCGGAATCTAATACTGGTCTCTCAGGAAAGGTTCGAAACATAGATAGTAAGAAGAATCAGTCTTCTTGTACTTAAGTCGGAATTGTGATGTTAGTGCCTGTGGTGGGATGATCACATATCTATTGTAATCAGGATACAGCATTAACATTACGATATCTGTAGATGTAACTTGGTAGGGTGTGGAACCCACCATTCTCTTGAACATGCCCTAGGGCCTCCTCCGCTCATTCATAGATTATGGATACTAAAGGTGCACATAATAAACTTGAAGCAGTACATTTCGGTTTCCAGCGACTTTGCCTTGGAACAATGCGATCAAATTCGACAAATACATTACCAGTAGAAACGCTTGAATCTCCGCCGTATAAACTACTATTTCGCCTCACACCAAGTTACACATGCATATCTTACTTGTACAAGTAGGGTAACTTTTGGCCTTCGTCTCACGGAAACGGATAAAGATATGAAAACAACTTTCAATGTTATCTGGGCTCGGTATTGTTGGAGTACATCGTAGGAAATCCAGCCATATGCTATTAAAATCCATCTTGGAATCCACGGCTCGGTTTTGGTAGAAAGGATGCATGAAAAAACAATTTTGGGTGGTTTTCTGACAACCGCCCATAAATTAATGGTGCCTCCACAAGACTCTTAAGAAGTATGGCGTGAGGTCAGTCGCTTGACGGCGCGTCTCGGCGCGGGCCCGCCCGTCGCCGTCGCGCCGTAGAGCACGGAAGCTCGCACTGGGGCATATCGCTTTCCAGTCGGGTGTGCGGCGGCAGTCCTCACAGGGGAAGTGATGCGTCTCTCATAGCCTCTCGTTCCCAAGTGGCTCTTTCCGCCTTCCCGTGGCGCCAGACGTTAAGCTTGGCATTCTGCCTTGCGACCAAAGGGAGAGCTGCGACCCAACCCGATGCGAAAGCGAAGGGTGCGTGGCACAGGGAGAGCTGTGTCAAGGGACCGAACACCAGTCCCATTCTGTTCGCAGGGCACAGTCCAGCAGGTGCTCTGCATGCCGACGACTTCGTTTGTCGGCGTGGGATCACGTCGCGAGTCGGCAAGGGTGCTTCGCCGCGCCCCTGGGTAACTGGGGCGTGTTCTGCCAAACCCAGAAGGTGGTGACATCGCCTGGGCCAGGTTCGATGGGCCCAGACCGCCGAACGACAGGGGGACCTACCCACCACCTGAGTAAGAGTGGGTCCTTGGCCTTCAGGTGGAAGCTCGGGCTAGTAGGCGGCGAAGGGCGAGGGGTGCATCCGCCTCTCCCAAGTGTGGGGTGCACTTGCCGAGGAGCGTCGTGTGAAATCGTCGACGATGAGGCCTTCGACGGGGACCAGGGCGCTGGCAACGGCGCGCTGAATCCAGCAGCTCTGGAGTGCCCTTGACCTGGCCTGGGGGCGACGTCGGTGGGCGAGCTGCAGAAGTCCCCCCCCCCCCCCCATGCCAGAGGAGCTGGTCCGGGGCAAGAGATGGGCTCCCACCCTATTTTTCACTCGTCAATCAATATGGCTACAACTGAGACGAGTGAATCGAGTGCGCTCAAGCGAGCATCTGTGATGCTTGATCCCTCTCCTCAGGACGAGACGGGACTGGCAGAAGATGAAACCGTTACGCAAAGACATGCACGTGTCACGCTGCTCTTGGAGCAGAATATTAAAAACGGGAAAATAAGCCAGGCGGCATTGTCCATTATTAAGATCGAGCTGGCTGCATGGGCCATCGCCCACGCCAAGCTCGAAGGCCGCGTAGAGGAGCTAGAAAAAGAAAATGATCGATTGAGAAGGCAACCAACAAAAACCTGGGCTGGGGTGGTCGCGCAAGCACCTACAAAGCCACAAACCACGAAAGAAACGATCGCCAAGGTGACCAAGCGGTCAGACACGGCGGTCTTTCTAACAACTCTACCAGGCCAAGACACAAGCGTTAAAAAAATACAAGAACTGCTGACCAAAAGTATTGACCCGGCAAAAGACAAAATTAGAATAAATAAAGTAAAACCCAGTAGAAATTCGGTGATTGTGGAGGTGGCTACAGAAGAAGACAAAGAGAAACTGTTAAAGAATCCCAAACTGAACTCGGTGGTCAAGTGTGAACCGCCGAGAAACAGAAACCCACTGGTCATCCTATACGATGTACCAGCAACAATGACGAACGAAGAATTGTACCAAAGCATAAAAGACCAGAATTTTGATCAAATGAATGAAAATGAATTGAAGGATTCTTTCAAGCTAAGATTTAAAACGGGACCTCGCGATCGTGATGTTGTACATCACGTCGCCGAGGTTACAGCACCAATGTGGAAGCAAATCATAACAATGGGCAGACTGTATGTTGGCCTCCATGCCATCAATATTAGGGATTACCTTGTGGTACCTCGTTGCCACAATTGTGGGGACCTGGACCACATTGTAAGGCACTGCACCAGGGGGTCGGCTTGCTCCAGGTGCAGCGAAGATGGTCACACACCTAAAGAATGTAAAGCCGCAAGCGTATGCATTCCCTGCAAAAGACGTGGGAAGAAAAGCTGCGGAGCCTCAGGACGAAATTGCCCTACATACCGCATGTTAGAGCAAAGACTCATATCTAGAACGGACTATGGCTGAGTACGTAAACCAGAATAGGATGCCAAAGCGAAAATCCCCTAGCAAAAGGAGGAGGGATGCCATTAGGGCAAGTAGATTCAAAGAATTCATAAAGTCTCTTTCGGGGGATCTGATACCTGAAACAGTTGACAAAAGCATCCAAACAGATCCACCAAAAATAGATAAATGTATCCAGACAGAAACTATCCCTATGACTACTCCCTCCTCTCTCAGCAGGGAAGTGAAGCCGACCAAACACCAGCAACGGCAAAGGCATCTTGGGCCTGAGGTCTCAGCAAATGAAAGTAATCAGAAGGTACAAAAACCTGTGCAAGAGAGCACAATAACAAGCTCTCTAGACACCCCAGTGGTAAGACTACCGCCAATAGATCCGGTTCGGATATATCCAAACTTAGAGTTCACCATGCAACTGGCGAGATTGGAGCAGCCGGCTACCTTGACCACTGCCTTACGACAAGTGGTCCGCGTAGGGCACGAATATGGAAGAAGAGTCACCTTCTCGGTAATGGAGGCTGTAGACAGAATACAGCTTAAGTCAGTGAATCTCCCCACTGACTTCGGAGCCCTGCGAGACTTACTAAAGAAAGTGTTCGAGAGACGACGAGAAAAGTTTGACCTAAACGACATTTACGAACAGTCAGTTCTGGCTAATGGACGTATTACGTATGATGGGAACAAGACTTGGCCAGAAGACCACGTACATACATACTTTCCGTAGATGACAAATATTACCATTGGCCAACTTAACACACACAACAGTCGACTTGTAATGCGGGAGCTGCGAAGGGAAGTGGAGGAGAGGAGGCTGGATGTGCTCTGTCTACAAGAGCCGTACTCCCTGGACGGAAAAATTACATTTACAGCCGCTACGTGGCAGGTAATCAGCCAAGGAGATAATCAGAAAGCGGCAATAATTATCACGAACAAAGCCCTGAAAGTGACTACACTATCACAGTTCACTAATAGTCACTGCAATGTCGTGGAGTTGGTATCTTCCCGTGAAACAATCATACTAATTAAAATGTACTTTCAGTACAGAGATAACATTGAAACGCATCTTGACCATCTGGCAACAGTAACCACGGCGTTGCAGGGACGAAGGATGATAATCACGGCTGATATCAATGCAAAATCCCGCCTGTGGCACAGTGGCACAAGGGACACCAATGGAGAGAAAGTAGAGGATTTTATCATGGCATCACAACTAGTGATAGCTAACAAACCTGGTAATCCTCCAACCTATGCGGCGGGAGGAGGACCAGGTACGAATATTGATATAACTTTAGCCACCCCCAATGCAATTAACACAATACAAGAGTGGAAAGTAGAAGAAAACGCCACTACAAGTGACCACAACCTAATCACATTCATTGTAGGTGGATGAGTGTCCTGCTGGGCCATGGGGGTGGGAGATGCAGTTTAACTACAGAAGGGCCGATTGGGAACGACTAGCCAGGGAGTGCGTCATTCCTGCCTTTCCAGAGGTTGGAGCAGACTTTGACATTGACGTAAACGACCGAGCAGAAGAACTGACGAATGCAATAACTAGCACGGTGAAAGCTGCCGTACCAGCCAGGAGGAAGGCCATTGCAGCCTCTCCATCGCCATGGTCGCCCGAACTAGAGAATATGCGCCTGTCTGTTAGAAGGTTGAGAAGGTATTACCAGCGCAGTGTCGTCTGGCCGGAATGGCAAAGATGGCTGATGCAGTATCGGGAGGCTAAATTTCGTTTTCAGAAAGAACTCCAGGTTGTTAGGATACAAAGTTGGGAAAATTTCGTCCAGAGCCAATTGGCATTGGACTCCTGGGGTACACCGTATAAACTAGTACGAGAGGAGATCCGCTCTCCACTGGAATTATCAACAGTCAGGCACAAGGACAGGATGACAGAATCCTGGCAGGAAACTGCTGAGGTCCTCCTCCGGTCCCTGCTGCCTGACGATAGTGCGGATGGGGAATCTGTTCAACAACAACAACTAAGACGAGACAACCTTAATGAATACACCAACAATACGGTAGTCTACCCTTTCTCGGAGGAAGAGGTGGCTGCCCACATAAAATCATTTAAAAGTGGCCAAGCTCCCGGGCCATACGGCATTGTAGCTGAGGTGGTGCAATTCCTAGCTCCCCAGCTAACTGCACCACTCACTCACTTATATAATGAGTGTCTGATACAGCAAAAAATTCCAAGGGTGTGGAAGTCCGCAAACGTAGTCATCATCCGGAAAGGATTAGATAAAGATCCTACAAAGGTAAAATCCTATAGACCAATCTGTTTAATCAACATACTAGGGAAAATATTAGAAAAGCTACTAGCTGACAGACTGGCTGCACATAGAGTGCTGCGTGGGGTGAGCGACAGGCAATTCGGCTTCAGGCCTGGGCGATCGACATCTGATGCAATCGCCCTGGCTGCTGAGGTCTGTGGTTCTACCCCACATAAGTACGTGGTGGGCATTATGGTTGACATCAGTGGCGCCTTCGACAACCTGTGGTGGCCTTCGCTCTTCTCCTGCTTGCGGGAGAAGGAGTGTCCAGGGCCGCTATATGGTTGTCTGAGGAGCTATTGTGAGGAACGGGAGGTCTGGCTATCATCAACTAGCAAGAGAATTGGAAAAGTTATAACAAAGGGTTGTCCTCAGGGTTCCGTGCTAGGGCCCTAGTTTTCGGACATCCATATGGAGCCTTTATTAGACACCCTACAACAAGGTGAAGAAGTGCTAGAGGTGATAGCCTATGCAGATGACCTCCTCCTGCTGGTCCGCGGCCATAGCCGCGAAGAAATTGAACCTAAAATAGAGAGTGCCTTAAACAAGCTACAACTTTGGTGCCAAAACACCAAAATGACGGTGTCACCAAGTAAGTCCACCTACTTACTATAGAAGGGACAATTAATCCGTAACCTGACTGTACGAATCAACCGCTCGCCAGTTCTTCGGAGACGTGACACATGATACTTGGGCATCATCATTGACGAGAAGTGGAATTTTGGGAAACACATTGAAACCATAACCCAGAAAGCCCTCCAAACACTGAATAACTTCATATCCATAGGACACAGAAGATTTCATCTTCCACCACATCTTATAAAACTTTATCATAACAGTATATTAACATCGATAGTGGGTTACGGCTCGGGCGTCTGGGCACACAGGCTCACGAGGGTGGTGCCCGCCATGACAGTGAGAAGGGTTCAAAGGAACATGATCCTTAGATCGGTAGGTGCTTACAGAACAACACCAGGGGGAGCACTACTAGTCATAATGGGGCTTTGCCCCCTGGACATCAAAATTAGGGAGCAAGCTGCTTGGTTCTGGATTAAAAAGGGAAATATAACAAAAATAGAGGAGATCTTAGGTGTTGGGGCAAGGGACAAGGGTGAGATTCGGCAAAGAGGAGTACAATTGTGGCAAGAACTGTGGGATGCGGATGGAACAGGGCGCAGGACACATGGGTTGATACCAAGTATTAGGGAACGGCTAAATATGAAGTACTTTGAACCCACCAGAGGGCTAATCCATTTTCTCACTGGACATGGGCCTTACCTGGCATACCTATGCCGGTTTGGGAAATGGGCCACACCCGCGTGTGAATGTGGTGAACTGGAGGGCACTTCCGATCATGTGATTTACGAGTGCCCCCTCTTCAATGATGTTGCCTCTACACTACGGGACCAACTACCTGACCATGGCACTTACAACCTAATAAGACAAGAAGACACCTTCCAGATCATAAATAGACTTGCCAACCAGGTATCACAGAAGGTGTTGAGGGACTACATTAGGGAACAAGACTAAATAGCACTTATTATGACTAATGTGTCTTACTCCCATTCCGCCTGCGCGTGGATAGGCCGATCCTGTAGTCTGGAATCCGCCACGCGCGGGATTAGGGGGGGCGGGGAATATGAATAACCCGGAATCGACAATACACTGGAGATGACGTAGGTTAGAACTAGTTAGTAGGAATTAGACTAGAAATCTAGATTTAGGAACCTGCAGCGATTAACATCCTGGCCAGCCCAATGTCAGGGGCACGCCCATCGGGATTAGCTCGATGGGCAAGGCAACAAAGTAGGTTTGTACATTGCTGACACACCTGTGACGCTGCAGGAAGCAGAATGTAGGTTTAGTTAAAAACTTAGAAGTTAAAATAAATTGTATAGCTGCCCATTCAAACTAAATTACAGCTGTAGCTCGCAACTCAATATATATTATAATTAGCTGCTAATTGTAACTAACAGTAGCAAGTAAGACCCACTAATCAAATAAGGAGGTGGGTTGGATGTATAAATATTATTATTGATGGTAAATAAAGATTTTTTTTTTTAAAAAAAAGCCTCTTAAGATACACCATATACTATATCAAACCCAAAAGGCACCAAACGATTGTTTCCGTTAGCCTCTGCAAGAGGAAGTGTGAAATATTCATGTTTTGAGCCTGCACTGTGTCACAGTGACACCAAGACTATGCTCCTGTTCGGCATACAATACAGAAGAGCATAGCACTTAATGAACAAGTCTGCCGTCAACTGCTTTGTTCTTTTATATTGATCCCAAATTGCCCGGCCGTGGTGGACGAGCGGTTGTAGGCACTTCAGTCTGGAACAGCGCGACCACTATGGTTGCAGATTCGAATCCTGCCTCGCGCATGGATGTGTGTGATGTCCTTAGTTTAGTTAGTTTTAAGTAGTTCTAAGTTCTAGGGGACTGATAACCTCAGATGTTAAGTCCCATAGTGCTCAGAGCCATTTGATCCCAACTTGAAGTTGTAATATTTGCTATTATTACATGGGTCTTCCAGACTTTCATATTTGCACTGAAGGTGGTCATTCAGTGACTAAAATCGATTTTCTGTAATAAATGCTTTCACACCCTTTACGCCCGATGCTGCCGATTTTGTTGTTTACATACTGTCAATTGTCAAAGATGGCTGTCCTCTCTTGATGTGTCTTCTTCACAAAGGCACCTCTGTAGACGATCTCACGTTATGTCCGTTACCAGCTGATAGGGTTTCTACTTAATATGGCATGATGCATTAGGATCCGATCATTTCCCTAATGTTATGATGACAAACCGACAGCAAGAACGTGAAATTCGTTCCTAACACTCCTTGGCGCTCTTTCAAACAATCGTGGAGAATACAGTAGCTGTTGTGCCAGAAACGGTTCCAGAGAACGTATCCTGCTACATATTGTTCAATGCACTAAATGTGACAGATCTCTCTATCCCAAAAACGACATGCTACTTCGTTACAGATTAACAGCTCTGTGACATGGCATACAGAATCTTCACAATTACTGCTCAACGTGGACTAGCGCTTAAGCAATATAAGCTCTCCTTATCTTCAGAAGACAACCCGCATTGCTAGAAGACGGATGCTAAAACTAACGGGTTGTGCGAAAGAACTAAAAACGTCTTACGTGGATACATTATTGTGAAATGATGAATAGAGATACTCAGATACATGATATGTGGAGTACAAGAAGGAATCTCAGAAATCGTAACTGGAACGCAGACCAGAGAGACTTCGTTAGATGGTGTGCTTGACAACAAAGTACTTCTACCTCTACATCCACATCTACACCCACACTCCGCAAGCCACCTGACGGTGTGTAGCATAGGGTGGGTACCTCCATCGGTTCTCCCTTCTTTTCCAGTCTCGTACTGTTCGTGGAAAGAATGATTGTCGGTATGTCTCTGTGTGGGCTCTAATCTCTCTGATTTTATCCTCATGGCCTCTTCGCGAGATATACGTAGGAGGGAACAATATACCGCTTCACTCCTCGGTGAAAGTATGTTCTCGAAACTTCAACAAAAGCCCGTACCGAGCTACTGAGTGTCTCTCCTGCAGAGTCTTCCACTGGAGTTTATCTATCATCTCCGTAACGCTTTCGCGATCACTAAATGATCCTATAACGAAGCGCGCTGCTCTCCGTTGGATCTTCTCTATCTCTTCTCTCAACCCTATCTGGTACGGATCCCACACTGGTGAGCAATATTCAAGCAGTGGGCGAACAAGTGTACTGTAACCTACTTCCTTTGTTTTCGGATTGCATTTCCTTAGGATTCTTTAAATGAATCTCAGTCTGGAATCTGCTTTACCGACGATCAACTTTATATTCCATTTTAAATCACTCCTAGTGCGTACTGCCAGATAATATATGGAATTAACCGTTTCCAGTTGATGACCTGCTACATTGTAGCTAAATGATAAAGGATATTTCTTTCTATGTATTCGCAGCACATTACATGTGTCTACATTGAGATTCAATTGCCATTACCTGCACCATGCGTCAATTCGTTGCAGATCCTCCTGCAATTCAGTATAATTTTCCATTGTTACAACCCCTCGATATACTACAGCATCATCCGCAAAAAGCCTCAGTGAACTTCCGATGTTATCCACAAGGTCATTTACGTATATTGTGATTAGCAACGGTCCTACGATACTCCCCTGCGGCACACATGAAATCACTCTTACTTCGGAAGACCTCTCTCCATTGAGAATGATATGGTGCGTTCTGTTATCTAGGAACTCTTTAATCCAATCACACAATTAGTCTGATAGTCCATATGCTCTTACTTTGTTCATTAAACGACTGTGGGGAACTGTATCGAACGCCTTGCGGAAGTCAAGACACGCGGCATCTACCTGGGAACCCGTGTCTACGCCCCTCTGAGTCTCGTGGACGATTAGCGCGAGCTGGGTTTCACACGATCGTCTTTTACGAAACCCATGCTGATTCCTACAAAGTAGCTTTCTAGTCTCCAGAAAAGTCATTATACTCGAACATAATACGTGTTCCAAAATTGTACAGCTGATTGACGTTAGAGATATAGGTCTATAGTTCTGCACATCTGTTCGACGTCCCTTCTTCAAAACGGGGATGACCTGTGTCCTTTTCCAATCTTTGGCAACACTACGCTCTTCTGGAGACCTACGGTACACCGCTGAAGAAGGGGGGCAAGTTCCTTCGCCTACTCTGTGTGAACTCGAACAGTTATCCCATCAGGTCCAGCAGCCTCTTTTGAGCGATTTTATTGTTTTTCTATTCCTCTGTCATCTATTTCGATATCTACCATTTTGTCATCTGTGCGACAATCTAGAGAAAGAACTACAGTGCAGTCTTCCTCTGTGAAACATCTTTCGAAAAAGACATTTAGTATTTCTGCCTTTAGTCAGTCATCTTCCGTTTCAGTACCATTTCGGTCACAGCGTGTCTGGACATTTTGTTTTGATCCACCTATTGCTTTGACGTAAGACCAAAGTTTCTTAGCATTTTCAGCCAAGTCAGTACACATATCTTCACTTTCGAATTCGTTGAACGCCTCTTGCATAGCCCTCCTCATACTACATTTCACTTCATGTAATTTTTGATTGTCTCCCAGGCTTTGGTTATGTTTATTTTTGCTGTGAAGTTCCCTTTGCTTCCGTAGCAGTTTTTTAACTCGGTTGTTGTACAACGGTGGCTCTTTTCCATCTCTTACGATCTTGCTTGGCACATATTCATTTAATGCATATTGTACGGTGGTTTTGAACTTAGTCCACTGATCCTCAACACCATCTGCACTTGAAACAAAACTTTTGTGTTGAGCCGTCAAGTGCTCTGAAATCTGCTTTTTGTCACTTTTGCTAAACAGAAAAATCTTCCTACCTTTTTAAATATTTCTATTTACAACTGATATCGTCGATGTAATAACCACTTCATGAACACTAATACCCTGTTCTGCGTTAACTGGTTCAAATACTTGGGGTCAATTTGTCACCAGAAGGTCTAATATGTTATCGCCACGAGTCGGTTCTCTGTTTAAGTCGCGAGAAGGTTTATTGGCCTAGAGATACAGCAGTCCAACAGTAGATTACTCACCCTCCTACGGGATGTAAGATCCAAATCTGATATGTAGCGTCTTTATTCCTTACTGGTTTAAGCATTAGATCCGGTGTTTAACACCTACGGTTGAATTCAATCTGATGTCTACATAGGCCCATTTGGTTTTCCATCCCTACATCTGTTTGTAAACCTCGAGATTCTCTACTACGGTTTTACGAAAAACCGTTGGGGCACAATCAGTTCAACTGGCTTATTCGACGGACATTGTTATGTATATACTAATGGCTTGTGCTTTCAAGAGATTTCAGCAGTACGGCATGTATTTCTTGTCCAGAAGCTGAAATATTCCAAGCAGTTTCGTCTTCCACCACATTTCTCATTTTCTACAGCAGGTGCTATGGCGATTCGAGAGACTCTCAAATTTGGTCGTCCCGCGGGGTTCTAGAACGTTCTGTAGAGTAACAATCCAAATGTGATACGAATGTTTTCAGCAATGACTATGCTTCAGTAAAAAGAATATTCGGATACTGCAAATAATCGAAGAGGTACATGAATCTCCTTTCCGTGGAACCGAGGTTACTAGGAATTAGTTTACAATGACTAGGACGAACAGATGAAGAACAAGGCCGGTGATCTCACCCTGTAATTAATGTCATTTACCATCCTCAGATTTCCGGTTGCAGAGGACGAAACTAGACAAGGAAGAATGGGCACAGGACTGGGTCTTTTAGTGTACCATAGAAGTCAATACTACACTCCAATAAAAGCAACTATTAGAATCTCCAGCAGGTTAAGTTTCAGGAGAGGAGGAGACTGGTAACTATTTTATACAGATGCCGCGAAACACAATGAAACTGTTTCCTGCAAGATCTTGAAGGTCTTCCTTCCGTCAAGTATTGCTGTTTTATTGTACCACGAAGATCCTGAAATACCCTTCCTAGTCCTCACTAAGCACATTCTCTGTATCCAAATTTTATTTCGTTTGGTCTAGGTCAGATAATTAATTGAACTTGTGCCTGATTGTAGGTTGTACTTTGCACCATGCGTTTTCTGTTCATCACTTCGTTCCGTTTCTGCAATCTTCGCGTAAGTTTCACTATCTGACTGAAGAAAGCTGTTTATCGCAGTGTTAGCGTGTTTTGGACATAGAAAGGTAATTTAAGGTTGTACAGGTGTATATATTCCGCTATGGAATAAGTGACCGCTTATTTGCGAAAAACAATGTAAAGATAAATTTTTTCAATGTACGAAAGCGTGCTGAAAAGTGATGCCTCCAAATATTTAATTCTGTTCTCAATACCGGTTGAGGTATTACATGTCATGCAAATTACTCGGTTGACTTTTCAGCATCGTAGATGGAAGTTGAAATACGCTGGCGCTAGAGTGCTCCGAGTCTTTGGCATCGTAACTATGTCGTTGCGAGAGAAACAGCATATCAAAAAACAGAAAATACGAATTCGGAGAGTTCGTCTACAAATGGAGCACAGACGAGCGCAGCGACATCTGCCACAATCCGTCAGTTGTGTTCTCTGTCATCGATACATTCCCGACTAGGGCTCATCTGTTTTCCATCCATTTCCAAAACTTAAAGATTACCTTCGAGGACTTCGCTTTAATAGTAATGAAAGGGTGCAAGGAGAGGTGACGTAGGCATGAAGAATAAAGATGTAGAATGTTAATAAAGTACGCTTTATTTAAAAAGCCTTAAGAGATTCAATTAAAAATTTCGGATTCATTAGTGTTCAACAAGACGTCGTAGCACTTCATACACATTCGGCCACGACATACACATTCACATCCACAGTAGAGAATACAAGGCGCAGAAGACAGTGAGGAAGGAGAGGTGGAATGTAATGACAAAAGCGATGCATTTCGAATGAGGCAATGCTCTAGAACACCAAACCCTCAGCCAACACTAACAGTAAAGATGCTCCATGCCATGTGTCATGTCCACCTGAGATACTGAATACAGCTGGGAAAAGTCGAATGTAAGGGTTTCATGTTATGCAGTACACTAAATGTATTTGTCTCACAGAAAAAAGTAACTGCTCTTTACAGATCCATAAAAACAGTAGAAACGCGCCATATACGCAGCGACTTCAGGGAGTAACACACGATGTCCCACACTAAGACCACTGCACACCTACACTGCCGCGTCATCAGAAGAGAGTACATGCCCTGAGACTCCTGCAGACACAGCTACACTGCGGTACGTATAATAACTGCGTCACACTTTGAGAGTGAAATGGAACGGCCACTTGAAAGCTGCTCCAAAGTTGAGCTGCGAGAGGCAGTCCGATTCGTGTGGGCAAAACATCTAAATTTCACACAAACTGACGGTGAATTCTGGCTATGTGTGTACAAAATGCAATGACGGGTCCCGCTGTATTGAAATGGTGTCATCAATTTAACCAATGTTGAACAGCCGTGTAAGACGCAGATAGGAAAGGAAGGGCATAGATATTGACATCGACCAAAGAACACAACGTCCAGATCATCGAGAAACTGATCCAAGAAAGTCGCAATTTTCCGGCGATGAAGTCAAACACTTACCAGTTCTGGAAAGGCTCCGTGACCAACGAGTGGATTTTTATAATCGAGTAATTGAATGACTGTTGTAAGGCTCCGAGGCATGTTTACAGAGATTTGGTAACTATGTTGCTAAACTCTCTCATTAATTTGTGCCTGTTTGAAGTGTAGTGGAGTATTCTACACCTTTATTCTTCATGCCTACATCAACTCTCCATGCACCCTTTCATCACTATCAAAGCGAAGTCCTCGAAGGTAATCTTTAAGTTTTGGAAAACAGATGAGACCTAGTCGGGAATGTATCGATGACAGAGAACACAATTGACGGATTGTTGCAGATGTCGCAGCGCTCGTCTGTGCTCCATTTGTAGACGAACTCTCCGAATTCGTATTTCCTGTTTTTTGAGATTCTGTTTCTCACGCAACGACATAGTTACGACGCACACATACATGTTACACGCTAAAACTCGGAGCACCCCAGCGCCAGCGTATTTCAACTTCCGTCTGCGAAGCTGAAAAGTCAACCGAGTAATATACAAGTTACTTGGCCTATCACGACAATCTCTAACTTACTATTTGAGGGCGCCTCGTACGTAAAATTTTCTTATCTTTTCTTCACATATAATAATAAGTTAATAATCTGTGGTACTTGCACATTTATATATCAGTCGGTAGTTTATACGTAAACATCAGCAAATTAATCCGCGGAAATAAGTCATTACCAGGATGAAAAACGTGTGAGTACTGATGTAAAATATATACTGTGTGTCCTAATATTTGGTCAATATCAAGAATTTTGTAATTTAGTATTTCAGTCATTTTGGTCCCAGAAGAAACATTGACCACCGACATAAAATTTTCACTCACGATATCAAAGTTCAAGATTCAACAGGATGCAAAACATCTTTTGATTTACATGCGGTAAAAACATGATTATACGAAATTTGTGTTTTATCTGTGATTACATAAAGGTGATAATGTCCATGTATATGATTCTCATTCTCTTGTGAGTCGTGTTTGGTTTATCCTGTCTGTAGTTGATATGTGAGAATTTATCAGCTACAAACCATTGCCCTTCAAGGAAATTGTACAATAATTTGAAATAATTGTTTGCACTGCTTATATTCTGCTTACTCAGCATATATTATTTAGTACCTGTAGCAGGCTTTTTGCAGTGTGGCTCAATAAACCCAATCCAAATAAAAGGAGTCATAAAACTCCTACAATCTAAAACTACAGTGGATGTTGCCTTTTCTATTTATGCCTGTTTCGGATTAATGCACACTTTGTCTACTCTGCGACCCAGTTGGTTTCAGCCTATTTGGCAGATTAATGTACGAGTGTTGTTGTCGTATAAAGATCCGATCGGTCGCGAAATGGAAAGCACGGTGATAGTAAAAAATGATTTGTTTGGAAGAGTTGGTTGGTTTGGGGGATGGGACCAAACTGCGAGGACTTCGCTCCCTTCGGATTATGGAAGGATGGAGAAGGGAGACAATCGTGCCCTGTCAAAGGAACCATCCCAGAATTTGCCTAAAGCGATTTAGGGAACTCACGGAAATCCTAAAATCCGGATGGCCGAACGCGGGTCTGAACCGTCGTCCTTGCGACCGCAAGTCAAGTATGCTAACCATTGCGCCACATCCATCGGTCCGCAAAACTTGGCTAACACCATCCACCTACTTCTCTAAATATCCGCTGTTCAGCGTTAGACAAATGTCGCATCCTTGTACTGCATTTGCAATACCCAAACCTTAGCAGGCAGCTGCCTGCGCTTTCCAATAATTCTGTAGACTGGTCTGCAGTCTTGTCTACCCGGGACTACGTGGTGGATGATCTGTGCAGGTGTCCCAGTTCTCGTCTCTGTTCCATGTGAAACCAACCCTTCTTCATGGAGAGCGGTTCATGTGAGAAGAGATTAAACCCAGAGGGGGCCATATCTGGCTGTACGGCGGGTAATCAAACACTTTTCAGCGAAAACGCTGCAGGAGCATCTTCATTGCCGCTGCACTGTGTGGCCAGAAGTGTTGTGAAGAACGTAATGCCTGACTGTTACGTTACGTGAAATGCATGTAATCAGGCAAAATCTCTCGGCAGGCACTTGTTCTTGGCTGGAGACACTGTCTTCTGTGCATTTTTACTTGCTCTCCGTGCTCTGAGTAGTGAAAAGAGTGACATGACGCTATCGACGTTCATAACGGGATTCACAAATGCGTCTATTGCCCAGCGGCCCACATCAATCTTAATCAGCTACGACGTATATTTTGAATGAGGACGAGTAGGAAGAGCAGCACACGTTGGCGGACAGGTTAATGCACTGGAGTTTCCTACGGTTCGAGTTGGTTCAGCGATCTGAGCTGGAATTTACTTCATTTCCATAAGTCACTTCAGTCAGGTGCCAGATTGGTACACCTGAGAATACATTATCCTTCTGGTGGCACAGCTTTGTTAGATCCGCATGTCACCGAGAAGCCAAAGCCATGTTCTCCTTTTAACAATATTCTGATTCACCACAGAAGCTGAGGTTCCAGCAATGCTCTAGATATCCTTTTAATTTGTTGGCTAATTTTAGGATCGTTAGTCGACAGTTTGACTACTAGTAATTAAGTCTGCATCTTCCTAATTCGTACCTGGAAATCAACAAAATTACTCACTATTTTAATTGGAAACTTAGTAACTTCCCACACAATAAATGGTTCACAGGTATCATCAATTTCCAGACGTCTTTTATGAGTTTGTGATGTCTCCGTAAGTAGTGAGGGTCTTCTATTACTGACAACGCTAAACAGTTACCTTCAGTGCATTAGTCATAAATTTCAGGGAATGAGTCAACGACAGATACATAATGAACAAACATCTGAGATTCGAAAATCAGCTGCTAGTTGCGTTTACTACGAGTTGTTGCGTTGTCAATTTACACCTCAGCACAAAATGCAGCTGTAGCAAGATGATAAAATACGGTGCCACTGCCACGCGTTTTTTTTTATAACAGCAGAACTTTTAATGTATACACACAACAGACTTAGAGGCGTTTAACTAATTATATTCCATAAAGAGCTTACCTGTGAATAATATACCGTTGTGTCCGAATGAAAAACTAAAATCAAGATTTTAGCAACATGCAAATAACATTTAAAAAATCTAAATTCTCTTCTCATTCACAGTACTTAGCTATAAAATGCTGTCACAGGAACGAAAATTATTATGTATTGCCTACGCGACATAGTACCGACGGGCAATGTACTGGACCTCGACTTTCCAACAGCTATAAAGGACATTTTACATATTTTTCTGAGCATGTCAGCCTGTATAAAATATTTCGAATCACTTTCAGTAAACAACAATGTTATTGCTAAGCTGTTCATAACTGCTATATGGACGTAATTACTTCGCAATGCTTCAGCTCCGTCTCAACTATATGTGATTCAAAGCAGTGGGAAACAAAATTCTGATATTGTGAGCAAAGAATGATAATAGTTTAAAGCTGGAATATATTTTATTTTCCATTCAAACCCATCTTCTTGTGGATTAAACACAATTTATTTGTGGTGACCTGTTATACAGACTTTACTTAATGAAAAAATACCTTACTTGCAATGCTGAGTATGCTACCACAGTGCTACATTCGGATTACACGTGCTAGGGAATTAAGGTATCGCATTCAGACAGTCCTGGTAATCAAAAAGTTTAATTTGGTTGACACCGGATGAAAGGCAACCTATTTGCGAAGCACATACGGCAAAGCACGTATCTGTGGTGACGGTAGTTCGGAGAATTACTGATCAACCGTTTTACCAGACGTAGACTCACTGCTCTTGGGAGAAACATGAACACACCAGAGACGGTGAGAGACAACTCAAATTTAGCATCTTCTTATTCCCGATTACTGCATCTACTCTGTGGACTGGTGATACTAGTTTCACGTGAATTAGCGCAAGCAGTATACGTTGCTCACATCGACAGTTTTATAGAGACGAGACGGGCCATACTGCGACTCCCTTAAGTGTTAATCCTTTGCAGAGTTAACAGTCCCCCGAAAATCGCCTTAAATAATCGGAATACTTTATTCGGTCTTTCGATTGACCATACTTGCACCGAAATGGTAGACAATAAGGAGAAAACTAAACTAATGAATTCGATATTCAGAAAATCTCCCACCACGGATAATCGCAATAGGGGACAAACGCCGTGGTAGTAGTTTGAGACAAATTATCACGAAAAAGAAAATCAACTAAAATCGCTCATCAGAGGAAACACATCGGGACCTGATAAGATGCTGGAATATTCTGTAGAGATTACTCAAAGAACTTGTGATCTTTCAAGTAACTCTTTACCGTAGGTCGCCTGAGCAACTGAGGATGTCAACGTATTGTATAAGAATTGCAGGCCATTCCCGTTTTCGAGAAGTTCGTCCCGATCGATGCATATAATTGTATCACTATATTGCCAAGACTGTTGGAGAATAGTGGAATACTTTTTTATATTTATGCAATAATTCATATTAAGCTTTTGCAGGAAGAAAGTTCAAAAAGAGTCTTCTGAAAACACAGATCTTGATCAGCTTAGTGGTTAACGTCGAAAGTTCCTTGAGGCTACGCGGAGGTGAATCTATCGTCTATAGAAAGGTTGAAATGCCAAAAGACTACAAGCAAAATGGAGAAATTTCTGCAGCGAATCAATTAGTGGCACAGGAACAGGTTGTACCGTGTAAATTCTTCTCATTATAACACACTGTCTATAGATGGCTGAAGAAGTCCACTATTCTTCGATTACGGTACCATTGATATATCAATGGAAACTGAAACAACGATAAAACACGCACAAGCGGAATGAAGTCGAATTATGGTATACAAATAGTTGTAGGAAAAGCAGATGCCAAGCTGAGACTCACTAGAATCTTGAGGAAATGCATTTCATCCACGAAAACAGCTAGTTACAAATACCTTGTTCGACCAATGCTTCAGTACTGTTGATTAATCTACGTCGTTTATCATCCTGGAGTAGTAGAAGAATTGTAAGAGATCTAAAGGAGATGGATATGTGTCGTCGGAGGGTTATTTAGCAGGTGCGAGAGCTTTATGGAAATGCTCAACTCCAGTGGGAGAGGCTACAAGAGTTGTTGTGCACCGCGGAGAAGCTGCTGTTGAAATTGGGTGAGTGTGAGTTCCGAAGAGGATAGGGCAGGATATTATTTTCTCGCTTCCAGCTCCCGCGAAATCATAATAATGTGAAACCCTGAGTGTTTAGAGATGTTACGGTAGCGAATTATTACGCGATCTTATAAAGTACCTCTCGCGAATACAACAGGACAGGTAATAATTCAGAAGCACTGTCGGCCACACGCCGTAAAGTGGCTTGCGGAGTATAGATTTCTATTTTCAGTGATAGGCGATTCACGCTGGAGACTGTGAGTCCCACATACGAAGCTCTATATTATTCTGATTAGGACGTATGAGATAATACCATTCAACAGTAACGGTTTTTTTGGTTGATGCACACAGTCGGGGTTTCTGCTTGGACGTGGATGATGGCTGAGTCTAGACAGTTATTGGTCACCTAACTCCAGTGGCTTCATGGTTCCCTCTGATATCTGCCTCTCTTTAGTAGTCAACCTTTTTTCCGCGACGACTTACGCTCCTTCTAGCACAGATGTGCAGCTCACTTCACTTTTCAGAAGATTCTTTTTCTACAATCAGCAATACGCATCCCAATAGCTTTTGTTCACCAGGCAGACAAATGCCAGGCAACGCACGCACCACGTCTCACGATGTTTCATTGTTGTGAACCTCGCCTGGGAACAATGCTGAAGAGTTACCATCGTCAGTGACTGTAGAAAACTGTTTAACCATAACCGATTTGTTTGTAACTGTCTGTTATCCATTATAACAATCCTCATTAGGAAAGAAGGAAACATAAAAAATTTATACCTTCATCACCGGAAATCCGGAATCTAATTTAAAGTTCGCCCAGAACAACGAACTAAATGGGTAATAGAGACATTCAGCAAAAACCACATTATTGTCAATTAGTTTAGCTAGGACAGTTCCTCGGTTTATTTTATTGTGATGAGATCGAAACATTTTCATATTGTGATATTCTGGCGAAAATGAGCACGAAATATGATTGAAAGAGACGTTCGCCGTGAAATTTGTAACTTTATGAATTAAAGCAACGCGACGATCTACAGTTGGTTCAGTGTATTGAAAACAACCGACACTGAATGGCGTGAGCGTCAAAATTACCTGATCGTGAGGGGTAAATGTCGTGTTAAGAAGAGCGAACGGCAGCACACAATGACGATACGTTCAAAATGTTAACAAATTAACGGAGGAGTAATGCATATAGTTGTTTCTACATTCTAGTACCTCCCGCCGCGGAAGTCGAACACGCGCCAGAACAAATGGACGTGGGCAGCCCATAGAGGGCTCCGCGTCGGCGGCGGCGCTTCCGCGCTGCGGCTCTCGTAGAGCGAGGGCGACACCGCTACACCACGTGCAGACCGCGGCCAATAGCCGCTCCCTCCGGTTTCGTATATAGGGACCCGCTCTGCCCTAGTCCAGCATCTCCGGAGGTAATTCGGTTGAATACCGCCCTTCGATTGTGCTATTACGGTACCAATCGAAGCGATAGGTCTTGCAGGTTCCAGCCAGCCAGTCAGCCAGCCAGCCAGCCAGCCAGCCAGCCCGTGGGCGTGGAGCAGTCCCACCAGCAGCGGTCCCCGCCAGTAGCCAGCAGCCCGCAATCCGCAGCGGTCCTCGCCAGCACCAGTCCCTGACAGCAGCCAGCAGCCAGCAGCCAGTAGCCAGCAACCAGCGGCCAGCAGCGGTTAGTAGCGATCGCAGCCAGCAGCCAGCAGCCAGCAGCCAGCAGTGGTCCTAGCTGCCACCAGCAGCACCGGCAGCACCGGCAGCACCGGCAGCACAGGCAGCACTGGCAGCACCAACAGCACTGACAGCACCGGCAGCACCGGCAGCACCGGCAGCACTGGCAGCACCGTCCCCACCGGCCAGCCAATCGGGTCGCCCCCCCGCCAGCGGCAGCAGAGTGGGGCTTCTGCCTCATTCTCCTTCGTCCTTCGTCATTCTCTGTCCCTTTCTACTCTGTGTCTCTCGTCGCCCTGCCCGTCTCTCGTTTGCTTCTTTGTCTTGTCCTGTGTTTTTTCCCCCTTCTGATGATGCCAACCCCCACCACCTCTTCTACAGCCACCACCACTGCCATCATATACAGCTCCCCAACCGCCGCTGCCACCACTAGCACGTGTTGTGCCACATCACT
This sequence comes from Schistocerca serialis cubense, assembly GCF_023864345.2. Taxonomy (NCBI): domain Eukaryota; kingdom Metazoa; phylum Arthropoda; class Insecta; order Orthoptera; family Acrididae; genus Schistocerca; species Schistocerca serialis. Next base: position 7,917,793 of record NW_026047584.1, on the reverse strand, counting down.
CCCCCCTCAGTTCATCCCCCCACTCCTCACTCTCCCATCTCCCTCCCTATTTGTCTCCCCGTCACCGGTTCTCGCTCCCACGCCTCCTCTGATTCCTTCCCTCCACTCCCTCCCTCTGCTTCTTCCATATCTGCAGCCCCTGTTCAGGTTGTGCAGGGAGGAGACCCCCAAGAGGGATCATTGCCGACAAAATTTTATTTAAATAAATTTTCAATGCATAATGTTCGGCCGTAGCCGGCTTGGGCATACTGTGGTGGAAGGTACTGGCCGGAAGACCACGGTCGGCACATTCCTGCCACGTGCTCCTCGGTCAGACTCAAGTCCCACGGGTTGGTTGCGCTGACGGGGGCACGCTACTAGCAAGGCGCGTTGGCGGAATCAATCCTCCAATCAGAGACTAATCGTGTGATCACGTGGGGACGCGGCCGGGAGCAGCGAGGGCGGCTTGGAAACAGCTCCGCGCTCTCTTAGCTTCTGACCTCGGCCCCGAGTAGTCGCTCCTCTAGCCTCTGCCTCTCTGATGAGCAGACGGCAACCCCTCTTGGGGCTGCTCAGCCCTACGTAGGCACCACTGTACCATCATTACAAGAATAAACTGGGTCCATTCCACTCAATTAATTTTCATTTTACAACGCCCTCCGCTCCTGACTTCTATCCTGACGAACAAATGGTGTCAGAAGTGGGATGCGACCTACCTTACGGTTGTAAAATCAACTCATCAGTTGAGTATGAGTACTATGAAGGGGCCGAGTTTGAGCAATTAAGGGAAACTAGACCGAACGTGGCGAGGCTGCAGCGCGCCATGCACGTGCCAGCCGGACGCCTGCGTTGCAGAATGTGCGTGGCCGCGCACTACCGCGCCACAAGCGTGACGCAGTTCGCCGCCGGACGCGAGCCGAGGAGGGTCCGCGATGCAGTCACGCTCGCCGCCGCCGCCGCCGCCGCCGCTGTCCGTAGCTGCCACGGGCCACCGCCTGCGCCAGGGTCCGGGGTGCGGCCCTCGCGCCGCCTCGCCGTCGCAGCTGTCCATGCTGTCGCCCGCCGCCTGCTGCGCCCACGAGTGATCAACGCGCCTGCCGCCGCTCGTCGACACCGCCGCCGTCCGTCGTCTGCACGCCACCAAATAATGTAAGTCGCTAGCGACGCTACGGTGGTGTAGATGCCCATACTATTGTAACATGCCGATCACCAGGCAGCAATCGGAGGCAGGAGCAGCCGGAGCGGATGAAGATCCCCTCTTGGCGCTGCAGTCCCAGTTAAATCAATTAATTCTGACTAACGCGGAGCTTAAGCAACAGATAGATGATCTTAAAATGGCTTCTCCACAATCTAGTGTTGCTAAGCCAGTGCTAGTGGAAGAACAGCCGAAGCAGGTGATTCCACCACTCACTAGTGCAGAATCACCTGTGGCAGTAGCCACCTCTACTTTGGTGCAGAGCTTCCCAGCAGTAGCGTTCATTCCGGCGTTCGCTGGAAAGCCGCACGAGGATATTCAAACGTTTGTCCAGAATATCCAGGACATCGGAAACCTTTGCGGTTGGCCAGATGAATTTCTCTTAAACGTGATGAAAATGAAACTCACCGGCGAAGCGCGGAACTACGTGCAGTCGGTCGAGAGCTTGAAAAATGCCCCTACCTTCCAGTCCCTTGCAACAGGGTTGATTGAAAGGTATACAGACAAACGTGGTACTAGTTACTATCGCGACCTGCTTTCCACCCTCAAGCAAAAAGCGGGTGAAGATTTAGAAGCATTCGCGGACAGGATTCGAAGCGTTGCATGCCACACGTACGCACTAAGTGCCAGTTCTGCTCGTAACGAAGTTCTGTTGGAAGAATCAGAATGTCGTGCGATAGACGTGTTTATTCGTGGCATAAACCCTCAAATAGGGGGCGAAATCAAGGTAGCTTCCCCCCGCACCTTACACGAAGCCGTGCGATTAGCACTCTTGAGAGAGGAGGCGAGCCGATTTGTGGCCGTCTCCGCGCGGCAAAGTGAGCCCCGACGTGTCTTTTCGAACGATACTAAGTGTGGGCGCTGTAATAGACAAGGACATGTGGCAGAGCAATGTCGCGTGCCATATTGTCATCAGTGCAGGAACATGGGCCACCAAAGCGTGCATTGTCCAAATAATAGGCCACAACCGCCTGCAAATTCCAGGCGAAATGCAAACCAACCACAGAATTCGGGAAACGGCCGCGGGGCAGGAAGTGCCACCCCTCCCGGTCCCCGTTAAAAATAGTGACCCCCCTAGTTGATAAGGGAATCACGCAGGTGGCAAGCGTGGTTGTCGATGGTGTTAGAGGCCGCAAACCAATACGCGTGCTAATTGACACAGGCGCACAGATCAGCTTGGCATTTTTATCGAAGAGGGATAAAAGAACATTGCAACCGCCGCGGTACCATATCAGTGGTATTGGTCCCGGCATAGTGAAACCTGATGGCAGCTGTTGCGTTGAGTTCACGTTGGACTCCACAGAATATGCTTTTACGATGGAGGTTGTACGAAACAGGCGCACGGATTACGACATCATCCTAGGAAGTGACTTTCTGCGTCATTTCCAGGGGGTTATTGACTATAGGTTGAATACCGTCCAATTCGGCGACAACGTGCACTGTTTTGGACGTGACTGCACGTTGCGGGCGAGCGGAGCTGGGAAAAAAGGATCCGTTTCCCAAGTTTCAGAGTCTCCCGTAACGATGCTAAAAGCCGATAATCCCGTGGAGATACCAGAAGGCACAGGAAAGATCCTTTGGGTGCCTGTCGGGATACGTGAATCCGAAGAGGTTCATTTCTTGGTAGATCCACTCTGCCAGAATGAAACTCTTGACCAGATGCAGGTCCACGTAAAACGTAGCCTGTGCAAAGCACAGCAAGTACAGAAAGAAAATTGCGTACCCGTGTGTTTAGACAATTTTAGTCACAAGCAAGCTTTCATACCGCGTGGTACAGTATTAGCTAGCTTACAGGTTATCCCAGAAGATAAGTTGTCAAAGAGAACCCCTTCTCTGAAAAAGAAAAAGACTGCTGCCGCCTCTCAACACCTTTTGACAATCACGTCACATCTGACAGATAAGTTTAAAGCTAAGCTTAGTCACCTCCCATTGCATGAACAAAAGCTAATAAATGAAGTATTGAATGAGTATTCATGGTTGTTTGAAGACAGGAAATATTTACCAGCAACAGATTTAATCCAACATGAGATTCCAACCGGAAATGCTAGGCCAATAGCTCAAAAAGGGTACCGAATTCCCTACCATCTTCAGTCAGTGGTAGAGGAAACTATACAACAGCAACTAGAAGCAGGAATAATACAACCCTCTTCTAGTGCGTGGTCTAGCCCAATTGTAGTCGTTCCAAAGAAATCTATAGACGGAGAAAAATCCTATCGCCTCTGTGTAGACATGCGAGCAGTAAACAAAGTTACTACTCCAGATCATTATCCATTACCCCGGATCGATGAAACACTCGATCGTCTGGGCAATTGCCGGTACTTCACAACATTAGACATGCGCAGTGGGTATCATCAAATTCCAATTGCTCCTGAAGATCGAGCTAAGACAGCTTTTGTAGTTCCTGGCGGCTTATATGAATTCTTAAGGATGCCTTTCGGGCTTCGCAACGCACCAGCAACCTTTCAGCGATTTGCAGATCTGCTATTACGTGGGTTGAAACCTACTATGTGCCTTGTGTATCTTGATGATATAATTATATTTTCAAAATCCATTGCTGAACATGCTGAACATCTACGCAGTGTACTGTTGCGCTTGCAAAATGCTAATTTAAGCTTAAAATTAGAAAAATGTTCTTTTGCTCAATCACAAGTGCAGTATTTAGGTCATGTCATCAGTTCCAGCGGAGTCAAACCAGATCCACGATTAACTGAAGCAGTAGACACTTTTTCTATTCCAACAAATTTAAAGGAATTACAATCCTTCCTTGGCCTTGCAAATTATTACCGCCGTTTTGTTAAAGATTATGCTACTATTACCAAACCACTTACTAAATTGTTGAAAAAGGATACTCCTTTTGTTTGGACGGATGAATGTTCGACCGCCTTTCAAACAGTGAAAACTATTTTAACTAGTTCACCTCTACTTGTTTACCCAGACTTCGCTGAACCTTTTATTTTATCTTGTGACGCATCTGATTTTGCTGTAGGATGTGTCCTAAGCCAAGTGCAAGATGGTGAGGAAAAACCCGTTGGGTATGCCTCTCGTCAACTGAATAAAGCAGAAACTAATTACAGTACTACAGAAAAGGAATTGCTTGCCCTTCTTTTTGGAATTAATTATTTTAGATGTTACCTCTATGGTCGCAAGTTTACAGTTCTTACCGATCACTCTGCTCTGCAGTGGTTATTGAATCTTAAAGACCCTAGCAGCAAACTTATGCGCTGGGCCATGAAACTGTCAGAATATGATTTTGAAGTTCGGCACAAGCCTGGTCGGTTGCATCAAAATGCTGATGCGTTAAGCAGAAAAGTGCGTGTCATTGAATCAGATGAGGTATCAATTGAAGAGTTAAAAGAAGCACAGCAGGTGGACGTTCAATGTCAAAGATACGCCACCTTCCCAGAATTTGAAGTAATAGACAACCTTTTGTATCGCAGAACTCCACATGGGAATCGTTTGGTAATACCGGAATGCTTGCAGCAACGTATAATACGGCAATGCCATGATACCATCCAAGCATGTCACAGCGGAAAACGCGCTACAAACGCTCGAATTGCGACACGTTATTGGTGGCAATACCGACAACGTGATGTGGACAGGTATGTAAGATCTTGCCTGCCGTGTGCACAACGAGCACAAAATAGGCATCCGCGAGTGCCGCTGCAAACACTTCCTCAGGCATCTTCACCCTTCGAAATTCTTGCTTTAGATTTCCAAGGTCCTTTTCCACAGTCGCAACAAGGTAACAAATACATTTTGTCTATTATTGATCACTTTTCACGTTATCTAATTTTGGTTCCCCTCCCCGACATGACAGCTGAAACTGTGGCGAGAGAGTTTGTAAATCGTGTGATACTACCTTTTGGAAGTCCTGATGCCATTTTAACGGATCAAGGAACCAATTTCATGTCTGCTTTATTTGTACAAGTTTGTAAATTATTAAGAATCAAAAAATGGCGTACAACTCCCTTCCATCCTAAAGCCAACGGTCGCGTTGAACGCGTACACCGTACAATTTGTAAAATGTTATCCTATTATGTTGCAAAAACGCACGCTGATTGGGACAGATATGTACCGTATATTTCTTCTGCATACAACACCCGAATACATGAATCCACAGGGTATACCCCTTACGAAGCTGTGTTTGGACGGCCGATGAATTCGCCGTTCGAAATAGACAAACTACCTCAAGGTGTAGAAATAAAGGAAGTAAAAGGTTTAGCCCGCCGGCTAAAAGCGATCTGGTATAAGGTAAAGAGGAATAATATCAAAGCTACTAATAAACTGTTGCACAGGCAGAACAAAAATGCTGTTTTACCGACTTATCAGACAGGTGATTTAGTGTTACTACGAAACCCGGCAATCAAAAAGGGAAGAACTAAAAAGTTCTCTCCCCGCTTTGAAGGCCCGTATCGGATTGTACGGTTGACCTCACCAGTCAATGCAGAACTGCAATTAACCGATCGTACGGTGATAGTGCACTTTGACCGCCTGCAACCTTACCACGGTAGGGCTGTGTCACCACAACAGGTCGCAGCCCCCGATCCGCCTGTGTCACCTCCACCTCAAGTAGAACAAAAACGAAAGGAAAAACGGAGGAGATTACCTCCACAGGGTTGTAGATACCCTTTGCGGAATCGACACCCTTATGGGTTGAGGTCGCGTGATTAATAACGCCTAGTTAGAGTTTTATGTTATGTTTTATTGCAGCTTAGTTTAAGTCATTTTCTCCAGGGACTTGGAAGCAAGACGTGCCTGGCCACCACGGAGTTCCCAGCCATTCTCAATTGTCAGTTTCCAGTCCTGTCATGTATTTTTGCTCATTTTTATATGTATGATTATGTTTTATGTTTTGCAAGCAATGCCACGCATTAGACGTCACGCAACTGACTTGCTTCAAATGCAATCATTACACTTGGCGTTGGCAGAACCGCGGCTGCTAACTCCGAATAATATTCTTCAATGTCCTCTATTGCCATCTATTTGGCAAACCAGTACATGTGGAGTATTTTTACTCCGAGCTCTTCTTAATACTTGTTACGTTGACGTCTAGTGTATTGTACTATATGTCCTAGTTCTGTATTTGCTGCAGCTAATCGTAAGTAATCGGAACAGATAAAGCCAGGACTTGAAATGCATACGCCTCGTACGCTTTGTTTACGGGACCAGCTGTTGGCGGGGCATAACATCAGCTGTCGCCTCCCCTCCTCTTCAGCGCTGTCCCTTCTCCTCGCCAAGAACTGGCCAGCGGCCATCATTCCTTCTCAGCCAGTAACAGCGCTCCGCGCGATGACGTATCTTATCACCACGTGCGCTGCCGCCTCCAGCGTCTCAACACGCGGAGCGTCCTAGTAGTTACAAACACAAACCGCAAATTACTGCCCTATCCTCCGTGTATGACAGACTACAATGCACTTACCATCAGTTTATATAACTAACACCCTTTTTTTTTAACAAAAAAAACTCTTATTCTAGATAATTAGCAATTTCTAATTCATCGTTATTTCTGGTACACGCTAAGCGCGTGATATTTGTCGCTGCAGTAGCGGCCGGTCTCTCGCGGCTACACGCCGTCTCACATAACCGCTGACGTGCCGTTGCCTACTCCGCACATACGCGTGCGCTGCGCGCTCGCTAACAGCTCCAAGCTCGTTCTTTCATGCATCCGGAAGACACGGCAAACAAAATTCATTCAAGCATCCCAATAAATCTTAACATAAATATTAAATAGATGTGATTCATTGTTTAAATTCTTTTCCTCGTTTTGTTTCACATTAGCTGGATAAATCACACGAAGTTCTTAACGATTTACATTATTCTGCATACCTTAGTCTGCCAATCCTATAAGTGAAGTTTCACTACTGCTTTGATTCATTGTATAAGCTACAAACTACAGCCCTAACCCTCTTACACATCGAACTATGATGACATTTAACGTTATCTGCCTTGGACAAGGCCAGATATGGGCAAACCAATACAATGCCACGGGTTTTTCACGCTACTGACGAGGCACAAACGACCAATCGTCCGGGCTGCCGTATATCGGTAGACGATTGTTCCTTGGTTGCTACGCAGTTATTTTTGCCCTCCCCATTTATTTTACTCTACCACCGTGGTCATTGTTCTATCCTGTTTTCCTTCTTCTGTCGATGAGGAGGCCCCTACAACATGTTAGGTACCCTCTTCCGACAGTACCGGTCTTTTAGTCTTACCACCATTTACACCGAGATATTGCTCTTCCTTGTTGCAGTCTTGCCCCAAAATATCGGCCGATGATCCATTGTGAGATACGTACTTTGCCTCTAATTAGCCGGTGATGTAAGCGCTACGGGAACTGTGCCTAGTTGTCCTTTCAGTTCAATTTGTTATCGTCAGTTTTAAAACTAACACACACGCAGCCTAGCAGCCAGCCCCAGGTGGCCAGTGTTACATGTTAACGTTGAGCGTTCCGACTACTTACAGCATTATTATTATACATCATTGTGTTTTTATTTTCCTGTCAATATATGTCATTGTTTTTAATTATGTCATTATGCTAGCGCTATTGATTTATAGTTCATGATTTTCATTTTATGTAGTGTTATGTACTGCGCGCACAAAAAGTGACGCTATTTATGCATGTATGCTATTCTAGCTTCAGAGCTATTTTTATTGCTTGAACAGTCGACATTTCCCTAGTACAGCAGGTCGCTAATAACGCCGCTGATACTTTTATTACGGACGCCCTTAGGCCCGCTTAACCACGGTATCGCAGATAGCTCCAATGCACTGCCTACCCCTCAATTATTAGACAGGTTGCCTTAGCACTGTCCGCAGGTTGCCCCATTGCCCTGCAAATTATATAATCATCAGTCCAAGTCTGCAGATTGCACTAATGGCCTGCTGAACTTAATAGTCGAGTCACTCGCAGGTAGCTCATACGCACTGCGAACTTGTACTTACACGTCACCGAATCCTAGGCTCCTCGGTTGACCACAAAACAATTCACACATCAATTTCCGTGAGACAATTTGCACTCACACTACGCCTTTGGCACTCAACCACAAATGAACTGAGCCCCAGACGCTCTTTTATTACATTTTATACAACGCCACCTTCTTCTAGATGGCAATTCCACTGCAAAATCATCGGATTCTGCCAAAGATTCAGATACCGTTCCCCAGATGGCAGCCTTTTCCGTTGCTGAACGGATTAGTTGCTTTTCACCATCTGACAGTGCAAACTGCACTTTTAAGAACAATGTTGTTATATACACACACTGTCGGATTTTACTGACGTAGTCCCTTATGCACTTCGTCAACTGATTAAAAAAAAAAAAAACAACTTCCCCTGGCGGATTTCGTATCCGATTCGGAAGTTTATGTTCGGGAAATATTCCCTTTATTTTATTTCTTGTCAATTATTATTACTTCAATGTCATGTTTTATTGTTATCAATTTATAGTTATGATGAATGTTAGTACACTTTATGGTTATACGCTATTTTTGTGTCATATTCGGTATTCCCTTTTAAGTTTCATTGTTTCTCGACTGGAAGTATCTCTGATAGCACCTATTGGCCTTCCATTCGTATCCACCATCAGCTACCATTAGTCACACATTTACACAACACTTCATACGCCCAATAACAACTTACAACACACTCACACTGTTCATATCCACACTACCTTGGTGTAACTCGTTGATGTTACCAGACCTCTATTGTCATATACTAAGTACATGAACAAGGCTTTTATGGTTCATGCCCTCCGCTCTTCGGAAGGGGAAAGGGAAGTACGTACATATGTACGTCATGTTCAGTAGCAGTTTCTTTTAATCAACAACGTAGTCAATTTACCTGTTGAACACTTAAGTTGTTCAGTTAAAACGGAATCAAACGTCTTTGTGACATCAGCTATTTGTGTATTATTGCTTTGCAATAAACTGTTACTTTTAAGTTGCACTTACAATGTCTTAGTCTCGGACGCAGAGCCACTAGCGCTCTCCGACGCTGTTATCTGAGCTCAGCACTCTGCCGGCTCAGCGCTGATAAAGCTGCGCTGCGCCGCCTCCACTGCTTCACACCCAGCCTCTGTATTCACGAGCAACAGACTCGCTCTCGCTAACATTCATTTCCGACTTCTATTGACCACTTCTGTAAGTAAAGATCCTTTGATTATTGAGTTAACTTGAGTTGTCCTACCCTCATTCGGGTTTTCTACAGCTGAAAAACCACTCAATATTATTTCTGAAATTTATGAAGTACTTCACCTGTCTCGCCGTGTCGAGCCTTATCGGGGTGGGTGCCCCTACGTAGTGGCCAATGCGTGGGAGGTGCCTAGGCTGTGCAGGTTTACACCGCGATCACAGGATTCCTTCTCATTTTATTCATTTAAAAAAAAAAAATTCTACTCGGTGTCGAATTACACCATTGTCTTGCCGCCTTGCTACCCCCACGGCTGCCAAACTGTTAGTTGCCTGCCGTGATTCTACTTCGTGGCCTTCTTCATCAGTAAGCGTGACTGAACGTGTCCATCGTCGCTACTTGCCAGGTAATTATTGCTACAACGTTGTACCCCCTCCGTCATCTCTGAATTACTCATCAAGTAAGCCAGGAAATTTTTACTTCTAGGGGCACTAATACTTTCTCTCGCAGTCGACCGTTATCAACATTGGAAGCTGAAAGCAACCTCCCCTTTTACTATGCTGCGTTGGAGGTCCGACTTACCCGTAATTCTGACGGTATTCGGATGCGAATGAGGTTGCCAATCACGTGCGCAAATTGCGAATACGAGTGCTATCAAATATACACTTTTCCAGTCTCTTGGGCTACCCTTCATCATCATGTTGTTTGGCACACTCAAGAATTTTTAATAGTTAGTCGGGATCGACAAACTCACGCCACTCTCACTCGCGCTGAACTATCCAGTTGCTTCCATACAACACATTACTTATGCTCCACGCTAATTTTACACACTAACACTACTGAGTGCGAGATGTCACTGTTTTAGCTGAAACTACTACCCCTCCATGTCCTCGTGTTCTAGTCTCACTTCGTCAACCAATAATTCAGCCTGTTGGCAACAGTTTTCTGTTCGCTGTTCCACAGACTGTCACCGCCACCCTGGTGTGCCACCGTTCAATGTCAGAGACTGAATCGTACCGGGTAACACTGAATAATAGTGGCCTAGTGTATAATAGTTCAAGATGTGACGTATACGCTGCTTCTATGAGGATATCAGCTCAATTGCACTCCACCTTTCATGTCACCATTCCCACATTTACCTTATACCTTCCTGAACTCTCTTTTAAAATCCATCACCATGAGAAGCTGAAGAATTTACCGAATACCAATGATTCAGATCTACTCCAATCGATCAATCATCTCCTTACCCAGGAACACAACCAAGTTGCTCTTGACCGAGTGGCCTCACATATTGCTGATTGGCATCAAACCAAGCGATTAACCACCGTTGTATTACCCAGCGCTGGTTCGGTAATCATCACTGTAATAATTCTGATTATAGTATCCTGGATACTCTGTAAAAGAGGGTTTTGCAAATGTTTCACTTCCTTCCGAGAAGTAGTACCACCCCCACAACCTGAAGGTGAATATCACACCTGAAACTACCTGCCAACCTTGGTGCATGCGATCAGGCATGACCCCCCCCCCCTTAGAATTAAGTTGTAGTCTAGGTGTCAGGTCAATGAACTAATTTTGTAATGGATTTGTATTTCTATGTAAAGTCTATGGAATCACAATTTAACTGTCGAGTTTTAACCCTCATGTAAGTTATTTTGTTTTCTCTTTAAATTTTTGTCATTTTGTAATGTTCTCATTCACCCACTTGGGCAATTACCATTGTAATCCTAGATTTAAGAACTCAAAGTAATATTACGGGGAAAAACCCCCTTGTGACTATTAGGCCTGGGAGCATTCTCTCACCCCCACGAGGGTGGTGTGTTTCAGTGTGCTGTGCTCCGGTGCCCCTCATCAACGCCTGGGTACCCACCACCACTGATACCGCCGACACACATTCACAGCATGGCGCCGCCCCACTGCCGTCGCACCAACTTCACAAGTTTGTTATTCAAGAGCCTTCCCTCAGGCCCTTCAGGCCACTTTGTAACATTTGCACATATTAATATCACTATGTTATGGGACCCTTCATCATGATCATATATTTTTTTAAATGGAATAATCGATTAGAATAAGCTCATTCATTTTCATCCAGAGAGCCTTCTTCGGAAGGGGAAAGGATGTGCAGGGAGGAGACCCCCAAGAGGGATCATTGCCGACAAAATTTTATTTAAATAAATTTTCAATGCATAATGTTCGGCCGTAGCCGGCTTGGGCATACTGTGGTGGAAGGTGCTGGCCGGAAGACCACGGTCGGCACATTCCTGCCACGTGCTCCTCGGTCAGACTCAAGTCCCACGGGTTGGTTGCGCTGACGGGGGCACGCTACTAGCAAGGCGCGTTGGCGGAATCAATCCTCCAATCAGAGACTAATCGTGTGATCACGTGGGGACGCGGCCGGGAGCAGCGAGGGCGGCTTGGAAACAGCTCCGCGCTCTCTTAGCTTCTGACCTCGGCCCCGAGTAGTCGCTCCTCTAGCCTCTGCCTCTCTGATGAGCAGACGGCAACCCCTCTTGGGGCTGCTCAGCCCTACGTAGGCACCACTGTACCATCATTACAAGAATAAACTGGGTCCATTCCACTCAATTAATTTTCATTTTACAACGCCCTCCGCTCCTGACTTCTATCCTGACGAACAAGGTGGTCGCCGGGAGGCCTACGGCCCACTCCACTCTCCCCTTCGCCTTCATCGTCATCGTCTTCACTGTCGCCTTCGCCATCGTCCTCACCATCTCCGGCACCGCCTCCAGCACCAAGACCTGCCACTCCCCACCACATTCCAGTCGCTCCCATCCCCCACACCTCCGTCACCGCCGTCAAGCGCCCCAGTGTCACCCCTGCCTCCTCCACTCCCAAAAAGGCTCCACCTCGTCCCCCTTCCCCCACCCATGATGCTATGGATGTCTCCCCGCCTGTCTCTGCCCCCTCCTCCTCCTCCTCCACCCCCTCCTCCTACCGCTACCTCCTCTCCTGTCCCGATCCTTCCCCTCTAGAAGCCCGGAATCTCACCCTTTTCCTTCCCCAGAATTTTCCTGGTGGCCCATCTCCATTCCTTACTCCTCGCCATAATTCGGTGCTCATCTCCTCCTCCAGCCCTACCCTCCACACAGACCTCCTTTCCCGCATCCCTGTCACCCGTTTCAGCACTAATGCCTCCCTCACCCCCCCTCCTTCCCATCCTCTCTCCCACCAACTACAACCCCCGCGTCGCCCGACGACCCTCACCGCCATGATCACTCGGCTCAGTCCGACGCTCACGGAGGAGGAGGTGTTGGCAGAGCTTCAGGCACATCCCCATCTGGAGGTGCATGCGGTTTGTCGCATCCACAATGCTCCCGGCCCCACCCACCTCATCCAGGTCTTTTCCGAGCATGCCCCCTCCATAGACCGTCTCCTGAAGGAGGGTGCCCTCCTTTTTAACCAATGTTATATAGTTGACCCCTCCCATTCCCCTCCTCAATCTGTCCGCTGCCAAAGGTGCTTGCGGTATAATGCATACCTGACCTCTGAGTGCCGTGAGGCGCCCACCTGTCCGCATTGTAGGCAAGCCCACTTTTTGTGGCAGTGCCCCAATCTCCAGTCCCCCCCCCCCCCTCCTGTAATACCTGTAACCTCCCTAATCCTACATACTCCCAGAAATGTAAGGCCCAACACCCTCCTACCACTCCTGAACTCACCGTTCCTGTCTGCCCTCTGGACGCGCCCACCCCTCCTGGCAATTCCCTTCGCCCACCCCCTACCGCTGAGGACTTCATCAGATTCCTCACCATCGTCCTTCAGAATGTTCATCCTTTTCAGCGACCACACACCCTCCAACAGATATCCCTCGCCACCCGTTCCATTTTCCAACTAAAAATGTACGCCACCTACTCCAACAACCAGGCCCATTTCACCTTCTCCCGTCTTGACACCGTCATTTAAATCCCTGTCATGGTGCGACAGCACCGTATCCTTTTCAGCAACATCCGCTCCCTACCCGCCAACAAGAACCTCTTCCTGCACACCCTTGCCACCCACCATGTGGATGCCTTCCTCCTCAATGAAACCTTCCTCCAACCCTACTACACCGTCCACACTTCGCCCTACTCCCTCCACCACTTCGATAATCCCATCCCTATTGGACGTGGCGGAGTTGCCATTGGTCACCACCGCCAGATCCCCGTTTGGCTCCAACCTCTCCTTCCTGACCCCACCGAGCACCTGATCCTTAGTCTCTTCTTCCCCGGACTTACCTGCGCTACCATCTATGTCCACCATAACGCCCCTATTCACTTCGACTTCCTCTCCCACATTGACCGTACCTTCTCCTCCTACGTGATCGCCGCCGACCTCAACATCCATAGTCGTTCTGCCACCCAGTTACAGCGGTGGCATCGGTTCCTCTCCTCCCTTCAAGGCGACCTCCTCCCAATCCCGCAGCACATCCGTCCTGAATCCAGCTCCACTCCCGATGTTATCCTTTCCTCCCCCTACCTCCTTGGCCGAATAATGGTGGATATCCTGGAGCCTATTGGTAGCGACCATCTCCCTGTCCTCCTCACCGTTTCAGAAGGTTGTTGTGGAGTAACAAGTTTGCTACGCCACACTGGGAACGGAGCCGAAAGAAAGGCACGCGTACACACACGCCGACTGGCGTCAAGTCTGGAACAGGATAACTATTGAATGGTAGCAAGAAAAGTACGTAGCTGCTTTATACTTAATTTTTATTCTTTGATGAATACAGCGTTCGTCTTGAGACATTTATACGATAACTCTCAAAGTAGGTAAGGCTAATGGCGCCTTGCTAGGTTGTAGCCATGGACTTAGCAGAAGGCTATTCTCACGGTTTCTCGGCAAATGAGATGAAGGCTTCGTCCGTATTGTCGCTAGCAATGTCGTCCGTACAACTGGGACGATTGCTCTATCGTATATCGAGACCTGCCTTGTGGTGGCGCTAGGTCTGCGATCACACAGTGGCGACACGCGGGTCCGACATGTACTAAATGGACCGCGGCCGATTTAAGCTACCACCTAGCAAGTGTGGTGTCTGGCGGGGACACCACATTCCTCCCCCGCAAATCGGCGAACGGTCGTGTGATAAGGCTTCCGCCCGCCGTGGGGAGGACCCCATGTTCACGTATGCGATGAGGTGGGGAGCCTAACAATGGGCGAGGCTGTGCCACCCGCACCCGGCCATTCGGTCCGAGGGGATCTAGGAAACGCCTGAAAACCTAGTCCAGGGTGCACGTCAACATGCGGTGTATGCGCCCGTAATGAGACAGGAGGGGCCGAAGGGTCGACCTCCATTGCGTCGCGGTATCCGACGCGCGATGACATCATGTGGTCCGGTGCGGGCAAGAGTTACATGGCGGAGGACAGCTGGTAACGGGAAGCGATCGGCGGCGCGTGACCCAGGGAGGCGCTTGGCGGCTGCAGCGAAGCGTCGAATGCGGGCGGCGCCGGCGGGAGAACAGGCGGCGGCGGCGGCGGCTGCGGCGGCGCGTCGCCATGGGGCAAAATGGAAGGCATCGTCTGTAACACCTAGGGATGAGGCGAGCCAGTAGATGGGTCCCCAGGGCGCTGACCGGACGGCACCGTCGCTGAAAGCAGACGGGGAGCGGCAGAACCCGTGCGACGACAGAGGCGCAGCTGATTGAGATGCCGACGTACCTCACCAGAGGCCCCCAAAACCAAATACATCGCACGGCCGAGGCAGCGAAGAATGCGCCCTGCGAGCCAACGCCGTGAACCGCGATAGTTGCGATAAAATACAACCTCGCCTGGAGCAAAAGCAGGAGTCTGCCGCTGCATAGGAACCTGATGCGGCGGATCCAGCAAAGACAGCAAGGTTCGATGAGGACGACCATGGAGCAACTCAGCCGGCGAGCGACCATCTCGGGGCTGAGAGCGATACGAAGACAAAAAGAGCAACAACGCGTCCTCCCGAGAATGCGACTCTTTCAACTTCAACATCTGTGACTTGAAAGTCCGGACCAATCGTTCAGCGGCACCGTTTGACTGAGGCGAAAACGACGCGGATGTCAGATGTTGAATACCATTGGCCTGGCAGAATGACTGAAATTCTGCGGACATGGATTGTTGGCCATTGTCGGAAACGTCTGCGGAAGACCTTCAATGCAAAAGATAGCAGACAACGCTTGGATGGTGGCGGAGGACGTCGTGGAAGACATCTGGACAACAAAAGGAAAATTACTGAAGGTATCTACCACAACCAACCATCGAGCATTCCAGAATGGACCAGCAAAATCAATGTGCAAGCGTTGCCAAGGGGAAGTGGCTTTTGGCCATGCAAAGACTTTCCACGGCGGTGCGGATTGTTGTTCGGCACACACCATGCAAGAAGAACACATATTCGTAATCGCAGCATCGATTCCGAACCAAGTACAGTGCTGATGAGCAAGTTGTTTCGTTCGCACTATAGAAGCCGTAAAACCAAGGACTGTAACGAACGTGGGACCACGACTCTGGACTGATCATTATCAGAACGCAACAACAAAACATCACGTCGAACAAAAAGTCTCTCCTTGTGAGCAAAAAATCGGCGAACCAACGGATCCGCAATCCGAGACTGACAAAGGCCATTGCGTAGCAACAAAACGCAAAACAGTAGCAAGGACAGGGTCAGCAGCTGTGGCTGTAGCTACACGACGAAAATCAATCGGAAACGATTCGACCACTTCATCGGTTTCCGAATCAATGAACATGCAAGCAAGTTCGGAAGAATCGAATGCTTTATCCTCAGCAACAGGCAAACGGGACAACGCATCGGCGTTTCCGTGCTTAGCAGTGGACCGATACAAGATATCGTAGCGGTACTGCGAGAGGAAAATAGACCAGCGAATGAATTTCTGCGCTGTACGCGGAGGTACAGGCTTGTTCGGATGAAAAAGCTATGTCAAAGGTTTGTGGTCTGTGATGATGGTAAAGTGACGACCATACAAGAAATCATGGAACTTAGTAACACCAAACACGAGAGCCAAAGCTTCTTTCTCTATCTGGGAATAATTTCTTTGCGCAGACGAGAGCAATTTTGACGCCAACGCAATAGGGCGATCATGCGAGCCAACTTTGTGTGCAAGCACAGCACTGATCCCGAAATCCGATGCATCTACCATCAACAAAAGGGGTTTCCGGGGATCGAAAGGCGTGAGGCAAGTATTAGAAAGCAACGCCGATTTCAACTGGCGAAAGGCGCGTTCGCATTCCGTCATCCAGACGAACGGAACACCCTTACGGCGTAAGCGATGAAGCGGAGCTGAAATGGAAGAGGCATTGCGCAGAAAGCGATGATAGTAGGTAATTTTACCCAACACACTCTGCAGCTGCTTCACATTTTGAGGGGAAGGCAAATCTTGTATGGCACGGAGGTGCTCTGGACTCGGATGTATGCCTTGGGCATTGATGACATGGCCCAGGTTTTTTAAGTCACGAGCAAAAAACACACATTTGTCTTTCCTCAAGCGGAGGCCATTTTGTCGCAAGACCTGAAATAACGTTAGTAGGTTCGCAAGATGATCTTCTTCTTTCTGTCCGGAGATCACTATATCGTCCAGATAGTTTGCTGCAGTAGGGACCGACGCACAAATAGTTTGTAAATATTGCTGAAACAATGCAGGGGCGGATGCACACCCGAACGGCAGTCTTTTCAACCTGTACAATCCAAGATGCGTGTTAACCACCAATACGCGCTGGGATTCGTCGTCCACCGGTATTTGCAAGTACGCATCGGCTAGGTCCAACTTTGAAAAATATTTTCCCGGGCACAGTTTAGCAAAAAGATCTTCCGGGCGGGGCAAAGGAAAAGTAGCAGTCACTAGTTGTGGATTCACTGTGGCCTTGAAGTCCACGCAAAGTCTCAATTTTCCGGAAGGTTTTGGCAAAATTACTAACGGTGAGGCCCAGAGAGGAGCTTGCACACGTTCAATTACACCCTGTGATTCTAAATCGTTTAGTGTTCTTGCGACCTCAGCACGCAATGCGTGAGGAACATTGCGCGCTCTGAAAAATTTCGGTTGCGCGTTGACTTTCAGTTCCAAATGTGCTTCATAGTTTTTAGCGCAACCTAGGCCTGTCTGCAAATTCGTTACACAGACGAGAAACACTGTCTGAAGGCACAGTTTGATTCACTGATAGGACCTGATTTACAATAGACATGTTAAACAACCGAAATAAATCTAAACCAAACAAGTTCACTGCAGTAGAAGAACGAAGAACGTAAAACGACACAAGTTTTGTTTGTCCCTTGTATGTGGCAAGAAGGCTGCACTGTCCTAACACAGGAATTTTCTGTCCTGAATATGTACTGAGCTGAACATTTGCGGCACGCAACCGAGGTTTGCCCAGTTGTTTGTACGTGTCGTGATTGACCAATGAAACTGCAGCTCCGGTATCGAGCTGGAATGGAATAACCTTGCCATTAAAGTCCAAATCTACAAAAAGTTTATTGTCCTGCTGACGACAAGAGCGACTGTTTTGGGCAATTTGAACAGACACTGGTACAGAATCACTTGCCAAGTGACGTGATTTCCGGCGACGACGACGCACACTTTTTGTGGGACGAACACAGTCACTGTTAGAGAAGGTGGCACTGGATGGGGTGGAATTAAAGACATAAATGTCCATGGGCGAAGGTCCACAAGTCTGAGTGTCCTTGGTTCGATTCCGGCGCGAAGCAAAGGGCGTGGAATGGTTGTTATTGTCTGATGTGAGCTTTTTCTGGCAAACACTTTGAACATGTCCTTTCCTATTACAGAAAAAGCAAATAGCTTGGCGTGACTGGCAATGTTCACGCAAATGTCTAGTAGCACACCGCGGGCATGATTTCACTGCATTTGTGGGCTGGCGCGGCACACGTGGCTGAGAGCGCGGCGGCAGCTGCGTCAACGTGCGAGAGAGCAATTTATTGGGCCGTGCAGCTCGCCCGGCGGGCCGGTTAATGGTACACACAGCTGGCGAAGTTTCGAAAGATTCCTGAGCACAGTCAAGTGTGTCTTGTCTATCCAATATGTCTATCACTTGTTGAAGGGAGGGATTAACTAGTTTCAAAATTTGCTCCCATATGCGAACATCAGATACGTTCTGTGCAATTGCATCACGTACCATAGTATCTGAATAAGAAAGGCCACAGTCACAGTCAAAGGCAGAGTCCCTAGTAAGTCCTTGGAATGTTGCTACCGACTCCCTATTAGTTTTACCAGCCGTACGCTTTGTACGAAAAAACGTATACCATTTGGCAACCACATTAACTTTTTCTTTGAAATAGGCATCTAAAGCAGACAAAATTTCTTCGTAGGACAGAGTTGCGACGTCACGTCGGGGAAACAATTGCACTATCACACGGTAGGTGGACACACCGACACAAGAAAGCAAAAACGGCTGCCGCTCATTACCTTGAATTCCATAGGCGGCTAGATGAAAGCCGAACTGTCGGGACCATTCTGGCCACGATTCGTGCGCCGCATTAAAACTGCGAAACGGCGGTGCAACTGCATATCGTGGCTGCGGTAGCGGTGAAGCGGCGGCTGCCGCATTGTGTTGCAGTGCACGTTGACCCGGGACGAGCTGTCCAAGGGCATCCAATAACGCCTGCGTCTGCTGATTCTGCAAACGAAGAAATTCGGACAGTACATCTGGAGATTGTGGCGAAGCCATGACACAAATAAATGTAAGCAATCAGAAACAAGTTTGCTACGCCACACTGGGAAGGGAGTCGAAAGAAAGGCCCGCGTACACACACGCCGACTGGCGTCAAGTCTGGAACAGGATAACTATTAAATGGTAGCAAGAAAAGTACGTAGCTGCTTTATACTTAACTTTTATTCTTTGATGAATACAGCGTTCTTCGTGAGATAACTCTCAAAGTAGGTAAGGCTAATGGCGCCTTGCTAGTTCGTAGCCATGGACTTAGCAGAAGGCTATTCTAACGGTCTCTCGGCAAATGAGAGGAAGGCTTCGTCCGTATTGTCGCTAGCAATGTCGTCCGTACAACTGGGGCGAGTGCTCTATTGTATATCGAGGCCTGCCTTGTCGTGGCGCTAGGTCTGCGATCACACAGTGGCGACACGCGAGTCCGACATGTACTAAATGGACTGCGGCCGATTTAAGCTACCACCTAGTAAGTGTCGTGTCTGGCGGTGACACCACAGTTGTCGCGCCCGCCCCGCCCCCTAAGTACGTCCATGACTATTCCCGTGCCAACTGAAATACCTACCGGGATACCCTTTCCACCCAGGTCAATGGCCACCCCTTCACCTACCACCACCCTGACGATGCAACCCATGCCAACTCCTTTCTCCAGCAGACCTTGTCTGAGGCCATGGGGGCCCATGTCCCTACTGTCGCCGTCCACCCCCACCGTCCTACCTTACCCCCATAGGCTGTCCTCCTCCTCTGTGAATCCCGCTGTCTCTACTGTGCCTTCCTCCGCACGCGTGACCCAGACACACTACGACGCCACCGACAACTCCTGCAAAACATTCGTAATTTGCTCACGGCTCAGAAATGACGGGACTGGCGACAGACATGTACCTGTTTAAATGCTACCCTACCTATCAACTCGTCCAAGTTCTGGTCAGCCTTCCGTCGCCTTCCCGGAACTAAACCCTCCCCCTACTATCCTCTTCTCCATGATGATTACCCTTTCCCTGATTCCCATAGTAAGGCCAATCACTTTGCCTCCTACCTCTCTGACGTTTTTTCCATCCCTGATGATCCCCAGTTCGATTACTCCCTCTTCCCGGATGTCCGTGATCGAACTGACACCTCTGCCCCTCCCCTCGCACCTGGATTCCAGTACTTGGACAACATTGCACACACGGAACTCAAGGCCCCTATCACTACACAGGATCTCATTGCTGCACTCCGCACAAAACGCAACATCGCTCCTGGTCACGATCGTATCACCTACCGTCACCTTCATGAAGATCCTGTCTCTTTCCTCTCCACCCTGGCCAGGCTCTACAATGTAGTCCTGTCCACCAGTTACGACCCCGACCTGTGGAAGACCTCCCGTATCCTGATGTTCCTTAACCCTGGTAAACCGCAATCTGCCGTCTCCTCCTACCATCCCATCGGCCTTACCTCGGTCTTCAGCAAGGTCCTGGAATCTATCCTCACCCGCCGCATCCACCAGCATCTCCGCCAGCACTGCCTCCTTCCCGTTACCCAGTGTGGCTTTCGGCAGTCCTTCTCTTCTGACAATCTTCTCCTTCAACTCACTCATCTCCTTTCCGACCAGCTTAATTCCTGTCGCTCTGCAATCTTCCTCTCCTTGGACCTCGAACGAGCTTATGACCGCGAATGGCATTCCGGTCTCCTATTCAAGCTCCAAACCTTCGCCCTTCCCATTAACTACGTCCGTCTGATCAGCTCATTTCTCTCCCTCCGTCCTTCCTACGTCACCATCCATAACACCGACTCCTACACCTTTTCCCCTCCGCCGGTGTGCCCCAAGGCTCCGTCCTCTCCCCTCTTCTGTACCTTTTGTATACGGCGGACATGCCACCGCCGTCACCCCCCCCATCCACCTTCTCCAGTTTGCCGATGACACCGCCTTCCTTGCCCTTGCCCCCACCCTGCAGCGCTTCCAACACCTTCTCCAATCCCATCTTGACCGGTTCACCGCTTGGTGCAACCAGTGGTTGCTCAAGGTCAATCCCTCCAAAACCCAGGCGATTATTGTAGGCAAAACCACCCCTCCCTTCCGCCTCCTTGATTTCTATCTCACTGTCTATCGCCGTCCTATCGCCCTCACTCCCACCCTTAAGTACCTTGGCGTCACCCTCGACCGTCGCCTCTCCTGGACTCCCCATCTCCGGACAATCCAAGCAAAGGCACGCTCCCGTCTCCTGAAGCTCCTTTCCGGCCTTATGTGGGGTCTGGACCCCTCCACCATCCTCCACACCTATAGATCCCTCATCCATCCTATCCTTTGGTACACCCATCCGGCCTGGATCTCCACCCCCCCTACCTTTTGTAAATCCCTCCAAATCCTTGAACGCCATGCTCTCCACCTTGCCTATCGCATCCGTCTCCCCTCCCCCATGCGGATCCTGTACGATCTTATCCCCTTCCCCCACCTCCTCTTTTTCCTTGAAAGGATACAGATCCTGTACACCTCCTGCAAACTCGATCCTCCTGATCCGCTTGTCTCGCCCATCCTCTCCCACACCCGCCAGCAGCCGCGCCTGTATTCCCACGTCCCACTCGGTCTCCATCTCTCCACCCTCCTTACCCTCTCCCAAGGTGGCTTCCGCCAGCTCCCCCTCCCTGATGATGTCCTCCTCCCCTCCATCTACCCCTCCTATCAACTTTGATCCTCAACCCCCCCCCCCTACACTTCCTGTGTCCATTCCTTTAGGAACCCTCCCTCCCTTCTCTTCCCTTCCCATCTCTTTGCTTTTTCCCCGTCCCCTCCCTCCTCCCCCCTTCCCACGGGCTTCCCCTCCCCCCTTCCTCCCTCTCCCTTTCTCCCCTGCCCATGGCATCTCTACTCTCCCCTCTCCCTCTCCCATTGCCCTTCCTCCTCCTCCTCTCTTGGCACGTCCCCGGACTCGCACACGTTCAATGAACATTCGCGCGCCGGAGATCATCGCCATCAGTGTCTCGTGTGTATGCCTTCGTTTGTGTTTAGTGTTTGTTTGCCGTCACGCTACCACCGTTCACGTGTGCCGTCGCCATCATCCATGTTATGTGCGCCGTGTCAACTAGTGTTAGTGATGTATCTCGTCCAGCGTGAACGGCTCCGTGTTTTTTTGTTTCTTAGTGTCTACATTTTTTACCAGCCATTTTGACTGTATTCTCTGTGCCACCTCTATGTAATACTTATTGTCAAACTCAAGGCTGAAGAGCGGCGTACTATGCTGCTGACAGCCCGCCTTTGTATAAGGTGTTTAGGCGCTCAGTCCGGAACCGCGCGTCTGCTACGGTCGCAGGTTCGAATCCTGCCTCGGGCATGGATGTGTGTGATGTCCTTAGGTTAGTTAGGTTTAAGTAATTCTAAGTTCTAGGGGACTGATGACCACAGATTTTAAAATTACAATAAAGAAAAAAAAAACCTAGTCCAGCCAGTCTGGTACTCGCTCTGGATTTCGTTTCTATCTCAGCGGTACTGCGTTCTGGTCGTTGCTCGTTGTTGACATTTGCCTGGCTCTGGTTCCGAGTGGATTTACTGTCGGTGTTTGGTGTTGTGGTTTCCAAAAAGCCTCCGTTGTTTATCTACTCCCTGTTGTGTCGGTGATAGTCGGTCGTGGTCGGTTGTTGTCAGTTGTCGTTGGTCTGTCGTCCGACTCGTCCTGTGTTTACCCGGTGGTGCGTGCTCCACCGCCGGCGGCTTCCCCGCCTGGCGGCTACGATCCGCAGCCCAAGGCGTTCCCGCAGTTGGTTTTGGTTACTACATTCATTAAATCAACTGGACAGGTTGGACATATAAAGTGAGCTCCCTGTGATATCCCCTCATTGCAAATTACGAATACACATACGACTGAAGCTCTTCAAATTCTAAACGTGAGCGAACGCTAAAGTGCTACAGATGGTAGGTTTGCGCGCCCCTTTCTGTATCAGTGCAGTGTATGAAAAGTACGGGAAAAATTAGAAGAAAGATGACAGCGTAAACGTTCCAGATGAAAAGGATGAGAACGGAGTAACTGAATGAATAAAGACGTTTCATAGTTAGGGGAAAGGAATGTACCAGGGCGGAAGGTGCAGATAAGTTTCACATCAGAAATTATACCTGTACCCAAAAGTTGAGAGTAGTAAAGAAATGGCAAAACGCTTTTAACTGGATAACTGATGAGCTACAGAATAAAATGAACTTAATCATGCGGATGTTTATCTCACAAATATATCCAAAACCCTTAAACAACCACCTTCATATTTCGCAAATACTCATTTAAAAAAAAAGAAGTATGTATAGGAAATTTCTTCCCTTAAAAACGTTACATTTAATATGGTACGTGATTATCCTCCTGGGCCTTATACTGGTGTGTCACGTTTTCGGTCAATACGTTTCAGATTCAGAGACGTAGCCGTCATTTTAGATTGTGAATACATTCCATCACGCAAAAATTACGTACCGTCCCAGTTCGATGTGAGCACTTATTACCACGAATGAGAAGCAACTACGAAAAACCGTCCATTAAGTATGGTCAACTTTACCAAGGAAAAATTGGGCTTGTGGTTGCAGTATCTCAATATAGGCAACAGCTTCTCTCCGTGGATAACCAATAAAGATGCAGAGGCAAGGAAAAAATTGCCTTCCCATACCCGGTGTGATTCACAAGCAGTCGTTTATCTTGATACCAACGTCGACGAAGCGCAAATATTTCACGGACATATAGTAATCTTCTGCCAGAGAGACATTAAAACCCTCAATGAAGTAGCAGCAATTGGCTAAAGAAGTTTTCTGCTGTCACTGCGACCAGAAAGAACGCACCGCAGTGCAATCGTAATCGCTATTGTGGGCTACAGACCGAGCGTTTGGGCTCACAGAGCCACAAAGGTTAGGACAGCCCAGACTCTACGGCGAGCACAGAGAAGCGTACTCCTGCAGCTGACAGGTCCGAACAGATCAACACCGTCTGAGGCGCTGCATTGATAATAGGCATGCTATCTCTAGACCAAAGCTTAAAAAAGGCAGGTCCACAATTTAGGGTGACAAATGGCGAGCATGATAAGCTAAAAGAGATACTGGACATATGAGCCACATCGAATAAGGAAATAATGGCATGCACTGATAGAGAATGACGTGAAATCTGGGCAGGGCAGCAATAGCTGTAGAGACATGGTCCATACCTAACTGCAAACTGAGTACACATGTTAACGTGGAGCAATCGGCACCCTGACCACATCGTCTAAGAAAGTGCCATCAGCCTACGTGTTACAAACAACGAAAGGAACGCCTTTGGCAATACTGCAGTCTGTAATATAATGAGGAACTGTGGAATCAGCTGAATTCACTTAAGGCTAAAACATCAGTTTGTGAGCTTCAAACCTACATAGCGGAGAGCCAATGAAGACGAGGCCACGTATCAAGGGAACGACACACAACACGGCAAAATATCCAGAACTAGTGAGGAGATGAGTCTCGATGAGGACAAGGAAGGATTTCCTGAGACCCTAACAGCCACTTAGTAAATGAATCGACTTCAACTACTTCTGGTACGATGGACGTGGGAGAATTATGGGCAAATTTTAAACACATTGTAAATTACGCATTGGACAAGTATGTGCCGAAAAAGTGGGTTACGGACGAAAAAAACCCACCGTGGTTCAACAGCGCAATTCGGAGATTGCTCAGGCAGCAAAGGCAGTTGCACTCGCGGTACAAGAAAGATCGGGAGAATGAGGACAGGCAAAAGTTATTAGAGATTCGTGCTGATGTAAAAAGAGCGATGCGAGAAGCATACAACCACTACCACCGTCATACCTTAGCAAAAGATCTTGCTGGAAACCCAAGGAAATTCTTGTCTTATGTAAACTCGGTAAGCGGGTCGAAGGCTTCCATCCAGTCACTCACTGATCAGTCGGTCCTGGCAACGGAAGACAGCAAAACGAAAGCTGAAATTTTAAATTTAACATTTGAGAAATCTTTCACGCAGGAGGATCGTACAAACATAGCGCCGTTTGTGTCTCGTACAAATTCCCGTATGGAGGACACCTAATGCGCTGCAGTCATGGACTGTGCGGCTGGTCCCGGCGGAGGTTCGAATCCTCCCTCGGGCGTAGGTGTGTGTGTTTGTCCTTAGGATAATTTAGGTTAAGTAGTGTGTAAGCTTAGGGTCTGATGACCTTAGCAGTTAAGTCCCATAAGATTTCACACACATTTGAACATTTGAACGTCACTAAATCCCAAGCATTTTCCAAAGGCCATTTGTGCATAGTGAACTCTGTGTGTTTTTCCCCAGCTTCCATCTTACCGTTAGTACCTGCCAATCGCCACACATTTACGTAAATCACAACTTATAACTAGGAGTACATTACCCCAGGAATACATAGCATAATGTCCAAATGTGTTTGAAATCTTATGGGACTTAACTGCTAAGGTCATCAGTCCCTAAGCTTACACACGACTTAACAAGGAGGACTCGAACCTCCACCGGGAACAGCCGCAGAGTCCATGACTGCAGCGCGCTAGACCGCTCTGCTAACCCTGCGCGGCGAATACATAGCATAAATGGTAATTGTCAAAACCTCAACCTGTATCCCTAAGCAAATAAAGTTAAGTGAACTACACTATCATTACAAAGTCAAACTTGTGAATGCTAAAGTGGAGTTTTAAGTTAATCCATGAGCGTGAAGGGATGATCAAAAGCCTGATATTTGCAGTGTTCTGTATGCCTTTCACGGCACCGGTTTCTGGGTCGACAACTAGGTAGCCGTGGTCGCCCAGAAGTTATATGACTCCGCAGGGACCGTCATACAGCGGACAGATCTTGACTACTTTCTTTTCTAAGAGATCATATCGGTTAAGGTTCCAGACTAGAACCAAATCGCCTTCCTTAAACGCAGGATGCTCGGCTGTCTGATCATGTTGCGCCTTCTGGTGTGATTCCTTCCTCCTCATTCTTGTTAGTGTTTTTGACAATTTTGTTTGCAATACCTCTTCTTAGGAAGGAGGTAAATGCACCGCAACACTGACAGGCGTAATTACTGGTCTCTGAAGCGTAAGTTCGGTAGGGGAATACCTCGTAGAATCATGGATTAAACTATTAAATGATATCATGAAACTGCGCGATATACTGTACCCATATGGTATGTTGAGCTAAACAGTGAATCCGTGTCAGTCTCCCCACTTCGAGGGAACGCCGTTCAATTGTGTCTGCGGTTGCATGGTAAAGGCTTGTCCGGCAAACAGTTACTCCTCACCGCTGCATTTCGACGAACCAGGCACGAGATGTAAACTGTGGACCACCTTTCGGGTTGCCGAACCTGCAAGTGTAACGCCACGGACAATTCACGAGGTCGTCGAGATACGTGCACGTGTGCCAACGAATATCTTTCATGTGGATCCAGAACAGTGGCAAGCTACTCGTGGACTTTGATACGCCTGTACTGATACCAGAAATCCTTCCGCCAGTAAGCTTTCCAAAGAATTTTGCTCCAACCCCAAATCACTACACACAGCCAGCGGGAGTATCTTGAGTGCGCTCGTTTCCTTTCCTAAGCATCGTCTGTAACGGAAGCGGCTGGCATTGGTTGTGTACCATCATTATCGTCATGAGACGGCACAGAGCACCAAGTTTTCTTGATTTTCTTTCCTACTGAATTAAACCACTGAGGGGCAGCGGGAATTAAGTCATGTTCCTGTCAACGCTATGACTCAGTCAAGAGCGGCCGACAACTGTGGCAGGATTGAGTATATGAAACTCACGACCGTTACAAACCCAAAATATCTCGGCTGAGATATGTAGTCGATCCTGACACAGTCGCCACGTCTGCAGCCTTCGGGTGTTGGTGGATGTGACTGTAGCAAATTAGTAAAGAACCACAGACTAACATTGTTCTATAGCAGATCGATAACCTGTCGTTCACCTGTTTCAGGCGTTTCTTACAGCACATGTTTCATCGCCTAGTAAGGAGCTGATTTACTGAAGTGGAATTAGCGATGCTACAGACAATGAAATTCTAGATAATTTGGAGAAATATATACTCAAAAATGAACACATAAATGAGAAGAAAGTCTGTACAAGTTACCAAAGATTATCACACACGGATTTCAGCCGCTGGGCGATCTTTACATTTGCCAAAGGACAAGTTGAAAGTGTACAACTTCACACAACAAAATCGTCTTCAGAGCTAAGACCACACAATGGAGAGAGCACTGAAATGAAACAACGGGTATCGCTATACTAGAAAAAACAAACAACAGCACACACGATAACGGTAACAGCGGACGGCCCAAACAGCTTTCCACGCTACATGTCAGTCTGCAGTACCAGTACCTCTCGGCGCAGACGTAGCGGTAGTAGAGAACTGTTGTAATTTCGATGTGCTTGGTTCCTTGAAAGTGCAGTGTCAGGAAATTAGTTTTTGCAAACTTCCTAAGGTTCTGCAGAATCAACTTGCATTTGGATTATGAAATTTCTCTCAGAGCTCAACCAAATCATTCTGTTCCGTGTAAAGGTAATCACTGAAGAGTTTCAAGCTTTACCACACGAGGTATGGCGTGGTGAAGAGAACAGTTCTGGACGGAATGATAATCTTTTCTATGCTTCAACCGAGGTCACAGGGAAATGCAAAGTATGATTTCAGGTGAGACATCTTGCTTCCGGGTCGACACGGCGTTGACAATTGAAGTGGTTGCATGGAGGAACTCCCTGACATAAATGAGGAGGATAATTTTAACAATGAGAGAAGTCACTGAAAACTTAGGGATGTGTGGCAGCACTAAACATCACTAGCTGTTACACTGTGATAGATAAAATATTTTTATATATCAGTTAATAGTGTTCTTTTCTGTGCAACAAATTAACGAATGTGTATTCTTTTAAAGAGTATTTTGTGCGCCATGATTCATTCCCTAGGTGAGATCTTCTATGTGCTATTACTTTTTAGGCTACTATGTATGATATTACATGAACATGGAGTCATGGGTTTGGTATGACAATGTGGATGGATTACCGTAGAATATTTCTTTGTATGCCATATTTTATTAGTCTTTCTCATGATGCTGTTTTTGAATGTTATGTTACGGAAGCTACAGTCTGTGAAAAAATAACTGCAACGACTGAAAACAAACAAATAGACATATGCAGTGCCTTGACAAGCGAATTTGAACGAAATCAATTTATACATCTGATGTTTGCAACCATTAAAGTAACCAATGAGAGTCATTACATCTGCAATCTCAGTGTGAAATAAATTCTGTGTCGGTGTTCATGAATATCTGTTACGAACAAACAAAGCGTTGGAAAATGGGCTTCAAAATCCAGTCCCACAACTTGCTGAAAGATGAAACTTGGAAGAGGAACACGTTTCGCAATGCTCAGTCACTTTCCATAAAAAATATGCTTAATTGTGTACACTGGAAACTGAGATATTCGCTATTTTTGACTTCATTAAAACAGCAAATACGAGTAGTTAATACTTTCAGCCAGAAGGCAAATACTTGTTTGTAAATAATGATTAATGTATAATGAGGCGTCGCATAGCGACGGTGGAGTTTTCTAATGATGTAATTTGTCGTCTTGGGGCGGCAATAAAAACAGAAAAATACGGATAGATATACGATCCTTCACTATTTTGTTCGCTGGAGAACAAATGAAGCCTTGAGCTCTAAAAGGACTTGTACTGTTTTTCTCAAGTAAGACGGATGCAGATTTGTGGCAGTCTGATCTAATTTTTACTAAATGTATAAAAACGTGTATGTCTAAGTTTGAGTGAAGTGTAAAGAACTGTTATAACTTACCGTGACGACGCACGAGCGACTCAAAGAAGACAATGGCTATATAAAAGAGCGCTCAATGGACATGATACGGCCATAAAAATCTACCGTCATTGTTGTATTAAGCTTAAGGTACGATATATGTTTTAGTTATAATAAATATTTGTTCTGGGAATACTGAATCATTTAGCAGTGCTCATTCCTATTATCTCCTCAGTATTATTTTCATTTTAATTATGCATTTTGATAAGATTACAGACACCAAGGTCAGCAGTCTAATGTGCGTGTTACATTGATAAAAAGAAAACTGTTTTATCGTCTTTTTGCATCAGCTTTAATATTGAATTTCCCTTTTGTGTGATGTTACAGTTGTTTTTGCTCCCTTAAGAACTTTCTGGTCCCTTAGGAAATTGTTTTGTCATAACAATAACTTCACAACCGGGTATGATCGTATCTACGATCATGAAGTAATTAGAAAGACGATAACGCAATTTCTTAATCAATAGCACGCTAGTTGAGACTGCCTCAAGCCACGCGAAACTGCAAGTAGAAACTATTCAAATCTCATAATGCAATATTTTATGACAATGGTCAATCCATGCATCTTACGCCAATTGCAATTGATAAAACAGTAAGCTAAATCTCAATTTCCAACTTTCCATTGAATAACAACATCACTTTTATTTTGTAACATCACACTTGGCGCCCGAACAGGGACTTGACCAAAAATTAGTTCAAATTCTTGGAAAATTTCTATGTGCTTGTGTTAATATATGTTCTGTCGTTTCATGTACACATCATCTTTCTGTGAGAATGACAGAAAATACGCTGGTCGATAACGCAGTTTAATTATCGAGAGAAAGGAAAAGAAAAGAGACGCGAATTTGCTGAGACAACATAGCGGTAACCAAGCCATCAAAAAGTAAGTCAGAATTTTGCATACGTAGTGTAGTGCTTCAGTAGCAACGTTGCTTTTCAAAGTCGATCCACATCCTTTCTATCTCCTTCCCGCTATAGAAAATCTGCTTTATTTTATCTTTCAAAGTAAAATTCTTCGTAGTCTGATAATAGAAATTATTCTTCTCCGTTGTTAGTATAGCTGTATTACATTTTCAACATGGTGGATAGTGTGTGCAATTTGCAGTGAAGAGCATCTTCATTCATTTGTCTGAAACGTTTAGGTTCCATCTTGTCTTCTCGCCAGATAGAATTTCATTTGTTGCTCACGCGAGAGCGGTGCTCTTAGCGAACTCACCACGTCAGTGACAAACGACGAAAGCCTTGCGTAGCACGTGGTTAACTGACGAAAATGGCAGATAGTAAACAGAGACAGGTGACAACAGGAGACGGGAGTGAAGACGTTAATAGTATTCCATACCCTTTACGATCGCGAACGGTAGGTTCCCGTGTGGAACCTGAACTAACCATGTCTGTAACAGGGGAAAGTGACCCTAAAGTCCAAATTCTTCCCGCTGCAGCTACAAATGACCTCGGTGCGTTAATGGAAATGCTGAAACAACAGTTTGACGCAGTAAATGAGACTATAAAAACACAAAATGAGACTGTTAACGCCCGATTAGATGCTGTAAGCGAATCAGTAAAAACACAAAATGAGACTGTTAACGCCCGATTAGATGCTGTAAGCGAATCAGTAAAAACACAAAATGAGACTGTTAACGCCCGATTAGATGCTGTAAGCGAATCAGTAAAAACACAAAATGAGACTGTTAACGCCCGATTAGATGCTGTAAGCGAATCACAAAATGAGACTGTTAACGCCCGATTCGATGCTGTAAGCGAATCAGTAAAAACACAAATTGAGGCTGTTAACGTCCGATTAGATGCTGTAAGCGAATCATTAAAAACACAGCTAGGCACAATCAAAACAGATCTGCATAAAGAAATTACAGCTGAATTAAATACCCATTTGGGTGAAGTGCAAACTAAGATCAGTGATCAAATTCAGAAAATGCAGAAACAAGTGAAAAGTGAAATATCTGAAGTATCTGGAACATTAAACACAAAAATTCAGGCAGCTACCAAAGAAATAAACTCAGTTAGAAATGCAGTATCTGGCATTGAAGGTGTAGTGGAGGATCTGTCGAGGCAGATCGACTCAATCAATATTGAAGAACAGGTTAAGAGCACCGTGAAAGCACACGCGGAGGCATTGTCGGAACACTACGGTGAATGGATAAAGGGTAAAGATATTTTTATCGAAAAGAAGGTCAGGGAGGAGCTTAGGGAGACTGTCAAGGATGTAACTTATGAAATCTTAGCTGCTCCTGGTAAGTCTGGAGACACAGTGGTTTCCGAATTGGGACACATTCCGAGGACACTTACACGGGATCTTCCCGAGTGGAAGCAGCAAGTAGTGGACGAAGTCAGAATGCTGAGAAACTGGGTAGAAAATCCGCACACGCATACGCAAACTGTAGGGAACAACTCTTTAGACGGTGACGAATGTCAGTCAACTCCTTATCGTTCACCGCCTGATTACATGCAAAACGACAGTCATGTTGAGTCCCGAGTAGGGAAAATAAATGATCCGCCCACAATCGTGAGTTTAATGCAAGAGGAAAGTGTGATTAAGCATTGCACTTTTCCTGTTTTTCATCCGCAGAAGCGAGAAATACACCCCATCGTGTTCCTAAAGAATTTTTCGGGCATATTTCCCAGGAGCTGGACAGACAGACAGCGTATTCAGTTCGTCACTGGCTTTATTTCTGGTGATGCAGCATTATGGGGAACGGAAATGGTAGACACGTGTAGAAATTATGAAGAGTTTGAGAAAATGTTCTTGGCAAAATTTTGGAGTAATGGGGTACAGCAAAGATTAAGGAAGGAGGTGTATGGTGCGGAAATTTTCAATGAGAAGCGTGGAAGTCTCCGGCGATACTTCGAGAAGTATCTAGCAAAAATTAAATTCTGGGATTCTCCGATTTCTTCCAAGGACGTAATTATGATTCTCAAAAGCAAACTCCCTGTGTCTATTACAGAGAAACTAGTAAATGTGTCCGAAGAAGACACGGATGCATTCCTTTCTGTGCTGGATTCCATAGATTTAATTAGCGAGGATGTGCGCTCCAAGGTTGGCAGCGGCTAATTCTTCCCTGGCAGCCAGCAGAATGCATCGCACGCGGACAACAATGCGCCGAAGGAGAGAGCGAGCTACTGCGACCGCTGTTGCCAACCTGCCAGCCGTTATGAAAACGCAAACGGCAATAACTTTAAATGGAAGCAGAAAACCAATTACAGTAATCAGCAGAGATACCACCCAGTTTACAATCACCAGGTACAACATCAGTACGGAAACCCACCCTTTAATTCTGCGCCGGAGCAGTATGGAAATTCTCCACAAACGATTGGTAATTTTTCAAATGGGCCAGTGTACAATCAAAGTTATAGGTCGAAAAATAGCAAGTGGCATGGGCAAGGCGGAGGCCACCCAGCACATCAGAACAACTTTTCACAGAATAGAGGACCGCGGAACAATTTTCAAACGGTACCAAATGCGAACTTTCCTTCACAAGGAAATGGTTCTGCCGGCAACCAAAAGATCGGGCGACAGCAGCCGTCTCAAGTATTTTATTCACAAGTGAATGCACCCAGTGGATTTTACCCCTCTACACCGGCATTTGTACCACATAACCAGCACCAATATGAAACGGAACAAACACTTAAGGCCGTGAATGACAAACAGGTTAAACATCCTGCGGAAAATTAGAGGCAGCACCTTTCAGCCTCCTAGAGGTCGCTGCCGGTTCCACTGGTGGAGGTACTAACGAATACTCTGATTCTGAGTATGTTAATGCGATACGGTACGACCATGAGACCGACTTACGAGATGACCTTGCACCTGACAAAGAAGCTCAAGACATTAACGACAATTATGATGAACAGGTCCAGGCTTCGATTAAGATTTCTATTGCCAACATTCCTGTCACAGCCATTTTTGATACAGGAGCAAACATCAATGTCATGTCACCATGTCTCTTCAGACAGGTGTCTTTTGTTTCAAAAGTTTTATCATTGCCGATTCAGGGCTGCTCCATATCGGGAGCGATTGGTCCATTGAAACAAAGAGTTAGTTTACAGA
This sequence comes from Schistocerca serialis cubense, assembly GCF_023864345.2. Lineage (NCBI taxonomy): Eukaryota > Metazoa > Arthropoda > Insecta > Orthoptera > Acrididae > Schistocerca > Schistocerca serialis. Next base: position 7,885,021 of record NW_026047584.1, on the reverse strand, counting down.
CACAGCTCCAACTGCAGATAGAATCTGTTTCGGTTTCTTACCTCTTGCGTACTGGAAATTTCCTTGTGTGAACTGTTAATGATAAGTATTGTGTTGAACAGCGCACGGACTTCATGGTAAGAGCTACTACATGTAAACTTTAAGTATTAAATGTTAAGTATGGAAAAATTGTTTATAGTAATGGACATTGAACTGATATTTCTTCAACAAGCTGAAGCAGGAAATAGGGGTTGCACCAAGAATTTCAATTTAATTTGAAGTTAGTATTAAGAAAAAAAAAGTGCTTGCGAGGCGATTGCCCGGAGCTATATAAATATGTAAAGGTGAGAAATGGAGAAGGATGCGTAAATAAGCACTTCTCTCAAGGTACAAGAAGATTTATAGATTTATATTTAGTAATATAAGTACTTGAAGTTCTGTTGTAAAAGCCTAAATTACCTGCCTAAAAAAAATGTACATGTTCAAACACTCCAGACAGTGGACAGGAGTAGAAGAAGTAGCTTAAAGTTCAGTTAAAGCGTGCTGTTAAATGGAAAAACAAGTGGTAACCCACATGTGTTCACGCAAGGAGACAATAAGCTGTAGTAAACTAAGTTAGTTGAAATACAGTACAAATAGAGGCAAACCATGAAGCATCAATAATGTAGCGTAAGTACTCCACGAGGCCATTAATTGCTATGAAAGTAAACTATTACCCTGTGATCGGAGCCCAATGTAAAGAGTATATGAGGAATGTTAGCTGACGAATTGATTTCAGTAGAATAAAGGTACTAAATAACCACACAGCAAGCCCCCTGTATCATAAATAAGTCCAAGTAAAGATCTTCAGAAGATTTGTAGTGTAATCTAGCGACCATCAATACCCTAATTGAAGGCTAATCAAAAGAACAAGCAATGCAGTGATATTTAAACTTAATACTGACTATGACCAGAGTAAGACGTAGAAGTAGCAAAGCATGCTGTAATGAAAGACGTTGAAATTTATATATGTGCCTATGTTTATTATGATAATTTGATTTACATGTAGATGTTATTGCAAAAATGTCTCCTAAGACACTCCTCTTATGAAATCCATTTTCCTTGTGCCCGTTCCTTTTGATCCTGGTTCATTAACCCAGACCAAGGGTCGACTTGTAAAAGGCACGTGTGCTTCGAGGCAAAGCAGTGCTCATGAGAAATGAGACACGTAGCGTGATGAACTTCGCTAGCTTTGGTAATGTTTGTTATGGACCGGTTGCGCAAACCCAGTGAACTGTCGGTAATTCCATTCATGCGAAAAATAGTAGACGCGCGTTACCCTATTTTTTTTTAACAGAGAACGATTGCTGAGTACATGAAGCGAAGAGGGAGACCTATTGTTATCCAGTCTGCCCTCAAATATAAAAACAAATTTGGCAAGCACAAAAAAAAAAAAAAATTCAGCGTTAAATGCGTACTCGTTAAGTAGTAGATATGCTGCGTGGCAGTAGAAAATGATCTTGGGTGCACTAAAGAATAAATGCAACGAGTGTTGCGAAACCTGTAGTTTTCATAATGAGGAGATGAGCCCTTAAAAGAAAGTTTGAAAGAATATTTTTAGGTTCACTAGTGAAAGTAAACCTTGAGATATAAAGAGTCCATTCATAAAGCAGTTGTTCACTGGACTTAACAAAAGGAGTGACCATTAATTGTAAATATTAGCTCGTAAGTCATCTTTTGTAAATAGTAGAATTAAGTCTTACTGTACCAATGGAGGAAACCTGCAAAATTAATTGTTTTGTAAATGAACTCTATCGGCGAAGGAACTAAGCACGAATGCTGTGTGAAGATGCACACTAAAGTGCGACGTGCATAATCAAAATAACTGTTCACTGTATATTAGTGGTAGTGTTGTACTGCAAGTGTAAAAAGAAGTCAAGGCTACGACAACAGGTGCAACGCAAAGTTCAGTGTTGTTCTAAGTGCAGCGACAGCTAAAACATTTGTCGTCACTTACCTGTGAGCCTCATGGGAGGCAGTTGACAGAGAAGTATGGAGGCAGCTTCAGTGTCTGGCTCCTCGGATGGAAAACGCGCGTGAGGTGTTTGTATCGATGCACTCGTGTGATACGAAGTTCACAAAAAAAAGGAGCACTCGACGACCAGCAGCTCTGTTACAGCCTGAGCGCGAACGGATACTGAGTGTTGGAGCTCACGCAACACTGTGCAGCCGCTGTGAGTGGCTGACGTGTGGGTGACGAAACAATCCAAACTTTAAACTGCTAACCGCCATGACTTCCATCGTACATACTGGAGGAAAGACATTTGTACACTTGTGTGACTACATCTTCATATGTAAATTAAGCGATTTTCTTGAGCTGAAGTTAAGATGAGTGAGAAGTAGATTGTTAGATTACTCAGACCTTAAAGCCATTAATACCGGCAATCCTGAACACTGCTAAAATGAATTATAATCCTGTCTCTTGATGGACAAAGAAAATGAATGTGCACTATAGGAAGACCCTAAACACCAGACCAGTCCCGATCCTTAACAAATGTATCCAATAGGTTATAAGTTATACTAATAATTTTCCACTTCTTCTGTTTCATATTGTAAATACAAACCCGGGAAGCCGCATGAATTCCTGGCACCACAGCGGAAAGGACAGATGTACTGCATGATGAACGCCGTAGACAGCTAACACAGAAAGTGAAAGCATCACGAAGTGTAGTGCTACGTTATTAAACTGTAATTGAACCACAATGAGTCAACAGATGCTCGAACATTGTCCACTCTAGTTTAGTGAAAATAAGCACTCACTGTACTCATGTATTAGTTGTTAAGCTCAAGAGAAAGTAATTTCTGAATTCTATCCCCTGAAGTGCGAAATGAACGTTCACTTATTGTTATAAGCAAATATGGACCAAACTTAAATATACACATAAATGTTAATCTTGGTATTATGGAATGAAGTGATTGATGAACAAAGAATGAAAAACTTCATTTTGAAAAATGATAAATATCTGATATATGTTTATAAATGTAATTTCAATTAAGTACATAGTATGCCAGTAACATTATGTAAATGTCACACCAAAAATCACGAATATCTCATGAGGACATGAGGATCGAGGTAATCCTTCGGCATTCCCTCTCTCCTCATGGGAGGCAATGAGATATTCGCTATTTTTGACTTCATTAAAACAGCAAATACGAGTAGTTAATACTTTCAGCCAGAAGGCAAATACTTGTTTGTAAATAATGATTAATGTATAATGAGGCGTCGCATAGCGACGGTGGAATTTTCTAATGATGTAATTTGTCGTTTTGGGGCGGCAATAAAAACAGAAAAATACGGATAGATATACGGTCCTTCACTATTTTGTTCGCTGGAGAACAAATGAAGCCTTGAGCGCTAAAAGGACTTGTACTGTTTTTCTCAAGTAAGACGGATGCAGATTTGTGGCAGTCTGATCTAATTTTTACCAAATGTATAAAAACGTGTATGTCTAAGTTTGAGTGAAGTGTAAAGAACTGTTATAACTTACCGTGACGACGCTCGAGCGACTCAAAGAAGACAATGGCTATATAAAAGAGCGCTCAATGGACATGATACGGACATAAAAATCTACCGTCATTGTTGTATTAAGCTTAAGGTACGATATATGTTTTAGTTATAATAAATATTTGTTCTGGGAATACTGAATCATTTAGCAGTGCTCATTCCTATTATCTCCTCAGTATTATTTTCATTTTAATTATGCATTTTGATAAGATTACAGACACCAAGGTCAGCAGTCTAATGTGCGTGTTACATTGATAAAAAGAAAACTGTTTTATCGTCTTCTTGCATCAGCTTTAATATCGAATTTCCCTTTTGTGTGATGTTACAGTTGTTTTTGCGCCCTTAAGAACTTTCTGGTCCCTTAGGAAATTGTTTTGTCATAACAATAACTTCACAACCGGGTATGATCATATCTACGATCATGAAGTAATTAGAAAGACGATAACGCAATTTCTTAATCAATAGCAAGCTAGTTGAGACTGCCTCAAGCCACGCGAAACTGCAAGTAGAAACTATTCACATCTCATAATGCAATACTTTATGACAATGGTCAATCCATGCATCTTACGCCAATTGCAATTGATAAAACAGTAAGCTAAATCTCAATTTCCAACTTTCCATTGAATAACAACATCACTTTTATTTTGTAACATCACAAAACCAAAACATTCCAGGCACTGTCTTAACAGCGTGTTGGCCCACACTGGAACGCAGTACATTCGCTGTCTGATGGCACCAATTCGACTGTCCTCCAAGGGTATGTGGTATCAGATGTCCACGCACAGGTCACAAGATTCTCATAAATTATGCTCCATGTCTGAATATGTGGAGTTCACTGACGACAACATTTATATGTTTGTCATCCGTATCACATGAAACAAATTTGTTGGCCAATACATCAATGTGAGTGGATGCTCCTAAAGAAACTGTGACAAAAATATGGGCCTATGCCACAGACAGTTATCCTGCTGAAAGATGGAAACGCTATGGGAAATACATAATATTCACGTAGTTCACAGCTGCCTTGGTGCTTTTGATTACTACCGTAAATCTCATAAGATCTCAGATGAATGTCTCCTCAGAGGATAATACTAACCCAGCGGCTTACGTCCCTGGGCAGAGCATTTTTTTGGCATCTATTGACCAGGATGACGGCGTATCCAGCCATGACCTTCGACGTGAGTCCATGAATAACTGAGAATGGTCTCCAAGTAGCCGAACATCCATAGTGCACAGTTCACTCCATGTAAACACAGCCCATGCGTTATGGAGTCACCATCAGCTTGCTCAGTGCCTTGTCTACAACCTAGGTCCATGGCTCTGTGAGGTCTGCGGCACAATCGAACCATGTCATCAGCTCCTACCAAAGACATAATATTCACGTAGTTCACAGCTGCCTTGGTGCTTTTGATTACTACCGTAAATCTCATGAGATCTCAGATGAATGTCCCCTCAGAGGATAATACTAACCCAGCGGCTTACGTCCCTGGGCAGAGCATTTTTCTGGCATCCATTGACACGGATGACGGCGTATCCAGCCATGACCTTCGACCGAGTGTAAAAAAACAATAAACGGGATTCATCCGATGTAGTGACACCATTCCACTGATCATGAGGACAATCCCAATCCTCCTATGTCCATTCAAACTGGACCCGCTAGTGTCGTTGGATCTACTTGGAATGCGTAAGGGTAATCTGCTGCAGAGGTCCCTGTTCAATAGTGTGTGATGAAAGGTATGCTCCGAAACGTGCCTGCACCAAGAGTCTCCTGTGTCTTGAGATTTGCAGAGCAGGAAATCCCTTTTACTCTTCATTCTGTGATTATGCCTACTCGTGGCTAGACCCTGTGTCAAGGGGACCTGATCGTAAAAAAAGACCAAAAATTTTTAAAAAAAGTCTAGTTGTGTAGGAAAGAGCACTTCTTGCTATATTACAAAAATGTGTAATTTATCTACATTTTAATTTTCCGGTTGTTTGTAAATATATTTTAACCGTAATTTTGCACACTCATCTGTCATTTTAAAGTCCGTTAGAATATGTGATGTACCCCTCTTTTCCTTCTTCTGGCTTGCAGACTCGGATCGCGAACACTGATGTATTCTAGAAGGCTCTGACTACCGGAACATAAGTACAGGTGCATATAGAAGGTTGTGGCTTAGATGCAACAAAGAGATGTAGGATACATTTGTTTAGTTCTTCCTTTCGACCGCTACGGTCGCAGGTTCGAATCCTGCCTCGGGCATGGATGTGTGTGATGTCCTTAGGTTAGTTAGGTTTAAGTAGTTCTAAGTTCTAGGGGACTGATGACCCCAGCTGTTAAGTCCTATAGTGCTCAGAGCCATTTGAACCATTCTTCCTTTCGGAACTCGAAACACGTGTACTTCGTAGTTACTGCCATGTTGTTCTACTTCAGTGTATGGTTTGCTGTGCTAGAAATGCCGAGACTAAAGAAATTTAACACTAAACAGAGGTTTCGAGGCAGTCAGTTGAAAGCAACGTCGAATAATAACCTGCACAGCATTCACTTACAGAAATAGGGTGTACTAGCATATAATACCCTCACAAGTACACTGGTATGTGGACACAGTATAGAAACAGTGTTGAGAGTAGTGTCGTTGGCAAGGAAATAGTAAATTAAAACGTCATGTCAAATTCTGAAGTTTGCCAAAATGTAGTACGCGATAAGCTTTAATCGTTTCGTCATTTAATAGTGGGCGTCGGCAAGAAATAGTTTTGTGAAGATTTTAACTTATGTCAGAGTCTGCGGGAAGTCTTTAATTGCTATCATTCTCAAATACTTCATGAATGAAGTCTAGGTATCTGGACACCGTAAGCTACGCTGCTTCGAGACAAACATGCAGTTTCTGTCTGTGTTACGTATCTTATTGTGTTAAAATTTTATATAAGATTATACTCCCTAATAAGCAAATTATCGTTGCATTCGGTCAAGAATTACGTGAAACATTCAAAATCAAATTTTTGTTCCACCGAAAGTCATTACATATGGAACATGGAATTCTTGTGATTTCTGACTTCGGACATAGACGTACACGTGGTTGGTTGTTTGGCTTCTCTGATTCGGGGAGAGGAGCAAGCAAGGTCATCGGTCCCATCGGCTGAGTGAACGATGGGGAAGGAAGTCGGCCGTGTCATTTCAATGGAACCATTTGGACATTTGCCTGAAGTGATTTAGGGAAATCGCGGAAAACCTAAATCAGGTTTGAACCGTAATTCTGTGAAATGCGGATCCAGGAGACGCATTGGAATATAGATTCTTTGTCGCCACCCGCTGAGCGCCGTGATAGACAACAATTCAAGGGCTGAAAAATTTAGGATAAAAACGTTACATTGTGGCACCGTGTATCGACGAGCAACTCCATTTTTTGAAGCCTCTGAGTTGTAAAAAAATATTGTAAAAGTCCGTCGATGTCTTCGTTTGCAGTAAAGGTGCAACACAGAGGAAACGTGGACAATATTAACATGTGGATTTTGTGCACGAGCTGTCGCAACTAGCAACTGCTGTGAAAGCTTCGCAACCGCTACAGTGTGTTAATTGAGTGCACAAGTTCAGTTCGTAGCGTTTTTGTTTTGCATGATGATATTTCCGGTTGCTATGAGTTTATGTATGGATTGTCATATTCAGTTGCTATTTGAGTTCACATAGCGCCACTTTGTAATCTGGATACAGTGAGCGGAGCTGTGTGTGCTACGACGTGGAGTGCCAAGTGGAGAAGTCGGAACATTTTCGTGTTACACTGAGGTGGCATAAATCATGGGGTTCCTCCTAATATCGTGCCGGACCTCCTTTTGCGCGGTGTTGTACAGCAATTCGACATGGCATCGACTAAACAAGGCGTTGGAAGTCCCCTCCAGAAATACTGAGCAATACTGCATCTATAGCCACTCACAATTACAGAAGAGTTGTCGGTACAGGATTTTGTGGACCAACTGACCTCCCAATTAACTCCATAAATGTTCGATGGGATTCATGTCGGGAGATCTGGGTGGCCAAAGCATTCGCTCGAATTGTCCACAGCGTTCTTCAAAGCAACCGAGAACAACTGAAGCCCAGTGCCGATAACAGCAAATTTCGCCGCACTGTCCCAGCGCATACGTTCGTCGTACGTCCCACATTGGTGTCTGTTGTTATTTCAGACAGTGTTCATTAGCTTTAGCGTTGACATCTCCACGTAAACATCGCTTCTCTCGGTCGTTAAATGAAAGGCGTCGGCCACTGCATTGTCCATAGTGAGAGGTAATGCCTGTAATTTGGTATTTTCTGCACGTTTTCAAGCTAGACGCTTGAGAAATTCCATTCGTGTGGCAATAATCACGTCGCACACCTTTTCGCATCTCCGCCAGTGCTCTGCCCATTTATACCTCTTTTACGCCATACTACCGCCATCTGTATATGTGCACATTGCAATCTCATGGCTTCTGTCACCATTCTTCTGTTTGACTTCAGTAGAGGGGTGACAGCAGCATAGGCAGCCAGAAACATTTGCACCGTCTATAGAGTAATACAATCTGACAGAGATTGGCAAGGAAATCGTTTTCTAGTTTTAAGTAGTATGGTTTTGTCATCAGGGACTCTCCACGTTCAAGAAGACTTTCGAGGTTTGATGAAGATATTTTAAAAGCATCAATCTTCAATGACCCACTCTAGCATACTCGAAAAATCCCATATGTGAGGAATTGTCATCATTGTAAAGAATTCTACAACCCCAAACAAATATTGGAACACTCTCAACAAAGTAACTGAATGTTTCTATGCCCAAGGTATAATAGTAAAGTGTATTCCAAGTGTCATGTGTGCCATCAATCTTGGCATGTGGGGAATTCTAGGAATTCATTCAATTCGTAGCCAGGTGAACCGAGCGGGTTAGCAAAGTGGACTCACATTCGGGAGGACGACAATTCAAACCCGCGTCCGGCCATCCTGATATAGGATTTCCGTGATTTCCCTAAATCCCTTCAGGCAAATACTGGGATGGCGCCTGTGAAAGGGCACGGCCGATTTCCTTCCCCATCGTTCCCTAATCCGAGCCTGTGCTCCGTCTCTAATGACCTGGTTGTCGACAGGACGTCAAACACTAAACTCCTCCTCCTCCTCTGTAGCCAGGTGCAATGTAAAATTAAGCATCTGTGCTTGTCTGACGAGAGCTTATATTTTGCTGCAGATGTGCCCCACATTTTAGAGAACATTATTAATCCGAGTACATTAGAAAGATGAGAGTTCCAGTGGCTAGAATCTTGTTGAATCGTAATGTAGCTTCTGCTTTACAGTTTGCTGCATTAGCAAGGCTTCTTACAAAGGATGCTCCATCAACAAGCTGGTTTATTAATAACGTTAATAATTGGTATGAAATAATCGTAAGTAGAAACAAAGCAGAATCAAACTGTAAGAACAATGCAGATAGGATGATTCATTTGAGACAGATGCTGAAGTGGTTTACAACTTTGAGTTTCAGCGGCAAGAAGCAGTGGAAACTAATACAAGCTGCACTTTAGCTGTCTGCTGCAACTGTTCTGGAGTCGTTTGAGGAACTATCTTCCAAGCAGAAAGTTTACTATCTACTAACTGGACGGCTGTCCACAGACTATAGAGAATATTTCTTTTCCCAAGTCCTACACCAGTAAAACTAAGACATGTAATCAGGAGATTAGCATTGCACAGTATTCACGTGTACCACGGCCATGATGAGTACAACGTCAACTTATTTCCAGTCGGCCGAGGTGGCCGAGCGGTTCTAGTCGCTACAGTCTGGAACCGCGAGACCGCTACGGTCGCAGGTTCGAATCCTGCCTCGAGCATGGATGTGTGTGATGTCCTTAAGTTAGTTAGGTTTAAGTAGTTCTAAGGGACTCATGACCTCAGAAGTTAAGTCCCATAGTGCTCAGAGCCATTTTAACAATTTTTGAACTTCTTTCCAAATCAAAACAGCCAGAGGCTGTGACTGAGTTAGAGCCTCATCCATCAAATTCTTAAGTATTAACACTGTTCAGCTAGCAGGTCTTGTCTGGGTGGGTGGTGCATAAACTTATCAGAACTTCAAAGTCAGTTACCTGTGACAAGTCTTAAATCAATAAATTCTCCACATCCTTCAGAGAACCTTCCCTATGTGTGGACATCGACTGTGAATCAAGGGGCACTGATACAACCAATACAGGCTGCATTTAATGTTATACGTCATGGTGAAGAGGTCTTCCAAAAATGCATTTACGAACTGTTAAGGTATGAGAATGTGCATCACCATTTGCTTACAATGTGTCTCAGTTGTACTGAATGTGTCAGTGGTTCTTTTTGTCCTAAGCATAATGTAGTGGAATTGCTTTTAAAGACTTTTTTCTCTGTGAGACCACACACTTTTGCCAAAGACTTAAACATGGGTTTCAGTAGTAAATCAAATGTCTATAGCCGTAAATGTTCGCTTATGCGAACGAGTGCTGATGTTCAGAATCCATGTTTGCTACTGTAAGTACGACGTTACGTTTTACCTGATCATTTCCTCTCAACTCAGCATGTTTGTAGTACGTTTGCTCTGACTGAAACATAGCCAGATAAGTTACTGCTTTTCAGTGACCTAACGATTTTTGCAATACTTCTAACACTTGTGTTGACAAAACTGATGTCTACTGGTGGATCAGGTAATGCCTGTCAAAGAAATTCCACTGACTCTGTTTTTGATGGTCCATTTTTGTCACTGTTCAGGCACAAGATACTTCGATCCTAGGCGTTAGTTACCTTTACTCTATCGTTCCACTGAAATTGTCTCTTACTTGTTGTAAAGGGGAACTGTGTTCATAGTGATGTAAAAATAGTTTTCAAGAGGTAACTGTATTTCTCATTTATTGTGTGTACTTGGTAAACTATTCACTGTTGAAAATACTGCTCAGGTAATTAGCAGTCTAAAGTCTTGTGTTATTGTGAACTGCGAATGATATGCACTGTTAGACAACATATTACTTTGCCATAACTAATGTATTTTTATCTGATCAACTGTCGAAATTAAAACTTTCACCCAGCAGCAGTTACATTACTAAATTCCAGGAAATGTAAATTTAATACCACACTGTTATTTGGGATTGTGTGTAAATAAACCTTCGGTGGAAATTCTTCCAGTTTTAGCAAGTACATCACACACATTACCCTCGTATATCAAAATAAATATTTGTAAATTATTGGAATTTTCTTCATTGTAACCTTTTCTATAATCGTGATTCCTCGGTCTGTTGCAGTATTGATTTGGTTTGAAGCAGTGAAACCAAAATTTTTATGAGGAATGCTGGTTATACAGAACGTGACCATATTCATTCTCACTACAATACTGGTATGTACGACTCTGGCTAAAGATACAATTAGTAAATTGTATTACATTGGAAGGAAGATGATCTTCCATGTATCAAACTTCTGCTTTGCCCAAAGGCATTGGGGGAACATAAAGCTATGTGTTATGCTTTATAGTCTGTAATTGGTCCTTGCGTTCCAGTCTCTGAAGCACAAGTTATTATTTAAGAAAGATTGAGGGGTGTTGTTGGTAGAATGGAATGCCTAGTGAGCTTTTCTGGCCAGATTTGTTCTGATAGCATTGTTTTTAATCAGTTTCTTGTTGTAAGGCACATGAAACAGGTCAACTTTGCAGGTAACGATTTACTAGTGATTCTCCCGTGATACATTGCACAGTTTCTCTGACTCATTTGTTCATTCAGAAAATAGTACAGATACAGACATCATAAACGCTAAATTAAACTCTATATTTTAATATCCTCAAAGCTAATCGTTTGCAAATGGTACCGTCTTCATATTCACATGCCTACACAACTTCCTCTATATGAAGATAGTACCAGTAATAACAGTCACGGCATGATTGTGATAATGCTGCATCAGATTTCCTTGTCAAGTGTTTACATTGAGCAGGTACAAACATTTATGAAGGCACATCGTTTTGCTCAAACGAAATTAGCAATATTGTAATTACACATAGCCAACATTTTACTTTTAAACTTAAACATATAATTTCCGACACAAAAGACAGGCAAACTGTTTTCGGAACGATAATAATTTCCTAAATTAACCGCTCTTTTCCCTAGCGTCTGCGTTGTCTGCTATAGTCGCGATATGACGGCTCCATAAGGATCCAGACTTTCCCTATATAGATCTTGCTTGTGCCGAGCTTCGCGGCAGTTCTCTCCGTGTCGTCGCCCCGGCTCGAAGACATCTGGCACTGAGTGTAAGGCCGCTCGTGAGACAGGTGGCTGGCTGTGAAGGCAGCCCACAGCAGCGAGGCGAGTGAGGAGCAGCCGCCAGAGCCGCTTATAGTTAGAGGAGGCCGCCACCGACTGCCGTGTAAGGCGACCGGGCCTCCCAAAAGCCGTGAGCAGCCCACGGCAACAGTGACTGCAGTCCAGAGTTCTGCTGGCGGCAGACCCAGACTGCACTCTGGCGAGGCACAAGGGTCGTCTGCTTCCCTTAGGAAAACAAGAGACAGAAAGAAAGAGTGGGAGAAGCTGCAAAGGCTGCAAGGAACCAGTGATCTAAGCAGCCTGCTTGCCTTTCGGTTAACTCCACAGTCTTCAGTCAAGTTCATTTGCCTCTTTCGTGCACGTTTACAATTCTAAATGGACATCTATTGAGCTGTTGATAGTGTAACCAGGCTGATAATACAAGCAGTTTAGACAATCAAATGAAAGACACGTTACAAAATACAGTTAAAAAATTGTCATAAACGAAAATTATGTTGTGTGCACTGGAAGTTTCGATACATACAGGAAACAAACTTTATCGCTGCGCCGGCCAGATTGGCGGAGTGGTTCTAGGCGCTACAGTCTGGACGCGCGCGACTGCTACGATCGCAGGCAGGTTCGAATTCTGCCACGGGCATGGATGTGTATGATGTCCTTAGGTTAGTTAGGTTTAAGTAGTTCTAAGTTCTAGGGGACTGATGACCTCAGAAGTTAAGTCCCATAGTGCTCAGAGCGATCTGAACCATCTTTATCGCCGCAAATAAAGCCAACAGTAATACAGAAATAGTAAGAATATAGAGCAAAAGAACTGGGAAAGTGAACGGATACTTGTGAAACAGAATTACATGTAGGCAAAGAAACTGAAAAGCAATCTTTGCTTCTTTACTCCTGGTGCGAATCCAGGTATACGACTACGTAATGAGTAATGGATACATGTTACCACCAAACTCACTTCGATACTGTAGTGAACTCGGGAAATTGTTTTGTGACATCAGGCAACGTTCGCCTCATATTAGGCGCCAGGAATGTAGTCAACTGTGAATTCTTCTCTCTGCTGTAGGACGTGAAATGACGAGCATCTACATCTACATCTGAATCCATACTCAGCAAGCCACCTGACGGCGTGTGGCGGAGGGTACCTTGAGTACCTCTATCGGTTCTCCCTTCTATTCCAGTCTCATAGTGTTCATGGATAGAAGGATTGTCGGTATGCCTCCGTGTGGGCTCCAATCTCTCTGATTTTATCCTCATGGTCTCTTCGCGACATATACGTCGGAGGGAGCAATATACTGCTTGACTCCTCGGTGATGGTATGTTCTCCAAACTTCAACAAAAGCCTGTACCGAGCTACTGAGCGTCTCTCCTGCAGTCTGCCACTGGAGTTTATCTATCATGTCCGTAAAGCTTTTGCGATTACTAAATGATCCTGTAACGAAGAGCGCTGCTCTCCGTTGGATCTTCTGTATCTCTTCTATCAACCCTATCTAATACGGATCCCTCATCAGTGAGCAGTATTCAAGCAGTGGGCGTACAAGTGTACTGTAACCTACTTCCTTTGTTCTTCCAATGAATCTCAGTCTGGCATCTGCTTTACAGACGATTAATTTTATATGCTCATTCCATTTTAAATGACTCCTAATGTCTACTAGCAGACAATTTATGGAATTAACTACCTCCAGTTGCTGAACTTCTATATTGCAGCTAAATGATAATGAATCTTTCTTTCTATGGATTCGCAGCACATTAGACTTGTCTACATTGAGATTCAATTGCCATATCCTGCACCATGCATCAATTCGTTGCAGATCCTCCTGCATTTCAATACAATTTTCCATTGTTACAACCGCTAGATATACTACAGCACCATCCGCAAAAAGTCTCAGTGAACTTCCGATGTTGTCCACAAGATCATTTATATATATATATATATATATATATATATATATATATATATATATATATATATATATATATATATATTGCGAATAGCATCGGTCCTACGACACTCCCCTGATGCACCCCTGATATCACTCTTACTTCGGAAGACTTCTCTCCATTGAGATGACTGATGAAATTGCCCATGTTAGGAGCCAACAAGCAACTGATATCAGTAATTAAATAAAATCGAACACATTAAGGTGTTCACGTATGAATCTAAAAGATTGCTTATATGATCAAAACATGAAAGAAATACATTTATTTTCGTGCTGTTTACACAAAGCAAAACAAAATTATAAACAGCAGGGACGATTTGAGTTGGCGTGGACACGACTCACTTCGTAAGGGGAATGACGAGGGAACGAATCGTCTCGCCATTCCGCGTTATCGTTCGTCCTATTCTGCTGTCGGCGGCAGGCGCTGCGTCGCTGCAGCGCGTCGCCTCGGAGCTGTGCGGCGCGAGTCTGCTGCCCTCATCAGCAGTCGCGGCTTTGCTGCGGGTCCCAGGCACGACCTCCGCGTTGTCTGCCCGTTGTTGGTTGTGTGACCTAAGCTGTGCTGTCACGGTGTCGGAAGGCGGGTGTTGGCGATTTGTGGAAGAGCGCTCATGTCCTCTCGCTTCCGCGGCATCTCCACGATTCCCTAATCCTTCTCATCCATCTCACAGCTCCTCTTCGAAATATTCTTCCTTTCGGCATTGTCATTGGTGGACGAAATTGCAAAATGCAACCCAATGACAGATCGCCATTTCATCGCCACGCCTCCCCGTACAGGGTAGAAATTTTATATCTGGCATGGACTGGTGTGTGGTTTGTGTATCGGTATCTTTCACACGATTTCACATTATTATGATGTTTTCCCGCATGCCGAGGCTTTTGGAAGAGCAGCTACACAACATTTCTTTATAACCGCTCTCTCTGCATGAGGGAAGAAACTTTGGCTATGTAATACTATTCTATTGAAAATATAGGTTTTGTGGTAATAAAGTTCATTCTCATGTTTGGGCCCCGTCTCACAATCTGCTGGCTTCCGTCAATTACAAGCAATGTCCTCTCAGTTGAGGAAAACATCTTCTTAAGAATGCTGGCCTCTTTCACACCCCTCCCGGCGCCAATTCTCCACGCTTCTTTGCACGCTCCTCCCTGTGTCCGTGGGGTTCTGGAATCGTCGGCACATCCCTACTAGACTGTGTCCCTACTCTCTAAGCCGGTAAAATGACCGCCGCCAAGCCAGAAAAACTCAGATGCTTTCGCGCTTACATTCTTGGCGTTCCGTCCTAATAGCTGCAGGTGTCCATCAGCTCTCGGCACTCTTCTCGTCGTCAGACGGGCCCCTTCGCATTGCGCCCTCCTTCAGCGAGGCGAGGGCGTCCGTCCCACCTTCCCGCTGTGTCCTTGCGGAATAACTGCACCCGGAGGCTCGCCCCAGGGTGTCCGTCTCGGCCGCTCGCGGCGCGTTGGAGAAAGTGGCCGTGGACGTATTACAATACCTAAAACATGTAACACACCCACTCATCTGATTGCCATAAATTTTGACATTATACGGCAGGCTAAATTCTGATTTTAGCAACCATGCCTAACGGGTAAGGATGAACAATTTTGGGAAGAAACTTTGGCTATGTAATACTATTCTATTGAAAATATAGGTTCTGTGGTAATAAAGTTCATTCTTAGGGCTTCTATATGTAAATCAAAGCATCCTTTTCAAATACAGTGAGACACAATCACACTTGCGCGTTGCATATTACGAACGTCGAATCACAACACATTCCAATAAATGGGCTATTCTGATTGCACACCGACGTTTTTAAATATTTCATTCTTTGGCCGGCACGGCTGACACGAACACTGGTAATTTCCACTCTACATGCTGATATTCAATTTTAATAAAAGTAAATTTTTCTCATTAATCAGTATAATTTTGTTGGTTTACCTGTGGCGAGGGCGACAAACTCATTCGGTACTTCATCCATTCATACGCCACCCACTACGCACTTTCAATAACAATGAGTCCACTGACCAATAACGTCACAGACACAGCGCTCTTGACGCTTCGACCTCGAAAATCGATCTTTGTCTCTACAAGTGATGTGTGTCAGTCCACAACGAATAGCTGTGAATAAGGGATCGAGGATTTCTTATAAACTAAAGATAGAAAATGTGAAGAAATTTAGGAACATACTTAACTGAAAGTGGACAAAGGATTGTGACAGTGGAGACTCCCTACAGTTTTTATGTTAGGTGACAGTTACTTTCAGTTGAATCATCCTTCACTGCATTAGGCCAGCATCTATTCCGTTCTTAGCCGCTGTAATAAAGTTCAGCGTTCTTTGAAGCACTCTTTCATCTCCTCCAGCTGAGTCTAAATGGTAACACACTCTTGTGAAACTTAGAACTGCTACTGGTTACACAAATTCTTGTCTGCATAAACATTTCCCATGGCTCGTATCACTGACGTTAGTCATTCCTATTCCAGCTACATTAGAAAATCGTGTAGGAGTTAAAATGATAGTCTGTTTGTCTTTGAAGCAGCCCAACCCTCTCTTGATGTCATAGTGCACATGCGACAGATGTTGATGGCAGAAAACTATCTCTTATTCATTATTCCTTCAGCCGCTGGCGGGATGGTCCTTTCGAAGAAATGCTACACAAGCTGGACGTGCCGCGTCAGTTGTACAACCATGCCAAATCCCACCGTAACCATGGCGACCCTGCGAAACCTTTGGACAAGGGCACAAGGAAAATGAGTGACATGAAGAAGGGACACGACGAGGGTCATTTCTTAAGGCATCAGGAAGTAACTTCCATAGTGCTAGACCGAGTTGTAGACTGTGGAAACTGCAGAGGAAGACGGGGAACTGAATACACCCGCCAAACAATTGAGGTCATAGGTTCAAAGTTTGGCACACGAGAGGAATTTGTTGCGGGCCGCATCGAAATAGTCAGAAGACTAATGAATGAAAAAAATTAAATTAAAAAAAGGCTTTGTTCGTCACGTTTTGCTCACCAGTGTAATGCTTTATTAAAGGGCTGACAAGCGACATTAGAAAATTGGACGAAAGAAACCTTACATTTCAGGTTGTGGCCAGATATTTTCACGAAATTACTATTGTTCACATTTTCTTCTGAGCGCCAAAACATTTCGATCACTCCCACTCACATAGCAACATATAATAACGGTAATGACATGAAACATCTTGTGGCTAGGGCCTCCCGTCGGGTAGAGCGGCTGCCTGGTGCAACTCTTTTCAGCTGACACCACTTCAGCGACATGTGTGTCGAGCAATGATAGTAAAAAAGTAAGAGAAATCAGAGCTTGCAAGGAAAGATTTAGGCGTTCATTTTCCACCCGTGCTATTCGCGCGAGAGTCTAAAGGGCAAGAAATTGTCTTAAAACGGTTCTGCAAACCCTCTGCCAAAAATACAAGTGTGTTTACGGTGTAATCTTGCAGGTGTGGAGTTATGTGGTTGCTTTTTGTAGAGTGTGGCATATCTGTTATCTCGTTACTATTTTACAAAGCTCCACACATGTAACGCCGTTGAAACCTTTGAAAGCTGTTCATTGGTTAATTCAATGAAATCACCAGATGTGATGAATGAGCAATGCATTTAAATGCATAATAAATCAGAAATGCTCAGAATTGGTCTTACTGAAAGCTGTATAGCTTTGTATGCCTGCAACGAGAAAAAAGTGAAGTGATAACTGCTCTGGTTGGTAAAATGTAGTCTCCGTCTGCGACATACCTAACTTGTAAGAAAAGGCATTGATATTTGTTAATCGTTTCGAATTTCAGCGGGAAATGATATAAATGTTAATTAGAACTGCAACAGCTATACTTCAGGTACGTTTATTGCTGCCGAACTTGTTTTGCCCGCCGGTGTGGCCGTGCGGTTCTAGGCGCTTCAGTCTGGAACCGCGTGACCGCTACGGTCACAGGCTCGAATCCTGCCTCGGGCATGGATGTGTGTGATGTCCTTAGGTTGGTTAGGTTTAATTAGTTCAAAGTTCTAGGCGACTGATGACCTCAGAAGTTAAGTCGCATAGTTCTCAGAGACATCTTAAAGTGCCGTCTAAAAAATGGTTCAAATGGCTCTGTGCACTATGCGACTTAACTTCTGAGGTCATCAGTCGCCTAGAACTTAGAACTAATTAAACCTAATTTACCTAAGGACATCACACACATCCATGCCCGAGGCAGGATTCGAACGTGCGACCGTAGCGGTCGCCCGGTTCCAGACTGTAGCGCCTAGAACCGCACGGCCACAAAGTCCCGTCTAAACTTCAACAACGTTCTTCGTAACTCTTTCTCACACAACTGCAGAAATTTGCCGGTGTGGCATGACTCCAACACTCCTCGTCCTTCTCTAGTCCACAGGCAGACGTAGTTTCTAACTTCAGCACGTTTCTCATTTGTCCTCTTCCACAAGCCAACTATTTAACTGTGAGGACAGACAGAGCAGTACTTGTTGTGTTGGCAGAAGAGCGAACACCGTGTTACTAGTGGAGGCCGAAATGCACGCGTTTTAGCTCACGCAGGCTGGCGTGAGGAGGGGAGATCTATACTGACATGAGGTCTGGATCATGACAAGGAATCAGAATTCAGAAAGCGGAAATAATTAGTTTGATACTTAACTTTAATCCATTAATGATGAACGTCGCTCTTGACGATAGATGATTCACAATATTATCAGTTCAGAATACATTCTTGAAGAATATGGCGCCTTGCTAGGTCGTAGCAACTGACGTAGCTGAAGGCTGTGCTAAACTGTCGTCTCTGCAAATGACAGCGTATGTAGTCAGTTAACCATCGCTAGCAAAGTCGGCTGTACAACTGGGGCGAGTGCTAGGGAGTCTCTCTAGACTAGACCTGCCGTAAGGCGGCGCTCGGTCTGCAATCACTGATAGTGGCGACACGCGGGTCCGACATATACTAACGGACCGCGGCCGATTTAAAGGCTACCACCTAGCAAGTGTGGTGTCTGGCTGTGACACCAAAGTACTCTGTGAACAAAGTTAGGAGGAGCCGTGAAAACTGTGGAATTCTGCGAAGCAGAAGTAGTTGAAGTAATGAGGTAGAAGTAAAAGGCAGATTAGTGCTACTTCCAATTGAGTTATCGCGCCTAAGGTCAGCGGAGGGGCGGCTGGGACGACCGCAGTACTTTATAAAGTAGCCTGCGCGAGTCGCAACCACTGTGGGCTGTTTGTGTGTGTGTGGGGAGGGGGAGGGCGTGGCGGGAAGAGGGGGGGGGGGGAGGAGAGGCTTTGCTCGCAGGGATTATAGCGCGCATGCTGTTGTGTTCTGCCACTCTGCCTGAGTGGTAGATGTGAGCCTAGCGGTTACTCTGGAATAAACGTTATCACAGTTCCAGTTATTCTTTGATAACTGTTATTTTTAAAGGTTATTAATAACTGTTAAGTTATTTTTCGCTAGCTAATACTGAACACTCCGACGGGGCTACAGTTAAATAACGACATAGTTGGAATCCATGAGTTTAGTTATCAGTATAACTGCGAGTAGTGTGAAATGGCAGGGATGTCGTATGAATCGTGTCATAACCTTACCTAATTAACTCTGGGTACATTTTAGTTGATGTTAGAACGATTATTAGTGTGTCATATCATATGTATGTAGGTTATCGGCCGCTATTAGAAATATTATTTTCGCAGCTGCAACAGAAATTTTGCGGAACTTCGCCACAGCACTGTTTAAGTAAAATGTTAACAACTTGCGTTTTTAAGTATGAAGTAATATGTAAACTGAATACTGTAGAATAAATTCGCAGCTTAATTTCCTGTGCTGCTCACTTAATAGAATAAGTGTACAGCCTTGTAAGACAACAAAAAAATATACGTAATGTGACGGATTCGTTTACTCATGTCCTGTACAAGATAGTCCTATTGGGGAAAGTGTGAGTACGCTAATCCAAGTTTTGTGTCAGATTAGGAAATTTCTCGATTTATCCAGGTACAGCATGTTTATAACATATGAAGACATGCAGATAGAAAAGGTTGACAGTGTTACATTTCTGGGACTACAACTCGATAATAAATTCAGTTGGGAAGGGCGTACCACAGAATGGATGAAGCGCCTAAACAAGTCTGTGTTTACAGTGAGAATTATGTTACATGTAGGAGACATAAATATAGAAAAGCTTACATATTTCATTCTATTATTTCATAAGGGATCATATTCTGTGGTAAATCATCAAATGGAGCAAAAGTTTTTTCACATGCAAAAGCGTGTAATAAAAATCGTTTGTTGTATAAGTTCAAGAACATCATGTAGGAACCTGTTCAAGGACCTTTGTATTCTAACAACTGCTTCCTAATATATTTATGATTTAATGAAATTTGTTACAAGTATATCGAACCAATAGTTCAATACATAATATCAGTACCAGAAATAGGAACAGCAATCTACATAAAGACCTAAAACCACTTTCCTTGGTCCAAAAGGATCCAACATTCGGGAACTTGCATTTTCAATAAACTGCCAGCAAATCAGCAGCCTTTAAAAACTTGGTTTCAGATGAAGCATGGTTTACAGAGTGTTTGAAAGACTTTTTGATACAGAAGTGTCCAATTCCATCCATGCGCTTTGACCCACAACGTCATCAATATGCCGGAAATGGCTATTTTAAGTGTGTCTATGACGCCACTACATACACATGGCAACAAACACGAAGATACATATAAATAATACAATAACATCTCCCACCAAAAATACAATCAGAGCAACGGGCGACTGCGGGAAGCTAAGGGTTTTAGGATGAGGACAAGCTAGTAAAAAAAACACCACATGATCCCAAAACACAAAATGACGAACAGAAAGAAAAAAAAATACAGCATTCTTCTACACCAACAAAATCTACAGGAATCGGACACTTCCCTTGAACAATATAGGTCAACCATATACCAAAACACCAGTACCTACAACTAAAAGTACGAAAATTGGAATCAGACATTTCCCTTGACCTACATAGTTCAACCTCAGACGACGATACCAAAAAATTAACACCTACAACAATGAAAATGGGAATCGGTCATTTCCGGTGACCTATATAGATCCACCACAACTACTGATACCAAAAAACCAACACCTACAACTGCAAAAAATAAAACCAAAACCATAACCCCAAAAATCCACAAATCAAACATCCGTACATAAATAAAAACACATTGAATACACCATAAATCCACAAAACATCACAACTAGAAAAAAAATTAAACCATTAGCAAATTCTGGCACCGCATACTAGATCGGCCAGCCCTCCCCCCCCCCCCCCCCCACCCTCCACACAGACACAAACCAAATATTTGTTCGCTGTTGTAACTATCCTTTCTGGATATATCACCGGGCTCTAAGACTGGAGTCACTGTGTCAGGAACACAGACACACAGTTATTCCTATACCAACTTCCCAGTTACCTGTAGTGGTAGCCCGATAACTGCCAGAGAATGAGAACTGTGAGCCAATAACACAGACACACAGTTATTCCTATACCAACTTCCCAGTTACCTGTAGTGGTAGCCCGATAACTGCCAGAGAACGAGAACTGTGAGCCTATAATGATAACTGCCAGAGGAGAATACCGATCTCTGACAGTTATTTCCATAGTCGCTGGAATTCCTTATGATAACTCTCCCTGTACTATCCGTCCAAGCTAAACTAACACATAAGACGGTGGCTCAAGGGATCGACTGTACTTGTTAATGCCTGTACTGCAGCTCCTATCAGCCACCGCTCGGACATTAACTATATTTAATTGTTTATGCTAAAAGTAACGAAGGCTCATGAATTAGTACACAGTTCTTATCAACAGATAGCGCACAGTCTCACAGTTCTTCCCATGGCCTATAGAACGCCTTCCAAATGCGCAGTTCGATCTTAGGTCAACAGATGGCGCGAGGCACTGTTGACACAAGACAGTTATTGAAATAACTGCCAGAATTAGAGGAACGGTTATTGCAGTAACCGTCACTTCTCAGTAACCGGTTATTTCTATCAGTTACGTTATTTTTTGCCACCTCTACTGAGTGGCGAATGGCCGCACCAGGAGGGCAAAGAGAGTGGCCACCGCGCAAGCAGCGCACGTGTTTATTGAAGGTGCTGACCGATATAAAGGCCGGGAACGGCGGAGAGGCGAGCATCTCCGGCGGTACCGCGCTCCGAGTACCGCCCTTCGATTTGTGTTTCGTGCACTAATCGAAGCGTTAGGGTTGCAGGTGCCAGCCAGCCAGCCAGCCAGCCAGCCAGCCAGCCAGCCAGCCAGCCAGCAGCAGCAGCAGCAGCAGCAGTAGGAGTAGTAGTGATCTCGCCAGCAGCAGCAGCAGCAGAAGCAGCAGCCGCAGAAGCAGCGGCAGCGACCCCGTCCACGGCAACAGCAGCTGAGGCGTTCCAGCCAGCAGCCGCCATTGCCAGCAGTGAGGGACTTTGGCGTCCGTCTTCGTCCGTCCCCGGTTTTCCTCTCTCGTTTTCCATCCTATACTGACTTAGTTATTACCTGTCGCCATGTCAGCCCCCACCACCACTGCCACTACTGCCACCACTGTCGTAGCTTATATTTCGCCCTCCGCCACCACCACCACTATTACATGGTGTGCCCAGTCGCCAGCCCTCTTACCATTCCTCCTCTTCTAACTCTCCCTTCCCCAGCTTCCTCCTCGTGCTCCTCTACCTCTGATCCTTTTCCCCCCACTCCGCCAGCCTGTCACTGCAGCTCCAGCTAGGGTGGTGGCCCGACGGGCCACTGCCCATGCCCAGCTCTCCCCATCACCTTCGCCATCACTGTCATCACCGTCGCGGTCACATTCACCACTGCCATTTCCGGCGCTGACTACTGCGTCATTGCCGGGACCTGCCACTTCCCGCCACCTCCCTGTAGCTCTCATCCCTCATGCCACCACTCACCCTTCTGCCACCCTTAAATGCCCTAGTGGCACCATCACCTCCTCCACTCCCAACAAGGACCCGCCCCTTCCTCCTTCCCCCTCCACCACTCACCCTTCTGCCACCCTTAAATGCCCTAGTGGCACCATCACCTCCTCCGCTCCCAACAAGGACCCGCCCCTTCCTCCTTCCCCCTCCCAGGATGCCATGAATGTCTCTGTGGTGTCACCGCCAGACACCACACTTGCTAGGTGGTAGCTTAAATCGGCCGCGGTCCATTTAGTACATGTCGGACCCGCGTGTCGCCACTGTGTAATCGCAGACCTAGCGCCACCACCAAGGCAGGTCTCGTGATACGAGAGAGCACTCGCCCCAGTTGTACGAGAACCTAGCTACCGACCAGCCTTTCTCTCTCATTAGCCGAGAGACAGAATAGCCATCAGCTAAGTTAATGGCTACGAACTAGCAAGGCGACATTAGCCATACAGTGATTGTACTTAAAGTCTCCTGTGTATCGTCAAGATCGATGTACCACAAGGAATGAGTAAAGTTAAGTATTAAACCTGCTCCGTACTTTTCTTCCTAACATTAATTACGTATCCTGTTCCAGTACTTCACGCCCGTCTGCGTTAGTCTAGCGTGCATTTTCAGCCATCTCAACTTCACGGTGTCGGCCCAGCTACCGACACAACAGTCTCCCCGCCTGGCATTGCTCCCTCCGCCCCCTCCTCCACCTCGCCTCCCTCTTCCTACAAATACCTCCTCTCTCATCCCGACCCTTCCTTCCTCGAGGCCCGGAACCTTTCACTCCTTCTCCGCCAACACTTTCCTGGAGCCCCCATCTCCCTCCTCACTTCCATAAGAGATTCAGTTCTCATATCCTCCCCCAGCCCCACCCTCTACACTGACATCCTCTCCAATGTTCCCATCACCCGTTTTGGACCTAACACCTCCCTCACCCCTGCTCCTTCCCCTTCTCCTAGCTGCCAGATCCAATCCCTGAGTCGCCCGCCGACCGTCACCGCCATCATCACTCTGTTTAGCCCAACGATCATGGAGGAGGAGGTTTTGGTGAAGCTCAAGGTGCATCCGTCGCTGGAGGTGCGGGCAGTCCACTGCATCTATAACTCCGCTGGCCCCACCTGCCCTACCCGGGTTTTCTCAGAGGACACTCCCTCCATTGACCTCCTTCTGAAGGAGGGTGGCTTCCTCTTCCACCAGCGATACAAGGTCGACCCCTCCCATTCCCCTCCTCAATCACTCTGCTGCCAGAGGAGTCTGTGCTACAACACGCACACAACAGCTGAGTGCCGCATGGCCCCCACCTGCCCACATTGTAAGCAAGCAAACTTACTCCGGCAGTGACCTAACCACCAGTCCCCTCCCTCCTGTAATACCAGCAATCTCCCGGATCCCACCTACTCCCAAAAACGTAAGGCGCGACCCCCTCCAACTACTCCTGAACTCACCATCCCTGTCCGCCCTCTGGACGCCCCCACCCATCCAGGCATTTCCCTTCGTCCCCCTCCCGCCGCTGAGGACATCATCAGGTTCCTCACTGTTGAATTGCAAAATGTACACCCTTTCCAGCGCCCTCATACCCTCCAACAGAAATTCCTTGCTGCCCGTTCTGTCTTTCACCAAAATATGTATGCAACCTACTCCCACAACCAGGCCCATTTCACCTTCTCCCATCTTGACACCCTCGTCTAAATCCCTGTCATGGCGCAACAGCACCGTATCCTGTTCAACAACATATGTTCCCTTCTTGCCAACAAGAACCTCTTCATGCACACCTTTGCCACCCACTGCATGGATGCCTTACTCCTTAATGAAACCTTTCTTCAGCCCCACCACACTGTTCACACCTCGCCCTACATCCTTCACCACCAGATCCCAGTTCGGCTCCAACCTCTCCTTCCCAACCCCACCTAACACCTAGCCCTTAGTCTCTTCTTTCCTGGCCTTACCATCACCTGCGCCACCATCTATGTCCGCCATAACACCCATATTCCTTTTCACTTCCTCTCCCACATTGACCGTACCTTCTTCTCCTACATGATCGCCACCAACCTCAACATCCATACTCATTCCGGCACTCAGTTTGGGCGGTGGCATTGGTTCCTCTCCTCCCTCCAAGGCGACCTCATGCCCATTCCCCAGCACACCCGCCCCGAATCCAACTCCACACCAGATGTCGTCCTCTCCGCCCCTAACCTCCTTGGCTCCATAACAGTGGATGTCCTGGACACCATTGGTAGTGACCATCTCCCTGTCTTCCTCACTGTTTCAGATGGTCGTCGCCCCCACCCAACCCCCCCGTCACGACCCTCCCCCAAAGTACATCCATGATTATTCCCATGCCGACAGGAGTGCCTACTGGGGTACCCTCTCCACCAAGGTTGAAGGCCACCCTTTCACCTACCAGCACGCTGACGATGTTACCCATGCCACCTATTTCCTCCAGCAGACCTTGTCTGATGCTGTGGAGGCCCACGTCACTTCCATCGCCATCCACCCCCACCATCCTACCTTACCCCAACAGGTCATCCTCCTCCTCTGTGAATCCTGCCGTCTCCACCGTGCATTCCTCCGCACGTGTGACCCGGACAACTACGACGCCACCGGTAGCTCCAGAGACACATCCGTAACTTGCTCGCGGCTAAGAAATGCTGGGAATGGCAACAGACATGCACCCATTTAAACACTACCCTTCCAATCAACTCGTATAAGTACTGGTCTGCCTTCCACCGCCTTACCGGATCTAAGCCCCCTCCCCCTACTATCCTCTCCTTCATGACAACCAACCCTTCCCTGACGCCATTAGTAAGGCCAATCACTTTGCCTCCTACCTCTCCTACGTCTTTAACATTCCTGACTATCCCCAGTTCGATTACTCCCCCTTCCCAGATGTTCGTAATCAAACTGACACTTCTGTCCCTCCCCTCACATCTGGTTTCCAGTACTTGAACAACACGGCAAACACAGGACACAATGCCCCTATCACTACACAGGATCTCATTGCTACACTCCAAATGAAACGCAACACCACTCCTGGTCACGACTGTGTCACCTATCGCCACCTTCGCGAAACTCCTGCCTCTTTCCTCTCCACCCTAGCCAGGCTCTACAATGTAGTCCTGTCCACTGGCTACTACCCCAACCTGTGGAAAACCAGCCGTATCCTGATGTTCCTTAACCACGGTAAACCGCCATTCGCTGTCTCCACTTACCATCCCATCAGCCTTACCTTGGCCTTCAGCAAGGTCCTCGAATCCATCCTCACCTGACACATCCACGAGCATCTCCGCCAGCACTGCCTCCTTCCCATTACCCAGTGTGGCTTTCAGCCGTCCTTCTCCTCCGATGACCTGCTCCTTTAACTCACTCATCTCCTCTCTGAACAGCTTAATTCCCGTCGTTTCGCTATCTTCCTCTTCCTTGACCTTGAACGCGCCTATGAACGCTTGTGGCATTCTGGTCTCCTCTTCGAGCTCCAAACCTTCGCCGTTCCTATTAACTATGTCCGTCTGACCGGCTCCTTTCTTTCCCACCGTCCTTCCTACGTCACCATCCACAACATGGATTACTACACCTTTTTCCTCTCCGCCGGTGTGCCCCCAGGGTTCCATCCTCTCCCCTCTTCTGTACCTCTTGTATACGGCAGACATGCCACCGCCCTCACCCCACATTCACCTTCTCCAATACGCCGATGACACTGCCTTCCTTTCCCTTGCCCCCACCCTGCAGAGCTCCCAACACGTTCTCCACTCCCATCTTGACTGGTTGACTGCTTGGTGCAACCAGTGGTTGCTTGAGGTCAATCCTGCCAAATCCCAGGCGATCATAGTAGGCAAAACCAATCCTTCCTTCCGCCTCCTCGACCTCTACATCTCCATCTATGGCCGTCCTATTGCACTCACCCCCCACCCTTAAGTACCTTGGTGTCACTCTTGACCATCGCCTCTCCTTGACCCCCCACCTCTGGACAATCCAAGCCAAGGCACGCTCCTGCCTCTGTCTCCTCAAACTCCTCTCCTGCCGAACTTAGGGTCTGAAGCCCTCTACCAACCTCCATACCTATAAATACCTCATTCACCCTATCCTTTGCTACGCCCACACTGCCTGCATCTCCACTCCCCCTTCCTTTCACAAATCCCTACCAACTTCGATCCTCCCTGCCTCTTCCTGTGTTTGTTTCCTTTGGCACCCTCCCTCCCTTCTCTCCCCCATCCATCCGTCCTCCCTTTATCCCCACTCGTCCCCTGGGCTTCCCCTCCAGCCCTTCCTCCATCTCCTACTTTCGTCTCCTCCGCCATTGGCATCCTTGCTCACCCCTCTCCCTCCCACTCCCCCTTCTTTCCCTCTTGGCAGGTCCCCGGACTCGTACACGCTCAGTGGACATTCGCATGCCGGAGATCATCACCATCAGTTTCGCGTATGTGTGGCGTCGTTTTGTGTTTTTAGTGTCCGCCGTCACGCTCATACGTTCACTTACGCCATCGGATTCATCAGTGTTATGTGCGCCGTGTCAACATGTTTTCAGTATCGTTATTGTCGAGTGTGAATGGCTCCATGACTTTTTTTTATTTCTGTGTCCACCATTTTTTCCCCATCACTATGTTTATTCTGGATATCCATTCTGTGTTATATCATTGTCAACTCTATGGCTGAAGAGCGGCGTAGCATGCCGCTGACAGCCTACCTGACTGTACAGGTATGAAAATAACAATAAAGGGAAAAAAAGGAGAGGCGAGCAGGCGGTGCCGCGTACACACAGTACTGTGGGTGCGGCCCCGCAGGCGCAGCTCGTACTTTGAGGTCATACATAGGTGATCAAAATTATCCGGACACCTATTAGTAGACATTGAAATGGGCTGCATCCATCCTTCGCCTTTATGACGGCTTGACTTCTGCTGTGGACACATTCAGTTGAGCCGTGATCACTCCAAACTACGCGTTTCCTTGAATTTGGCTGTCTACCTGTGTTTGGTGTCCTGCCATAGTGGCGGTTACGCTGTGGTTCTTCCTACTTCTACGTGTATCGATATTTGCACCGTGTACCATCCTTGGTCTTGTGCATGTAGTTTCCGGTTGGGGGTGTGCGGACAGTCGGTCGGTTGTTGCGGACCGGGGATGATATCTCTGTGTGGCGCAGTCGGCTGGGTCCACTGGTGGTCCCTGCACAGTGTCAGAGCATATGTAGAGCTATCCAATCGCTACGAGCTTCGTGGCTCACCGACCCAGGACGTCAAAGTTGAGTGGTATCTTAAGTACCCAAGCCACATCCGTTCATGTTGTGTCCTTCGTTTCAGTGGTTCGCTGTTGGGGAGCAACACCGTGTGTTTGCAGTGGCGAAATCGAGCCGCCGTGCGGTGGAATTAACTACACTCCTGGAAATGGAAATAAGAACACATTGACACCGGTGTGTCAGACCCACCATACTTCCTCCAGACACTGCGAGAGGGCTGTACAAGCAATGATCACACGCACGGCACAGCGGACACACCAGGAACCGCGGTGTTGGCCGTCGAATGGCGCTAGCTGCGCAGCATTTGTGCACCGCCGCCGTCAGTGTCAGCCAGTTTGCCATGGCATACGAAGCTCCATCGCAGTCTTTAACACTGGTAGCATGCCGCGACAGCGTGGACGTGAACCGTATGTGCAGTTGACGGACTTTGAGCGAGGGCGTATAGTGGGCATGCGGGAGGCCGGGTGGACGTACCGCCGAATTGCTCAACACGTGGGGCGTGAGGTCTCCACAGTACATCGATGTTGTCGCCAGTGGTCGGCGGAAGGTGCACGTGCCCGTCGACCTGGGACCGGACCACAGCGACGCACGGATGCACGCCAAGACCGTAGGATCCTACGCAGTGCCGTAGGGGACCGCACCGCCACTTCCCAGCAAATTAGGGACACTGTTGCTCCTGGGGTATCGGCGAGGACCATTCGCAACCGTCTCCATGAAGCTGGGCTACAGTCCCGCACACCGTTAGGTCGTCTTCCGCTCACGCCCCAACATCGTGCAGCCCGACTCCAGTGGTGTCGCGACAGGCGTGAATGGAGGGACAAATGGAGACGTGTCGTCTTCAGCGATGAGAGTCGCTTCTGCCTTGGTGCCAATGATGGTCGTATGCGTGTTTGGCGCCGTGTAGGTGAGCGCCACGATCAGGACTGATTACGACCGAGGCACACAGGGCCAACACCCGGCATCATGGTGTGGGGAGCGATCTCCTACACTGGCCGTACACCACTGGTGATCGTCGAGGGGACACTGAATAGTGCACGGTACATCCAAACCGTCATCGAACCCATCGTTCTACCATTCCTAGACCGGCAAGGGAACTTGCTGTTCCAACAGGACAATGCACGTCCGCATGTATCCCGTGCCACCCAACGTGCTCTAGAAGGTGTAAGTCAACTACCCTGGCCAGCAAGATCTCCGGATCTGTCCCCCATTGAGCATGTTTGGGACAGGATGAAACGTCGTCTCACGCGGTCTGCACGTCCAGCACGAACGCTGGTCCAACTGAGGCGCCAGGTGGAAATGGCATGGCAAGCCGTTCTACAGGACTACATCCAGCATCTCTACGATCGTCTCCATGGGAGAATAGCAGCCTGCATTGCTGCGAAAGGTGGATATACAATGTACTAGTGCCGACATTGTGCATGCTCTGTTGCCTGTGTCTATGTGCCTGTGGTTCTGTCAGTGTGATCATGTGATGTATCTGACCCCAGGAATGTGTCAATAAAGTTTCCCCTTCCTGGGACAATGAATTCACGGTGTTCTTATTTCAATTGCCAGGAGTGTATAATGGTTCACTAGATTTCAAGTGCACCAGCGGAATTTTCTGCCTTGTGGCAGAAATTTTTAAGTGAAACTGACCGCAACCTTATTGGGCCCTTTCCACAGTCCTAATCGCCTGTTCTGAATTTCAGGTTTATCGGACGTGTCAGAGGTGTCTCAATCTCTGTAGAGGAGTGGAAGTTCATTCTTCCTGAAGAACGGCGTTCTGAACCATCCCGAAGTCTATGGCCTCAGATCTGCTCTTGGACCGGCCAGTCAGTTTGGAGAATATTTTCTCTACAAACCATCACCTCAGAGATGCTGTTTTATGACAGGGTGGCCTGTTGAGCCGATAGAAACAACCACTGGCTCCGAACTGTTCCTGTACAGCACGCAGTACACAGTGCTGTAAGATGTATTCACATCCTCTCGCATGTAATGTTTTCCTAAGCCCCATAACGGAGTGTCACCATAGCCACGGAAAAGTACCCCTGCATTGTCAACACCAATGCCTCTGTACTTCACTGTCGGCATTACACAGGATGACAGCTCTGCAGGCACTCACCAAACGCAAACACTTCCATCGGATTGGCACAGGGTATACCACACTGAAACATTCGTTTCCAGTCCGTTGTCCAGTGGCGTCACCTCAAGGGTCGTTTATCATTAATTACGTAAACGTGTGGCTTACGATGAAATGCTCAACTAACGTATGCCAGTGTCTTCAACTCCCTGTGCACAGGCATTTTGCTAACGGGGCTGCCGGCAGCACTTTGGTACTTACGACTGACTCCTTCCGCTGATTTCGTGTGACTTTTACAGCTACCATCCACAGTTCTCGACGGTCCCCGTCAGTCAGCACCTGAAGTATGCCAGGTCTGTGCCTGTTCCTTCGCGTTTCCACTTCACAGTCACATCACCAACAGTCGACTTGGCAGCTTCAGAAATGCTGATTTGTCCCTGACGTACTTATTACCCCAGTCACACGTTCAAAGTCACTGACGCCTCCTGGCCGGAACTTTCTGCTGTTACTGCTTCTCTTCTGTCATTACATCTTGGTGTCATAGAGTATTTGTACCACAAGTTTTACTAGTAGTTCAACATTTACTTGTAGAGAATAATTTGCAAGGCAGCTATATGCGCCATGTTTCAAATTCTTTTCATCAGTTGTATGTGGAACAATTTTTGTTAGAAACACAGTGCTCGCTCTCGCTTCCCAGACACGCTCTGACTTTTTCAGTATTGTTTATGACCCTGGGAGGTGGCAGGGCGTAGTGTGTGTGGCCTATAATCTAGTGTACTGCTCCGTATCAAAGGGCATCAGCAGATCAAAATTAAAGTTCGTGATTCGTTACTAAAGCATCTGTTTCCACTTAGAGACGCATATTCTTAAGGATTTCCTTTTCAAAATGGCTCTACCCACTTACTGGTGCACATATGGTCAGCAGGCCCTGACAGTTCAGTGAAATCTCGTCATCTCATGCTCGTCAAATTCAATAAAAAGACAGCTATTGTTCCCGTTGAGAGAACAATTTGTTTCCAAGAAAAACTGCTCCTCAAAAAGCGATCATTCGTCCTTTAGACGTCTGATTCAAAGACATTGAAACACCCTGCAGAAACCGCAGGATTTATCAAGAAAAAGCCATTTTGCATCCTACTCATGCATTTTATTTAAACACCCAGATGCGTTTTCCATTTATAACAAGATGTCCTCAGTGTGTGCCCCTACAACATTATATGATTAGTTTTCTCATATAGGTTTTGCCAGCCGCGGTGGTCTAGCGATTCTAGGCGCTCAGTCCGGAACCGCGCGACTGCTACGGTCGCAGGTTCGAATCGTGCCTCGTCATGGATGCATGTGATGTCCATAGGTTAGTTAGATTTAAGTAGTTCTAAGTTCTAGGGGACTGAGACCACAGATGTTCAGTCCCATAGTGCTCAGAGCCATTTGTACCATCATATAGGTTTTGAAATAGTTCTAGTAACTAACCACACAAGTAACAGAATCGTATGTATGTATGTTCCACATTTCCTCCTAAGCCCATGGGCCAACTGCAACTAATCCAGATACACACATCATTTAGTGTTGTTTTTTTTAATATCAAGAACAGTCTTGATCACAGTTTATTTATTATGGAGCCCGGTTTCAACCACTACTGTTGTCATCTTCAGACCAATGAGTAAGTAACTCCTTCTGCTTCTCCAGCAGAAGAAGGTTGTTACTCATTGTTCTGAAGATGACCACAGTAGTGGTCGAAACCGGTCACCATAATAAATAAATTGTGATCAAGGCTGTTTTTGATAGTAAATATTTGTAACACATTGATCACTGTCACTCCCATAAGGTATTCAAAAGTAATATCATTTAGTGTTTGGAAGGAACCGCTGTTAGGGTAAGAACCACGGACCTATCAAAGTGGCGGTGTGAAAAAGCAGTGCAGCCCCCAACGCAACACTACACATACTTAAGTAAATTTCTAATGTTAATGAAACTTCTTGCAGGCGACCCTAGAAAATTATCAAATGAAAAAAGTTGATTGTTCACTGCATTTTCGCTCTTCTTGCAGTAAAACTGACACATGAAGGATGACGTTTTAATTTATTACTTCTTTACTACTAACTCTATTCACAACATAAAATTGTTTAAATGGCTCTGAGCACTATGCGACTTAACTTCTGAGGCCATCAGTCACCTAGAACTTAGAACTAATTAAACCTAACTAACCTAAGGACATGACACACATCTATGACAGAGGCATTATTCGAACCTGCGACCGTAGCAGTTGCGAGGTTCCAGACTGAGGCGCCTAACACCTCTCGTCCACAACCGGCCCGCGGAATCAGATAGCGTGATGGATCTTGTCTAATTCTTTCTGTCTTGCAAAAAAGGTCATTCAAGAATGGAGGAAGAGACTGAGGCAAGAAGAAGGAAATAAAGAATGCTTCAAACTAGAACATAAACTAAACAGGTGAAAGTTGATTTTCTGACTACTGTTGATGACATAGACATTTACTTACAACAATAGTAACTCATGAGTCACAAAGATTCATCGACTGACAGGGATAGCTGAGAAAGTAGTGCTACAGGTCTACTTTGAGAAGACAAAATATATGACATATATTGATGGGCCAGAATAGATTATTTTAAACCAAGGGAATATTAATCTCATAAAGAAATGTAGACATCTTCAAAATATATTTTCTCACTAACAAACCCAGCAATAGTTCCCAAATTGCTAAACATGTATGGGAATCTAATATTTAACCCTAATCTAATCTAATCTTTGATTAACTTATTTTATTTATTTCTGGCTGTCTCTTGCATCGGATCAGTATTTCACACGTACAGTACCTTTTACATAATAGTTCCCTAAGAAATAACAGTTTCAATATGATAAATACTACAAAATGATGTGAGCGTCCATAATCACAATGTAAGTAACACAGGCTACAGGCTAATAGAGTTAATACTGGCAGTACTTGTACTACTACTGCTGTACTACCACTAATAGTGATAATAATAGTAATCATAGTGACAATAATAATGATAGAATAATGGTAGGCCAGGTATAAAAAGAATTTACGTGTAAAAAATAGATGTTTTCTGATACGAGTTCTGGGGAGAAGAAGTTTGAGCAGACTGCACAAGCTAAGAATACTGGGCAATGAGGAAGATCTGGTTGCAAAGAAGGAAGTACAACGGTAACGAGTGTGTACAGCGACAACCGTAATAATCGTTGTTACTTTAGTAGTTACATCATTAACTGTCTTCTACAGCAGGAGAAGTTCTTCAGTTCTCAAATATGCTACGAGAGGTTACTCCAGACCAGGATTGCTGCTACAGGAAGTATTTCGAGAAAGTGCGTGAACGATGGAGCGGGACGGATATGTGTTTCTGCTAAGATGTTCAAACAAGAGCGTTAAGTTCGAAGAGAGATATGGGAAACAGTGTACATTGATAAAACAGTAGAGAAGGCAGAGGATATGAGAATCTCTTTGCTTGTCTGCATGCAACCAACATAGCAGTGCAGATGATGGAGAAGTATAATCAAAGATTGTAACATCACATATATAGCACACACAGGCATTCATAACCAGACCCAAGCGCCGTGAACATTCCTGAGAAATGCCGTACAGGACAACACTGTAATCAATAACTGCAAGTATAAGTGTTTCTACAAGTTTCTTTTCAAGGTCAAGAGGGAACAGCTGCCTATACTTTTCTAAGGAGAGATACCGATGTCTTCTTGCACACTGCGGTTACACCCTCTGTCCAATTTAGATTGTCATGTGCTATTGCTCCTACACTCTTTGTTGAAGGACAGAAGTTGCTATTCATCCCATTAAGGATTAAAGACGACACGGACTCCCATTAATGCAGGTTAATGAGCCTAGAAGGACCAACTAGTAGCTCTTGCGTTTTGTATGGGTTGAGCTTTAACCTTACATCCTGCACCTATCTTTGTAGTGCACACAGGTCGGTATTCTCGACTGCTGACTTCAGATTTATTAGTTTTGTACTTAGATACAACTGGATGTTATCAGCGTGCACGTGGCATTTTCCCGTAAGACAAAAGTGATGACTCATAAGTCCTATACAATGAAAATTTACAAACAATGAAATTACTACTGCCGATCTCTAGGGTATGCTAATGTTACCTTCGTAAAATCTGAATTTATGGTTATCGGCAAGACGTATTGCTAGCGAGACGTCAGGTAAGAACAAACCGTTGTAGTCCACAAGGCGAGAAATTTAGGTTGATAAGCTTCGCAAGTGAAATATCGGAGTCGACAGCGTTAAAGGCTTACTGAAGTGTAATAAATAAATCACAGTCACTTTTTGTGCATTCATGGCAAGCTTCAGGTCATCTGGTCAGCTTTATTAAGGCAGAAGTTGTGTTGTGATATTTACGGAAACCTGATTGGAATTCGTCTAGCAGGTTGTTTACCGTTAGATAGTTTGTCAGCTGGTCGTGGACTATACATTACATGGCCTTGGAGCAGTGCAGGAAGAACGCATCAGGTCGGCAATCAGTGTTTGCTTGGCAAAGTGATTTTTAAGTAGTGGGTTAACTATTCCCTGTTTCCAGGGCACAGGGTAAATATTTGTAGTTAAGGAGTGGTCCAATACATCTGTTATAGTGGGCAGTAGTGGCTCAATAATAAGCTTCACCATTGGACTGCGATGCCATCGTGTCCGGTAGCCACTGATCTGATACTCTTGATAGCATTTTTTACCACACTGCAAGTAACATGTTATAGATACAACTTTTCGTGGCTAGAGTCGTTTACTCCCTTGAGATAATCAGTGAGTCTCTGTTTTGTTTGTAGTTCAATTATGTTCCGAGGTAATGTGAAGTATCGATTCATTTTTTCGAGTGGGACAGTTGTAACAACTGCAGCTTTTACTTTGCCTACACCAAGACCACGCAGCTTTTTCTGTAGGTCAACTGGTCTATTTCTGTTGTACGTTAATTACTGGCGACGCCTGCGTTTTACATCTGTCGCCTCTTGGCCGACTCTTTTCTGCTTCTGCTTGTAAGCGGATTGATTTTCAAGTGTGGGGCACTGTTTGTATTGTTGAGTGTTAATTAAGTAAATAAATTAGTGAAATCAAAGTGAACTAGAAATTAGAATATAAATGGTAAACTTGGTTTAGTTTAGAGAGTTACATACTCGCATTCAGCGTGCAGAACAGCAGAACAGAAGAGACAATGACCATGAAGTCAGTGACCGTGAAGTCAGCGAGTTCCACATAAGCGCGAGCTGTCGATTAAGCCGTCAGGGCATCGCCCGAACGGCTCACGTGTTTCTCAGTTGTCGCATGTGAGCAAAGGCCCTCGCCTACATTCCAAGAGCCAATGACCGACGTCAAGAAGATTCTTCGAGAAGCTTTTCAACGTGACGGAAGAGGCAATGACCGGCTCACGTGTTTCTCAGTCGTCACATGCGATCAGAGGCCCCCGCCTACATTCCAAGAGCCAATGACCAAGGTCAAGAAGATTCTTCGAGAAGCTTTTCAACGTGACAGAAGAGGCAATGGCCGTGAAGTCGTTCACCTCCAGTGAACTGAAGTGAATAAATACGCGAGACGCGGTGGGCCCGACAGATGAAGACGGATGAAGACAGAGGAAGACAGATGAAGACGGGGACGAAGACGAAGACGGAGACGGCAACGGAGACGAAGACGAGAGACGAAGGAAGAAAAGAAGAGTAGCAGTAGTGTTCAGTCAGTTTCGCTGCTGAAGACCGTCATGCAAGAAGAGACTACATCATGCCCAGTCGCACCAAGTCCGCCGCTGTAATGGAATAGCAAGCAGCAGCCGCGGCGCCAGAAGACAGAAGTTAAAAGGTATTGGAAGTATGATTTTTACGTATCCGGGTGACTCGTGAGGACGGGAAGGAGACGGCCTCACCTCAGCAGTCACCTGTGAGCTGGGATAAAGACCTGACAGCCGAAGACTGGCAAGCGGGAGTCCGTGGTTCGAGTTCGGGACACTGGCCTTGCCCCGCCGCGCTGCTCCGCTGGTCGACGCACAACACACGCGGCCGCTTAGAGAAGAGAACCACTGGGACGCCACACCAAAGGTATCATCCGATGCACGACTTCGCTCGCAATAGTTAAAACCGGCCACCTCGCGCTGCGCGTCTCCGGTCTGCTGGGCGAGACGGCGACACGAGATACACACCGCTACGCGTAATCAGACGCCGCCGCCGCCGCCGCCGCCGCCGCCGCTGTCGCAGCAGAAGGCTACGCAAACGACACGGCTGCCGCTCTCCGAACCAGAACGTCCCAGTAAGATACAGTTGTACGAAACTTTCAATAAAAGTTATCTTATGTAGAAATGATGTTTCATTCGACCTCATACCCGAGCCAAGGAAGAATCCACCCTGCCCACATGTTGTTAAGAGAGAAATGTTAATTTATTTAATATTTTCACCCTGACAGAATGCTTTAGAATGCTCATCCTGACAATTGACAGCATCAAAAGAGAAAACCCAGTTACATTGAGTGACAGAAGTGTCACTTTAGTAACACAACTGTTACATTTGATGTCAGAAGCCGTTTTAGTTGTTATATTTGGTGTCAGAGAAAAAACCCTTGGCTCAATATGAGGTGTGAATGACAGTCACTAAAGGTTCCCAGTTAGTATTTTTTAATGTGTGAAGGGATAGAGGTTTGCATAGCAGTCGTAATATTTTCTTTATTTAGAAGAGTATTTTCTCTCCTGATTTTAAGAGTTTGTCGGAAATATTTAAACATCTTTTAAATTCAGTGTAGTAAGATTGTGTAACAAACAGTTTGTAAAATGATGACACGAAATCGTACAAAGTCAGAGTCAGCACCACAAGTGGTTTCTACTGATGAAGCTATTCAGAGCTTAGTTAATCAGATAGCACAACTTAAAAGTGATAATAATGCATTATTTAAACAGTTGAGTGAGGTTAGGCAAACCAGTTCAAT